>NC_083736.1:22521681-23172776 GCF_028564815.1 Eubalaena glacialis
TCTCCAGGACTTCTTTGTCTACTAGTTGTAAGTTTGTACCCTTAAACAACATCCGTCCTATCCCCCCTACCCCAACCCCTGGTAACCACCATTGTACTCTCTCTGTTTATGAGTTCAGCTTGTTCAGACCCACATATAAGTGAGATCATATAGTATTTGTCTTTCTCTGTGTGACTTATCTCACTGTCCTCAAGGTCCGTCCATGTTGTTGCAGATGGCAGGATTTTCTTCCTTTTCATGGCTGAATAATATTCCACTGTAGATATTAACCACATCTTCTTAATTCACTTACCTGTTGACAGGCATTAAGGTTGATTCCATGTCTTGGCTATTGTGAATAATGTTGCATTAAACAAGGGAGTGCATATATCTTTTTGATATCCTGTTTTCATTTCCTTTGGATATATACCCAGAAGTGGGATTGCTGGATCATATTGTAGTTCTATTTTTAATTTTTTGAGGAATCTGCATACTGTTTTCCATGATATCTGTACCAGTTTACATTCCCAGTGACAGTGCACAAGGGTTCTCTTTTTCCACTCACTTGCCATCCCTAACTCTACTTGTTACTGTTTGTCTTTTCGATAATAGCCATCCTATCAGGTTTGTGGTGACAACTCATTGTGGTTTTGACTTGCATTTCCCTGATGGTTAGTGATGTTGAGCATCTTTTCATGTACCTGTGGGCCATTTGAGAAATGTCTATTCAAGTCCTTTGTCCATTTTTTTATTGAGTTACTAGTTTTTTCACTATTGAGTTGTATGAGTTCCTTATATAGTTTGGATATTAACCCCTTATCAGATACATAGTTTGCAAATACTTTCTCCCATTCTGTAGGTTGCCTTTATACTCTGTTATTTGTTTCCTTTGCTGTGTAGAAGTTTCTAACACCTCAAATAAAGTGTAAATAGTAGAGGGAATGTGGGCATCTTTGCCTTATTCCTTATAGCATTCATGCTCATAGTATTTCTTTATTAAATAAAATGCTGGCTTTGGGCCCTTCATGTATGTAATCATATTTAGAAAAATAATCACTGAGCTTTTCTTTTCATCGTAAATGGATGCTGAATACTGTATTGTTGAGTACCTTTTTAGCATCTATGAAGTTCATCACATGATCTTTCTCCTGAGCCCTATTTATACAGTGAGCTGTTTTAATAAGTTACACGTTTTGAAAAAACCTTACTTGTCTATGATATACTATTTTTTAGTGTCTTAATTCTGTTTGCTAATATTTTATTTTGAAATTTTGCTTTGATAAGTCATAAGTGACACTGGTCTATATGTTTCATTATTGTCCACTTTCTCTTAAGTTTTGGTATCAATGTTATATTCCCTTCATAAAAATACTTCGTAAGTGTCCCTTCTTTTTCTATGCTTTGAAACCGTTAAGTGGCATTGTGTCTCTTTGTTCTTTGCCGAGTTGGCTGTGTTCCCTTGTATCTGGGCTTGGTCTTTTTGGTGGGGGGAGTTATTTGATAACTTTCTCTGTTTCTTCTACATTTGTTGGTCTATTTAAACTTTCTCTGTTAGGATTAATTTTAGTAAATTATATTTTTTAAAAATTAAAAATTTAACCTACATTTTTCAGATATATTTGCAAAGAATATGGGATTTTTCGATCAGTTAGAATCCTGGCAAGAAACAGATGGTATAGTTAACCTGGGCATTTTGAGGAAAGTTAAATTAAAGGGCAGTGTACAAATGTGTGGGCAAAGTTTAAGGAAATCAAAGAGGAATAGTACAGAACTCTGGGCTTGTAACAATGGGGAGCTCTCACCAATCCAGGGATGGGGTAAAGAGAAGGCATGATTACTGGAACCCAGAGGGGGTGGTTTTATAGTGAGGGCCACCTGGCAGGAGCTGTAGCTTTTGGAGAGGAATGCAGCCAGTCCAAAGTAGCCTAGTTGGAGGGTTCTTAGAGGGAATAAATATCCCAATTGCATTTCCTTACCATTCTCTGATTTTCCATTTAGCCAAACCCAGATGGGAACCAGGGGACAAGAAAGCTTGCAACGTTTATGAGTCAGCCCTCCCTCTGCACAGGGCAGGGAAAAGAAAGTAGGGAGGGGTAAATGGGAGAATCCAGCACAATTTTTAAAATTTAATCTTTTAGTGGTTATTTTACCCATGCCATTTCTTATTTTGTGTATTTTATGCTTTATTTTCTTGATTAGGTTAGCTAGTGGTTAATCTGTAGCTTTTTTTTAAAAAGCTTATTTCTTCCACCATCTTTCTGTTTTCAACCTAATTGAATTTTGCTTTTATCTTTATTATTTTCTTTCTACTTTCTTTCCATTTCCTTTGTTTTCTTTTTTCTCACCTTTCCAGTTGGGTGATTGATTAATTTATATTAATCCTTTCACTTGTATTTTTAAAAAAATTATTGTATTTATTTATTTTTGGCTGCATTGGGTCTTCGTTGCTGCACGCGGGCTTTCTCTAGTTGTGGTGAGCGGGGGCTACTCGTTGTTGCGGTGTGCGGGCTTCTCATTGCGGTGGCTTCTCTTGTGGCAGAGCACAGGCTCTAGGTGCACGGGCTTCAGTAGTTGTGGCACACGGGCTCAGAAGTTGTGGCTCGTGGGCTCTAGAGCGCGGGCTCGGTAGTTGTGGTGCATGGGCTCAGTTGCTCCGCGGCATGTGGGATCTTCCCGGACCAGGGCTCGAACCCATGTCCCCTGCATTGGCAGGCGGATTCTTAACCATTGCGCCACCAGGGAAGCCCTCACTTGTATTTTTATCAGTATATAATAAGGCTAAGAAGTTTTCTGTGCGCTAAGTGTATCCCAAGACTACCACTTCTGCTGTTGTGTCTGTTTCATGCCTCTTCCTTTGGACTTCCTGTGTTCAAAATTTGGTAACTGCAGATATTCAAAATTGTAAATAAGACTTTTAAGGAACACTAAAAATCAGCGATCCTTTGCTGCATATCAACAAATACACATTTACAGGATGAATACAAAGAAAACAGCAGACCTACAGTTACGAGAATTGGTGCTTCTGGGTTGCAATACAATTATCAGTGACAGCATTATAGATGGAGTGAAAAGTGGTTAATGTGCAAATAATCTTGGTGAAGGTAACAACAGAGTGTTCTGGAAGCTGCATTTGATGCCTGAAACCTGGCTCCAGGGAAGAGAAGGTACTAATACCAAAGCGTCACAGTAGAAATTGCTTCCCAAAATGTGATAATAAAAAGAAATGACATATTTCTTAATTAATATGTTGTTTTACGTTAGGGGATTTTACATATACTTATGCATTATCATATTAATAAATTAAATATTCAAATGGGGCATTTGAATATATCAATTCCATTCCCCAGACATTTTTAATATATTCAAGTTGGAAGAATTACTTTTTTTTTTTTTTTTTTGGGTATGTGTATGGGGTGGGGAGGTGGGTATCTTCAAGTTGGGAAAAGAAGATAATCACCTTAATTTGGGATTTCCTTAAGAGCATGCATTTAAATATGAGTTCTGTCTCTTACAAACTCTTTTCTTGGGAAAAGTTATTTAGCTTCCAAAACCATGGTTACCTCACTAATAAGTTGGGAGTATTGATTGAGTCTGACCTAGACGGATGTTGTTAGAATTAGCAGTTTTACATGTAAGTACTTATCACAGTGTTTGACACATAGATATTAATTCATGTATTAATCAGAGGTTAGTTAGGATATGATTATTACTGTGTGTTTGTTTCTCCTTTTACCCTTTTCCCTACTGGGGTTCCATGAATCATGTCTTACTCTACCCTAATGTCCCAACGCAGTGCTGAGGACAGAGTAGTTACTCTAGGAATATGTTTTGGAAGGATCATTTTTTAGCCCATGAAGGCATAGTGTAAGGCAGGAGTTTAGGGAGGGGGAAGGGAGGAAGCAAGTACCATAGTGGTAGTGCAAAAATTAAATTGGAAATAGAAACTAAGCAATTTGAGGGCAACCCATTAGACTACACCTAGTTAGGGAGCTTATGGAGGCAGCGTGATATAATAAAAGGAACAAATGCTTTGGAATTAGAGCTGCATTTGTATTCGATTTTCTTCACTTCCGAGCTGTGTATCTTTGGGGAAGTTATTTGACGACTCTGAGCTTCAATTGTCACATCTATTCTAAGATGTAAAAATAAAATAAAAGGATATGAAAATGGCTGGAGATTACAATTGAATAATATTTTTCTGAGGATGAATTGAGATATTATGTGCATGTCTGTGTCTGTGTAGTACTAACAGTACTTTGCAGCATAGAGTGAGCATCCAATAAGTGTTCCTTTAAAGAACTTCCTTTTGAACGTGAATAAAATTTAGATCCCAGTTTTAGTGAAACTAAGTTGACAAAGAAGTGCTTCTATGACAATGAGCTAAGATAAGGCCTATAGTCATTTTTCATGAAGTTCATTGTGTGATTTTTCTTCTATTTTCTATCCTTTTCCTGTGATCTACAAGGTGACATACGATTTTGATAAGGAAGAGTTTAATTTTTCATAATTCGAGTGCTCTAAAGAAGAGAGAATAGAAAATATAATGGACTTTTTATGACTTGCTTTGGAAAGAGAAGAAAGCTAATATTTTTGCTGTTAAATCTAATAAAGGGAAAATTGTGATCCTTAAGACCAAAACATGATGCTGCTATGCCACAGTCAGTGATATATGCACTTAGAGTACCTTGGAACTAGCTGTGTGCATTTGCTCAGCTCTCCTTGTGACCAAACATATTTTTCTGATTCATTTCATTTAAAACATTTGGTTTATAATTTTGACCTATATTTGGTATATAAATAGTGTCAATATAGGCTTGCTAAATAAATGTTTTCCCCAAACTCTGTTACTACTCTTTGGGAAAAAATAGCTTTATTACTCTTTTAATGTGGTAGAAGCTCCCCCATCAAAGGATGATAATAAACCATGATGTTAATAGTCTGAGCAATTCTTTGTCATCTGTGCCGCCATTATGCTGAGAAATAGCTGACAGAATGAACCACTTTCTTGTAATGGCATCAATGTTTTGTTATAAAGCAAGCAAACCCTCCACAACTAAGCCCAACTAAGAGGTATGTGTCGGAAAAAAAAAAAAAAGGATGTTTCAGGAGCAGAATCTCAGGTGCTTTAGATATTCTTTTTTCCTCCTCTAGACGTTTTTTTTACATTGATGAATGAGCCATTGTGCTGATTATTATCTGGAAGTTATTTACTGACAGTTAAATACACTTCCTAATATTGATTATCTTGAAGGGGTACAGTGAGTTCATAAAACTGTTTTCTACTTTATTAAGCTTTAGAAGTTTAAGAGATGGTGAAGCAAATTTCAGACTTAGTCAAGAAAAGAACATAGAGAAGGCTAAGATGTCTGATGTATAAAGGTTCCCAGAAACTTATATAACTATTAAGGAATCAATATATGCATCTTCATAGTTTGAAGTACCGATGGAGGAAAAGAATAAAAGAGTGAACAAGGGCAAAGTGAAAAATTAAGTGATAACTCATGCGAATTTCAGTGTGTAATATCAAGAAAACAAATACAATATATTTGTGAAGTTCATGGGAATATAATTTAGGGTTGTAATATTAAAAGTTAATAAGAAAAACTTAGTAATGTTACTCATTTGTGAACAACTCAGGGAAATGAGGGCTAGAAAATATGTTTCTAGTCATAGCTCTATATAGTGTTATTAAAAATTTTTGTTTCTCAACTCAAGTCCAATGGGAAATATGTATTGGAAAGCCTAGTTAAAATAAGGCATTTATATATATATATACATAAATTATATATACATATATGTATGTGTATATATGTAAGAGTGAGCTCAAACTATGACGTTTAAACTTAAGTATGGAAATTTCATATAATTAGATATCGGGTGGCCTCTGAGATCATGGTAGTCAAATCTCTAGCACCACTCCAGGATTGTAGTAGTTTGTTCTATTTTTTTCAAAGTTTCACTTAAATTTTCTCTCCATGGTTTTGGCACTGCTAGATTTCATCAATAAACACTGTCACTAAAAATTATTGTCAAGCTGACTTTTTGCACCAATGGTATAATTTGAAATCTAGTCATTTCCTTTTTTCTAACCTTACAAATGGGCTTTTTAATATCACCTATTTACCCACAGCTATCTATTCGAAGCTAACTCGAAGGATTAGATATAGGATTCATTTTGGTTTACCTCCTTTTTAACAAGTAATTTGGAACATCAGAATGGAAACTCCTAAGATATGGCACATACTTCATAGCCTCAGACAGTGATGTATGGATAAAAGGGGTTGGCAGGTACAACTTGGTGACTTAAGAGAGCTCACCCAAACCCCAAGACAATCGAATTTTAAATCAGGTCTGACTCATCTAAAGCACTTGGAAAAAGATACTCAATTATTAGCTCTTCTGAAAATTTGTTCAGAATCTTACAATGGATGCACCCCAAGGGGGACTGAGAGGTAGGCTAAGATAGCAGGACAGGGAGCGTGAGGTGGCGATTCCTGGAAACACTTGGCCCATAACTTCAGTGGGAATATCTGAGTTCTCTTCATACCTTGTCTAGGCACGACCCTCTTCAAAAGGCTTTGGTGCAGTGATCACGGTAAGAAATAATTTGGCGTGATCACAAGAGGAGTGCGTGAAAGTGGCTCATCCTGTGATCTGGATGAGCACCATTACATCCTGTGAAACCAGAGGGCCAAGGACTGTGTGGAGCGTCCAGCACTCCCTTTCATGATAGATTTTCTACACAGTGGAGCCCAGGACAACTTAAATCACAGATAAAAGCTACCATTGAAGATTAGTATCTGAAGAACTTCGGTATAAATCAGCCCAATGCATTCTTGTCAGAAATGACGAAAGCCAGGCTCGGGGTAATTAAATTAAAGGGTCACACAGCCATATAGTGGAAAATTCAAGCTCTAATTCTTATCCCCTGACTCCTCTTCTTGGATCCTTCTTGTATACATCATTCTCTTGATTCTCTGGGACGAATATTAATCAGTTCTAAGCCCCAGTTCATCCACAGCTTCTTCAATGCTGTTATTACTACTACTAACTCTACTACTAATTCTAGCTAACATTGATAAAGCGCTCACTGTATGTCAGGCCCTGTTCTCAATTACTTACATATGTTAGCTAATTTCAACCTCACAAAAATTCCAAGATAGATGTCATCATAATCCCCATTTTATAGGTGAAGACATTGAAATTTAAAGAGATCAAGCGTGTCAAGGTCATAGTGCTAGTGATTATTTTAATAAAATAAATCCCTTAAGCATTCAGATATTACACTCCGATTAAATTCTTGAGAAATGGAATTGTATGATAGAATTTGTGAGCTGCATCTGTCTTGACCTCTCCCCCGCTCCCATCCCCTCTCGCTCTCTCCCTCCCTCCCTCCCTCCCTCTCTCCTTCCCTCCCTCCCTCCCTCCCTCCCTCCCTCCCTCCCTCTCTCCCTCTCTCCCTCTCTCCCTCTCTCCCTCTCTCCCTCTCTCCCTCTCTCCCTCTCTCCCTCTCTCTCTCTCTCTCTCACACACACACACACACACACACACACACACACACACAGACACAGAGTCAATGATGTATGTTTAGAATGTGACTGAGTATGTTTAATTAAGACTCTTCTCATAGGACCTGTGCCGGAAATTTGTCTGGCGAGCAAGACTGTGTGATTTGCTCAGCAGTTCCGAGAATACGCTTTTCAACCCTGCATTATTGTTTCTCTTTTCACCTCTCTCTCTTCCTCCTTTTCATTCTCCTCTTCCCTTCCTCTGTTACACTCTGCCTTTTCCATTTTTCTCCTTCTCTTTTGCCATTTCTTCTCCTTTCTTCCAAGTGTTTTCATCAGAGTTCCTGTGACCCTCCTTCCTAAATATTCCCTTTATAATCATCTGAGTCATTTGTTCCTTTTCCGCAAGAGTTAATTACTTAGTTTCCTTTCTTTTTTCCCCCCCTTCTTACTGGAGACATAACAACTAAAATGCTGAATCAATCTCTCAAATAACTTGCTGCTTTTTTTCTTTTGGATGTTGACATTAATTACAGTAGTCAGGGCCCCGTCTTTACTTGTAACAAATGCAACCCAAACCCTTTAATCCTTATCTGCTCAAAACCATGCTTCTGAAGATCAGTGAATTTGTTCAGGATGCTGAGAAGCAGATGTGTTTTTTTGCCTTTCCTCTGCTGTTTTTTGGCTTACTCTGTTTTCAGCATTTTAGAGTGCTGTAGCTTTCAGACATAACTGTGCTTAAGGAAACCAAAACATGCACCATGAAAAGGATAGAAATGAAAAACTCTTAAAATAATGTTTCCAAAGGAATGATGATAAGAAAAAGTCATTCAGAGGAAGATAACTCTTATTATATTAATAATGACATAAATATTTTGATAGATTTGAAGTTTGGCTGGGGGAAATATTAACTCAAGACTGTTCTAGTAAGGATATGAAACAGAGAAAATGAGAGTGATTTTGAATTAATTATCATGTGATAGAATTTCTCTAAGAAAAATAATGCATAAATGTTTGTAAAGAGGTAACAGAAGTGGGAAGTTAATCAGCTCGTGTCATCTTTTACATTTGCTTTCCTAAAACTGACGTATTGAGAAATATCTAAAAGAGGAGATGAGATTCCTCTTCAAATGAATACTATCAATCACGTTAAAAGATTCAAAAATTGGATGAAAATTACTCAAAGGATTATGATAAAGAGAGCAGAGGAAGGGATAATTTGTCTTGAAATGATGCCGACAGGGAGAGAGAATGTGGCAATTAGTGGAAGCGGAAATGGGCTGACCTTTTGGAATAGGGGTGACTAAGGTTGGACACCCAGAGCTATTTTGGGGGAAATCAGTCAACAGATGTTTCTAGCATCATTTGGCAAATGTAAAGTTCAAATTGTTACTTAGAGCTGAGGTGGGCAGCATGATAACAGAGAACAGAAGCATTAGAAGTAGCTATTGGCCGCCCTCATCTGGAATAAATTTGCATAGGCTTCTGCAAGTATTTGAGAATTAACAGCCATTATACTAGTGTTTACAAACAGAGATACTCAAGAGAACTAGCAACTGCTGGGGCCGCTGGTGGTGAGAGGAGAAGGAAAGGAAGGTTTAATGTTTCCTGTTGGTCCAGAAGAGTTTTAGGACAGTGAATCTGTTAATAGCATAATATTTAAAACTCTGCTTTGAAAGTTTATCCATAGCTCAGGGACATCTTGTTAGTCAAATTAGAATTTTAAAAGCTTCTTTTGAGAGATGTAGACTTTTATAAAAGAAAACATCGAGTAACATGATGTACAAAAATTAATTTATGTGTTTATTTTTACTGGGATTTGTTTTAGGGGGAAGGAAGGGTCATAAAACATCTTTGCTAATTGTTCAGAATGTCTACATTCATAAGTCGAAAATAATGAGATTTTATACCAGTAAATGTCTCATGCTATTTTACCATAAGTATCAGTCATTGAATCTGAAACTTTTTCTAGATATGGAGGTGGCAGTTATAGTATTAATTTTACCCAGGAAGAAAGTCATTGGCTGAAAATCACCCCTTAAATCAGTGGAACAGTTGGGGTTATTGTAGCCCAGAGCTCTGTGTCAGCTCTCATATTCCCTTCCCGTGCTGTTTCTCAGGAATGTGTTGTATCTGTCCAGTTTTAGAGGCCTTTGCCAAATTCAAAGGTTCACGGAGGCATGACACAACTGCACTGAATCATTTATTATTGTTTAAAATCAGGTGTTTTCACCGTTTCCATAGAGGGGTCATAATAAGGAAAATGTGAAATTATGAAAACTTGAGATAAGTTGATTGAACTAAATAATAAACCTAGTAGATGATGCTTTCTAAGGCTTGGGAGTCATGCTTCAGAGAAGACAAGAGTATGTTGATATGCGAAATTAATATGTGATTACAATGAGACTGGAAATCAGTGGAGCAAGTATGGATTGATGGATTGGCTGGTGGATGGCATTAAAACTAGCTTATTTTAAACTTACTTTATGTAAAACATTATAAATATATATAGTCAAGATGGATTAATCACTAAATATGAGAGGTAAAACTATAAAATTAATAGACGAAAAAATAGAAGAGTATTTTGGGAACTTAAGGGTGGAAAGAGCTTCTTAAATAAAATTCCTAAAGTATGTGCCATTCTGAAGAAAAATCTGATAACATTTTGTGAAATTAAGTGTTTATATACCATATGTCCTTGCATCTCTATCCAGGATATGTAGCTCAGAGAATTCTCATGCAAGTCCATAAAGAAAATATTTAAACAGAAATTTGTCACAGGATTGTTTTTGGTAACAGGAAGTTGGAGATAACTGCTTATCCTGATAATCATTTTGCAATAGATATGTGTATCCGATCATCGCATTGTACACCTTAAACTTACATAATGTTATATGTCAACTGTATTTCTATCAAGCTGGAAAAAAAAGTTGGAGGCAACTAGATGCAGACCTCAGAGGGAAGTGATAAGTACAATGTGGTCGATGCATTCTATGCAATGGTACATGTAGCAGTTAGACCCAACTAGACCCATGGCTACAAAATGATCAATAGCTCTTAAAAACGATAGTGCTGAGTTAAAACAAAAAGAGAAAACAAATGAACATGCATGCATATAATACAATACACAAAAAAGAATGAATATCTAACATATTAGGAAATGCGTCAATGGCAGGCGATGGAAATAGCATACTGGGGATAAAAGAGGATCAATACACAGAACAAGCGATTGGTCTTCCAGGGATGAATGATGATCATGTTCAATGAATTACAGAGTATGATTAATTCAAACTCTTGCACACAAAAAGCAAACAACCTAATAATTAATGACTTATAAATGCAGATGAAGTAGGTATTATTTGGATAGGGAGAGGTTTGTTTATTCTAATGACCTCAAGTAAAGCAGATGGCACGATGGCGAGGGGCATCCTGGTAGGATGGAGAAAATTTGAAAGATGCAGCATAAAAAAATTGGGGTTCAGTCTTGAGTTCTGGCAGCACAGTGTCAGCTGTGCAAATTATTTAAACTGAGTCTCATGTTCCTGATTTGTATGTAATAATGATACTAATGTACCACACACACATGACAGTGGTGCTTTATGCATTTTTGAGGGTCAGAAAAATATTATTATAAATATTTACAGTTCATAAATGGGTTTTTTAAATGATGGCTTCAATTATTTTGTGTATGCTGCTAGTTCCCACATCTGTCCAGCAATGACTTTCATTTCTATTCAGAATCATATATTTAACTTCTGGCTTGATATCTCTACTTGGATATTCAACACACATCTAAAACTCAGAATGCCCCAAACTGAATCATTATTCTCAGTTCTTTGTGCCTGTTCTTAGTTTTCCCGTCTGTGAATCGTATTACTAGCCACATATTTCCTAAGACACACTCCTCAGAATTGAACCACTGTCTTTCCTCTCTCATTTATCCCCTCTTCCAAACAATAACGATGTATGTTAATTACAACTTCTTAATTGTTCTTCTTCATCCTCAAAACAACTATCATGATTTTGTTACCATTAGCAATTGCTTAAATTACCTCAAGAAACTCCTAACATTTAAAAAAGTTTTTTATTGCAGTATAGTTGATTTACAATATCGTGTAAGTCTCAGGTGTATGGCACAGCGATTCAGTTATATATATTGAATATATATATATATATGTACTCAGTTATATACATATGTGTGTGTGTATGTGTGTGTGTATATATATATATATATATATATATATATATATATATATTCTTTTTCAGATTCTTTTCCCTTATAGGTTATTACAAAATAGTGAGAGTAGTTTCCTGTGCTATACAGTAGGTCCTTGTTGGTTATCTGTTTTATACATAGTAGTGTAAGAAACTCCTAACATTGACCTTCTTTCCCATAACCTTTCCAATCCTTTTTGGAACAGTTTAGAATGATCTTTCTAAATCCAAATAATACTTCATTTCCCTGCTCAAAAGCCTTCCATGACTCCCCATTCCCCAATCCATAATGTCTAGTCTAAACAGCTTATTATGATCTGACCTTTGCTTATCACCCTTCAACCTTTACATGAGTGTCTTTCAAACAGTAAATTATGACACCGTGGTGTCTCATGACCTTTATGTTTTGGGTGTTGACCGACACTTTTAAATGAAAAGCAATAGGAATAGAAAACAGAGTGCATTGCTTATAGTCTGGCTAAGTATTATGTCGTGACCTTTTGATTCACACATCCATACATACACATACCCATACATACACATACATACTCTAGATGGAAATTTTATTTTTTATCCTGATGCCCAGAATCCTCCATCTTACCGTTATTTCTGTGTGCTGACAACCCAAGTAGACTGCTTGTATCTCCCAAAACATATGTGGTTTTTCTTTCCTTTGGGGATTTCTATCCCCGCTTCCAGAAATGCTCTGCTCCACGTGACCTACACAACTCTTTCTTGATTTAGCTTCAGAGTCACCTTTTCAGGGAAGTTATTTTTGATCCTCACATAGTCCCCAAAGCAAGACATAATGTCATTTCTATGTAATCCTCTAATATTCCATGCTTATACCTATTTGCCCTCCATTACACTATATTATAATTTCCTGTTTAGGGATTCTTTTCTCATGAAACTGATAGCTCCCTGAGAACAGGGGATGTGTGTTACTATCATCATTTTGATTTCATCTTCCACAAAACTGATGGATCAGATTTAATCTCCAAAATCCCTCCCAGCTCTTAATTTCTAGATAAATCTAATTCTTGGACTTGACATTTTAGGCGATATTTATGATAAATTGCATAGGTATTGACTGATCTAATTTGGTCCTCATTGTGGCTGAGCTATTACTTATGATTTGGCAGTTTAGACAGGTTTGTGTCAGTTACTGATTTAATCTCATACAGTTGTGACCTGGGACATTTCCCCCAATCATCCCCAGTTTTTACCAAAGTATAAGATGGAAGAAAAAATGTTAAGCTTCTAGGATTGGATGGGAGCACCTACGCTCTTTCTGTAGGTTGGCAAACATGCTGATAAAATATGAAAAACTTACTCAGACATGTGTCCCCAAATATCTAGTTGTCTTGTATAATGAAGATAGCAAATCTCATTGCCATTTATTTCTATTTTAATCCAGATGCTCTGTTTTATATGCACACACTTAACAGTGCCCTTGCACCAGAGATACTTTAAATGATAAATGATATGTTTCTCAACATCCAATCATCCGAATACCTAATAAACTATCCTTCCCTTAGTATTTTCAATAAAATAAAGTTACTGTGTTTCCCTAAGGGAATTTTGCAACTACAGAATTAATGACAGTGCCAGAACCACCAATCTTGTTAAGGCCAAGAGCAAAAGGGGAGAAAAAAGCTTTAGAAAACTAACTACTTACCTAATGAAAACAAATCAATGGTTACAGAAAGGACATTGTTATAAATGCCCTAGCTCTGCTGACTAAACATCCCATTTTTCTTTTTGGAAGGAAAAAAAAAATTCCAAGAGAATCCTTCGGGCCAGACAGTTTCTTCTCTGGATTTTGCTAATACATATATATTTTTGTTAATAAACTTATACTGCCAGACACTGTTTGAAATCCATTGACTTTTATCACTAGTTTTAAAATGCCTTTGTAGTTCAGTTATCACTTTAAGTCCTAGGTTTATTCAAAGAACTGTTGGAGCTTTGAATGAAAGCGTGTCCCGCCTTGTTGTCTCGCCCTCTGCAGCTGCCATACTCTTAGATAGAGTAGTCCTCTATCTAAGGGCCATTTCCTCTTTCCTATCTAAGAGTAGTCCTCTCTGCTGACCATACCGTTTCCTCCTGCCTTCTGCAAGAGCGGTTTTTTATCTCCTTAAGTCAAGACCATTCTCTCCTTCTCTTGAGGAAGCCAGGAGAGAACCTAAAAATATTTGTTTCATTTTGCCTCAACCTCCATCCATTCATTCATTTAGTGAATATTTATTTAGCACCGACTATGTGAAAGACTGTGTTCTAGGCACTAGAGATCAGGGAACAGGCAAAAATGCCTGCCCGTGTCAATCTTACATGCAGTGGACTCCTGGGTCTGGCTTTGCATAATCTAAATGATCTGTTAGTAGACTTTCTTAAATGTAAGTGCCTTGTACTTGTGAGATAAATCCAGAAGATATTTCACTCAGGAAGACCGGATTTAATGAAATCTCGAAAAGCTGTATCAGTTAAGGTTGAGTTATGTAATATTAAGATACAGGGAGGTATAGTAATGATTCCTCTTTGTATTCCCATGACTATGATGTTAAATGTTTTAATATATTACTAACACACACACACACAATTTGGTTCAGTTAAACACACACACACACACACAGATAAGTGGCACATATTTGCAGTTATATGATCTGGATTCCAGTTTCACAATCCCTGTTCATAATTGGACACTTTCCTGAAAGCTGACTCTTTATTATGCTTTTGAAAACTGGAGTTCTCTTTCCCTCTTAAAAGAGTGGTAAAATTCCTAGATTTACAAAATAATTAGGGTGCCATGCCTGTTCACTTGAGGCATCCTTCATGCTACATTTCTGAGAGCTTAGCAGGCCATTTCAGCTTCCTCTCAAAGCATCCCAATGATGGGAATTTCATTTCTTTATATGCAACTTCATTCTCATATTAGTCTTAATAGTTTTTTCTCTACTAATTTGAAGTCTGCTTTCGAAAATATTCACATATTGGTTCTAGTTCTTCCTATAAAGTACCCCATGTGCCAGCTTCCCATGGTTTTCCCTTGGCTCTTCTTACTTGGGGGGGTCATTCCATATCCCTCATCTTTCCTTTCCTGGCATGGTTTCTAGATCTCCCTCGTTTTGGTCACCTTCCAGAATGATGTGAATAGACTTTCTATAGTTCAACATTCCTGGTAAACTGTAGAATGCAGAGCTGGACATATCATCCTGGATGTGGTCTGTCTAATATAACTCTTACCACCAAATTCTCGACAGTCTACATGCATGTATGTCCTCTATGTGTGCTGTATGTTCATAACTTTTTTCCCCAACAAGCCCCAGCACAGTGAGCTTGTGGCGAGCTACACATACAACATATAGAAACCTTAGGGTCACCATGAAAAGCCAACAATAAGGTTAAATCCACAAGGTCTATAGTGACTTTGTTAGTTATTACCACAGGGATTCGCTGAGCCAGTTACCTTGTTGTTCAGCATTCACCAACCATCACAAGTGCCGACAAGGAAATTTGCACCTCTGGGTCCAGTAAAATGTGAATTATGAAAAAAAAAAGGGTTTCAGTTGTACTTAAGGGGTAATATATTTTTTTAAAATGTATTCTCTAAGGACACTCTTCAAACGAAGAGACCAGCTCTACTCTTGAATATACTAAATGTTTCTGACCATGTTACTATTATGTTCCAAAGATAAAGCCAGGTTTTGAAGACTAAAACAGGAGAATCCACAGAGAACAATAAACAGTTGAGGAGTTAATTATAAAAAGAAATGGTTCTCCTTAAAGAAGATGTGTGGAGTGTCTTAGTCACTTCAGGCTGATATAATAAAGTACCATAGACTGGGTGGCTTATAAAAAACAGAATTTATTTCTCACAGTTCTGGAGGCTGGGAAGTGCAAGATCAAGGCACCAGCAGATTCGGTGTCTGGTGAAGGCTCCCTTCCTGGTTCATAGATGACCTTCTTCTTGCTGCATCCTCAGATGGTGGAGAGAGTGAGAGAACTCTCTGGGTCTCTTTTATAAGGGCACTAATCCCATTCATGAAGACTCCATCTCATGACCTAGTCATCTCCCAAATATTCCACCCCTTAATACCATTACATTGGGGGTTAGGTTTTTTTTTAAAATTATTTATTCATTTATTTATTTATTTATTTTTATGGCTGTGTTGGGTCTTCGTTTCTGTGCGAGGGCTTTCTCTGGTTGCGGCAAGTGGGGGCCACTCTTCATCGCGGTGCGCGGGCCTCTCACTATCGCGGCCTCTCTTGTTGCGGAGCACAGGCTCCAGACGCGCACGCTCAGTAGTTGTGGCTCACGGGCCTAGTTGCTCCGCGGCATGTGGGATCCTCCCAGACCAGGGCTCGAACCCGTGTCCCCTGCATTGGCAGGCAGATTCTCAACCACTGCGCCACCAGGGAAGCCCTGGGGGTTAGGTTTTAACATACAAATTTGGGGGGAGGGCACAGACATTCAGTCCTTAACACATAGTGTAGTAAACGCCACTGAAGTGTGTTTCTAATGATCCTCAAAATGACAAGGCCAAGAAGAAAAATGAAGCTTAAAAAGTATAAACCATCATCATTGAAGAGCATCCGTGTTATTGTTTGCAGACAACAGGGTGTAAAAGCTATGTAACTTTGGGGAATAATTAGCTGGTCATTTTTGCATACACTATATTAACCTGCAATCAAACAGACCAACACACTGAATTATATCAGAACTGATATAACCAGGTGTGGGTAAATGGCAAATGTCAGCTTTTAACCTTTTTATCCTTGCATTATACAATTCAAAATATCAAACATGTTCTATGAAGACGGATCTAAACAGATCTGTCCTGTGGGCGTGAAATTTTTGTAACGTCATGGCTAGTCCTGAACTAGATCTCTTTGGGTATCTATTAGATGGCATTTATATGGAGGAGAGATTTTTTTTTCTAAAGGAGAAGAGAGGCTTTTCTTTTTGACACCCAAGAGTAGCAGTTGGCATGGAAGTGGAGGGTGAAGACAATGGCAAATACAGGATGGTGGCATTTCTCTCATTTGCTCTGAGAGATTTGATTTTTTTTTTTGAGATCTGACTTTGTTATCAAATGAAATATGTACATTAACAATTTAAGCAATATAGGAAATAATAATCTATAAATTTGAATCAACTCAAAATTGTCACCAGAATTCATCAGTGTTAATATTTTGGGAATCATTACAGACATCTCTTATATAAGGTTAGCCCTCCATGTCCATGGCTTCCACATCTGCAGATTCAACCAACTGCAGATGGAAATTTTTTTTAAATTCCAGAAAGTTCCAAAAAAACAGTACTTGAATTTGCCACACACCGGCAACTATTTACGTAGCATTTACATTGTATTGGGTATTATAAGTAATCTAGAGAGATTTACATTATATGGGAGGATGTGTATATATTTGCATACATATGCAAATGCTGCAACATTTTATACGAGGGACTTGAGCATCCACAGGTTTTGGTATCTGTGGAGGGGTCCTGGAACTCATCCCCTGTGGATACTGAGGGACAACTGTATACATACAGATAGAAAAATGGATAGAGAAATAATTTTATAAAAACTGGATCATATTATATATGCTAACTTAAATAAAACTATTAAATTTGATTTGATTCATTTAATTGGAGACAAGGAAAATGAAGTGAAACTGAAGTTATTATTTGTATACTTCAAGACAAGATGCACCAGTTCCTAAAATATCCATTTAAGACTTAGACAAAAGGTTATATAAAGCAAATAATTAGCTTCCATTATGCCCTTTTTACAAGCTAAGTTTCATTTTTAGGTGGTATTAGTTTTACTCTCTTTTATTAAAGATAATGTAGTTAACATTCTTAAAATTTATTCCACCTTTTGATATATATATATATATATATATTTAAAATTATTTATTTATTTATTTTTGGCTGTGTTGGGTCTTCATTGTTGTGCGTGGGCTTTCTCTAGTTGCATTGAGCAGGGGCTACTCTTTGTTGCAGTGCACAGGCTTCTCATTGCCGTGGCTTCTCTTGTTGCGGAGCATGGGCTCTAGGCGCGCGGGCTTCGGTAGTTGTGGCACATGGGCTCAGTAGTTGTGGCTCGTGGGCTCTAGAGCGCAGGCTCAGTAGTTGTGGCGCACAGGCTTAGTTGCTCCACGGCATGTGGGATCTTCCCGGACCAGGGCTCAAACCCGTGTCCCTTGCATTGGCAGGCGGATTCTTAACCACTGCGCCACCAAGGAAGTCCCCGACCTTTTGATTTTTGTAGTGCATTTATGTTTTACTTTGCAAAGATTTACAGTAGAATCTCTAAGTTATACACGGATTTTACAAGCTAACCTTTAATCTTTACAATCACAAGCAAATTTATTAATATTTATTATGTTTACAGATGCTGGATATTTAAACAAATTGAAGTAAATTCTGTAGGCAAGAAGAAACTCTTTAGAATTCTCAATCCCTTTTCCATTCACCCCTGGATTTTATTGTTTTGAATTCCCAGAGAGCTGCATAGTGAATCAATGCACAATATTAAGACAGTGGAATCAACACTGCAGGAGAACAGAAATAGTTTTGAATTCTCTCCCAATTGCTCATTCACAGTAAGTATTTGATAACTAGCTTAAAGGCAGAATTGTTTGATTACCCAGTTATCTGCATATAGATTTCCTTTTGTTCCTTCCATGTGTCTAGGGAGTAGTTTTCAAATAAGTGTTAGTATTTAGAATATTTAACATATTAGGTTGTAGGCACAAAACCGTGTATGTTGAACTCTATTAGGGTTTTTAAGGGTAACTTTAACCTTAATATGACTTATCTTTCACATGTATTAACCTCCAAGTTGAGAAGTCACAGTGCTTTATAATATTTAATGTGTATATACACATATGTGTATGTATATATATGTGTGTGTTTACATATATGAATATATACTTGTATTTGTGTGTGTGTGTGTGTGTGTGAAAGAGAGAGAGAAGGTGACAGAGAGAGTGTGTTTAGTAATTGCTCTGATCATTTAAGCTTCTATATTTAGTTTCAATGTTTCCCATCAGTCCTTTTTATCTCTTGGTTTCCTGAACTTTTTTGTAGAGGAGTTTTTCAAAAAATGTCTTGAGGAATTGACTTTTTAATGTTTAAAAATGTCTTTCTGTTGCTGATCTTCTTAAATAACAATGTGTCTAGATATCCTAGGCTTGATCCTCAGAACTAGTAGATGGTGTTCCATTGCCCTCTGGCATTAACTACTTCTGTGGAGAATCTGAGGAAAGTCTGTATTTCCCCCTTGATAGGTGACTTGATTTTTCTGCTGGATGCCTGAAGAATTCTTTATTTACATTAGAAAGCTTATTGAACCTTTGCATTAGAACCGCTTCAAATTTTTGGTGGTGTGACCTTTTGATTTTAAGATTCTATTCTTCATTCTTTTATATAAAATTTTCAATAGTTATCATTGAATTCGGTTTCATGTTTGAATTATTGTATTCTTTATTTGTGGAATGTCAGTTATACATATGATTTTCTTTTCAGACAAGGAATCTGTGGCAATTACCCTCGGTAACTTTGAATATCAAATACTGAAATTGTCTTTTTCCTGTATTAATATGGGAATGGCAGCTTGGTTAAGATGAAAAATTTTAAATCTCTTCTCCTAACTCTTTCTATATTGTTTTTTTTTTTTGCTACATGGAAATAATCAAAGATATACCATAGTAGAGATAATAGTATAATGGACCTGATGTATCTATTTCTCAATTTAAAAAGTTAGCATACATAATTGCTGCTGTGGGCCGTGGTAGAGTCAGAAGGACTGGAATTACCCTTCTGCATAAATAATTAGAAAACTGGAAAAATATATGTGGCAATAGTCTTTGGACACTGGACGACAGTAAATTCAGGACTGTGATCTCTGTGAAAAGAGAATAAACTGACATAAGCCTAAGCCTTGTGACTGCCCTGGCCTGTTGCCTGGAGGCCTTTGCTGTCCCACCTTCTAGTGACAAGGATCCCAGAGCAGGGAAGTTTCCATGATTTGAAGAGACAGAAAGGCCGAGGTGGCTGGAGCTTGTAGGGCAGAGTATGAGTGAGGAGAAGAAGCTTCATGAAGAAAATGCTTCAGAAACCTGCACAGGAGTCCCCTGGAGTCTCTTCCGGAGAACTAAACTGTGTTGGGGGAGAAATTCCATGAAGCTGAGCAAAAATCAACCAGAAAGCTGTAAAGCTGAACAGCTCCCAGAGGTCACACAGGGCTGACAGCAGCAGACCGCTGTTCCAGTCCCAGCTGTTTGTGTATTCCTGGCATCACCCGCTAGATGTGGTAGTGAGCAAGCCTTCAGATGCTTCCAGCTCCCAGCCTTGGAGCCATTCCGGCTTGATCTGGGGTGGCCGCAGTGCATGGCAGCTTTGTGCGGCAGCTTGATGCAGGATCTCAGTTCCCTGACCAGGAATCAAAGCCAGACCGTGGCAGTGAGAGCACCGAGTCCTAACCACTAGACCACCAGGGACTAGTGCCTAGAAGCAGGGCCCTGGCTTTTGTCTTCTTTGGAAAAAGAATTTCAGCAAAGAGACAGAAATTTGTAAAGCAGATAGAGCATTTATTAGGAGCAGAGTACGTGCAGAAAGACACACAGGCGGGCTCAGAGGGAGTTGTGTGCCTTTGGAGTGGTTTAAATCATTTATATGGGGACAGTTTTCTGGGTTCCCTCTGGCCAATCATCTTGCTTGTCTGGCTCCATGTCCGTATCTTGTCTGACTCAGGGCCCTCCCAGATGCGCGTGTGCATCTGTTAGCCAGGATGGATTCCAGCGGGAGGGTCTCTGGGAGGTTGGCAGGCTATATTATGGGCTAGCACCCTCTCCTTTCTCTGACCCCTGAGGAACTTTCTGTGCATGTGTAGTTTGGGAGGTCTCCTTGACCTCAAGAATGAGAAATATGTAGCCTCCTTATCTTTTTACCCATGCAGGGCTCAGCTCCTCTTTGGTCCTGCCATTATCTTTATCTTGACGTGTCTATCCTCAGGAGACAAATTCCAGCAGCTCAGCCTGGAGCCCATTTATCTCCTGCTGCAGGCTGATGCTGTGTGGAGCAGAGACAGGCTCTCTCAAGTGAGCCCTGCCCAGGTTGAAAATTCATGAGCAGAATAAATGTTTTCAACCAAAAAAATTTGCTGCCATTTCTTACTCAGCACTAGATATCCAGAACACATCATATATGCTTTCAATTTGCAATTGCTACATGCTTTTCTCAGTTACCGTGTTCTTTCCGAACACCAAGGTAAAAGTGGTTCTCTGGAGAGGGATTCCTCTCTCTCCTGTAACTCACACTTACCTCCCATACTTGCCCTTCTAGGTCAGGGCAACCTCCTAATTCCAGGAAGTGCTTCTCTACATCAGAATGATGTTAAGTGCCTGGTAAGGAGATGGGTCTCTTGTCAAAGCACTGCCAGAATGTTTTCTATTTGGTGAGTCTCTCCTGCTAGAATAAGCTCTGAATGAAATTGTCCGCAGAGCGAAAAGGTGCTGTAACAGAATCCTCCCCTTTGCCCCTGCAGCTCTTCCAAGCTCAGAGGTACTGATGGTGTTTTCTGGGTCTTCCTTTACTTATTTCCTACCATACAGCCCTCGTTTTCTTAGCCAGAGCGGCATTGTCCCTACGTGACTTTTCTTCAGTCTGAAATTCATGTCATACATTTGAAACTATTTCCTAGTTCAGCTCCTGAGGAAGAATGTTCCTTACTCTGTTTCCCTTTGGGCATAAAGGTCACTTTTTTTCACCTTATTCTTATGCTGGCTCATTAGCTAGGATGTCCTCTATTTCCCAAGTAATCTATTATGACCATATATTGTTCCTTCAATGGGGATAAACACACACACACACGTACACACACAGTATGGGAAAAGTTTTATATACTTCAAAAACCTACTACAAAGAGAACTTAAGAGCCAAAGATAAACTGGGAAGTTATTACCTGCAGATATGATAGAATTAGGGCAGGCCCTAACCTAAGTACTATCAACATTTTCAGTGGGATAAACTGTGGTTGTAGGGCCTATTCTGTACATTGTAGGATGCTTTAGTAGCATCCCTGGTCTCTCCCAACCAGATGCCAGGAGTAGAACCCCCAGGTGTCACAAATAAAGATGTCAATGCCAATAGCCCATGTGGTGTGCAAAATCCACCCCCCAGTTTGGAACCAATGATTCAGGGCTAGTCTCCTTTATTAGCTAGGCTGTGCTCTGATATATTTCTTAGGTTATGTAAGGTCTCAATGTAAAATGTTTATTTTTACTCACATCACAGTCCTTTGCAGGTCAGCTGCCTTTTCTCTGTAGCTTTTCCCCTAAGAAGGCTATCTGGGACGGCTTCCATATTGATTATTTAGGCCTCTGCATTGCAACTTCAGGTTTGCTTATTGCAGTTTTGCCACCTTAAGAGTTCTTCCCTTCTTGCTATATGGATGAGAGAGAGAGAGAGAGAGAGAGAGAGAGAGAAGAACTCACAACACTTTTAACGGCCTCAGATGAGAAATGATGCATGACTTCTGCTCATGTTACAGTTGATGACCTAGCAGTCATATCACCCCAATCTAAGTGAAATGAAGAAAATAAAACTTCCTGTGTGCAGAGGAAAGTAGTGGTGTGGTAAACCAGTCTCACTGTTATTGCAAAGCATATCTTATCTGAAAATGGTCCCTTGAAAATAATTTTAAAATCTTCAGTTTTCAGTGTCCAATGTGAAAACTTACAAAACCTATAGAGCAGTAATTCACCAAAGAAATACAAATGAATAATAAACATATTAAATTGTTCAACCTGCTAATAATCAAAGGAAAAATTTTAAATTATTTTCTCCTATAATATTGACAAATGTTAAAATATAGTAATAGCGCTGACATACTGATGGGGATAAAATAAGATAGCACTCATATATTGCTAGTGAGATGGTGAATTAGTAAAAGCTTTGTGGAAAAACACTGTCACTATGTATCAAAGACCTTATAATGCTCATACTTTTTTAAAATTGAGATATAATTAACACGTAACATTATATTCGTTTCAGGTATACAACACAGTGATTTGATATTTGTATATATAGTGAAATGATCACCACATTAAGTCTAGTTTACATCCATCTGCACACATAGTTAACAATTGTTTTTCTTGTGATGAGGACTTTGAAGATTTACTCTCTTAACAACTTTCAAATATCCACCACAATATTATGAATTATAGTTGCCATGCTGTATATTACATTCCCAGGACTTATTTTATAAGTGGAAATTTGTACCTTTTTAAAAAATTAATTAATTAATTTTTATTTTTGGCTGCATTGGGTCTTCATTGCTGCACGCAGGCTTTCTCTAGTTGCGGCGAGCAGGGGCTACTCTTCGTTGTGGCGTGCAGGCTTCTCATTGCGGTGGCTTCTCTTGTTGCGGAGCATGAGCTCTCTAGGCGCGGGGGCTTCAGTAGTTGTGGCACACGGGCTCAGTAGTTGTGGCTCACGGGCTCTAGAGCGCAGGCTCAGTAGTTGTGGCACACGGGCTTAGTTGCTCCACGGCATGTGAGATCTTCCTGAACCAGGGATCAAACCCGTGTCCCCTGCATTGGCAGGCGGATTCTTAACCACCATACCACCAGGGAAGTCCCAAATTTGTACCTTTTAATGCTCATACTTTTTGATTCAGTAATACCACTTATAGAAACCTATACTATGATAAGGAGGAAATCAGGTATCTAAGATATATGAGAAATGATTTTTATTAGAGCAATTTTATAGGACTAAATACGAGGAGCAAACAAATATATGCAAGAGTCAGGGAATGGGTCAGTACAAACTTTCAGACTCCCTCCTTACCCCTCTCAAATTCTGATCAACTGAAAATAGTTATAGGGAATCAAAAAGGGTTCACCTTTTCAGCTTTACGGTAAGAAAAGCTGGAATGGAGAACAGGCCAGGGCCTCTGGCCTCAATTTCCTAACCTAGATCTTGGGACCTTCTTGATTGTAAATTATTGAATCAGTAGGTCAGAGAGGATGGAACAAAGGTGTTGACACCTGATGGGCCTGCCAGGAGCTTGGGGGTAGGTGGTTTAAGAGATGAGAGGGGAGCGGGGGTGGAGGGAGAGAGAGAGAAAGAGAGAGAGAGAGAGAGAGAGAGAGACAGACCTGCCTAGCTGTTAGGCACCGCTGGTAATGTGGCCCATTGGGCGTCAGGCTCCAAGCAGGCTCCATTCAGATAATCCATTCCTCTTCCTAAAAGTGATTAGTGGATAAGTGGATAAAAGGTCAGAAGTTCTATGGTGATACTGCTTCCTCCCCCCCACCCCCCAACCCCGGGATGACGAGGCAGAAATTTTCTCAGAGTCCAACAGAATTTAAGGGACATACATGTGGTGGTTGGAATAGGTAGACCATACACTTAATTCCTAAATGCACAGATTAGCTGCAGATGAGTATCATGCCAGGTTAAAAGTGGCGCCAGGTTAAAAGTGGCATCAGGTTAAGGGTTCAAAGAAGGAGCAAGGGCTGGGGAAATGGTTAGATCGAATATAAGGGTCTCTTTAGTTGTGGGTCAGCTAGATAAGCAAAATTAAAAAAAAAAGACGATTCATATGTGTCTGGAGGCTGGGGAGGGTGGCAAATGCATGCAGAAATGAGTTACAGGGTCAAGGCAGTCAGCACTTAGCAAATCTATAGTGGAAACTAGAGCTCTTAACATTTATTGAGCAGCTCCTAGTCTAGGATTTTGGCAAATATTTTTGATCATTTATGCGGATAGAAGCACAGATGCAAGTTACTAGGAGAAGGGAAGACCCTGTGTGTCACACATGCCCATGAACCTTACTGAGATCACTCCTGACTAAGCCTGGTGTAGGTGTCTACAGGTTGCTGATAGTTGACGACAGTTGGCTACATAGTGAGTGAGGCCAAGGAACTGATTTTTTTTTCTTGGCAGAGACAGTTCACTGATACCTGCTTTTTAATATTTCTGCTCCTCCCTCACTGCTGATTTGACAACTGTAACACTGTTTCCAGCAGGATATTAACTTTGCTTCAAATTGAAGCTTTCATTCTGTGTGTTTGGGAAAGCAGATAACTCAACCTGTTCAAAATCTATGCTGAGCAAGCTAATGCATTTCAGAGAGTTCCTACTTGAGTATCTATACGTTGTGAGAGCTATTTTTGTGTCTTAGTGACTTTTATTTTTGAACACGGTAAGGTTTAGATATGGCCTAGAGCAGTGGTTCTCAAAGTGTGCTCCCAAACTGGGCTCATCAGCACTGCCTGGGAATGCATATTCCTAGGCCCCATCCCAGATCTGATGAACCAGGAACTCTAGGGTGGGACACAGCCCTCTGTTTTAACAAGCCCTCTAGGGACCTCTGACACACGTTGAAGTCTGGGAGCCGCTGGACTAGAGCCTTGTGTCTCAAAGCATGGGTGGTGAAACACTAGAAATTACAGTTATGTCTATTAGTAATCTGGAATCTTGGGCTATGCTTCAGAATTACTCGATCAGACTCTACACTTCAAGATCCCCAGGGGTTTCATGTGCACATCACAGTTTGACAAGCACTGAGACTCCCCACCCCTGTGATCCAATTACTAGGTTTTCTTAGGTTTCAATTGATTGGGGATGTAACCCATGCCTTGGTTATGTTTTCTTAATGGTTTATTGAAGCATAATATACACGCATCTTATAGTCATGGTATTTTTGAAAAGTCCCTCAGGTGATTGCAATGTGTAGCCAGGGTTGAGTACCCAGAGTGAGCGGGGAAAGCATAAACATCTTGTATTCTTAGTAGCCTTCTTCCTTTATCCACCGAATTCACATTTTAATTTCTCTGTTCTTTTTAAGAGTCTGTCTGCAATTGATGGTAAAGTAATTATGCTTGTCTTTTCTTGACAATGTGGACACTAAGCACATACACAATTAGGATGCTCTAAATGTGTTAACTTTTCATAATGTTCTTTGAGCAGTCCTTTCTCGAGGCTGCCAAGGATTTGAAAAATTTTGCCCACTCAACTTCATGAATATTTAGTGAAGAGCCTGGATTAAATTGGGCTGATCACCAAACAGGTGCAAAGGGACCTGCTTAATAAACGGTGTATTTGCATGGCATCAACATAGTTGTTATATTCTTTGTAGACAAATGAATGTGATTTCGTTTGTATGCATGAAGCACAATTTCTCTGTTGGCCCAGATGTTGATGAGCAACACTAGAAGTGAGGAGGTCGATCTGAAAATCTGGATGGAAAGCTAAAGTATTTGTTCACAATCAAAAATATTTGTGGCTCAACTGGCTCAAAGGGTAAAAAAATATTACGCTGTTTAGCCTCTTTTCCACAAATACTAAGCACCAGAAAAACAGTCCAGATTATGCAGCCTAGGCAGAGTGAACAAAGAACGGCACTAATCCAATTTATGTGGTTAAAACTGTGCCACTGATACCTTCGCTCATAACAGCTGTTGGGCTAAAAGTGAACAGGAATGTCAAACTATAAAATGAATATCCGCCTTTGAGCGTGCCCACCTTCAGTATTAAAAGGGAAACAAAGGAAACCGAACAAGCAGCAGTTATAGCTTTGAGTAGCATTCTTTTTACAATAGTAAGAAACAAGCTGCTTTTAAACAGTGGGAACAATTGTTACTGAGATCCAGGTTCTGAGACCTCATATTAAATGTGAACATAAGCATCCATAAACAAGACATATTGACAGAATATAATTTAAACTATGGTTCCCTGTTCGTAGTCCCAGTGATTTGAAATTCATCACTAACTGAAACAGTCAATGTTTCTGTCTCATAATTTATGCAGGTTCTAAAAGCCTGACATTGCTAAGAATCATGAGCCTCATAGTTCTTTACTAGTTTAAGAGAGCAATAGTAATGAGATGGAAAAAGGAGGGTTGAAAGCTTGCTGGGGTGCGGACAGATTGTGGAAGTGAGAAGCACCAAAAAGTCTGGATGTGCATGTTAAGCTTTATGCGTTAAAATCTCGGGTTTATTTTCATGCTATAAGAATGTGAAAAGGGCATGGAAGAAATAAAAGCACCAAAGTAAAAACTAAGCAATATTTTGATTTTAATGAAATCAACATTTATGAATGAGAAAATAATTAGTTTTAATATGGTAATTAAAGATGAACCAAGTATTGGAACATTGCTGGTGGAAATGTAAAATGGTGCAGCCCCTTTGGAAAATTTGACAGTTCCTGAAAATGTTAAATATAGTCACCATATGGCTCAGCAATTCCCCTACTAGGTATATACTCAAGAGAAATGAAAATATATGACCACACAAAAATATGTTCATGCATGCTCATAGCAGCATTATTCATAATAGCCAAAAAAGAAAACAGCCAAAATGTTCATCAGCTGATGAATGGATAAACAAAATGTGTTATATCCATAATATAGAATATTATTAGGCCCTACAAAGGAATGAAGTACTGGTAAATGCTACATGGACAAACCTTGAAAACATTTTGCTAGGTAAAAGAAGCCAGTCACAAAAGACCACATGTTATGAATTCTTTTATATTAAATATCCAGAGTAGGCAAATCTACAGAGACAGAAAGTAGATTAGTGGTTCCTTAGGGCTGAGGTGGGGGTGACTGCTAGTGTGGGCAGGGCTTCATTTTGGGGGTGATGAAAATGTTCTTAAATTCAATAGTGGACATGTTTGTATAACTCTGTGAATATAGGAAAAGCCACTGAACTGTATACTTTAAAAGGGTGAAGTTTATAATTGAATTATAATGTCAATAAAGCTATTAAACAAAAAAAGGTGAATTAAGTAGTGTTACCAAATACTGATTACTTCAAAGAAGCTGTGACATGGGGAACAGCAGAAGTGGTATATAGAATTTATCGTCTAAAACAAAGGCAATCATGAAGATGAATGGGCACTATGTAATTCTATCAGCTGGCAGAAATATAAACTTTTTCAGCCAAAGTTTAAACAATGTAGAAAAAAAAAATTCGTATCATGTCTATAAAGTTCAGGTTTAGACTGAAGTGAGAAAAAAACCTCAACCAACCAAATTTAACGACTCAATGAAATCAACAAAATAACTGTTCTTTGAGGCTATTAATTAGTAATATCTCTCTACATTGTCTAATTTTCTGAGACAATTCTTGTTTTATTATTATTATTATTGGTATACCTAAGAAATGTTTCAGGTAAGACAGAATGTGTGAGGTATTAGTCCACAGGAAAGTGTGGAGTACATGGGTTACTTTATGCATTACCACAGTCAAGATTAATTAATGAATTAGTTAATCATTAAAAAAACCCATTATCTTACCCAGGGAATCCTGATTATATTTTTTCCAAGAATTTTGGACCTAAGTGTTTTTTTTTTTTTTTAATTAATTAATTAATTAATTAAGTTTTGGCTGCGTTGGGTCTTCGTTGCTGCACGCGGGCTTTCTCTGGTTGCGGCGAGCGGGGGCTGCTCTTTGTTGCGGTGCGCAGGCTTCTCATTGCGGTGGCTTCTCTTGTTGCGGAGCATGGGCTCTAGGTGCGTGGGCTTCAGTAGTTGTGGCTCGCGGGTTCTAGAGCGCAGGTTCAGTAGTTGTGGCGCACAGGCTTAGTTGCTCCGCGGCATGTGGGATCTTCCAGGGCTCGAACCCGTGTCCCCTGCATTGGCAGGCGGATCCTTAACCACTGCGCCACCAGGGAAGCCCCGGAACTAAGGGGTTTTGAATTTTAGATTTGGGATTTCTTATGATGTCCTTCCTGTCACAATAGTTATGGAGCTGAAACTTGGGTCCATGAAAAAAGAAGTATTGCCTTTCTCTCCTCCCTTCCTCTGTATAGCCTAGCTCTCAAATAGACTAGTTCATATTACAATGATTAGTCCAGGGTGGGATCACATCATATGGGGATAGAATTATAAACAATCATATACAAATGAAGTAAAGGTTAACAAGAGGCAGGAACACACATGTTTAGCTAATTTCACTCGGGTGGGTAAGTCTCCAGAGACATTTGGAAGGGGTTAATATGACAAATAAATTGATGAGGAATATAATTTGGATCATAGATTAAAGGATTTACGGGAACTGGTGTACATAGGACAGATACTACAGATCTGCTAATTCTCCAACTTACTTTGGTCATTTGTTTTAAGTAATAAATAATGTAGATTTTCTACATTTTCTCACAGGTTCTAATACTCATTATCATCTCCGATTGAAGGAAACCTAGGAACTCAGAGCTGGGCAATCAATTAGCTTTCCTTTAGATGTAGTTTTCTCAATGCTCAGTATTTGTCTTATGGAGACTAAAACAATCTGGAAATGCGACAATGGAATTGGGAGCTATCGGGGAACTGAAATGTGTTATAATTATTTGTGCTTTTGTATTTTATGAGCTAAATCTTGTGGGACACAATATACTCATTATAAAAGTATTTCGGGTGGCTAATATGTCAACTTTCTAATCAGGAAAATAGGCATTTACAAATTGTAGTAGTTAGCATATTTATTTGATAACTCTCAGTATTAATTTGGATTTTTTCAGATATCTTTTGTCTGGGTTGGGAGGACTTGGAGTGATAAATATGTAGCTAAGGTTTTCTGTAAAAATCAGAGTTCACTAGAATTCTTGTGCCCCGAATGAACATTGATAAAGGGAAAGGAAATTAGAAAGTAGACTAAAATAGTAGATCTCAAATATGGGGTTTCAAGCATGTATTTTGGTTCTTGGGAATGAAAACTGGAAGATTTTATGCAAAAACCTTGAAACTCAGTTATTTATTGTTATTTTCCACTGAGTGCATGGGTTTAATTTGTTGGTCTAAGTGCTGTATGCCTTTAATATTTTTGTGTTCCTCTGGGACTAGTTTGGATTTCTTTGTCTTTTTAGAGAGGCTGGGCTCAGGTGAAGCTGGCACAGTAGTTTATCTATACCTCTACAGTTTCGAGCCAACTTCAGAATAGTTTGGCCACTGGTCCAAATGAACAAAAAGAAATACTCATGAAAGGAGATTTAAAGTCTTACATGGGATGGGGGGAAATCACGATAATTTTAATCACATACACAATATATAGCATGGCATCTTTAAGAGTGGATAACTCTAAAAGACATCACTCAACAGAGAAAAAAATAGTGGCATAATAAGCTCTCATAGTAGAGTCTAAAGATAAGCAAAGGTAGAACTAAGTTGGAAAAATCAACATGAACTCCTGACCTTCTGACAAGGGAACTCTTTGTTTTTCAGTAAAGTGACCTAAGTAATCTCTGGCGCCATCCTGGCTACTGAGGTCATTAAATGCAACATTCTCCTGTGCACTCTAGTTTCCCCTATTTTTGAACCCAGCATTATATTCCACTAAAAGGAAGAATTTCTCACTTGGGGCAGAAGAAATAAAGGTGAGCTTAGAATATCTTATTATCATGAGAAGCTAGGATTCATCTAGAGAAGACAAAGTGGTCAGCGTAGAAAGAGGGCTGCAATTTGCCAAGATGTGAAAATTTGACGTTAAAAAGGGATAGAATGATTAAAGTCAATTAGAACGAGTTTAGAAGAAGTTCTGGTTTCATGTTGATACTGTAAAGAATAAGAGAATTCACATCTTGTTAAATGTAATTGTAATGCATAAACTATAGCTTATGATCTAATAGTGTCTATAAAATATGTTATACATCAATTACCATAAATTAGATAATTCCTGCACTGGACTACTAATAGATCATTAGGCTGTAAAATACAGACTTTTAAAAATAGAGGAATAAAAACTTTAATATGAGAATGCTGAGTGGGAAGTAGAATGGGAAGTAATAAGGGAGATTTAAAAGGGCAAGCTATTGTATAAGAGAAGGGAATAACATAAATGATATCTTATAAAAATAAAAGGAATGACTTTATACATTTAAAATAAATTTTAGAGATTAGGCTGACCTTTGGGAGGAAGGAGAGAAGAAAAAAACAAGCAAAACTGTGGAATAGTTTGCATTCTTTTGGCCACAGGAATGAAGGCAGTGAAAAACACAGTAAAGGTCAAACTAAATGGAGTTATTAACCATACATAGTGGGTGAACTGTGTATGTTCCAGTTTTGTTACAGTGGCAGTGGGTCCCAATCCTCATGCTAATGGAAACATGATTAAAGGAAAAACATCACATTTAAATTGTGTTTGTTGAGAAGTGAGGATAGATGTTGTCTCTCTCTCTCTCTCTTTTTTTTTTGATCTAGATGTAAGGTCTAGGACCAAGTTTGGCAAGGATTTGTATGGGAGACAGAGAAGTGATGTCATTTGGGAAATCTGAGTTATGTACAAAAAGATGAATATAAGCCAGCACACTTAATGAGGTTTCTAGGTACTGCAGACCTGCTTCTCCTATTCTCTCTGCTCAAATCAGTGGGGTTTTCAAATAATGTAGTTGATCTATGTTGTCTTAGACACTGCACTTGTTGGTTTCATTGCTTGGGAGAATCCCTTAGGAACTCAGCCTGGAGAAAGACTGGGTCACTTGGCTTGAGTTGAGAGTAGTACAAGCAAGCAGGAGGGTTTGGTCCTGTTACTCAAGATAGGGTCGAGTGGAATAGGGGAAGAATAATTACAATGTCTTTTAGTAAATCCTTGCTATCAAATATCAAAAGGCTAAACCAGAATGTAGGTTCCTTGAACACTGGCAGGTAAAAGTTTTATTTCGTTATGTTACACATGGGATCACGAGGCCTGATGTGGTGAAGTGATTCACCCAAGATCACCCAGATGCTTCAGGGCAGAGCATGCCCTTTGGCTTTTCAGTTCAGTGTTCTGTCTTCTGTAACATTAACAAAGAACAAGTAACTTCATGTGTGATCTGAAGATGACATTTTAAATGTTAACAGTTTCCCATGTGTAAATGATATACACACAAAGATAACCAAAGATTTAGAAAAGAAAGAGAGTAAATCAGGAGAAAAATATTAATATGACTTATGCCAGAAATGCATAGACAGACTAATTTGTCTGAATTTTACCAAAGTTGGTTCCATTCACCATGTTAATGATGTGTAGAAATACCCAAATGCATCAAAATTTAAGCCTGGCAAATGAGAGAGGCCAGCTTGATTTAATGGCAAATCTGATTTCTAAAATATAATTAAAATTAATGGAGCTTTATTACTTTCAGAAAAACATAGTAACTAGTCATCATATGAAGTGTTTTTATCTTTTGTTGTGCCAAATTACTCACATCAGAGTAGTTACTAATTAGTATTTTATTCCATATGGGGACTACAAACATTTTTAAAAATACTTTGTTCTTTTTGGTATGTTAAACACCTCTCTTGCTTTTTTAACGAATTGCTGTGAAAATTGCGTTTACTAATAATTGCAAAGGTAAACACCTCAGAACCGTATATTTTAACTTTTATGAATTATATTTTAATAAATTTTATTGAACTATAATGTGCAAAAAGAAAGTAGGTGTCCAGGGACCTCCCTGGCGGTCCAGTGGTTAAGACTCCGCGCTTCCACTGCAGGGGGGCTTGGGTTCCATCCCTGGTCGGGGAAACTAAGATCTTGTATGCCGCATGGCACAGCTGGGGTGGGGCGGCGGGAAAGAAAAGAAAGCAGGTGACCAGCTCAGTGTATTATCACAAGTTGGGCACACACATGTAAACACTACCCAAGTCAAGAAATAATAATTTACTAGCACCTCTGAAACCCACCTTTGGTCCCTTATTTACTAGTTGCTCCATACCCACCAATAATTTAGCATTGTCCTTACACCATAGATTAGTTTTGCCTATTTTTGAGCTTTATCTTATAAAGCGGATGATATGGTAGATATATATTTTTCTGTTTGGCCTTGTTTGCTCAACTTTGTGACAGTCATCCATGATGTTGCATGTGTAAGTAGTTCATTCATTTTCTTTGCTATACAGTTTTCCGATTACACCATGATTGACTGTCAGTTTTACTGTCGAAGGACATTTAGATTGTCTCCTATCTTTGGCTATTATGAATACTGCTGTTTCACATGGTCTTGAGCATGTCTTTTGGGGCACTTATGTACCTATTTCTGTTGGATATATCAATAAGAGTGTGATTGCTAGATCAAAGTGTGTGAGTATGGTCAGCTTTAGTAGATATCGAAAATTGTTGTACAATTTATACTCCCACCTGTAGCATATTAGAGTCCAGTTAGCACATACATGTGTCTTAGAGTTGTCAAATTTTGTAATATTAGCGCTTCTAGTGGGTGTGTAATAGTATGCCACTGTAGTCTGAATTTGCACTTCAGTGATTACGAATGAAGTTGAGAAACATTTTTATGTTTGTTTACTACTCTGGGATCATTTTGAAAGGGCCTCTTCATGTCTCTTTCCCATTTTAACATCAGCTTCTAGATCGTATCTTTTTTATATGTAGGAATTCTTTTTATATTATAAAGATTCCTTATATATTACATATTATGGTATGAGTTCTTTGTCAGTTATGTGTATTGCACATATTTTCCCCTAGTCTCTCTTAACTTTTTGCTTTCCTAGTGTCTTTTCATTTAGAGAATGTCTTAATATTAATCTAGTCCAATTTATTAATCTGTTACTGTATTGTTAGTGCTTTATGTATCCACTTAAGACATCTTTGCCAGATACTGAAGATGCATTCTAAAATTTATTTTATCTCTTACATTTAGATTTACAATCTGTTTAATTAATGACACAGTGTCATTTATTATTATAAGATGATCCCTTCCCCACTACTCTTCAGTTTTACCTTTTTGATTACGCAGGTGTCCATACATGTGTGTCTGTTACGTACTTTCTATTAAGTTCTATTGTTTTATAGGCTATCCTTGGGAGAATAACATACTCTCTTAATTACTGAAACTTCATAACAAGTCTTGATAGCAAGTGAAGTAATTCCTTCAACTTGTTTGACTCCTCGAGGATTTTCTTGCTTTTTCTTGACCCTTTACATTTCGATGTGAAGTATAGAATAAGTTTATTAATTTCCACAAATAAATTTCCATAGATGCTAGGTTTATAATAGAAATTCTGTTGAATACAGATCATTTTGAAGGAGAATTGATATCTTTCAACATTAGTGTTCCAGTTGATGAGCATGGTGTATTCCTTCAATTATTTAGATCTTTATCTTCTCTTAGTAATATAGTATTTTTTGTGTAGAGGTCTTATGTACATTTTGATTTATTTCTATTTTATTGTGCTATTAAAAGCAGTATTGGTTCAAAACAGTTTTTAAAACTGTTCATTCAAGTAAAACATGCATACATAAAACTGAACATATCTTATATGTACAGCTTGGGGAACTTTCACAAACTGGGCACGCCTGTGTAGCCAGCACCCATGCCAAGAAAGAGAACTTTACCACAAGACCTCACTGTTCTCCCTTTCAGCACATACAGCCCTAAGTGTATCCCCTATCCTGATTTTTACCAGCAGAAATTAGTTTTGCTGTAAAACTAGAATCATATAATATGTCCTCTTCTTGGTAGTTACTCTTTTGCTCAATATAGTATTAATAACTCATGCATATAAGTACATGTAATTGTAGATCATTTGTGCTGATAGTTGTATAGTGCTCCATTATGAAATATACTGCAATTTAATTATCCATTTTACTGTTGATGGGCATTTGGTAGTTTTCAGGTTGGGGGTTTGTGCTGGTATTATCCTTTTTATTTTAGCCAACCTAGCTGATCCGGAGTAGTATTTCATTGTAGGTTTAATTTCCATTTCTTCAGTAATGATATTCAGGATTTTCATGTGCTTATTTGCTATATACCTTTGTAAATATCTTTGTAAATTGTTTGTCTTTTCTCAATTTTTTTCATTGATTTTTAGGACAGTAGAATGCTTTGTATATTCTCCATACAAATTCTATTTGATATGTGCTTTGTGAATATTTTCTCCCAGGGTGTGCCTTCTATATTTTCTTGTGATGTTTTCTGATGAAGAGAAGTCTTTTAAAAATGATGTCAAATTTATAAATTTCTTCTATTATAGTTAATGGTTTTGTTGTCCTATCTGAGAAAGCACTGACTCCCTCAAGTTTATGAAAATATTTTTTAATAGTTTCTTCTAGAAGTTATATATTAACCTATATATCTAGGTCTGTGATCAATAGTGAATTAGTTGTTGTGTATTGTATTAGGTAGAACAAAGCTTCATGATATTTTTTCAGTATATATATTCAGTTATTCTAGGGTTGTTCGTCAAAATGATATCTTTTTCCTATTGAACCGTTTTGATGCCTTTTTCAAAATCATTACACTATATAGAACATCGTCAAAATCTACAAAATAGCCAACAGCTAGTAAATCAGCAGTGTTTTAGAATAATAAGTCAATATGTAAAGATAATTTTATTTCTCTAGACTGAACAGTTGAAAAATGCAATTTATAGAAATATATGAAATAGCACCAAGAAATATAAAATACTTAGGATCACTTTTAACCCAAGATGTGAAATGCTTCTATATAAATATTAATATTAATACCTCTATAAAATAGGATATTTTTGTATAGTGATAATAATACATTACTTTAAAAATTAGAGAATAATGAAATTAATGTAAATATGTCCTATGTTCATGGATTAGAAAACTCACTGCTAACATATAAAATGTCTTCAAATTTATCTACAGATTCAATACAATCCCAATCAAAATCCCAAGAAATTGAGGAAATGCAAACAGTATTGGCTTTTAAATTGACAAGGTTTACAGAAATTGACAAGATTACTCTAAATCTTATGTGGAAATACAAACAATATTGGCTTTAAAATTTTATTTTATACTTATTTGTGGTGGTTTATAGAAATTCAAATGACTTTTGAATATTAATCTTATATTTGGGACCTTACTAAATTATAGTTATACTAGTGTATACTTGATACTGATTTTATATATATATATATATATATATATATATATATATATATATATATACACACATACACACACATATATGCATATATACATATATATGTGTATATATATATATATATATATATACACATATATACGTATATATATATACACACACACTCTTTTGGAGTTTCTAAATAATCATTATTTTGAATAGCAAGTATTTTATTCATTTCTTTCCAATTCTTGGAATTTTTTTTCTTTTTCTTTCCTTTTTAGCACTGACTAAAATCTCCAGTATAATATGGACTAGATGAGGTGCTAACAGGCATTCTTATTTTATCCCTGTATCAGAGGAAGATCTTCCATCATTTTATCACTAAATATAATGACTGTTCCCAAAATAACTTTTATCTAATTAGCTATGTGTCCCTCTATTTCTGGGTCATAAGTTTTTTTTTCTTCCCTGCATGTGTTGAGAAACTGTGTAATTATTCTTTTAATATAGTAGCTTATATTGATTGACTTTCAAAGTTAAACGAACTTGGCATTCTTTTAATAAATTCATTGTGTTCTTAATAGCTTATCCTTTTGCTGGATTTGATTGATTGATTGATTGATTTTTTATAAATTTATTTATTTATTTATTTTTGGCTGCGTTGGGTCTTCGTTGCTGCGTGCGGGCTTTCTCTAGTTGGGGCAAGTGGGGGCTAGTCTTCGTTGTGCGCGGACTTCTGATTGCAGTGGCTTCTCTTGTTACAGAGCATGGGCTCTAGGCGTGTGGGCTCAGTAGTTGTGGCGTGTGGGCTCAGTAGTTGTGGCTCGCGGGCTCTAGAGCACAGGCTCAGTAGTTGTGGTACACAGGCTTAGTGGCTCTGTGGCATGTGGGATCTTCCCGGACCAGGGCTCGAACCCATGTCCCCAGCATTGGCAGGCAGATTCTTAACCACTGCACCACCAGGAAAGTCCCTGGATTTGATTTATTAGTGCATTGTTTAGAATTTTTATGTCTGTATTTATGAGAAGAATCGGCCTTTAATTTTCCTTTCTTGTAAAACCTCTGTTATGTTTAGGTATCTGGATTATGATGGTCATAAAATTAGTTAAAGAATTTCCCCTTTTCCCCCTGTTCTTTGAAATACTTTGAAATGCATGTTATTTATCCTTAAATGTATGCTACAATTACTGGTTGAAGTTATCTGAGCCAGAAATTTTCCTAATGGTGGGAAATATTCAGATTTTCTATTTTTTGTGGCAGTTTTGGTAAGTTTTGTTTTACGAGGAAATTGTGTCCATGCCATATAGTTTTAAAAAGTACTGACATAGAGTCAGCTCTACCCACCACCAGAGCCTCCCATCAAGCCTCTTAGATAGCCTCAACCACCAGAGGGCAGACAGCAGAAGCAAGAAAAACTACAATCCTGCAGCCTGTGGAACAAAAACCACATTCACAGAAAGATAGACAAGATGAAAAGGCAGAGGGCTATATACCAGATGAAGGAACAAGAAAAAACCCCAGAAAAACAACTAAATGAAGTGGAGATAGGCAACCTTCCAGAAAAAGAATTCAGAATAATGATAGTGAAGATGATCCAGGACCTCGGAATAAGAATGGAGGCAAAGATCGAGAAGATGCAAGAAATGATTAACAAAGACCTAGAAGAATTAAAGAACAAACAAACAGAGATGACCAATACAATAACTGAAATGAAAACTGCACTAGAAGGAATCAATAGCAGAATAACTGAGGCAGAAGAACGGATAAGTGACCTGGAAGACAGAATGGTGGAATTCACTGCTGCGGAACAGACTAAAGAAAAAACAATGAAAAGAAATGAAGACAGCCTAAGAGACCTCTGGGACAACATTACGCGCAACAACATTCGCATTATAGGGGTCCCAGAAGGAGAAGAGAGAGAGAAAGGACCCGAGAAAATATTTGAAGAGATTATAGTCGAAAGCTTCCCTAACATGGGAAAGGAAATAGCCACCCAAGTCCAGGAAGCGCAGAGAGTCCCATACAGGATAAACCCAAGGAGAAACACGCCGAGACACATAGTAATCAAATTGGCAAAAATTAAAGACAAAGAAAAATTATTGAAAGCAGCAAGGGAAAAACGACAAATAACATACAAGGGAACTCCCATAAGGTTAACAGCTGATTTCTCAGCAGAAACTCTACAAGCCAGAAGCGAGTGGCATGATATACTTAAAGTGATGAAAGGGAAGAACCTACAACCAAGATTACTCTACCCGGCAAGGATCTCATTCAGATTTGATGGAGAAATCAAAAGCTTTACAGACAAGCAAAAGCTAAGAGAATTCAGCACCACCAAACCAGCTTTACAACAAATGCTAAAGGAACTTCTCTAAGTGGGAAACACGAGAGAAGAAAAGGACCTACAAAAACAAACCCAAAACAATTAAGAAAATGGTCATTGGAACATACATATCGATAATTACCTTAAACGTGAATGGATTAAATGCTCCAACCAAAAGACATAGGCTTGCTGAATGGATACAAAAACAAGACCCATATATATGCTGTCTACAAGAGACCCACTTTAGACCTAGGGACACATTCAGACTGAAAGTGAGGGGATGGAAAAAGATATTCCATGCAAATGGAAATCAAAAGAAAGCTGGAGTAGCTATACTCATATCAGATAAAATAGACTTTAAAATAAAGAATGTTACAAGAGACAGGGAAGGACACTACATAATGATCAAGGGATCAATCCAAGAAGAAGATATAACAATTATAAATATGTATGCACCCAACATAGGAGCACCTCAATACATAAGGCAACTGCTAACAGCTATAAAAGAGGAAATTGACAGTAACACAATAATAGTGGGGGACTTTAACACCTCCCTTACACCAATGGACAGATCATCCAAAATGAAAATAAATAAGGAAACAGAAGCTTTAAATGACACAATAGACCAGATAGATTTAATTGATATTTATAGGACATTCCATCCCAAAACAGCAAATTACTACACTTTCTTCTCAAGTGCGCACGGGACATTCCCCAGGACAGATCACATCTTGGGTCACAAATCAAGCCTCAGTAAATTTAAGAAAATTGAAATCATATCAAGCATCTTTTCTGACCACAATGCTATGAGATTAGAAATGAATTACAGGGAAAAAAACGTGAAAAGCACAAACACATGGAGGCTAAACACTACGTTACTAAATAACCAAGAGATCACTGAAGAAATCAAAGAGGAAATCAAAAAATACCTAGAGACAAAGGACAATGAAAACACGATGATCCAAAACCTATGGGATGTAGCAAAAGCAGTTCTAAGAGGGAAGTTTATAGCTATACAAGCCTACCTAAAGAAACAAGAAAAATCTCAAGTAAACAATCTAACCTTACACCTAAAGCAACTAGAGAAAGAAGAACAAACAAAACCCAAAGTTAGCAGAAGGAAAGAAATCATAAAGATCAGAGCAGAAATAAATGAAATAGAAACAAAGAAAACAATAGCAAAGATCAATAAAACTAAAAGCTGGTTCTCTGAGAAGATAAACAAAATTGATAAGCCATTAGCCAGACTCATCAAGAAAAAGAGGGAGAGGACTCAAATCAATAAAATCAGAAATGAAAAAGGAGAAGTTACAACAGACACCGCAGAAATACAAAGCATCCTAAGACACTACTACAAGCAACTCTATGCCAATAAAACGAGAAATCTGAAAGAGAAATTATGGAAACACTCCCATTTACCATTGCAACAAAAAGAATAAAATACCTAGGAGTAAACCTACCTAGGGAGACAAAAGACCTGTATGCAGAAAACTATAAGACACTGATGAAAGAAATTAAAGATGATACCAACAGATGGAGAAATATACCATGTTCTTGGATTGGAAGAATCAATATTGTGAAAATGACTATACTACCCAAAGCAATCTACAGATTCAATGCAACCCCTATCAAATTACCAGTGGCATTTTTTACAGAACTAGAACAAATCATCTTAAAATTTGTATGGAGACACAAAAGACCCCGAATAGCCAAAGCAGTCTTGAGGGGAAAAAACGGAGCTGGAGGAATCAGACTCCCTGACTTCAGACTATACTACAAAGCTACAGTAATCAAGACAATATGGTACTGGCACAAAAACAGAAACATAGATCAATGGAACAAGATAGAAAGCCCAGAGATAAACCCACGCACCTATGGTCAACTAATCTATGACAAAGGAGGCAAAGATACACAATGGAGAAAAGATAGTCTCTTCAATAAGTGGTGCTGGGAAAACTGGACAGCTGCATGTAAAAGAATGAAATTAGAATACTCCCTAACACCATACACAAAAATAAACTGAAAATGGATTAGAGACCTAAATGTAAGACTGGACACTATAAAACTCTTAGAGGAAAACATAGGAAGAACACTCTTTGACATAAATCACAGCAAGATCTTTTTTGATCCACCTCCTACAGTAATGGAAATAAAAATAAACAAATGGGACCTAATGAAACTTCAAAGCTTTTGCACAGCAAAGGAAACCATAAACAAGCCAAAAAGACAACCCTCAGAATGGGAGAAAATATTTGCAAACGAATCAACGGACAAAGGATTAATCTCCAAAATATATAAACAGCTCATTCAGCTCAATATTAAAGAAACAAACAACCCAATCCAAAAATGGGCAGAAGACCTAAATAGACATTTCTCCAAAGAAGACATACAGACGGCCACGAGCACATGAAAAGATGTTCAACATCACTAATTATTAGAGAAATGCAAATCAAAACTACAATGAGGTATCACCTCACACCAGTTAGAATGGGCATCATCAGAAAATCTACAGACAACAAATGCTGGAGAGGGTGTGGAGAAAAGGGAACCCTCTTGCACTGTTGGTGGGAATGTAAATTGATACAGCCACTATGGAGAACAATATGGAGGTTCCTTAAAAAACTAAAAATAGAATTACCATATGACCCAGCAATCCCACTACTGGGCATATACCCAGAGAAAACCGTAATTCAAAAAGACACATGCACCCCAATGTTCATTGCAGCACTATTTACAATAGCCAGGTCATGGAAGCAACCTAAATGCCCATCGACAGACGAATGGATAAAGAAGTTGTGGTACATATATACAATGGAATATTACTCAGCCATAAAAAGGAACGAAATTGAGTCATTTGTTGAGACGTGGATGGATCTAGAGACTGTCATACAGAGTGAAGTAAGTCAGAAAGAGAAAAACAAATATCGTATATTAACGCATGTATGTGGAACCTAGAAAAATGGTACAGATGAACCGGGTTGCAGGGCAGAAGTTGAGACACAGATGTAGAGAACAAACGTATGGACACCAAGGGGGGAAAACTGCGGTGGGGTGGGGATGGTTGTGTGCTGAATTGGGCGATTGGGATTGACATGTATACAGTGATGTGTATAAAATTGATGACTGATTAAAAAAAAATGTACTGACATAAAATTTTTGATAATAACCTCTTATTTTTTGAATGTCTTCTTTCCTTCTTGCATCTTTGAGCCTTCCATTGGCATCATTTTTATTGTGCTGATAAACACACCCTTGGTACTTCTTTCTTTAGGAGAGAGGACCTTGTTATGATGAACTGTGTTTTCTTTGTCTGAAAATGTTTTTATCTTTTATTTTTGAGGAATATTTTACTGGAAATAGAAATACAAATTGGCAGTCATTTCTTTCAGTCCTTTGATCACATTATCCCATTGTTGTCTGGTTTCCCTCATTTTGTTGGGAAGTCAGCTTTCAGTTTTATTTTTACTCCTTTGAAAATAATATATTCCCTCTGGACACTTTTTAGATTTTCTTTTTTGTCTTGGTTTCCATCAGTTTTATTATAATATTTCTAGATATGGTTTTACTTGAATTTGTCTTGCTAGAAATTCATATTACTTCTTTAATCTGTGGCTTGATGACTTTCATCAAATTAGGAAAATTATCAGGAATTATCTCTTCAAATATTGCTTCAATCCCCTTTACCTCTCTGTGAGGCCCCAAATTCTAGGCTGACCTCCTTTCTGGATCTTAGTTCTATAAATGCTCACTGCCTTGGTAGCTTTCTAATGCCTTTAAATAGATATGGATTTTTTGTTAAGTATTTTATTCATATTTTCTGGTTGTCCTTAATGGAAGAGTTGGTCTGAATCAACCTATTCTGTCATTGTTAGAACTCAAGATCTATGGAATACAACTTAAATAGAATCCAAATTAATGGGGTTAGTCAAGTAAAATCCTAAAAAGAACACAATAATTTGTTAGTTTTTTCATCTGTTAAAAATTCTAAATAAAACTTTTGTTCTTGTAATGTTTTTATATGATATACTAATTTCTGTATATTATACTATATATCACGTATTTTACTAAAAATGTGTTGTTTTATAGAAAATTTTTTTTAAATGTGTTTATTTATTTATGGCTGTGTTGGGTCTTTGTTGCTGCTCATGGGCTTTCTCTAGTTGCAGAGAGCGGGGGCTACTCTTCATTGCAGTGTGCGGGCTTCTCACTGCAGTGGCTTCTCTTGTTGCGGAGCATGGGCTCTAGGCAGGCTTTAGTAGTTGTGGCATGCGGGATCAGTAGTTGTGGCTCGCGGGCTTAGTTGCTCCGCGGCATGTGGGATCTTCCCAGACCAGGGATTGAACCCGTGTCCCCTGCATTGGCAGGCGGACTCCTAACCACTGCACCACCAGGGAAGTCCCAGATGTGTTGTTTCAATATAACCTTTATTGTTTCTGTTACAGGAGTATACTTGTGCTCCTCTAATTTCTCCCTAGGGTTTTCTCAGATAAATGTTGCAGTCCAACCATGGGAACTTACAGGGAAAAATCCTTCCTTATTTCTCTCCCTAATAAAGTTATTTGGCTTTGTTTCTAAGCTAACCAAAGAGTATCATCAAAGTACGTAGACTATGAAACCACAGTTTATCACTGTGTGTCAAAATGTGATATCATATGGAAGTGATTTTTTTCCAAAAATCTCTTGAGTACTATTGAAGTGATAACTAATATTGACATGAATTCTTATCATGTTTTTATTTCAAATGTGTTTTGCAGGGACTTCCCTGGTGGCACAGTGGTTAAGAATCCGCCTGCCAATGCAGGGGACACGGGTTCGAGCCCTGGTCTGGGAAGATCCCACATGCCACGGAGCAACTAAGCCCGTGCGCCACAACTACTGAGCCTGTGCTCTAGAGCCCGCGAGCCACAACTACTGAAGCCCATGTGCCACAACTACTGAAGCCCACGCGCCTAGAGCTCGTGCTCCACAACAAGAGAAGCCACAGCAGTGAGAAGCCCACGTACCGCAATGAAGAGTAGCCCCCGCTCGCCGCAACTAGAGAAAGCCTGTGCGCAGCAACGAAGACCCAACGCAGCCAAACATAAATAAATAAATAAATTTATTTTAAAAAAACATGTTTTTTGCAGTCCTCCTCCTTAGACTCACATGCACCTGCCACTTATATGCTCAAGCATATATGGACTTGTATAACAATTAAATTAAACCATTAAGGATTGGTTTGCTTAAAGGTTAGACAGATGGAGTCAGAATTTGTACAGGGAGGGTAGGGAATTGAGAGCCAAAATTTAATAGCTGCTCATTTCTTTCTCAGGTCCAGACTCTGAACTTATGACTGAGTCACAGGAAGAGAGTGCTGAACTCAGAAGTGGTGGGCATCAGAGGCTATGGTCTTCCCTGCAGTGTTGAAGAAAACAAAGGGCATTTCAACATATCTCATTAATAAGGGATTGGAACAGGAGAGGAAGATCATGGCAGGTTCCACTCTAATAGGTAAGTTTATTCTACGTGCACATATGGGTGATTCCTTAGTGAATTGTGTCTTCAAAATGTAATATATTTGCTTCTTTATTTAAAACATACTGATGGTAGACAGTAATCAGAATATCAGATGAGAAATCAGGACTCAAACTGTCATTCTCTCTTTATTGTTGACACTCTTCAGTTAAGCTTTCTGTGGAACTTCGCCCCCTCCCCCCCTCCCCGCCCCGAATTGATGATGCTGTCAGTAGGTTAATTTACCAGCTGCTTCTATTCCTGGTAAGTTGAGAACCCCTGTGGAGATTTCCATATCACACAAAGAATAATTGTTAACACTACTCTCCTAACCTGGGTAATAATAATAGTTAGAAGCTGAGTTCCTTCCTTCATTTATTATTCATTCACCAATTCATTTGATACTCAATTCCTGAGCACTTTTGGTGGTCCAGAGACTCTGTAGCTACCTAGAATTTCCTCTTACCTAGATCTTTACTCTTTTGTCAAAAAAAGGTCATCATTGCCTTGATGGTTCTCTAATGCCTTCAACCAGATAATTTTTAAATGTATCCATTTAAACTTTTAGTCCAAAATTTCTAGTTCTTAGCAGGAGATTGATGTTTGACCCCTAAAAAACTACAGGAAATACTCTGTACTCACTTTGTATCTCTGCAGAGTAGTACAGGACCATAAAAATGATTGTGTGGTTTGAAATCATGCAAAATGATCTTAATAATCAGTGGGGAAAATTATAATTATTCTCTGACCTTTGAAAATTCTTATCAAAATATTAAAACTCTTATTTTCAGTTATAAATGTATAGAGAAGTAAAATAACAATAAAACTAGTGTGTGTAGTATTCCGTTATTTAAAACCCAGACAGTGAGAATTAAAGTGTTTCATTTCTTTTTCAACAACTTAGCAAGAATAGTTTGAATAGTGCTTGCTTTCTTCTTGTCATGTAACTTATGACACAGAATAAGAATCTTTTCTATGCTTTGGTGAATTATCATACCCTTTTTCTAAGATTTGATCAGCTTCCAGTGTTTTATCCATTGTTCATTCAGTGTCATGAAATATCTCCAAGAGTTCCTTGGAACTCTTGTGAAGATTTTGTTGCTGGCATCACTCCTTATGGAACAATATCATACTTTTTATCACAACCACTGCCCTTAATTATGTCACTAAGTTCACCTTCCCCAAGTTCCTCTGACTACATAACGAGAGTCTCTTCAATGGTTGTGATACCATTCCCACAGTCAACTATTTCTTCTATAAATCTATTTATGTGCTATTTGAATTTCACTTCTAGGGTTGTCACTTTTTGTTTCTTTGTTGCACTTACATTTTGTTGCCCAATTCTCTATTTGGATTATCCATTAAAAAAAATGTCATGTGGGTTTATCATGGGGAAACAAGGAGGCAACAGAACTATACACTTTGCTGTATGTGTGTGAACTGAATAATACATGCTCAGTGACTAATCGCTGACAGATTTTGAAAGACGAGACTTGATTTGTCATTAATCACGATATAAAACTGTTACTTACAGAATGATCTATGGAACTGAAGAGCTAGCATCTTGGTTTGTACTTTAGGCAATTTCTCACAGTTAATATACTGTGGTAATTGAAATTTGGATCGTGTGATTTCCAGGACTGGTATTTTTTAACTAAATTGGGGTAACTGAAATTTTTGTGTATCAGGACCATGCGAAGGGAAAGTTGTATGTATAATATAAGCATTTTCTGCTCAGTGAAAACCTCTTACTGTGAGTGAAACTTAGGCTGGCGAAGTCACCAGGAAGTGGAACTTTTCTCAGGATTTTGATCAGGCATTTCAATAGATGACAAATTCAGTTGCTTAACTTTTGTGGCCTGCTGGCATCTCAGTATTCTAGTTCCTCTTTGCATAATGAAGGGATTCCTTTATTCAAATAACATTTAATGAGGCACTAAGTTTAGAATGCAATATTGGCCAAATAGACTATGAAACAATTCAGGCACTTGACAGTTCACAAATGCAAAATGACTTGTGAGTATTAGTGGAATCAAGAGATTTCACTTGACTGACTGTGGACCAAGTCTAAAAGGGAAGCGAGCCAGATGGAAGATGGTGAATAAAATGAGACGGCGCTCTTGCAGGTGGCTGTAACTCTGCAATGAAGCAGAGCATGGTGCTGCTGGACACCAGCTGTGGTGCCACTATGAAGATGAGCCAAACTCAATTGCCAATGTTTTATTGTTTTCATCTGGTTCATTCATTGCTTATAATCACCAAATTATTTTTAATATTTTCACTTAGGTAGAATAGTGTTGGAGGGATATCAATTATTATATGAAAGCCAAACAAAATATGTCCCCTGATGTGACATTGTGAAGTTGACTGTATGGCACAGCATAAATAATGTCCTGTAATTCAAGCTGTTACTGTCACTGCTGACTCATTGAAAGACAGGAAGAAGCCACTTAAATTTTTTTTATGTTTTGGCTTCTAAGCTGTTTAAGAATAATTATAAGAGCTTACCCACATCACAGAGATCTGGGATTTACAAAGTATTGGTTTTAAAATATTTTGAAATTTTTGGATAAAATGTGTTAAGGTTATTTTAAACATTGTTACTAAGTTACTACTTGAATCAAACTATTGTAGTAATAGATACTTTCCAAATTTTAAATAGTTTTTAATATTCTGTGCACGCCCAAATGAATCATTTATATATCAATCCAAATTAGGAATTTCACAGGAAGTGGTAATATGGGTAATATGACTTCTAATATTGAGGCAATATAATTGTGCTTTTAAGTGCTTTGTAGAAGGACGTATTAGACTGAATCGTATGAGTACCATTTTTGTAGGTCAAAATGTTAAAGTACTGGGAATTTCACATAGTTTAGCCTAAATTAAGGCCAAAGATTAATTCTATTTCCATTCTTTACCCTAGCTAATTATTTTAATCTCTAAGTCCTACCTAATTTTAAGTTGGGCGTGATGTAGTCTGCCATTTAAAAGATGTAAGAATGAGCAGGAATATTTTTCTCTATCATCTTCTCCTCTATGTGTATCTCCTACTTGCCTATCTATATATTAATGCTGATAAATCCTTTATTTACTGGCTATATGAAGCTGACCAAGTTATTCAATACCTTTAAACCTTAATTTTCAACTATAAAATAATAATAGTAAATACTAAATCAGACTGCTATTCAGATTAAAAGCGGCGATATGTGTTAAGTATATAAAATGGTACCTGGCACTTAGTACATGTTTAACAAATGTCGAGTATTAATTTTATAACTTCAGAGCAGAAATAAAGCATTATTCCTCATGTTTAGTCCTATCTTTACATTTCTGTCTAGTCAGAAAACTTTCTGTTGTCTGGTATGATGTTGGTGTGATTAATAAAATATTCTGATGAAGAAAAGTACCATATCTATCATTCAATTGTATATAATAAGTAGGCAGTTAAAATGTTTAATTGACTTAATTTCTCATTTAAGAAAATAGATTACAGTTGACTTCCAAATTATTCGAAATATAATTTGTTCATCCATTACTAAGAAAGTACTTCAGAATGCTGTAAAGCCTGAGGATCTTTCTTATAACCATATGTTATGATTGCATTATGGATGTGTAGGTGGGTCAATGTTAGTCAATAGAGTCTTGGATAAAGTAGATTGTATTGTGTGGTCTAACTGATTCATCTTTAATTCTTTAAAAATATTTCTCTCTTTCATTATTGGAAGGCACAGTTTTCTTTTTCTGTTAGTAACCTTTTCTCCATAAGTGATGATCTAAATGGAGTTTCTCATATTGGAAGTTACTGCTGTAATGCCTTTTCTGCAAATATCAGTGGTACCTATTGGAAGAGCACTGGTATCCATGTTGATCTTGCCCTCTTTGGAAGGCAGTTGTGCCAGAGCTGTCTTGTTTGCCTCCATTTGGTCACACTCAAATTCAGTATCCATCTGGCTTCTGACTCTTGGCTCCTTCTCTGCCATTAGTGACCCTGCTTCTCTCTCTGGACTTGATGCTTCTTTCTGGTCTACCTGGCTTTGACTCTTGGCTTTCCCTCAAAGACTTTGGCCTGACTTTGGACAGGAAGCTCTTCAGAGCACCCTGAATATTCTGATTTCTTCAGAATCTATTTCCTTGGCTCTAATAAGCTGGACCAACAACAGCTAGTTTGACTGGCCAGTGCATTCACTTATGCCAAAGAGCGTTGAGAAATGGGGGTGTTCACAAAGGCTCTATCAGAAGCTTTGAACTCATGCAGAATCATTTCCCTTAACAGCCTTCAATTACCTTTGGGGGAAAACAGACTTTTTAAGTCAAAATAAATGTTTGACATTTTAGGAAAAACATCATTTGAAGTATAGAGTTTTATTTAAAACTCCAGGGTTACATGGCTGTCATCTGTCCGTTTCTCTATTCTGCATTGCTACCGAATACCACTTTTTTATAGGCATATAAAAAAATGCAGCTACATACTTCTCCCTCTGCTGTAAAAAACCTGGCCCTAATGACATCTTCTACCACTGTTGATAATTATTAGAGAAGACTTGCTATTTCTGCCACACAGAAGAAAATGCAAGAACACAAACCTCAAAGAGTCAGATTAGAGAGCTTTCATGATATTTGAGGTCAATTTTCCAACAAGCATTCTTGCAGGCATGATTAAATTCTGTGTGATTTTCAAGTATCACCCTAGAAATGAAAAGTTCCTCATTGTTTTATTTATATGTCTGACATAAACACTAACAGTTTCAAATAATAAAATACAATGGAAAGTGTTGACATTTTCAGTTTTCACGTAGCAATATTGGTTTTTAAAAAATTAATTAATTAATTAATTATTGTCTGCATTGGGTCTTTGTTGCTGTGCGTGGGCTTTCTCTAGTTGCGGCGAGCGGGGGCTACTCTTCATTGTGGTGCGTGGGCTTCTCATTGCGGTGGCTTCTCTTGTGGAGCACGGGCTCTAGGTGCATGGGCTTCAGTAGTTGTGGCGCGTGGGCTCAGTAGTTGTGGCTTGTGGGCTTAGTTGCTCCGCGGCATGTGGGATCTTCCCGGACCAGGGCTTGAACCCGTGTCCCCTGCATTGGCAGGCAGATTCTTAACCACTGTGCCACCAGGGAAGTCCCAGCAATATTGTTTTAAGCACTTACTTTGAAGTAAAAATTTGCACAATTTTGACATTTATAAACGAAAGCATTCGGCTGATTGATTTTAATGGTTGAATCATGAGAGATGCATATTTCAGGAAACAGAAAACTGCTCTTTTTTTCTCTGTTATCTGGTTAGCGTTCCTGTGTAGCCATTTGTTTTAAACATGTCAGCTTTCTTTAATTATTCATTTTAAGCAATCACTGATTGCTGATGTTATTTAAGTGATCTGGGAACATCTGTAGACTAAAGCCAAGGTCAGTGTTTTGAATATGGGAACAAGATTGGGACGTTTTTCCTAAGGTCAAAGACTGACCTGAAACTGGGGGAGGTCATGTTATAGAAGAATCCAAACCAATTATAAGATCAAAGCCAATTGGTACTGGTGCTTGGCAGAGGCTAAAGCGCTTCAGAGATGGCAGAAGCTCAAGCAGTTACATTCAATGGGGAGCTCTGGTGGTGCGTTCTGGGGACCCAGACTCTAGGAAACTAGGCTGTAGGCGAAGTCAATGCAGTTAGAAGAGTGGCTGCAGGAACAGTGGTAGAAGGTAGTCAAATATGATTAGGGAACGGTGAAGGGAATCCCCCTACTGAGGACTCAGAAAAAAACAAATGGTCAAGCCAAGTTTGATGCTTTTTTACTGGGCTGAGTACTAACATTGTCCCTGGACAAAAATTAGTCCCAGAGAATGGGGCTAAACCTTATGTGGGGAATAAGAATGATAACTTTTCTGTGTTAGAGTGTTATAATTAAAGAAGCCAGACTATTGTAACATGAGCCTTGTCTAGGATCCTGGCAGTGAAAGAGAAAATACAAAGGTAGACTTGAAATGCATCATGAGGGAAGAACTGATTGAATATGTGGATTTGTTGGAGGTTGAGAAGGTGCCTGTGAGCTTTTTAAACTTAGTGTGCCTGTGACCAGTTGATAGAAAAAGGATAGGCCAATAGGAGTGGCTCTTTGGTGTGAGGAGGAAGATTAGCTCTCGTTAGGCCTGCTGAGTTTAATGTGATTGTGGAAACAGTGATAGAGACAAGTGCGCCGTGTGAGGAAAAATAATGCATGTCCCTCTATTGTGAATGTTCTTTCTTTATTTACATAACCATTTTGTTGGCATCAGTACCATTTCTATAGCTTGCAATCCTGAGTGAACTACTGAGATGATAACAAAGAAGGCAAAACTTTTAAACTTACAAAGAATATTTGCCTTTCTTGTTAAAAATACTAATTAATTTAAAATTAAAAATAAAGGATGTTAAAGTATACAACTTTTTAACTAGAAAGCCAAATTCAATTTAAGTATATTAAAACATTGAGGCTGCAGACAACTCCAGGGTGTATCGTTTATATTGCAGTGTATATGAAAACAGCACACTAGAATTTTACATTACACAATCTGAGCGGCTATCCTCAATGATGTGAGAAAAAGTATTCATAAATAAATTTTAAAATAACATTTACAGTTTGAAAGTTAACAAATATAACCAATTAGAAGTAAAATGAAACAAAATATTCTATCCCCATCAAACAAATTTAAAGCCGAAGAACAAACTTAACCACAAATGTGCAAGACTTATATGAAGAAAATTACAAAACTGTAAACAGAGTCTTAAAAGGATTGGTTAAATGGAGACACATACTGTTTTCCTGGATGGATGCCTTAGAATTATAAAGATGATAATTATATCTCAAGTCGGTTTGTACATTTAACACAATTCTCATAAAAATCCCAGTGGCATATTATTTTTTTCTGATCTTAACAATAGGGATTCTATAGTTTATCTGAACAAATAAACACATGAGAATAGCATGGGCAAAATTTTAAAAGAAAAGTATCGAGAATTATGTAACATTGCCCTAGTATTTAATCTTAAACATATTATAATGTATTAGAAAACTACAGTAATTAAAGTGGGTATTGGTTTACATATTGATAGACAACTGAGTTGAGAAGAATTGAAAGTACAACACGAATCATAATTTGAATACAAATTTATCATACTATGAAGTTAGCATTTCAAATCAGGGTTAAAATGTTGGATTATCCACTAAGTGATATAGAAGCAACAAGTTAAGTATATAAGGTAATAAATTTAGATGGTTATGTTATCTGAGAGAACTTGCAGATATGTTAAAGATGCAGATACAAAAATTAAGCAATAAAATGCATAGTGAAAATAGTGTTGAAAATGTTATAACTTTGACATGAAGGGGGGGTTTCATTAGGAGGGGACATGACAGTAAACAATAAAAGCCACGAAGAGAATTATAACCTTGAATACCTATGTATTAATAATATCTAATTACCTAAAAACATATAAAATCTACTGGAAAAAATATAGCATAATGCAGTAGACAGAAAGACTTATAATAAAAATTCTTCCTAGTTAATAAGAAAAATATGTATCCTCAAAGCAAAAGATGTGAAAGACATGAAGAGGTAGTCCACAAAATACGAAGATAAAATACAAACGTAAAAATCCCAAATCATTGTGGTAATCAGAGAAATTGAAATTTGCAGATATAAGTCAGCATAACCTTAATATTAAAACAAGACAAAGACAAGAAGGGGATATTACAGTCAAATCTCTCTCATGAAAATTGACGTACAAATTCTAAACAAAATACGTTTATATATCTGTTATGGGTTAATTTATGTCCATTCTCCCTCCCCACCTCCCCCACCCCCACCCACATTCCTATGTTGACCTCTTAACCCCCAGTACCTCAGAATGGGACCTTATTTGAAGATATGGTCTTTACAGAGGTAATCATGTTAAAAGCAAGACATTAGAGTGGGCCCTAATCTAATATGACTGATAACATTATAAAAGGGGGAAATTTGGAGACAAGTATACAGGGAGAGTGCCATGTGAACATATAGATGGCTGTCTGCAAGCCAAGGAGAGGGGCCTAGAACATATCCTTCACTCATAGCCCTCAGAAAGAAGCAACCCTGCCAACATCTTGATTTGAGACTTCTAGCCTCCAGAACTGGGAAATAGTAAATTTCTGTTAAGCCACCCAGTTTGTTATACTTTGTTATGGCAGCTTTAGCAAATGAATACAATTGCTAATCTAGCGATGAAGAAAAAGGGTAATAGATTAAAACAAATAGGATTTATTCTTGGGATGAAAAAGCAGTTTACATCTAAAAATCAAGCAATGTAATACAGTACATTAACAGAAAAAGGGAGAGAAATCATATGATTATAAAATACCTTAGAAAAAAAAAGAAAAAAAAATCTTAGTAGATCAGGAATAGTAGGGAATTCCATAATTAGATAAAGAATATCTACAAAAGTTCTATAGCAATCCATATAGTTGATGGCAAAATATTGAAACCTTTCCCCCAGAGATTGGGAATGAGACAGTATGCCTGCTCTCACCACTTCTATTCAACATAATAAAAGAAGTTTTAACCAGTGTAATAAGTAAAGAAAAAGAAATAGTAGACATATGGATTAGCATAGAAGAAATAAAAAGGAATATGGGCGGTAATTGAAGAAATAAAACTGGAATAAAAATGAGAAAAACTCAAGCATCTACAAACAAACATAATTACTTAGCAACATACAACATATACAAAAATCAATTATATATAGCAGAAGCAAACACATAGAAAATGAAATGTTAAAATATACTACTTACAATAGCATAAAATACCCAGGAGTAAACTTAACAAAATATGCCAAAATGTGTGCAACTATGTACAATATAAACTACAAAACATTCTCAAAATAAAGACCCAAATAAATGGAGGGATATACTACATTTATGGGTTGGAAAATGCAGTGTCCAGAGATGGCAGTTTTCCCAGGTTTTCTCTGTGGACTCAGTGTAATCATAGTCAGAATCACAGCAGATTATTTCTTTACTTTTGGAGAATCTAAAAAACTGATTCTAAAATGTATATGGACATCAGTGGGCCAAAGAATAGCCAAGGCAATCTTTAGGGAGAACTAAGATGGAAGATGTTCACCCGAGATATCAAGTCCTACTATAAAGCTGTGATGATTAAAAGTCTGGTGTTGGTACATGGCAGACAGACTGATCAATGAACTAGAATAGCTCAGAAACAATCCCACACACATAATGATTGTGTGATTTATGACATTATGGTGCATTGGGAAAGGAACAGTTTACTAGATGGTGTTGGGTATATTTGTTATATACATATTGAAAAAGGCCTACCTGCACTCTACCTCACAGTATATAAAATTAATTCCAGATTTATTTCAGTACTAATTACAAAATTAAAGCCACCATAATTTTAGAGGGAAACAAAATATATTCATGATTCTGGAGTAGGCAGAGATTTTCAGAACAGAATATGAAAAACATTGCTCATAAAGGAAAGAAAAATGACAAATTAGAGTATACTAGAATTAGGAACTTTTGTTCATTGAAGGACACCAGTAAGAAAGTGAAAAAGCAACCCAGAGACTATAATAAAATACTTTCAAGATCTATATCCAAGAGAGACTTGTTTCCACATTACAGACAGATTCCTGCAAATCAGTTAAAAGCTGTACCATAATAGAAAAAATGGGGAAAAAGTTTAATGGGCACATGACAAAAGAGGACATCCAAAAGGCTAAGAAGTATATGAAAAGGCACTAAAATATCACCAGGCATTAGAAAAAAAAAAAGAGGACAGGGAACAAACAACAGATTTTGCTTTCCCAGAAGCCTTTGCACAAAACTACTATTTATATCTCATTGGCCAGAACTGTATCACTTGGTCAACCCTAGTTGCAAGAGAGGATGATGAAGGAGTACCTGGCTTCTCTAATTTCTCTTGTGTTAGTGGCCAAAGAGGAGGAGGTTGGATATTAGTGGTGAATTGCGTGTGTCACAGTCTGTGATCGAGTCAAGTGAAACATCTAAGAGCTGTACTGAATACACAGGTCTGGAGCGCAGCAGAGAGGTCAGGCTGGAAATAGAAAGTGAGGTTCACAATTATGCAGAGGGCATTTCAAAGCTATGCCTATGGATATAATTACTAAAGAAGGTAGAGTGAGTAGAGAGGTTAAGATAGAATCCTGGTGTAGACAAAAATTTACCAATCTGTCAGAGCAAGAGAGGGAATCACAAAGGAGTTTGAAGGACTGCAGGAGAAAAGTCAAGTTAGAGTAGTGTTGGGGAGCAAAGGGAAGTGAGTTGCAGGGACAAATTAGGCAAAACTTCAAATACTAATGCTGGATCTGAATAGGCAAACTCTGAAAGAGTTCTCTTTAAAGCCAAGAACAGGCGGAAGTGTTAACTTAGGCTAATCAGAGAATACTTAGTAAGTTGAGGGCATTTTCACTTCAGTTCTCTACGTATTTTATGTCAAGTGTATGGGATTTTTGGGCTCAGCAGGATTCGAAGGTATTCATTCAGATGATAATAGTTGGTACAAATTTCATAATTTAACACCATCCACGACAGTTACACTGTCTGGTCATGGACCCTAGGGTTGAGTGCCACATTTTAAGCTCATAATGGTCACCTGTGCAATTCAAGACAAATTGGAGACTTTCTAAATGTGTGGTCTCAGTGCTGCCATATTAGCCTAATGGGAACTGGGATTGATATTGGCATGGTTCTCATTGTCTTCACTGAAGGTGATGATAATTTCTTTCTCCCAAGTTTCCTCATAGCCATAAAGAGACTCTGGGTATGGACTAATGGCCTTACTACTGCAGTGCTGAGTATAGATGGGAAAAAATCAGTCATTTGTCTTGTAGCACACTCATCAATCCATTCCCATATCCCTGCTAACAGTACTGATTTTCAAGTGTACTGTAAACTACCTAAGTCGAAATGGAAAAAAAAAAAAAATCTGTTGGTTGAAAAAAATTGTTACTTTTAATGAGATTTTGTGCTATTGATGTCATTAAAAAAACAACTTCCTGTGGCTTTGGATTAAATTAACAAGTTTACAAACACTGTAAAGCTAATTCCTAGCAGAGAGGGAAATCAACAAGGTGGACATTGAATATTCTTTTCCAAATATATTGAGGAAAAAGGGGTCTATAAGCTAATATGTCTCCATGAGAATTTTCCACTTCATTGTGTTGTGTTTTAAGTGGTGTTTCATTTTAGGTTGACTTCTTTCCGTTATCAAAGTTGTAACCTTCCTCTTCCAAGTTATCAGATGGTATATGCTTGGCGAATATAAAATGATTATTAAGAAACTGAGGAATTGAAATGGAGAATGGCATTTATAAGAGCATATAAAAGTTTGCAGAAATCTAGTCTGCCATCTCCATGCCCAAAAATTTAGTTCCTCTTTCCTGTTTCTCTTAGTAAAACACTGTAGTTTTATTTCCTTGTATATTCTGCCTGCCCCTAGGAATTAAGTTTTTAAAGTATTCTATTTAAATTAATATTTGTGATTTTTGACAAGTAAAAATTTCTCACAATTAAGACTTCTCCTTCTACATACAGATTCCTTAGACATGGCTACAGCCTGGAACCAGAAAGACAAGATTGAGTCTCCACGGTTGTTTACAGATTGCATTATGGCATGTGGCTTTTGGATGACTGGATGAATATATTTTTTATTTTGAACTTGATTTCTTTTTCAATATGGAGACCTAGTCAAACATGTTTCAGGGTCTTCATTGCCAGTATTGAGGCTTCCTATTGGGATGACACAACTTGGAGAAGTAACATGCCCCAGAAATTTTACACTTACGATTCCTCTGGTGGTAGTATCAGCTTCCCACTTTATAGAGCCATTTAATTGATGTGTTTCATCCTCCTTTCCTCTCATTTCATCAGTTTGTATTTAGATGTATGTAAATGACACGTCATTTCTGAGCAGTTCTCAGGGAATTGAACATGGCTTTGCTCTTCAGATTCCTTAACTTTCTTCTTTCCCTTCCATTCTTCTTTTCTTCCTTCCTCCATCTCTCCCTCCCTACTTTCCATCTTTACTTCCTTATTTTGTCCTTCCTTTGACAAAGATTTACTAAATGTCTACTATGGGCACTGAACTCAAAAGCAAAAAAAATATGCAAGCACAGGCTTGGCCTGAAGGCACTTAGAGTCTGACCGCTTTCTTCCACAGGTGCCTGAGGCTTACACAATGAAAGTCTCAGGAAATCCAACTGGATTTGTTTAGCAGATTCTTTACTTGTGGTTGAGAGTTTGAAAATTTGGAGGACCATGTTCAAAGTTCTTCATAGCTTTCCGAAGCATTTTTGGAAGGATACATTTATGTGCAATTGGTATGCTTCTCATAAATCACTCCTACCCGAACACCAGCTAGACAGCAGAACGAGTGAACTCTATTAGCTTGATTTGCATTTTTTATTACACTTATTTTAAAAATGAGCAAAGTTTTGAGAATATTCTTCAATTCATATTTTCACAGCCAGAATCATCTTTGCCCTAGTCCTAATTAGTGTGTTTTCCTGCATTTTTGTCTCACAATTACACTGTGCCTCTTTTTCTCATCATTGTGTCTTGGTAAGGGATAAGTGGAAAAATGTGAAGATTAAACATTCTCTCTAGAAGAGTTTTATTTGTCTATTCATAGTCTAAGATTTTTTTTATTAATGATTTAGAAGTACATGAGTAAATTTGATGATGTTAATTCTGTGCTTATATGAAGATCTCCTAACATCAAAATAGATTTTTGTAGCTATGTCTCAGCTTTAGTGAGATGGAGTTTAGTGATGTTGCCAAAGAGCTGATTGATTAATTTTATAAAGTCTAATGGTTTTTGTCTTTGCAAAATTTAGGTTTGCCTGTCAGTTGTGCTTATTTTTCCCTCAGAAATTTGAAATGGCAGCTGAATGTTTTACCAGGTTTCTTAAGGGCTTTTTATTTCTGGGATAGCTGCTGGGCCATCAAACTAGAAAGAGAATTATCATTTGGCAAGATGGTCACTGCATGAGGTTAGGGAGTTTGAAAGTTCTATTCTCACTTTGCTCCAGGCAATTTCGCAATCGTAATAGATTTTTACCATTTTAACATGCTGTTCATCTTCAAAAACCATACTGCTAATGTCTTAATAGCTTCATTTGACCCAGGAAGGGATATTTTGTTGTCTGAGAATATAGTCATAGGGCAAGTGGTCTTTGCTGGGCCACAGGAGTGGATGAGCAGTAGGCTTGCCCACTGTCCCATTCATCTGTAGTTTAGAAACCAGCCATCTTCTCCTGCCATGCTGTTTAGATTTGGATTCAGTGGTTAGCCTGAAGCTCACAGAGCTACTCAGAAGTCAGTAGAAGGGGAATTTTCTTCTACTTTTCTTTTTAAAAAATCCGTACACTCTCTGGTCTTTCTCACATAACAGTATGGATGACAGTGAAAAGAACATCTATTTTACTTCATTTCTCTCACACTGATCACTTTCAGATGTCAAAGTCTGTTTCATCTTGTTTTAACTTCAGGATTTTCCATTTTCTTCTGATTTTATTTTATTCTTATTTTAAAATAATAAATGTATATCCTGTCAGTGTTCTAAGGAATATTAAGATATTTCCTTCACAAATCATAAGTATCCCAGTGAATTAAAATAGTCATTGTGACCAATAACCTAGATTACTTTTGCAAAGAAATTAGTAGCTATTAGAAAATTATAGTATTATATGATAAAATGGAAGTTATATTTAGAAATGATGTTTAGGCACCATTAGATTCCTCATCAATTTCAAGAATGAAAATATTTTCTGTACTATACATAACATTTTACATCTCCCTTTTTAACAATAATCACTTTCTTTTAAAATTAATGGTGTACAATTAAAAGTAAATGTAGAAAAGTAACAACAAAGTAAAACTCCCTTGAAACATGCAGAAGAGCAAAAACAAATTAAAACCTCATTCAAATAAATTTTCAAGCATGAAAATAATTGTTTAAAATAAAACGTCTATGCCTCTTATGTTAATGATGTTAATTTTTCAATAAATTATACATGGTCAAAATTAGAGCAGAAGTACAAAAAAGAAATGAACTCATCCGAAATACAAAGAAGAAATAAAAATTTTCTTAATAAATGGAATGAAACTGTAATATTAATTTTTTCATTCCAAATATCTTATTAATAGTTATGGAGAGAAGGATATCTGGAAGGATAGAGAAAATTCTTACAAAAATAGGATTATACTGTGCATGCAAATTTCAAATAAAATCATTAAATTTTATTTGAATTCAACAGGAGGAATAAGAGAGGTGCAGGTGTTTGCTAAACTTCATTCCTCAGAGGTAATGACTTCCCTCCACCAACTTTATTTAGATATAATTGACATATAACATTGTGTAAGTTTAGGATGTACAACATGTTGATTTGATGCACTTATGTATTGCAAAATGATTACCATGATAGGTTATCTAACACCTGCATGATGTCACATAATTACCGTTTATTTTTTAAGGTTAGAACATTTAAGATTTATGAGATTAGCAACTTTCAAGTACATACTACAGTATTATTAACTATAATCACCCTGTTGTATATTAGATCCCCAGAACTTATTCATCTTATAACTGGAAGTTTGTACCCCTTTGACCAACATCTCTTCATTTCCTCCACCCCACCCCTGGTAATCACCAATCTACTCTCTGTTTCTATGAGTTCCGCTTTTTTAGATTCCACATATAAGTGATATCATACGGTATTTGTCTTTCTCTGTCTGACTTATTTCACTTAGCATAATGCCCTAAAGGTCCGTCCATGTTGTCCCAAACCAGAGGTAATGACTTTTGACTGTTTTTAATACTTCAGGATATTGCCTACTAACTCTAAAGGATGCATTTGCTTATCTCTTTGCTTTGGGATTTATCATCATTAGGCAATATGCATTGGCTCCAAGTTATGAAAGAGGATTAGCTTCCTTATGCCATATATCACTCTCCTATATTTGGGTTTGTTAAAAATCAATTTTTTGATTACTGATATTATACTTTTACTAATCTCCATAAGCATATGTCTCCTTCTTCATCAACTTGAGAAAGTATCTCTTGACTTCCCACCACGTAAAACAAGGAACTTAGACCCTCTATTTCCCTCCAGCTCTACTTCCCTCTTTCACCTCTCACTTTCTGTCAGTCATAATATCACTTTTATATTGTCAAGGTATATAATATGTACCTTCTGGTTAAGTGCTTCATGCTATGGGTTGATTCTGATAAAAAAAATTTCAAAACTCATAAAATACATTAACAGAATCAAGGAGTATGGCTTCTGAGGTAGCTCTGGTCATGGCCATTCCAGTGAGGAGGGAGGATGAACGCATAGAGCAAACTTATGTCTTCTTTGGTACAAGTTCCTATGACTTCTGTCCATATTTCACTGGGAAGAATTTAGTGGCATGGTCATACCTAACTGCAACAAGGGTTGGGATGAGTGATGATCTGAAACATCTGGTTTGTATCTCATTTTGCCTGAGCACGCGTACATGTGTAGGATCAATGCCCAGAGGTGGAAATGTTCAGTAAAGCAGCGTATGTATTTCTCAATTAGATAGGTATTGCCGAATTGCCCTGCATAGGGGTTCTCCCAATTGAAATTCTTACTCACAGTGTGTGAGAATGCCCATTTCACTATATCTTCAAAACAGAGAGGCTTACAAAATTTTGGATTTTTGCCAATTTGAAAGATGAAAAATGGTATTTCAGTGTCATTTAAATTTGTATTTCTTCTCTTTTGAGTGACGTTCAGCATATTTTATATATCGAATATCCATTTGAATTTCTTTTTCTCTGAACTGCTTGTTCACATCTTCTGCCTACCTTTTTTTTTATATAAATTTATTTTATTTATTTTTGGCTGCGTTGGGTCTTCATTGCTGTGCACGGGCTTTCTCTAGTTGTGGCGAGCAGGGGGCTACTCTTTGTTGTGGTGCACGGGCTTCTCATTGGGGTGGCTTCTCTTGTTGCATGCAGAGCGCGGGCTCTAGGCACGTGGGCTTCAGTAGTTGTGGCACGTGGGCTCAGTAGTTGTGGCTCGTGGGCTCTAGAGCACAGGCTCAGTAGTTGTGGCTCATGGGCTTATTTGCTCCGTGGCATGTGGGATCTTCCAGGACCAGGGCTCGAACCCGTGTCCCCTGCATTGGCAGGCAGATTCTTAACCACTGCACCACCAGGGAAGCCCCCGCCTACCTTTCTTAATAGGCTACTGGTATTTTTGCTTAGTTGTAGGACCAATGAGTATTATGGAGCATTTGTCAGCAGTGAACAAGAAACTAACATACTTATTGACTTAAATGAAGGCCAGCCCATTTGAAGCAAGCCATTTTTTTTTTTTTTAAAGATAGAATTTTCCCTGGCATATTTGGACTTTTAAATTTTATCTTCAGTGAGGCACAAATCTGGGGAGCAGGGTGTCCACATTTCTACACAGAACTTGCCCAAGGTAGGAGCTAGCTTTGCCTTTAATTCTGTTTCACCTTAAATTTTGTTTCACGAATGAAACACCTTTGATGCTCTGCCTCTATGTTTGGAATGAAGACAAGAAAAACTAAAATACATTGAAAACAGTTTCCCATTTTCTATTAAGGAGAATCTAGAGCTGGTATGGGAACAAAAGGAAATGACTTTAAATACCAGCAAACTGATACTTTCCCCAAATTTAGAAAATAATATCCATTAGGGTCCAACAGAAGTCAGAACTAATGTGTAATCATTAGTGGAAAAGAATTGGTAAATTGCAGTCTGTTGAAAGCTCCAAAATTTGTAACTTTAGGCAGGGCAATTTTTAAGTCATTTATTATACAATTATAAATCAGTATTATCTGGAAAACCCCTAAAATTTATAAAGATTATTTTAATGACATAAAATGAATTGAGGGGAAAGAAGTGATATTAAAGAGCAAAGTTATTTAAAAATTGACATGTCTACAAAAGTAATTCCTGTATCTTCAATCTGTTTCATTATATTAACTCAATGTAGTACAGTATTCAGTTTTATTAGGTAAATTATTTCTTTATGCTGTATATTTTACAAATGAATAGGCAATTTCCTTTCATTGGCAACTATTATATCCTACATCAGTGATGTACGATTTTTGAGGACTATATGCACTAATAATAGTGTGAAGAAAACTGGTGAGTGGACTTCTAAACACAATGCATTGCTACTATCTATTGACAGAATGGAGACACTGGTACCAGTAAGTGCTTCCAGTTAATATAAAATAGTAATAAGATCATACAAATAAAGAAATATTATTGACTTAAATAGTAAGTACAATTAATATTGTACAAATGAAATAATCTATTTTGTGATCAAATGACACTAAATGGTTAAGTCAGAAATTAGCAGATGTGGAAGGATGCAGACATTGAACTTAATTTAAAAGTAATGGTCATGGGAGTTATAAGCATTATTAAAATTTTGGGAGGAGAAGTCAAGATGGCAGACTAGGAGGATGCGGAATTCGTGTCTCCACACAACTAGGGCACCTACCAGGCACCGGTGGGGGACCACAGACACCTAAGGGGATAGGAGGAACCCCCAGTGACCAGGAAGGACGTGGGGCATGGGGAGGAGTGAGGGGGGAGGAGAAGCAGAGGCAGGATGGGACTGGCGCCCCTGAGGGGAGGCTGGGGGAGGGGAAGGGATCCCACGACCGAAGGGGGAAACTGGGGGACCACTGGGAGGGCAGAGGATCAAAAGGGAGAGTGGCCAGGTTTCCCCTGCCCTCTTGGGCCCCCGGGAGCCTGCTGAGATCCCAGGGCTGATCCTCTGCCCACCGAGGCCCCCTGCAGCTGCACGGATCCTGAGGGACTGGGAGGGAGGCAAGGGGGAGCAAAAGTAAAGTCCGGACCTCCAGGACGGCACCCCTGAGGGGTGGCTGGGGGGAGGGGAGGAGTTCCTACACCCACCAGGACCCACCCACGGTTAGGGGTCCAGCGGCGACAGGGGAGACCCTGCGGGAGACGTGGGGGGATGCGGAGGAAAAGAAGGGAACGCGGCCAGTGCTTTCCCTGTCCACTTAGGCACCAGGGAGCCTGCTGGGCTCCCCGGCCTAATCCTTTGCCCCCAGAGCCTCCCTCCTACTGTGCAGAGCCCAAGCCCCACCCCTACACCCCCACCCAGGGCCCTACCTCTACACTCGGAGACCCCCTCCAATGCACTGGGCCTAAACTCCACCCACACACCCTCACTCAGGGCCCTACCTCCAAATTCCGGAACTCCACACTCCGCCGTCCCGGCCCACTGACTCACTTCTCGCGTGCCTGGCTGTCGGAGGGCATGGCCGAGCCCTTGTCCACCTTGGTGTACATGCTGCTCCGTGCTGCCACTGCCGGGGCCCCACACCTGTCAGGCGGCACCACGGGCCGCGCTCCCGGTCGCCATAGCTACCCTGTGCCCTGGGCCTCACTGCCCCGAGCCCCGCAAGGGCATTGCGGGCATCGTCCGTGTGGGGGAGCTCTAGACGGCCTGGGGGCAGCCTTGTGAACGTGCTGCCTCTCCTCTTCCAGGTGGGTCCTGAGCCTAGGCTCTGCCCCACACACAAACATCACCCGTCCTGCCCCACCCTAAACCCTGCCCCTGCCTAAGTGCCACCCCCGCCTAAACTCCACCCCCCCATAGCCAAGGTTTTCTTTTTTCTTTTTCTTTTTTTCTCTTTTAGATTGGGGTTCTGTTTTACCTTGTTGTTGATTCATTGTTGTTGATTCATTTATATTTTTATTTTTTCTAATCTTTTATTTTTCTAATTTTATTTTATTCTTTATACTTTGTTATTGTTCTCCTTTTGGCTTGTTACCATTTTTTTTTCTTTTTCTTTTTTCTTTTTTCTGTTGTTGTTTTGTTTTACCTTATTGCAGTTATTTCAATTATACTTTTATTTTTCCTAATATATTTTTTATCTTTTTAATTTTATTTTGTTTTTCACTGTGTGTTATTGTATTGTTCCTTTTTTTTTTTTTTTGCTTCACCACATGGCTTGTGGGATCTTGGTTCCCAGGCCGGAGGTTGGGACTGAGCTCCTGTGGTGGGAGCTCCAAGTCCAAACTGCTGGACTAACAGATAATCTCAGACCCCAGGGAACATTAATCGGAGTGAGGCCTCCTGGAGGTCCTCATCTCGGCACCAAGACCTGGCTCTATCCAACTGCCTGCAAACTCCGGTGCTGGACGCCTCAGGCCAAGCAAACAGTAAGACAGGAATACAGCACCACCCATCAAAAAAAAAAAAAAAAAGAAACGACAAAAAAATTACAGACGAAGGAGCAAGGTTAAAAACCTACAAGACCAAATAAATGAAGACAAAATAGGCAATCTACCTGAAAAATAATTCAGAGTAATGATAGTAAACATGATCCAAAATCTCAGAAACAGAATGGAGAAAATACAAGAAACACTTAACAAGGATCTAGAAGAACTAAAGAGCAAACAAACAGTGATGACCAACACAATAACTGAAATTAAAAATACTCTAGAAGGAATCAATAGCAGAATAACTGAGGCAGAAGAATGGATCAGTGACCTGGAAAATAAAATAGTGGAAATAACTGCCATAGAGCAGAATAAAGAAAAAAGATTGAAAAGAATTGAGGACAGTTTCAGAGACCTCTGGTACAACATTAAATGCACCAACATTCAAATTATAGGGGTCCCAGAAGCAGAAGAGAAAAACAAACGGTCTGAGAAAATATTTGAACAGATTAGAGTCAAAAACGTCCCTAACATGGAAAAGGAAATAGCCAATCAAGTCCAGGAAGTGCAGAGAGTCCCATACAGGATAAATCCAAAGAGGAACATGCCGAGACACATAGTAATCAAGCTATCAAAAATTAAATACAAAAAAAAATATTAAAAGCAGCTAGGGAAAAGCAACAAATAACATACAAGGGAATCCCCATAAGGTTAACAGCTGAGCTTTCAGCAGAAACTCTGCAAGCCAGAAGGGAGTGGGAGGACATATTTAAAATGATGAAAGGGGGCTTCCGTGGTGGCGCAGTGGTTAAGAATCCACGTGCCAATGCAGGGGACACGGGTTCGAGCCCTGGTCTGGGAAGATCCCACATTCTGTGGAGCAACTAAGCCCGTGTGCTACAACTACTGAGCCTGTGCTCTAGAGCCCATGAGCCACAACTACTGAGCCCTTGTGCCACAACTACTGAAGCCTGCATGCTGCAACTACTGAAGCCCATGCGCCTAGAGCCCGTGCTCTGCAACAGGAGAAGCCACCACAATGAGAAGCCCGTGCACCACAACGAAGAGTAGCCCCTGGTCACCGCAACTAGAGAAAGCCTGTGCGCAGCAACGAAGACCCAACACAGCCAAAAATAAAAAATAAATTAAAAAAAAAATGATGAAAGAGAAAAACCTACAACCAAGATTACTCTACTCAGCAGGGATCTCATTCAGATTCGATGGAGAAATTAAAAGCTTTACAGACAAGCAAAAGTTAAGAGAATTCAGCACCACCAAACCAGCTTTACAACAAATGCTAAAGGAACTTCTCTAAGCAGAAAACACAAGAGAAGAAAAAGACCCACAAAAACAAACCCAAATCAATTAAGAAAATAGTAACAGGAACATACATATCAATAATCACCTTGAATGTAAATGGATTAAATGCTCCAACCAAAAGACAAAGACTGGCTGAATGGATACAAAAACAAGACCCCTATATATGCTGTCTACAGGAAACCCACTTCAGACCTAGGGACACACACAGACTGAAAGTGAGGGGATGGAAAAAGATATTCCATGCAAGTGGAAATCAGAAGAAAGCTGGAGTAGCAATACTTGTATCAGATAAAATAGACTTTAAAATAAAGACAGTTACAAGAGATAAGGAAGGACACTACATAATGAGCAGGGATCAATCCAAGAAAAAAACGTAACAATTATAAATATTTATGTACCCACCATAAGAGCACCTCAATACATAAAGCAAATGCTAACAGCCATAAAAGGGGAAACTGACAGTAAACAATAATAGTGGGGGACTTAAACACCCCACTTATACCAATAGACAGATCATCCAGACAAAAAATAACTAAGAAAACACAAGCTTTAAATGACACAATAGACCAGACAGACTTAATTGATAATTTTAGGACATTCCACCTGAAAGCGGAAAAATACACTTTCTTCTCAAGTGCACATGGAATGTTCTCCAGAATAGATCACATATTGGGTCACAAATGAAGCCTTGGAAAATTTAAGAAAATTGAAATCGTATCAAGCACCTTTTCCGACCACAACGCTATGAGATGAGAAACCAGTTACAGGAAAAAAAAAGTACATGGAGACTAAACAGTGCGCTGCTGAATAATCAAGAGATCACTGAAGAAATCAAAGAGGAAATTAAAAAATACCTAGAAACAAATGACAATGAAAACACGACGACCCAAAACCTCTATGGGATGCAGCAAGCAGTTCTAAGAGGGAAGTTTATAGCAATACAATCCTACCTCAAGAAACAAGAAACATCTCAAATAAACAACCTAACCTTACACCTAAAGCAATTGGAGAAAGAAGAACAAAAAAACCCCAAAGTTAGCAGAAGGAAAGAAATCATAAAGATCAGATCAGAAATAAATGAAAAAGAAATGAAGGAAACAGTAGCAAAGATCAATAAAACTAAAAGCTGGTTCTTTGAGAAGGTGAACAAAATTGATAAACCATTAGCCAGACTCATCAAGAAAAAAGGGAGAAGACTCAAATCAACAGAATTAGAAATGAAAAATGAGAAGTAACAACTGACACTGCAGAAATACAAAGGATCATGAGAGATTACTACAAGCAACTCTATGCCAATAAAATGGACAACCTGGAAGAAATGGACAAATTCTTAGGAAAGCACAACCTTCCGAGACTGAACCCGGAAGAAATAGAAAATATAAACAAACCAATCACAAGCACTGAAATTGAGACTGTGATTAAAACTCTTCCAACAAACAAAAGCCCAGGACCAGATGGCTTCACAGGCGAATTCTATCAAACATTTAGAGAAGAGCTAACACCTATCCTTCTCAAACTCTTCCAAAATACAGCAGAGGAAGGAACACTCCCCAACTCATTCTACAAGGCCAGCATCACCCTGATACCAAAACCAGACAAAGATGTCACAAAAAAGGAAAACTATAGGGCAGTATCACTGATGAACATAGATGCAAAAATCCTCAACAAAATACTAGCAAACAGAATCCAACAGCACATTGAAAGGATCATACACCATGATCAAGTGGGGTGTATCCCAGGAATGCAAGGATTCTTCAATATACGCAAATCAATCAATGTGATAAACCATATTAACAAATTGAAGGAGAAAAACCATATATTCATCTCAATATATGCAGAAAAAGCTTTCGACAAAATTCAACACCCATTTTTGATAAAATCCCTCCAGAAAGTAGGCATATAGAGGGAATTTACCTCAACATAATAAAGGCCATATATGACAAACCCAGAGCCAACATCGTTCTCAATGGTGAAAAACTGGAACCATTTCCACTAAGATCAGGAACAAGACAAGGTTGTCCACTCTCACTACTATTATTCAACATAGTTTTGGAAGTTTTAGCCAGAGCAATCAGAGAAGAAAAAGAAATAAAAGGAATCCAAATTGGAAAAGAAGAAGTAAAACTGTCACTGTTTGCAGATGACATGATACTATACATAGAGAATCCTAAAGATGCTACCAGAAAACTACTAGGGCTAATCAATGAATTTGGTAAAGTAGCAGGATGCAAAATTAATGCACAGACATCTCTTGCATTCCTATACACTAATGTTGAAATATCTGAAAGAGAAATTAAGGAAACACTCCCATTTACCATTGCAACAAAAAGAATAAAATACGTAGGAATAAACCTACCTAAGGAGACAAAAGACCTGTATGCAGAAAACTATAAGACACTGATGAAAGAAATTAAAGATGATACAAACAGATGGAGAGATATACCATGTTCTTGGATTGGAAGAATCAACATTGTGGAAATGACTATACTACCCAAAGCAATCTACAGATTCAGTGCAATCCCTATCAAAGTACCACTGGCATTTTTCACAGAACTAGAACAAAAAATTTCACAATTTATATGGAAACACAGAAGACCCTGAATAGCCAAAGCAATCTTGATAAAGAAAAAGGGAGCTGGAGGATTCAGGCTCCCTGGCTTCAGACTATACTACAAAGCTACAGTAATCAAGACAGTATGGTACTGGCACAAAAACAGAAATACAGATCAGTGGAACAGGATAGAAAGCCAAGAGTTAAACCCACGCACATATGGTCACCTTATTTTTGATAAAGGAGGCAAGAATATACAATGGAGAAAAGACAGCCTCTTCAATAAGTGGTGCTAGGAAAGCTGGACAGCTTCATGTAAAAGAATGAAATTAGAATACTCCCTAACTCCATACACAAAAATAAACTCAAAATGGATTAAAGACCTAAATGTAAGGCCAGATACTATTAAACTCTTAAAGGAAAACATAAGCAGAACACTCCATGACATAAATCACAGCAAGTTCCCTTTTGACCCACCTCCTAGAGAAATGGAAATAAAAACAAAAATAAACAAATGGGACCTAATGAAACTTAAAAGCTTTTGCACAGCAAAGGAAACCCTAAACAAGATGAAAAGACAACCCTCTGAATGGGAGAAAGTATTTGCAAATGAAGCAACTGACAAAGGATTAATCTCCAAAATTTACAAGCAGCTCATGCAGCTCAATATCAAAAAAACAATCCAATCCTAAAATGGGCAGAAGACCTAAATAGACATTTCTCCAAAGAAAATATACAGATTGCCAAGAAACACATGAAAGGATGCTCAACATCACTAATCATTAGAGAAATGCAAATCGAAAGTACAGTGAGGTATCACCTCACACCAGTCAGCATGGCCATCATCAAAAATCTACAGACAATAAATGCTGGAGAGGGTGTGGAGAAAAGGGAACCCTCTTGCCCTGTTGGTGGGAATGTAAATGGATACAGCCACTATGGAGAACAGTATGGACGTTCATGAAAAAACTAAAAATAGAACTACCATACGACCCAGCAATCCCACTACTGGGCATATACCCTGAGAAAACCATAGTTCAGAAAGAGTCATGTACCACAATGTTCATTGCAGCTCTATTTACAATAGCCAGGACATGCAGGCAACCTAAGTGTCCATTGACAGATGAATGGATAAAGAAGATGTGGCATATATATACAATGGAATATTACTCAGCCATAAAAAGAAGTGAAATTGAGTTATTTGTAGTGAGGTGGATGGACCTAGAGTCTGTCCTACAGAGTGAAGTAAGTCAGAAAGAGAAAAACAAATACAGTATGCTAACACATATATATGGAATCTAAGGGGAAAAAAAAAAAGTTATGAAGAACCTAGGGGCTCGACAGGAATAAAGACGCAGACATGGAGAACGGACCTGAGGCCACGGGGAGGGGGTAGGGTAAGCTGGGACGAAGTGAGAGAGTGGCATGGACATATATACACTACCAAATGTAAAATAGATAGCTAATGGGAAGCAGCCGCATAGCACAGGGAGATCAGTTCGGTGCTTTGTGACCACCTAGAGGGGTGGGGTAGGGAGGGTGGGAGGGAGACGCAAGAGGGAGGAGATATGGGGATATATGTATATGTATAGCTGATTCACTTTGTTATAAAGCAGAAACTAACACACCATTTTAAAGCAATTATACTCCAATAAAGATGTTAAAAAAAAAAAAGAGACATGTACCACAATGTTTATTGCAGCACTATTTACAATAGCCATGACATGCGAGCAACGTAAATGTCCATCAACAGATCAATGGATAAAGAAGATGTAGCACATATATACAGTGGAATATTACTCAGCCATAAAAAGGAACGAAATTGAGTTATTTTTAGTGAGGTGGAGGGACCTAGAGTCTGTCATACAGAGTGAAGTCAGAAAGAGAAAAACAAATATCGTACGCTAACTCATATATATGGAATTCAAAAAAGCGGTACTGGGCTTCCCTGGTGGCGCAGTGGTTGAGAGTCTGCCTGCCAATGCAGGGGACACGGGTTCGAGCCCTGGTTTGGGAGGATCCCACATGCCGCGGAGCGGCTGGGCCCGTGAGCCACAACTACTGAGCCTGCGTGTCTGGAGCCTGTGCTCTGCAACAAGAGAGGCCGCGATAGTGAGAGGCCCGCACACCGCGATGAAGAGTGGCCCTCGCTTGCCCCAAGTAGAGAAAGCCCTCGCACAGAAACGAAGACCCAACACAGCCAAAAATAAATAATTAAAAAAAAAAAAAAAAAGCAGTACTGATGGACCTAGTGGCAGGGCAGGAATAAAGACGCAGACGTAGAGAACGGACTTGAGGGCACGGGGGGAAGGGGAAGCTGGGATGAAGTGAGAGAGTAGCACTGACATATACACTACGAAATGTAAAATGGACGGCTAGTGGGAAGCAGCCACATAGCACAGGGAGATCAGCTCGGTGCTGTGTGACCACCTAGAGGGATGGGATAGGGAGGGTGGGAGGGAGACTCAAGAGGGAGGGGATATGGGGATATATGTATACATAAAGCTGATTCACTTTGTTGTACAGTAGAAACTAACACAACATTGTAAAGCACTTATATTCCAATAAAGATGTGGAAAAAAATTTTTTGGCCTAAGAATTGCTAGGTTTTTAAAGAAGTAAGATTTAATATTTTACTGTAGAATTTCTTCCTTAGGTTTTACAATTTTTTTCTGGTGTATTAATTCAACATGATAACATTCAAGGGAGATAGTTAATATTGTGAAATTAGTCAGAAAGATGACTGCATCATTGGAATCTTATTTCATCATTCAATGTATTCACATCCTATTTATTTTGACAAAACTCTTTCCCATTGCTTACGAACCACGACAATTGGAGTGGATTTTATTTGCTCTTACATCATTAAGGAAAATGAATTGGCCATTGATTTCAGGTTCTATTTCTTTAAGTGATAAGGTAAGCAGTAAAAAGACTACAGAGTATAAAAATCTCAAATGTAATATCTCAGGCTACAGACATTATGGGTCTTTTATGTGTATTTGAGAGTCAAAACTGACATGGAAGAAAAACAAGCAGAGCACTGTACCATATGCAGTAACTTAGCATCACATAGGTAGAATATGAAATTCTTTACAAATATGTTTTTAAGTCACTGTTACATTTTATTAAAACCACTTTCATATAGACACTTTAAAAAGTCACAAAAATTTGATGAAGAGATGGATTTCAAATATGTACTAACTGCCATGAACCTACTGTATGGTTTCTGATCCTGTGATTGCATTCCATTCTGTAGTTTATATTTCCAAGAAGAATATCAAATTCCCAACACCTGCATTACTCCCCTGGTCTCTGGTTTGTTACCTCATCTATTCTTGAATTAAAAATGAAGCCACTGCCATTTAAGAAAGCACACTGCTGACTTGGAAAAGGAATTTTATGGCTTCTGACGGTGTTGTGTTTGAACATCTCTCATAGCTTGTTTCACATTCTGCCATATGGTTTAGTTATTCGTAATTTTCTCATCCTCATTACTAAATTGTAAATTCATTTAAGGAAGATACTGTGCTTTAAATCATTTTTTATCACCTGCCAAAAATGGCACACTGGTTTGCCTATAATAGATGCTTGAGTAGGATTTTCTTGACTTGTATTGCTGTAGATACATTCAGCTGGCTGATGGTATTGTGGAGCCATTTCCTTGCTGGATCATAATTTTTGTTAGAATTCTAATCATCAGTACACTTGCCATGGTGTGGGGCACAAACCTCAGGAGATCATTATTATCTGTGAAAGAGACTGTTGCACAATTTTATTTGTGTTTTATACTTTCTCTTCCTTCCCTGCCTTATTCTGAGATGTTAAGGAGTGAAATACGCAAAAACTGAAAACAATGTGGGTTTTGCATACGTTTGTAATAAGAACAGGTGACGGAGTTTTTATATCCACAGATTGGATAATTAATTTCAAAGTTAAACAGAGTCTACTGATTCCTTCCTTCCTTCCTCCCTTCCTTCCTTCCTTCCTTCCTTCCTTCCCTCCTTCCTTCCTTCCTTCCTCCCTTCCTTCCTTCCTTCCTCCCTTCCTCCTTCCTTCCCTTCTTCCTGCCTTCCTTCCCTCCCTCCTTCCCTCCCTCCCTCCCTTTCTTTTTTTCTTTCTTTCTTCACCTTAAAATAGAACCTAAAGGGAAAGGCAGATAAACTAATAAGCAAATAAACTAATATGAATCATTTATTTGAAAATTGAGAAATTTTCTGTGAAGGTCATCAGTAGGAAGATGTGATGTGTACTGAGTTGGGAGGTAACTGTTTCTGAACATGATTACAGAAGGCCTGACTTAGAAGATCTTCAAACCAAGACTGGAAGGATGAAAAGAGCCTGAAGGAGGACTGTGCAGGCAGGATCATCTAGGTGAAGGGAAGAGCATGTGCAAAATATATAGGAAGAATCAGTTTTGAAACTGAAAGGATACCAAATATTTCTCTTTAGGTTTTTAAAAAATTTTTTAAATTTATTTTTGGCTGCATCGGGTCTTTGTTGCTGCGCACGGGCTTTCTCTAGTTGTGGCGAGCGGGGGCTACTCTTTGTTGTGGTGCGCGGGCTTCTCATTGCAGTGGCTTCTCTTGTTGCGGAGCACTGGCTCTAGGCGCGTGGACTTCAGTAGTTGTGTCACATGGGCTTCAGTAGTTGTGGCTCGCGGGCGCTAGAGCACAGGCTCAGTAGTTGTGGCGCACGAGCTTAGTTGCTCCACTGCATGTGGGATCTTCCTGGACCAGGGCTTGAACCCATGTCCCCTGCATTGGCAGGCGGATTCTTAACCACTGCGCCACCGTGGAAGTCCCTCTCTTTAGATTTTATTTACGTATATTCAGTAGCTTAATGACACTTCTTGGTTCAAAAGGAAGGTGAACTACAATTTACTGACCGTCTACTATGGGCCAGGCTCTTTTCTTGATGTTTTACATTTCCAAATGAAAGTCTTATGAACCCCTCATATTCTGGAGGCTTATCAACAAACTCACCATCTTCCCATTTCTATATGCTTCTTTTGAAATTTCTTATATTGGTGAGGAACAACTACCATCCATTCAGTTGTCCAAGTCCCAATCCTAAATCTTCTAGATCTCCTCATCTTCCATACCCAATTTTTCTGCATATTTATTCACTCTGCTCCATAATAAATTCTTGATGTATTTGTCTCCATCCCTTCTGCCACTACTCTCACCAGATCCTACCCACAGTAATGAATGTCCTGTTCACTGTGCTCTCCTCCTTAATTTTACCGTTCTCCAATCCATCCTCTAACATCTCTTGAGAATGATCTTTTGAGAACAAATATGACGTCAGCTCTTTGCTCAAAATATGTCATTGGCTTCTTATCATCTTTAGGAAAAAAACCAAACAAACAACAATTCCTTGGCATGACATACCAGTCTCTTAATCCTCTGGCCCTTGCCTACCTGATCAACCAAATTTTCTATAACTGCTTTTTAACATCCTCTTACAAACCTCTTGCCCAAGAGCACTCTTACACCTTCCTGTCATTTACACCATTGTTCTTTTGCCTAGAATGTGATCCTTAAGTTAGTATCTCTAATAAATGCCTATTTGAATCCTTAAAGTCTCAGCCCAAGCCCAAGGTTATCTTCCTTGTGAGGAGTTCCTTGATTCTTCTAGGCATTTCTGGACTTCTTCCCCCTGTCTTCCCACTACACATTATAATGACACTGATTACCATATTCTATTATAATGATTTATAAGTCTGTATCCCTACCACCCGGTAGTCCCCTTGAGTGCAGGGTTTGCCATTTTATCTGCATCTTCTCAGCCCTTGTGTCATCCATGAAGTACAGTAAATGCCCTATAATTATTCGTTGAAGAACAGTCTGATCTTCTGACCTGACGAAATACCTCTCAGTCTTCTCAGCAGCTCCTCTCTATTTTGCTAGTGATAATCTGAGGCTTAGATGTCTTAAATTATTAGTAAGTAGTAGAGTTATCATTTGGTATCAGGATTGTTTAATGGCAGAGTAATTGTTTCCTCCTTATAGGGGACTGTTCCTGTATTGGTTGACTACACTTTAACTTAACTAACAGATCCCTGAAGACATTCTTTAGTTTAGCTTCAGGAGTTCCTGAACTTTGCTTGATCAAATCTGTCAGGCAAATCAGGATGGAAGCATATGGAATCAGTAGGCAAGTTCCCTCTCACATCTTCAGTCCTTTCCACATAATCTTATTAGTTCTGCTAGATTCTAAGAATATGTCACTCCTCCTGAATCCTAGGAGGCCTCTGGGGGGGAGGAAAACATCTTTTTAACTAGCCATCTCCCGTGCTCTTGCCCATATTTATGAACAAGCAGAACTATGGTGAGGTGAATGCACACAATAGAGACTTTAAATAATTGTTAAAAATGTTATGGTGATATTTGCACCAAGCAATTTACAACATAGTGCTTTCCCACCATTATATTTCAGTATTTCTAGGGTTATCACCTTAGTAGAAACATAATCACTTTGCGAGATGCAATTTGAGGAATTTCTTAACACAAGTAATAATACATCTATCTCGACTGGAGGAAATACTGTGGTCTTTCACTGGTCTTCAACCAGTGTCATTAAAGAATGTGCGGTCTTGTCAAATATCAACCAGCTAAGAAAGTTCTTACTTTAAATATTGAGAGGCGAGAATTAACTGATGTCATAAATCAACTGTACCTTCTAATAAAAAAACAAGATTCAAAAGTCCTCTATTCTCTGAGAATTGAGAGCCTATCAATGAGACAGCTCTAATATTGCAAGGAGAAGGACCATTGAAAGAACTTATATGGCTATTAGCTATGAAAAAGGCCAACTATCCAAAATCTGTCTAGTAAAGCTGCTACATGGGAGGTATTAACATTCACTGATTCCCTGTTCTTCTCTAAACTCCCAAAGGGAATTGTGTGTGTATGTGTGTGTTCACAGCTTTCTTGCTGATATGCTGCAGCTGTATCTGTCCTTCATCCCATTACCGTAGAGCATCCCTCAGAGTAAAGTTGTGAAGTTGTTTGAAATATAAGAAGCAAATAAAAATGACTGGTATTAAGTACAAAAGAGGCGAATAGAATTTAAGTAAAAAAATCTGGTTATGCCAAAATGTGAAAGATGACAGTAAAACACACACGTGCATGTGTGCGTGTGCTTGCACACGCACGTGCGTACACACGCCCACACATTTGAGGGTGCATAGCAAGTTGTGGAAGGCTTGAAGGGAAGTGGACTTAATTCACTTTACTAGAACCACTAAAATAGTATGGATTTCTAGCAACCTTAAATTCTTTCCCAAATCCTGGCCTGAAACTTATTTTGTGATCCCTGTCAGAAAAATATCCCTTACTTCTGTCTATCACAATACCTACAGATTTAATAGATAGGATATATTTTAGAAATGGAACTTCCAGATAACATTTACTTCAAAAATAGTATTTTTAGACTTTAAAAAAAGTTTGTATGCATGAACAAATTATAATTGATCTAGACATTAATCAACCTACACTATGTATGATTCAAGAAGTAACAGAAGAATTAGCTATGGTCTTAGAATCCCTATGGGAAAAAGACTCCATGAAGAATCTAACTTTATTCCTAGCAAGTCCATAAGCAGTATCAGCTGAGGGATGCTTCAATCTCTATTTCAATAGTTTAAACATAATTCCTACATTAATATTTCACTAGACTTGAAGCATCATGTTATTGGTTTAATTCAACAAATATTCATTGAACAATTACAGTGTTTAACTATCTGTAAAGTGTGACTCTTCAGTGTTCTCTAACTCATTACTATTAGCTAAAATAGTGGTTCTCAACATTAGAATCTCTTAGCTTTTTAAAAATCCCAATGCCCAGTCCATACACCAGCTGAATGTAAGAAGAATTCCTGGGGCTGGAACCCAGGCATCAGTGGATCCATAAGGTGCTCAGGTGATTCCAATGTGCATCCATGTATTGAAAACCACTTCTCTTTCCTTTATAATTTCTGCATATGGTAATCTGACACCTCAGTTTGGAATTTCACATTTATTGGGCATTGGTGGCTTGGTTTAAACTTCAATTTTAACATGTTGTTATATAAGGGATCTAAATTAGGTTTTATTTTTCTTCTCTAATCTTGTCTCTGAGATAAGGAGAATAAAACACAGGGGAAAAAACCTTATTCCCAATGTTTACAGGCTGCATCTAAAATATGTACTAGATTGAGTTTAACCATTATTCATTTGAAGTCTGAACTTTCTGCCACAGATTCTGAAAAAACAATATGAAGAATGAAAATAGTGTTAGAGGCAAAATTGGAATGAGAACCCATAGTTTATACGTTTTGACATTATATTGTACAAAAATAAACTAATATGTTTATTTACTTCTTCCATTTATCAATGTGCGATAGAGGGATGAGTCAGAAAAAAAACTGTGAAAAAAAAGGAAGTGGAAATATAGCTAGACTTAGTGGAATTGGAATAGGAATCTTAAAGACTTCAGAAAGAAGTGTTTACACTCAAAGTGCACTGCTTTCCTCATCAATTTATGATCACGTGTTCCTAGCTTGTACTTAATGTAAAGAATGGGTGTAAATTCATGTCATAACTGTTAAGTTTTCAGAACTTAGAAAATAGAATGATCTAGGGTTACCTGCTACTCTGATGGAGCATTGGTTTCTTTCATCATCAATGAATCTAGCTTTGCTAGTGTCCTCTCTAAAAGCTTAAACCTTGGAATATCTAAGTCAATTTTAGGGTGAATCCTACCTAAAATAGTTTAAGTTATAGAAAGTGGTTTGTTTATAGAAAGGGTATATATCTTCATGGTAAAATGTCTGAGGAGGATAATTTATTTCCCTTATGTCTATAAGTAACTTATTATTATTCAAGATGACTCATATAAAAGATAAGATTGAATTCCTTATTGTGTTCAGTTGGTCTGATTAAGCCCCTGCCTGAGGAAAAATAAAATGTGAGTCAGAATCTGGGCTAGGAACCTTAGAATTTTTTTCTTTGATGTTTAGCATGTGAACTAAGTATATGTCATGTTTACAACTGCCCTAGAACATTGAAGTCATGTTCTTACAATCCATATCATTTCCCTATCAGGATCATAACTAATCGTAATATTAAAAAGAATGTTTTTCCCACAAAATAGTATTTTATTTTGAACAGTTATAGGAGAAGTCTGTGCGGAGAAAGCGCTTATACAATCCTGAAATCATCAGTAATAGAATTCACACACACGTGCGCGTGGGCATGCTCAAAGTGATACTGTATATACAATTTGGGTCAAGTTGACATCAATATTTCAATCATTTTGATAATTATAGCTTTATATATTATTTTTCTTCACTTCACATGTGAGATACAAAAGAGATACATGTGAAAAATATTTTGACTCAATACTTTCAATAAGTTGAATTCTCTTTAAAATGTATTTGTTCCTATAAAGTTAAAGAACTATGAAAATTGACCACCAGGCCCTTGCCGACCTGGTCTATGCCCTTGTCCCCAGTATACTGACTGACATGCCTGCCATTCTACCTCTCATTTACTCTTCGCCAATCTTACTTGGATTTCTTGTGAAGCTCCACAAACCATTCTGCCTCAGGCTTTTACAAATACTCCCCATGCGAAACATTCTTCTCCACCTCCACTCTCTTTTCTCCCTTTTAAGAAACAAATTTTCCTCTTTCATCTCATAGGATGAAGTCACTTCTTTGGAAAAGCATCCTTTGATCCCCAGAGTGGCTTTCTTTCCACTGTGTTATGTTCTCCCTGCTACCTGCACTTCTTTGTAACTGTTGTCGTGAGTGAAAGTATTCATGTGGTTATTTAACATCATCTCCCAGCTAGATTGACGGTTCCATGAGGAAAGGGCTGTGCTACACAGGACATTTATAAATGACAATATTACTGTTCTCTAACTGGTTTCAATTTCCCCCAAAATGTGGGATCCATGAAGATAATGCCCTTGTCTTTCTTATTCACTACTCCATTCTTAGCCCCCCTTGGTATAGCATCTGGCTTATTGTATTCGTTCAATAAATGATTGTTGAATGAAATGGATGGATATATGACTGAAACTCATTAACTTTTAATATGCAGAAGAATTATCTCTTTGTTCTGTCAAGTTTTAAAAGTTTCATATAGCAGGTTTTTAAAAAATTTCTAGTTTTTTTGATATTTGCATGTTAGGTATGTTGAAGAGACATTGCAATTCATGTCAACTTTCAATCTTGGAATATCTTCTGTAAAACTGAGACTGCATAACATAATTTATAAGCAGGAATGCTTCATTAATTATGAATCGGGATTGTAACACAGCAGCTCAATAGCAAGATATGGTTGTAAATATATATGTTCAATAATTAGTAGAAATAGAAAGTCAGGATTTGAGAGCTGGAGCATCCATAGGTTTAATTTAGCACAACCAAGACATGTTAAAAATAAATACTTACAAATGATAAGTGATTTACCCAAGGATATAAAGATAAATTAGTACTAGAAGAATATTTTAAGTCCAATTCTTTGTTTGTTTGTTTGTTTGTTTTTTTATACTGCAGGTTCTTATTAGTCATCAATTTTATACACATCAGTGTATACATGTCAATCCCAATCGCCCAATTCAGCACACCACCATCACCACCCCACCGCAGTTTTCCCCCCTTGGTGTCCATATGTCTGTTCTCTACATCTGTGTCTCAACTTCTGCCCTGCAGACAGGCTCATCTGTACCATTTTTCTAGGTTCCACATACATGCATTAATATACGATATTTGTTTTTCTCTTTCTGACTTACTTCACTCTGTATGACAGTCTCTAGATCCATCCACGTCTCAACAAATTTCGTTCCTTTTTATGGCTGAGTAATATTCCATTGTATATATGTACCACAACTTCTTTATCCATTCGTCTGTCGATGGGCATTTAGGTTGCTTCCATGACCTGGCTATTGTAAATAGTGCTGCAATGAACATTGGGGTGCATGTGTCTTTTTGAATTATGGTTTTCTCTGGGCATACGCCCAGTAGTGGGATTGCTGGATCATATGGTAAATCTATTTTTAGTTTTTTAAGGAACCTCCATACTGTTCTCCATAGTGGCTGTATCAACTTACATTCCCACCAACAGTGCAAGAGGGTTTCCTTTTCTCCACACCCTCTCCAGCATTTGTTGTCTGTAGATTTTCTGATGATGCCCATTCTAACTGGTGTGAGGTGATACCTCATTGTAGTTTTGATTTGCATTTCTCTAATAATTAGCGATGTTGAGCAGCTTTTCATGTGCTTCTTGGCCATCTGTATGTCTTCTTTGGAGAAATGTCTATTTAGGTCTTCTGCCCATTTTTGGATTGGGTTGTTTGTTTCTTTAATATTGAGCTGAATGAGCTGTTTATATATTTTGGAGATTAATCCTTTGTCCGTTGATTCGTTTGCAAATATTTTCTCCCATTCTGAGGGTTGTCTTTTTGGCTTGTTTATGGTTTCCTTTGCTGTGCAAAAGCTTTTAAGTTTCATTAGGTCCCATTTGTTTATTTTTGTTTTTATTTCCATTACTCTAGGAGGTAGATCAAAAAAGAACTTGCTGTGATTTATGTCAAAGAGTGTTCTTCCTATGTTTTCCTCTAAGAGTTTTATAGGGTCTGGTCTTACATTTAGGTCTCGAATCCATTTTGAGTTTATTTTTGTGTATGGTGTTAGGGAGTGTTCTAATTTCATTCTTTTACATGTAGCTGTCCAGTTTTCCCAGCACCACTTATTGAAGAGACTGTCTTTTCTCCATTGTATATCTTTGCCTCCTTTGTCATAGATTAGTTGACCATATGTGCGTGGGTTTATCTCTGGGCTTTCTATCTTGTTCCATTGATCTATGTTTCTGTTTTTGTGCCAGTACCATATTGTCTTGATTACTGTAGCTTTGTAGTACAGTCTGAAGTCAGGGAGTCTGATTCCTCCAGCTCCGTTTTTTTCCCTCAAGACTGCTTTGGCTATTCGGGGTCTTTTGTGTCTCCATACAAATTTTAAGATGATTTGTTCTAGTTCTGTAAAAAATGCCATTGGTAATTTGATATGGATTGCATTGAATCTGTAGATTGCTTTGGGTAGTATAGTCATTTTCACAATATTGATTCTTCCAATCCAAGAACATGATATATCTCTCCACCTGTTGGTATCATCTTTAATTTCTTTCATCAGTGTCTTATAGTTTTCTGCATACAGGTCTTTTGTCTCCCTAGGTAGGTTTATTCCTAGGTATTTTATTCTTTTTGTTGCAATGGTAAATGGGAGGGTTTCCATAATTTCTCTTTCAGATTTTTCATCATTAGTGTATAGGAATGCAAGAGATTTCTGTGCATTAATTTTGTATCCTGCAACTTTACCAAATTCATTGATTAGCTCTAGTAGTTTTCTGGTGGCATCTTTAGGATTCCCTATGTATAATATCATGTCATCTGCAAACAGTGACAGTTTTACTTCTTCTTTTCCAATTTGTATTCCTTTTATTTCTTTTTCTTCTCTGATTGCCGTGGCTAGGACTTCCAAAACTATGTTGAATAATAGTGGTGAGAGTGGACATCCTTGTCTCGTTCCTGATCTTTGAGGAAATGCTTCCAGTTTTTCACTGTTGAGAATGATGTTTGCTGTGGGTTTGTCGTATATGGCCTTTATTATGTTGAGGTAGGTTCCCTCTATGCCCACTTTCTGGAGAGCTTTTATCATAAATGGGTGTTGAATTTTGTCAAAAGCTTTTTCTGCATCTATTGAGATGATCATATGGTTTTTATTCTTCAGTTTGTTAATATGGTGTATCACATTGATTGATTTGCGTATATTGAAGAATCCTTGCATCCCTGGGATAAATCCCACTTGATCGTGGTGTATGATCCTTTTAATGTGTTGTTGGATTCTGTTTGCTAGTATTTTGTTGAGGATTTTTGCATCTATATTCATCAGTGATATTGGTCTGTAATTTTCTTTTTTTGTAGTATCTTTGTCTGGTTTTGGTATCAGGGTGATGGTGGCCTCATAGAATGAGTTTGGGAGTGTTCCTTCCTCTGCAATTTTTGGAAGAGTTTGAGAAGGATGGGTGTTAGTTCTTCTCTAAATGTTTGATAGAATTCACCTGTGAAGCCATCTGGGCCTGGACTTTTGTTTGTTGGAAGAGTTTTAATCACAGTTTCAATTTCATTACTTGTGATTGGTCTGTTCCTATTTTCTGCTTCTTCCTGGTTCAGTCTTGGAAGGTTATACCTTTCTAAGAATTTGTCCATTTCTTCCAGGTTGTCCATTTTATTGGCATAGAGTTGCTTGTAGTAGTCTCTTAGGATGCTTTGTATTTCTGCGGTGTCTGCTGTAACTTCTCCTTTTTCATTTCTGATTTTATTGATTTGAGTCCTCTCCCTCTTTTTCTTGATGAGTCTGGCTAATGGCTTATCAATTTTGTTTATCTTCTCAAAGAACCAGCTTTTACTTTTATTGATCTTTGCTATTGTTTTCTTTGTTTCTATTTCATTTATTTCCGCTCTGATCTTTATGATTTCTTTCCTTCTGCTAACTTTGGGTTTTGTTTGTTCTTCTTTCTCTAGTTCCTTTAGGTGTAAGGTTAGATTGTTTATTTGAGATTTTTCTTGTTTCTTGAGGTAGGCTTGTATAGCTATAAACTTCCCTCTTAGAACTGCTTTTGCTGCAACCCATAGGTTTTGGATCGTCGTGTTTTCATTGTCATTTGTCTCTAGGTATTTTTTGATTTCCTCTTTGATTTCTTCAGTGATCTCTTGGTTATTTAGTAACGTATTGTTTAGCCTCCATGTGTTTGTGTTTTTTACGTTTTTTTCCCTGTAATTCATTTCTAATCTCATAGCGTTGTGGTCAGAAAAGATGCTTGATATGATTTCAATTTTCTTAAATTTACTGAGGCTTGATTTGTGACCCAAGATGTGATCTATCCTGGAGAATGTTCCGTGCGCACTTGAGAAGAACGTGTAATCTGCTGTTTTTGGATGGAATGTCCTATAAAATCAATTAAATCTATCTGGTCTATTGTGTCATTTAAAGCTTCTGTTTCCTTATTTATTTTCATTTTGGATGATCTGTCCATTGGTGTAAGTGAGGTGTTAAAGTCCCCCACTGTTATTGTGTTACTGTCGATTTCCTCTTTTATAGCTGCTAGCAGTTGCCTTATGTATTGAGGTGCTCCTATGTTGGGTGCATATATATTTATAATTGTTATATCTTCTTCTTGGATTGATCCCTTGATCATTATGTAGTGTCCTTCCTTGTCTCTTGTAACGTTCTTTATTTTAAAGTCTATTTTATCTGATATGAGTATAGCTACTCCAGCTTTCTTTTGATTTCCATTTGCATGGAATATCTTTTTCCATCCCCTCACTTTCAGTCTGTATGTGTCCCTAGGTCTGAAGTGGGTCTCTTGTAGACAGCATAGATATGGGTCTTGTTTTTGTATCCATTCAGCAAGCCTGTGTCTTTTGGTTGGAGCATTTAATCCATTCACGTTTAAGGTAATTATCGATATGTATGTTCCTATGACCATTTTCTTAATTGTTTTGGGTTTGTTTTTGTAGGTCCTTTTCTTCTCTCATGTTTCCCACTTAGAGAAGTTCCTTTAGCATTTGTTGTAAAGCTGGTTTGGTGGTGCTGAATTCTCTTAGCTTTTGCTTGTCTGTAAAGCTTTTGATTTCTCCATCAAATCTGAATGAAATCCTTGCCGGGTAGAGTAATCTTGGTTGTAGGTTCTTCCCTTTCATCACTTTAAGTATATCATGCCACTCGCTTCTGGCTTGTAGAGTTTCTGCTGAGAAATCAGCTGTTAACCTTATGGGAGTTCCCTTGTATGTTATTTGTCGTTTTTCCCTTGCTGCTTTCAACAATTTTTCTTTGTCTTTAATTTTTGCCAATTTGATTACTATGTGTCTCGGCGTGTTTCTCCTTGGGTTTATCCTGTATGGGACTCTCTGCGCTTCCTGGACTTGGGTGGCTAATTCTTTTCCCATGTTAGGGAAGTTTTCGACTATAATCTCTTCAAATATTTTCTTTGGTCCTTTCTCTCTCTCGTGTCCTTCTGGGACCCCTATAATGTGAATGTTGTTGCATTTAATGTTGTCCCAGAGGTCTCTTAGGCTGTCTTCATTTCTTTTCATTGTTTTTTGTTTATTCTGTTCTATGGCAGTGAATTCCACCATTCTGTCTTCCAGGTCACTTATCCGTTCTTCTGCCTCAGTTATTCTGCTATTGAGTCCTTCTAGTGTAGTTTTCATTTCAGTTATTGTATTGGTCATCTCTGTTTGTTTGTTCTTTAATTCTTCTAGGTCTTTGTTAATCATTTCTTGCATCTTCTCGATCTTTGCCTCCATTCTTATTCCGAGGTCCTGGATCATCTTCACTATCATTATTGTGAATTCTTTTTCTGGAAGGTTGCCTATCTCCACTTCATTTACTTGTTTTTCTGGGGTTTTATCTTGTTCCTTCATCTGGTATATAGCCCTCTGCCTTTTCATCTTGTCTGTCTTTCTGTGAATGTGGTTTTTGTTCCACAGGCTGCAGGATTGTAGTTTTTCTTGCTTCTGCTGTCTGCCCTCTGGTGGTTGAGGCTATCTATTAAGTCCAATTCTTGACTTGTTTTTATATTGGACAATACTCCACTGTTCTCCTATATTTTAAGTATTAAATTTTGAGTGATTATGAGGCCAGGCCAGATTTGTTCGTTTCTCTTAAAGTGCAGTCAGGAGACTGGAATAGAGGCTTTCAGCAAAAGAATACAACTCCCTGAAACTGGACCAAAGAGCCTTACCTTTTATCATGGTGTGGCATCCATATCTGACAATCTTCCTTTTCTTGCATCTCAAAATGGGTAACTTGCCTGTCTCTTATTGCTAACTTGCCGCACACATCTCTTTGAGTGATTTTCCTGGCAGCCCTGGAAACGGCCATCTCTCTGGTTGGATCTTTGTTCTGTGGCAGGCCCAGAACTCTGTCTTTCCAATCCTGCCCCTCAGAATCTGGTTGAACCATGCGAAGTTTTTACACTCCACTATACTGCGACTCTGGCACCAGAGTTGGCAGAGGTCCATGTGAACCATGTGCTATTCTCCTCACCCCTTGAGATTCAGGGTGTCCTCTGGTGACAGCAGGTGTTCAAAGGGAATTAGAAGCCACACAAGTCAAGTTGTAAGCAACTCAGGTTTACATTTTAATATACCTATTGCATTTTGCCTATTAGAGGGAATCATAGTAGCCATTAATAACCATGCTTGGTAGGGGCCAAAATCATAACATTTGAGGAGGTTTGAGGAAATACTGAGATAATTGAAAAATTAGTACATGGTGTTTTGGAATCAAATACCTCAAAATCTCTTGGACATGGATTATAACATAATACATTCTAACACATTTGTCCCTGATTTTCTTCCTACTAGGAAAAGGGAAGTTATGCAGACAGCACATAAACTGTAGTGTTGAGGAGAACAAAGAAAATCTGTAGCAAGATTTGGTTGAGCACTGGGTCAGAGAATCTGAAGATGCCCAAGATCACTGTCATTAAAGGAAATCTAAGTTATTAGGAGAATGCCATAATCTGAAACACTGTAGACACTGTTCTGAGAGAACTATTGATTCTTTGCTTTCAGGCTATTCATTTGTTTAAGACTAAATGTGTAAGCTACACCACAGAACACCAAATCACCTTGGAGTTGCTGCCTCGGCAGTGGCATGACAGCTAATAGAGACAGGCCTGCATTTTCTCCTGAAGTCTTCTATCTTCCTTTAGTGTCATTGAACAAGGGCTGCTGGAGTGTCAGAAAAAATATTTATTGCTCTTCCATATGTCACTGCCCTCCTGCCAGTGACATGTGTACTCATCAGTTAAACGGAAACGATCCACCATGTTTGATTTACTGCAGTTGAAGGAGATCTGTTTGTTGGTTCCTATAACATAAACCATTTTGGTAGAGATTAATGCTCTGATTTGCATGCAGCTCATGGGAGTTACATCATTAGTTTTCATGATGTGTCAGGACTAAATGTAAGAAGTGCAACTCTGTTTTTTCTCCGTGGGGTTCTGCTCTTTTCCTTTCCCCTCCCTCACCTTTTCATTAACTTTCCCCTTGTTGTTCAGTAAAGCATTATTTTTTTTTTTAACATCTGTATTGGAGTATAATTGCTTTACAGTGTTGTGTTAGTTTCTGCTGTATCACAAAGTGAATCAGCTATATGCATACGTATATCCCCATATCCCCTCCCTCTTGCATCTCCCTCCCACCATCTAGGTGGTTGCAAAGCATGGAGCTGATCTCCCTGTGCTATGAAGCTGCTTTCCACTAGCTATCTATTTTACATTTGGTAGTGTATATATGTCAATGTTATTCTCTCACATCGTCCCAGCTTCCCCTTCCCCCTCCCCGTGTCCTCAAGTCCATTCTCTACATCTGCGTTTTTATTCCTGTCCTGCCCCTAGGTTCATCAGAACCATTAGTAAAGCATTATTTACTTTGTGCTTTCTTGGGACCTGGTAGAAGATTAAGTGATTAAGTTTTAGCAATACGGGAACTATGAATAAAGTCCTTCTTCAGAACATGGAAAATGACTTGAATAGCAACAAACTTCTAATCTTGCCAATGGACTTTGAGCAAACATACGCTGGTGAACCTGCAGAAAAATAAAATTGACTTTTCTCACTGACATCTCTGTTCCATTTATATTCTGTGAGACATGTGGAGTAGGAAGGTTTTCACAGCTTTCAGAGTTGCTCAATTTGAAGAAAGTTTTCTAATATACTACAATTCTACTGTATAGAACTCAAAATCTATATTAATTGACATTTTTGTGCTCTGAGTAAAAAAAGTTCTATAGGTGCGTAATTGAATCTACTTTGACTAACCACACCTGATTGCCACATTGCTCTCTGTGGCAACGGCAAGATTAATAACAGCTCCTTTCATTTAGTGCAGCTTTAGAAGTGGGAAACAAGTTATTGAGGTATTTCTTCCATATCCCCACATCTTCAAGAAAGCTCCTGAAGCATATCAAATTCTGTTTTACTAGTGCTCCTGCAAGGAAAATATTTTTCTAAGTAAAATAAGAAAGGATTTTATTGTAATATACAAAAATGGAATCTTTTACATTTTTCACAATGTAGCCAATACATTATAAAGATTTCACAAAGTTTAAAGTTAGGCAAGTGAATGATGTGGGTCTTGAACTTGTATCTATAACAGATACTCTAAATACTTAGACATTAGAGGGGATATCCGTGATCTGAACATCTCGAGTGGTCTAAGAATATTTCGCTGCCTGACTTCACACAGCCATATATTAAACTCACGATTGAGACCAGAACTAAATGCTATCATCATATGTCCAATGAGCCACGTACTGAACAAGCTGTCTGTTAAGGCTCCTTGAGTGTTACTCTTGTTGACATAGGTCTTTAGCTGAAATTTTTACTTCTTACATGTGCCACCTATGGAAGCTTGGTTTAAGAACCCTTGCTTGAAGTCTCTAGTAACCAATTAGGTCCTAGGGTATTCTGTGATTCTAGAATTTTCTGAGTTGTCCTCAGTATATTCTGTTTCACTTCAGGTCATCAGGAATTGGCTTACAACCAGTATATCTGTAGTTGCATTTGGACAATAAGCAGTGAAGGAGTGATTAAGTGCTTGTTATCTTGAGTAGGACAGACAAAGAGTTCAAATTCCAGCTCCACCTTTATTATCTGGGTGATTTGGAATAAAGTATTCAATCTTTCTAATCCTCTGTTTCTTCTTAAATTTGGTTGATAAAATGTGTGAAACACTTAGCAAAGTCTTTGGCAGATAGAAATTGCTAATCAACATTAGCTATTATTATTGTTATAAATAATATTTAGCTCTATAGAAATTTCCCAGTGGCAGACCATAACTGCTGTTCAAGCCACCTCTGAACTATTGAATGCAAATGGGAAGTGAGAGAGTGGAGGGCAAGATGCAGGGAATGTTTACTTGGTGAATCACAGTAGGTACTTTTTCAAATTTGTTGCGAGAAATCCACATAGGCCAGAAAGGAAGCTTAGGGAACATCTACTCAGAAGACTGAGGCATAGACTAGAATATTGGGCATGTGAAACTTTACTTCTGTGTGCTAGAAATGGAGGTATGTTAATCAAAATGACCTGAGCCGGCCACCATCTTGCTGGGAGACCTACCACTGCTATTGCTAGGAGTTTTGGTAGAGTGTATGTAGCTGTGTGTGTCTCGAGGGTGGGCACTGTATCATTCTGTTTTTTATAATTATCAGTATTACCGGCCTTCTCTGATATTAATTTTACCAACAGTTCATTAAAAATGAAGTAGCTAATGCCACTTTAACAGTGCTCCTTCTAAGTGGGAAACTTACTCTCTTTCAAATTTTTCAATTTATGACAACGTATATGTATAACAACAAAGAAGAAAGATGATATTGATAAAGAAAATTTCCCCGCAATTTTCTATTGAAAAAGTGAATAATTTTGTATTAGCTAAGTTATTTATTCTGGAGAGTATGCAATAGGTTTTTAAAGCTTTCTATGTATATTACCTTTTCAATCATGGTAATTATGGAATCATTAAATACATATTTCATTTATGGTGGCAGCACATTTCAGGGTTTCATGTGCAGTCCTACTTACTGTTTGTTTTACTTTCCTATTCTCTCATTATACTTTCTTCACAGCTGTGAAACAAATATTTGTACAATGGTGATAGTATGTCACCCTCTTACAGACATTCTACCAAGAAACAAACAAAAAATGCCCCTGGAAATATCGTAGAGGAGTATAGCAAGCATTTTAATATAAGCAGCAGGAATTCCTTTGGACTACACAATCCTTTTCATAAGAACTTCCATTGAATAACTTAAATATATATGGAAACTAACCTACAGCCTAAAACTTAGGCGATCAAGATCGCAATCTTAAAGTAAGCTTTACGTCTCATGTCTACTTTCTTTTTTTTTTTTTTTTTAATTAATTAATTAATTTATTTTTGGCTGTGTTGGGTCTTCATTTCTGTGCAAGGGCTTTCTCCAGCTGTGGCGAGCGGGGGCCACTCTTCATCGCGGTGCGCGGGCCTCTCACTATCGCGGCCTCTCTTGTTGCGGAGCACAGGCTCCAGACGCGCAGGCTCAGTAATTGTGGCTCACGGGCCCAGTTGCTCCGCGGCACGTGGGATCTTCCCAGACCAGGGCTCGAACCCGCGTCCGCTGCATTGGCAGGCAGACTCCCAACCACCGCGCCACCGGGGAAGCCCCTCATGTCTACTTTCTAAGCTACACATACACAAGGTCACACAGTCATACACATAGCCAGGGCTTATATTCTATTTTACCCTCTTTTCTGTGCTGTTTTTGAGAGATTATCATCTTCTGTTTTGGAGAGATTAAGCTATTAGGGTTAAATAGGCATCTTAGAAATAGACCACCTCACTGATCATGATTAAAATCTTTAGCCATTCCAATTCTAAAGGCTTTAATTTGACCTCTTTCTCTGTTTCACTAGCTTTGATGAGAAGAGTTTCTCATGATTCCAAGGGTATGTTTAATGCCCTTGTGAACCAGTTCATCCAACTCTCTCATAGCTTCTGACTACATTCAGGTATTCCTTTTAGAACAGTGTGCTGTGGTCACTAGGGGGATTATGTACAAGAGAGTAGAGATGGACTGGGTTCCATTACCCATGTAAATGTTCCTTACTGTTTGAACAACGACTCAGAGGGAAACCTAGCACCACTATTGCTAGGGGTTTTGGTGGAACATACAGTGGTATGTGGGTATGTATGTCTTGAGATTTGTGTGATGTGTGTCTTACAGATATGTGTGCCTAGAGATGGTGTGCCCATAGTGCCATCTTTGGAGTAGAAAGGATATAGAATTAACTCATTTTACATGGCCTAAACGTAAACCCATATGAAATACAGCTATTTATCCAGTGCTGCATGTATGAAGGAAAGGAAGTTCCTTACTTCATGAGCCACCTCCCTTTTATATTCTCTTCTGAACAAATTGGCTCTCTTAAAATCATTAAGAAGTTCTTGTTGAAAAAAATAAAAATGAAGTAAAATGAATTTTCCACCTATGACTTATGATTTAGGCTTATAAGATTTAAAATATGTAACAAACTTCCAGTTATAAAATAAATGAGTTAAAGGGATGTGTTGTACAGCATGGTGCTTATAGTTAATAATACTGTATTGCATATTTGAAAGTTGCTGAGAGAATAGACCTTAAAAGTTCTCATCACAAAAATAAAAATTTGTAACTATATGGTGACAGATGTTAACTAGGGTTATTGTGGTGATCATTTTGCAGTATATACAAATATCGAATCATTATGTTGTATACCTGAAACTAATACTGTATGTCAATTATACCTCAATAAAAAGGCAGAATAAGCACATAGAAATATTGTAAATGTTTTCCAGTTAATGTTTCTTGATTCTTGGTAGAATTGCTTTCAAATCAGTTCAGGTACATGGATATCCCTGATTTAAATACTATCTTCATGAAAGGATTTGTTCTCTTTCCCAGGGTCTCATCATGATTCTCTGGGGAATTGAATTTTACACATTTCCCTCAAGTCTCCTTCTCATTATTCTCTGTTTATTACAGGACTCCAACATGTGATTTTAGGCTTTTTTTGATTTCTCATTTCCCTCATTTCAAACTTGTTTTGACACCTAGTCAAGGTCTTAAAGAATTCTTTCTTTGTTTCCAGAATCCATGCTTTTTACCTATCATTGTTAACAGATTCACTGTTTGTCAGGCCTGTTTCTTGGCCACTTATCTCCCTTATTCTAGCCTCACAAAAGTGAGAGTTTAGCCACTTCAGTCAATAGTAAAGATAGTGGTAGAAACTAGACTTGCTGCGTATCTAGCTTGATGTAAATCTATACAAACTTTTCTGTGTACTGCCTTTTGTAGTAAGGAAATTTATGGTCTTTTTCAATGCCACCCATTCATTGATCCATCTACCTATCAAAAAGAGAGGATCTTATAATCATTTTATTTCCTCTGTAAGTAATATCCAACACACATGTACATATACACACATGCACGCACATCATCTAAAAGCTTATATAGTATGAACCTGGGATGAATAACTCTTCCTGGTTGTTCTGTAGAATCTGACATTAAGTGTACTTTAAATTGATATTTATTGATAATACTCTTAAAAACCCAAAAGTGAAAAAGATTTTTGTCATGAAAGATGGTGCATTATCTTCCTAAATTGAAAGCATTGACTTCTCAGTTGGAAGTCAGTGACACTTGGATGGTTTTTAACGGATTGTAGGATTAAATCTTACAAGTAGATTTATTTCTCTGTAGATAAAACAAATAAGAATGTGCTATTCAGTCTCTAACTTTTCAATTTTATGGGCCTGCTAGGCAATTATTAATGGATTAGGAAAAAGGCAAGCTAAATAAAATAAACTCTTCAATTGTTACCAGCATTTTTCTGTAAAGATACCCAGTACATTCAAAGATGTCCAGTGATGGGAAAATAAGCTGGAGGGCTAAAGGGGACAGGATGATACAAGTGAAGTAAATCTTTTTCAAATGCAAAGGAAAGTTAAAGGGCTAAAAGATAAAAAGGAATAAAAACTGGGAAGGAAGGGACCAACAGGATCAGATAAAATTTCTAATTATGTTGTTTAAGGTGAATTGATATATTTCACATGAGAGGTAAAAGTGCTCAATATACACACAGGTTGGGAATAGAGCCTGTTTCCACCAGACAGACTGGAAAACCTTATGACTCATGGGGAATTAGGTAGAATACACAGAAGAGTCTTATTTTAATAGGGAGGAATAATAAGCCCTAGACTGAGCACTGCCCTGGTCCTGCCAAACAAGTCTTTAAAGTAAAATCTGAAAAAAATCAAAGTATTCCAAGAACTTAATGACATCCTAGAACAAAGGTGAAGAATGTTTTAGGCATACAAGAATATCCAGCACCCAACAAGGTAAAAATCGAAATGTCTATAATACAGTCAAAATTTACCAGGTATGCAAAGTGGTAGGAAAATAAGACCCATGATGACGAGATAAATCAGAACTGACCCTGAACTGACACAGATATCTACCCTATTAGTATCCACATATGTGTGATTGGTAGATGTCCTTTTAGATGATATTCTATATATCTTTGCCAACATATAGATGTGCCAGCAGTGACTGAGTATACTGGGTCTTAGTTATCTGAGTGTTGATCATCAAAGTCCCCTCTTTAGTTATTCTATAGGAAAATAAAAGTCATTGCAACATTGGAATGTCTGCTAATGAATAAAGAGTTATGCATATATGGCCTTCACTATGTTGAAATATATTCTTTCTATACTCAATTTGTTGAGAGATTTTTATCTTGAGTACATGTTGAATTTTGTCAAATGTCTTTTCTGCAGCTATTAGATGATCATATGATTTTTATCTTTCATTCTATTAGTGTGGTATATCACATTTACTGATTTGCATATATTGAACCATCCTTGCATCCCAGGGATGAATCCCACTTGATCATGGTGTCCAGTCTTTTAAATGTACTGTTGAATTAGATTTGCTAGTATTTTGTTGAGAATCTTTGCATCTATAAACATCAGGGATACTGTCTTGTAGTTGTTTTTTGTTTTGTTTTGTTTTGTTTTCCTGTAGTGTCCTTATCTGGCTTTGCTATCAGGGTAATGCTGGCCTTGTAAAATGAGTTTGGGAGTGTTGCCTCCTCTTCAATTTGTTGGAAGAGTTGGAGAGGGATTGGCAGTGCTAATCATTTAGCAATATATACATCTATCAAATCATTACGTTGTATATCTTCAACTCATACAGTGTTATATGCCAATTGTATCTCAATAAAACTAGTAAAAAGAGAGTTATGCCATTAGTCTCCTACCCTGCAAATCCTTCTCTGCTTAACACTAGTGTCTCTTATGTTGGTCTTTCCCTCATTGTCATAAGCTGCAAAGATAAACTGAAATCACAACTCAAAACAACTGCAAAAGCTCTTCGGAAATGAATGACTTGAATAATTAAGGATTAATAGAGTATATTGAAAATAAGGATGAAGCTCTCAAATATTTAAATGCATTCTGAGGAGTTAAGGGGCGATTTTGAACCTTTCATATATACTATGATTTTAGTTTAATTTTGCCAACTTCTGTTATTTTTTTCTGTGTAGTGGTATACTTTCTATATTTTCTCCTTCCTCCCTTTTTGGCTTTTTATTGGATTTATTGAATTTGTTTATTTCTTTTCATCTCCTATTTTCAAATTTTAATTTTCCATTCTATTCTAATTTTCTAATATTCTAATTTTTATTATTCTGTGAATTGCTCTTAAATTTTCAAATATTTAACTTATAATTTTCCAGTAAATCTGTAATTAAAACTCTACAGCAAACAAAACAAAAAACTCATCATGGTTTCATTATTGTCCACTCTTTCCCCTTATCATTTCAAATTCTAATGCGGCTACTATTTAGAATTTTAGTTCCAGATTTTTATAAGCATGATATTTTACAATAAATACTTAGATTTAACGAGTTCCTGATTTTTTGTTTTGCTTTGTTTACCATTACTTCTTGTATCCCATTCCTTACTTCTAATTTTATTTTCTTTTTTTGTTGGAACACATCTTTTACTCGCTCTTTCAGAACGTGTTCTTTAACGGTTAAGGTTTTGAGTTCTTGAATGTATGAAAATGTTTTTCTTTCTCCCACTCTTTAATTACATATACAATTCTATGTTCAACGTTTTTCTCTTTTTATCTCTTCTAATTTTAAGCTCTCTTCACAGATTTTTTATTTCAGATACTTCTGATTAGAAGCTTGATGTCAATTTTTTACTTATTATAAGTAATCTCGCTTTTCCCTGTATCTTTTGTCTGACATTACACTCTACTGTACCTAGGAATGGGTTTTAAAATCCTGCTTTGCAGTATAGTTTTTGGTTGTTTCAATCCAGAATATAGTGAATATTTTCAGCTTGGAGAAATTTCTAAGCATTATATTTTCTCTCTCAATTCTTTCTTTGTTGCCTTTTTGGAAGTCCCATTAGATGGACATTGAAGTGTCTGGATTCATTCTTCATTCTACTTAGCATTTTTTCCATACTTTTTAGTACATTATTGCTTGCTCTATATTTTTGGATACTCTCAGTCTCATTTTCCAGAGTTTAAATTCAATATTTAATAATGTAAAATCCTTAATTCTGCATATATATACATATATATATATATTCATTGCATATTACTGCATATTCTTGTTTCAACATAATTGCATATGGGTGGAGGCACTTGATTAGCTCTGGACAATATATTGGGCTACATTTCTAGGCCTGTGCTCTTAAGTTTTTCTTACCATTCTGCATGTTCTTTCTCTTTGTTTATCAGCCAGCCAAATGCACAGCCATTAGATGGTTGGAAACTGGATTCATGAGTCACCACGTGGAGGAGAACCTCCTGACCAGGACTCTGCATGAGAGAGAAATAAACATTGATTGGGTAAGTTGCTGAGATTTTGGGGTTATATCCTGAAGCAGCTGGTGTTCTTTAAATAATGCAGATATTATACAATACTATCTAGTATAATGCTGACATTTGATAGTATTAGATAAAATTAAAAATCTAACATAGTCTTATTTGCATCTCATTTCTTCTCATCCCATGGTTTCAGACTTCACTGTCTTGTCAAGAATGGTGCAAAGGCACTTATCTGTGCCTTTCCTATAATTATCATTGTATCATTCGGCACCCAACACAATTCACTACTCGTTGTAAGTTTTCAGTAGCTACTTTAAAAATAAAGTAAGTTTATTCTGTATCTTAGAAATAGATGCCTAGGCTTATGTAAAATCAGTATTTCAAAAAATTTTCCTCCATTTGGAATTTGAGTTTTTGCCATATTGTACACTTTACATACTTTTTAAAGGTATTTAAATTTTAAAAAAATTAACTCTCACCTCTTGAATTGTCCATAGTGTGGAATTTCAATGTCCCATAAGATAGTGAGTTAAAGGTGACAAAACATTTAAACATACTTATTGTTGACCCAAACTATACTTACTTTAATTTACATTTAACATGCTGCAAAATATAAATAGAGCAAAATTCATAACATAAAATATACTAAGTACAGTGGTGGATACCATGAAAATGATGATGAACAATATAATGATAATGGATGATGATAATAATACCTGTATTAGATGGGATAGACTTAAGTATGCTAGGATAACACGGTAACTGCTAAATCTCAGTGACAATACAACAACGTTTTATTTTTTCACTCAAAGTGCACGTCCAAAATAGGGCAAGGAGGAGCCCAGTGCCACACAGTCACTAAGAGACCCAGGCTTGGATAGAGGCACCAACTTGTCACAACACCGTCTCAACATGGTCTTCCAGGGTTGCCACAGCAGAGGAGGCTGGGTAGGGCCTTTTCATACTTTCTTTCACTAAGTAACTTATGTCACTTCAGTTTACACTTCATTAGCTGGAGCTATTCCTATGGCCACACCTACTTCAAGACAGCTGGGAAGTCAGCCTCCCATGAGTCAAAGAAGGAGAGGAGAACCAGTTATGGGTGAGTACTAATAATATGTCCAGAATAGCTAACACTTATTGAGTATACAGCATGTACATTACATTTAACTTTCAAATCTAACGTATATTGTATCTACTTTTAATACTGCCATTTTACAGATGAGAAAACTGAACCCTAAAGATGTTAAATGACTCACCTATAGTTTGAGTTAGTAAGTGGAAGATCCAGAACTTAAAACCATGTTTATATTAATGCAAGGACCATGTTCTTATTCCACCTCCCAACAATAAATAGTTTTTATGGTGATATTTTCCCAACTGATGGATTGCCAGATTATCAGGAACATTTAAGGGAGATCAAAGTGACCAAACTAACTCCCATTTATACCTCTTTCCAGCCCCCATGGTTGGGTTAGGGACCAGAGCCCTGAGGTTTAAGCTACCCTTCTGCTGCCTATGAGACTAATCTTTATGTTAGGACGGAGTGGGTCAAGAGAATACACACCACCAACAGGGTCAGTCCTGTGCATACTCTGCCGTTCTAAGAAGTACTCTTTTGTTTTGTTCATGTGTCCAAACGTCCTGCTTATATTGTAAGTCTTAACAGTGTGGGCTTTCCTGGCTGTCCAACCTGGGCTTAATTCCAGGTTCCAACACTTATTAGCTATATGACTTTGGAAAAATTATGTTACCTTTCCAGATTGTGTATTTTTCAGTTGTAAAATGAAAGCAATAATGATAATAATTATTATTGTTAAAACTGACATTTTTTGGGTACTTACTATATTGCCACCACTGTGCTAAATGCCTTAGCATGAATTATCTTATTTAATCCCCTCATCATTCCCCTGAAGTAGGTACTATTATTCTGCATATATTATACATGAGAAATTATATAATTTGCCCACAATTAAATAGCTAGTAACCAGAGTCAAACCTAGAATTCACTAACTCTAGAACCACAGTCATTACTTCTAAAAAGTATTTATTTTTATTAACATTAAAATTATGTATATGTTCACTTATTTCCTCCCATGTCCCCCAGTAACTTGATTTTTTTGGCTCAAATTTTTTTTTGTTTAAATTTTTACTAGTTCAACTACACTCAAGTCGCAAACATAAGACCCAAGATAGTGTCCCATCTTGCTTGGTTCCCGTGAACACAGTCCATTTGCTGTGTTCCTCTGTCACTTATAAGGACTTTCTGGCTCTTTCTCCACTGGACCGAATGTCCAGGTATCTCCTACCTTGAACATCTCCATTCCCAATCCTTTTTTTTTTTTTAATTGAAGTATAGTTGAACTACAATGTTGTGTTACTGCTATAAAGCAAAGTGACTCAGTTATACACATATATACATTTACATACATTCTTTTTCATATTCTTTTCCATTATGATTTATCACAAGATATTGAACATAGTTCCCTGTGCTATACAGTAGGACCTTGTTGTTTATCCATTCTGTATATACCAGTTTGCATCTGCTAATCCCAAACTCCCAATCCAACCCTCCCCCACCCACCTCCCCCTTGGCAACCACAAGTCTGTTCTCTATGTCCCTGATTCTATTTCTGTTTCATAGATAGGTTCATTTGTGTCATATTTTAGATTCCACCTATAAGTGATATCATATGCTATTTGTCTTTCTCTTTCTGACTTATTTCACTTAGTATGATAATCTCTAGTTGCATCCATGTTGCTGCAAATGGCATTATGTCATTCTTTTTTATGGCTGAGTAGTATTCCATTGTATATATGTACCACATCTTCTATATCCATTCATCTATCGATGGACATTTAGGTTGTTTCCATGTCTTGGCTACTGTGAATAGTGCTGCTATGAACATTGGGGTGCATGTATCTTTTTGAATTATAGTTTTGTCTGGATATATGCCCAGGAGTGGGAATGCTGGATCATATTGTAATTCTATTTTTAGTTTTCTGAGGAACCTCCATACTGTTTTCCACAGTGGCCGCGGAAACTTACATTCCCACCAACAGTGTAGGAGGGTTCCCTTTTCTCCACATCCTCCCCAGCATTTGTTATTTGTAGACTTTTTAATGATGGCCATTCTGACTGGTGTGAGGTGGTACCTCATTGTAGTTTTGATCTGCATTTCTCTAATAGTTAGTGATGTTGAGCATCTTTTCATGTGCCTAGTGGCCATCTGTATTTCTTCTTTGGAGAAATGTCTATTTAGGTCTTCTGCCCATTTTTTGATTGGGTTGTTTGTTTTTTTGTTGTTGAGTTGTATGAGCTCTCTGTACATTTTGGAAATTAAGCCCTTGTTGGTCGCACTGTTGGCAAATATTTTCTCCCAGTCTGTAGGTTGCCTTTTCATTTTGTTTATGGTTGCCTTTGCTGTGCAAAAGCTGGTAAGTTTAATTAGGTCCCATTTGTTTATTTTCACTTTTATTTCCATTGCCTTGGGAGACTGACCTAAGAAAACATTAGTATGATTTATGTCAGAGAATGTTTTACCTATGTTCTCTTCTAGGAGTTTTATGGTGTCATGTCTTATGTTTAAGTCTTTAAGCCAGTTTGAGTTTATTTTTGTGTATGCTGAGAGGGTGTGTTCTAACTTCATTGATTAACATGCGGCTGTCCAACTTTCTCAACACCACTTGCAGAAGAGACTGTCTTTTTCCCATTGTGTATTCTTGCCTCCTTTGTCAAAGATTAATTGACCATAGGTGTGTGGGTTTATTTCTGGGCTCTCTATTCTGTTCCATTGATCCGTATGTCTGTTTTTGTGCCAATACCACACTGTTTTGATTACTGTAGCTTTGTAGTATTGTCTGAAGTCTGGGATGGTTATGCTTCCTGCTTTGTTCGTCTTCAGGATTGCTTTGGCAATTCTGGGTCTTTTATGGTTCCTTATGAATTTTAGGATTATTTGTTCTAGTTCTGTGAAAAAGGTCATGGGTAATTTGACAGGGTCCATTCCCAATCTTTACTTGGCTGATTATTATGCACTCCATTGTCTTTCAGTGGTCCTTTCTGTTTTAAGCATATCCATCCAAATAAACATTTACTAAATTCCAACTAAGAAAGATACTCATGGATCAGACATATATCCTGCTCTCAGTGAGGTTACACACTAGTGCAGGAGATAGGATGCATGTAGAAATAACTGTAGTGCAAGTAGGAAGTAAATTATGCCTTAAGAGAGACATAAACATTTGTGTGAGTGTTCAGAGAAAGAATTGAGTCAGCTAACATCTTTGAGTGCCTAAGATATACCAGATACTGTCACATGTCTTATTTCAATTCCTCATAACCCTGTGAAGAAAGCATTGTCACACCTATTTTTCCAACTAAGGAAATTGAGGCACACAATTATGAGGTAATTTGCCCTAGAACATTGCACAGCTTGGCCACAGTGCTCAGCTCGTCTGAATAGACCCCTTTTGTTCAGTGGACATGTCTAATCTCCGTACCCTAGTCTTCTTCCATTCCGCCATTTGGTTAAGGCTATTCTAGACTTCCCAAGGAATTCAGTCTCTCCACCTTTACACCTCTTTTCTTACCTTCCTCTGTTGATTTCTGATTGGAAAAGGAGAGGGGAAAAGCAGTGGGGAGGAGGGGATAAGCAAGTAATCTAAAGATATGCATCCCTAAACTTTATGAAATCCTATTAATATTGTGATCCCATTAATACTGAGTATTCCCCAGGGCCGGCCCAATGTAAAACTGGTAAGTAGGGGAAGTTTACCTGGAGTGGCTCTGATACCTGATTTTGCACCTTCTCCCCACTGAAAGTGTATTATAGTGTTTGATTTGTCACTGCCTGTTTTCCAGGGCTCCCATGCTAGCCTGGCATGAGGAAAACTTCTTAAATGGGTTTGGCCTCCTGCCCACGCAGACCATGAGTATGTGATTACCTCCCACCAGCCTTCACGCAGGCTTATTTGGCATTGACTCTGGGGGGCTGAATAGGAAAGGTAGGTGCCTTAAGGTTCAGAAACATCCTTTCTGAGCTTTAAGTACTGATGATCTGCTCTTTACCTTATTTGCTTCCCTTGCTCTAATTTCTAGCTTTCTTGTACCTGCTTTCCCTGAATCTTAGACACATTTTGTTCTTGCCTTTTAACTACTACACATCTCCAAGTTCCGATCTTTTCCTTGGACTTTGGATGCCTAAACTGTTCCATCTTCCTTTGGAATATGCCTGTAGGGGCCATTGGTCTTAAGATGTTCAGTTGGTGTCAATGGTGTCAACTTAGTTTTTTGACAAACCAGTCTTTAGGGAAGTTGGAGCTTCCTATAAGTAATTATTCTAGGTTGTGGGTGTTGAAGATAGTTCTTATTGTTCTTGAGAGTCCTGTGTGGGAGCAGTGAATAAATTAGAAGTATTTTGAATATACAGGCATATGTACGAATCTGGGAAACAATAGGGCGTGGTAGTTAAGTAGGTGAACTTCGTTGTCCCTCTGCCTGGGATCAGATCTTGGCCCCAACATTTGATAGTGCATGGTCTTAGGAAAGTTACTTAACCTCGCTATACCTTATTTTATTTATTAAACAAGAATATCAACCATAATAATAATATAATTTATCTTATAGCTTTTCTTCCTTTTTTGTGGGTGAGAGGTAAATGAGATTATACATACAAACCACTTGGGTTAGATAATGGTATATGTAAGCACTCAATAAATTTTGGGTATAAAGGAAAATATACTTTTCTTAAAAATATTGTTCAATTAGGTTTCAGTGGGAATTATTTTTAAAACTCTGAGATGTCAATTTTACTTTAAAGTAAGAGTTACATGTATAGGTAACTTCAGGAGAAAAAGACAGGGGATCTTATCTTAGACACTGAGACACTTCTAAGCGTACTCTGGAGGAATTAACCATTTGCACAATACAGTTGACCCTTGAACAATGTATAATCCATGTATAATTTATAGTCAGCCTTCCACATTGGGGTTCCTCAGCATCCACAATTCGACCAACTATGGACCGTGTAGTACTGTAGTATTTACTATTGAAAAATATCCACGTATAAGTGGACTCCAGGCAGTTCAAACCCACATTGTTCAAGGGTCAGCTGTACAATAATTTATCTGAAAGCACAAAGATGCTTCAAATATCTGCAGTTTAGTCTAAAATTAAAAAGTAAGATAGTATCTTCTATTTTCTTGTGATATTTCAAAATGTTTAGAAAATTTCAAAATAGAGAAAGACAGGAATAGAGAGGAATAAGAGAACCAAGTGAGGTTCAACAAAGATCTGTTGTTTACTCAAGATTTAAGTAGTGTGAGAAAACAGAACTGCTTTTTCTATAAGCAAGAAACCAGGATGAGGATGATGAGGTCATTGCAAATTTAAAGTGGTAGGAATACTTTAAAATACTTGTCTATCAGAAAAGAAAGTGGGGTTTGTTTGGGGGGGTTGGTTAAGGATCTCATTGTTGAAATGGATATATTTCTTTATATGAAGAGATAGTGCCAAATATTTGGATTTAAATACTTTTTTAAAAAACTTTTAAAATGAGCTGCAAACTGACACAATTAAAGATGATGAATTTAAGTTTATTTTTTCTGGTGATGTGTGTCTTCTAGAATTTGAATCAGAAGTGCTTTCATTCAGATGCTTGTATGATAAATACCCGTAAAACTGTAAAACTTTGCTATAGCTGTCAGAGATCACAGTTGAGTGCAATTCAAATTATGAGATCATTGAAAGCACTTTAAAATGTAGTAAACTCATTTCTTGAGCTGTTGGCTATCTACTGGTGAAGATAGTAATAGCCTCCCAATCTTACGGTGTATGCTTCTTAGCTCAGTTACTATGATGTGGTCAGAAATATTGCCTGTACTTTGGTGATGAGGTTTTTTGAAACGTGAATTAACATTCTCACTCAACACATGGTAGAATTTCACTCCTGACTGTCACTTTTAATAATTGTTCTGCCTTTATTAATTCCACATAGCACAGAAGAAGTCTGGATGAGTCATATCAGATTGCTAAATGTGGTATCTGACCTGTGGTAAGAAATAGGTTAGAGTCAGGTCCCTTAAGTTCTTACTTTGTATATCTTTTTAAATGGTGAGCTTTTAAGTGATTTGTTTGGTACTACATTGCTTTTTTTCCCCCCATTTTTCAATATGGAAAATGTATTTACAAATTAATAAGGATATATGACCTAGCAATTCCATTCATAGTTGTATACTTACATATTCACCAAAAGGTACGCATTGGAATGTTCCTAGCATCACTACTTGTAATAGCCCCAAACATCACCACTTGTAATAGCCCCAAACCCGAACTACTCACATTTCCAAAAAAGAGGAATATACAATACATTATGAATGTGTATACTCTCTGTTTCTCTCTATGGAATACTATATAGCAATGAAAATGAACAATCTATAACTACATGTAGCCATGTAGCTGAATCTCACATGCATAATATTGGAAGAAGCTAGTAACCAAAGAGCCCATGATGCGTGAATCTATTACATAAAGTACAACATCAGGGTAAAGCTTATCCATTCTGTTAGAGGAAGGATAGTAGTTACCTGTGGAGGTGGGGTGACTAGCAGGGGGAATAAGGAGCTTCTGGGATGTATGTAATACTCTGTTTCTTAATCTGAGTGTTGGTTATATAGTTGTATACTTGGTGAAGATTTATCTGGGTGTAAACTTATGAAATATGTCCTTTTACATATTATAATATACTTCAGTAACAAATTTTAATAAGGAGAAAGTCTCTTGATCACCAGCTTAAGAGTTTTTGATGTCCTAAAACATTGTGAAGAACTTCCTGTTCGGAGGAAAGCAAGACAAATTTTAGACTTGAGATCTAGAACAGACTTTGACAGTGCCTTACACATTATATGTAGTTGCTGAATGAAGTGTTGATGGACCAATGTGCTTTATTCTGTTGCTGTGATTGTTTTAAAGCATAGTGTTAACACTTTGCTATAAATATTCACTTTAAAACTAGGTATGCCAAGTCATACTTTATAAACTCCTTAAAGTTTTTCCCTTGGAGTATTGAGTGGTGCCTAATGTATCATTCTTTAAAACATGGAAGGCTGATAATGCCTGTTAAAATGCACATGTTTAATTTCAAAGGACATTGCTAACTCCCTGCTTTATCTTTATTAGTACTTTCTACTTGGCTTCAGTCCTCCTTTTAAATGGTATTCACTGAATTTACCAAGGACAGTAATTTGTTTATCATTATGATGATGCATTGCCCTAACAGATTGGTAGCTTGATATTGTTGTGGGTTTTTTTTTAATCACGAGCAAGATATCTTTTACAGTGAATGAATAATTTATTTCATTTAGGAAAATATTTATTTTAGCAAATATATAGTCATTGTTTATATTAGGATGGAGAGAGATTTACTTTAAATGCTGCAGAAGATTTTTTTTTAAACAAATGGCTAAGTTTTTGAGTGCGTTCTGGGTGTAAAAATAATATCTCATACAGAAAATTTTAAAAAAATTAAAGTTTATATAAAAATAAAGCCCTCAATCACTAGAATACAATTTGATTGTCAGCTTTCAATTTAAGGATTAGTTTAAGGGTTTTTTGGAATTTAGCAGACTCTGTAGGTGTATCCTTGGATACGATTACATCAAAGTCTCATAATTGTGAAATGCTTTTGTTTTGGCACTCTTTGTGGCTAACTAATCTATATTTTGTATGGAAATATTTTATGCCTCATTAAAGCCTAACTATATATAAAGGTTAATTGAGAGATATATATATATATATATACATATATATATATGTATATATATATATATTTTTTTTTCTCATATGGACCAAGTAAATGTTTTTACTGAATGTTCTGTTTTCAACCCTTACTTCAGCATTGCATAGAAATTAAAAAAAATTTTTTCCGTCATCTTTTATGTTCAAATCTAATTTATGTACTTTGTTCAAATGTAATTTACATGTGTTACCTTTTTGAATATCTTCTATTTCCTTGACTTGGGGGGCTCAATTTTTTTCCCCTTATTTTCATAGAACTCTAACTCCATTTTCCTCACAACGATCTCTCCGATAAGGGTTGACAGGCCTTCTTCAAATGCAGCCCCAGTGAAAAGTCTTGAGCTTGTTCTGTTTTATGAGAATGTCTTCTATACTGATCCCAGGCGGCTCTATAAGTCTTTTGTTGAGGGAAGCTCTGGAAGGATGAGCTAGGTTTAAAAATCTAGTTGCACTTTAAAGACATGAAGCACCAGCATCTGAAAAATACACCAGGGAAAGCAGAATAAATGAGGGTTGTGAAGAAATAAAAGTTACAGAGGTTGAGGCTTGGGCTACTGAGGTTTTTAAATGCAAACCTAGAGGTATTGGATCTCAGAGGATTTTGGAGATGTTGCAGAAGGGAATGAAGAATAATGAATTTGAAACAACTCATGACTGATTACTGTTCCTTGAAAGCACATTCTAAGTTTATAAGGATATATAAAAGAAAGGTGGCTTTGAATTATGTAAAAATTAGATTTTATAAAGCAAAAGCCCTACTATTTTTAGTAATACAAATTAAGTTAATCAGGTTTGATAGAAAAGCTGGAGTGTTTTTCAATACATCACAGATAAGAAACAATGAAAAAATGTTAGATAGCCTTACATAGTCTTCATCACAGTCATCTATTATATAGTGTCCAAACATCATGCAATTTTCAGAGAGTAGAGAATATCTAAATTAAATATAGACTAGCTCCTCATGTTACATTTTATAATGATGAGTAGTTAAAATGCGTAGGCATTTTGAAACATTGCTTTAGAATTTAACCTGCTCTAACCTGCCTTCCATCTTGTCATGAGAAGACTCACTCAATTCTTAGTCTTCTCTTCCCACAACCATGTGGGACTTTTGGTTACAATTTATGATCAGTTCTTACAATGCTGTGCATCTTCATGTTGTTCTCTATTAATGTACAGGAAATCAAGGCAATTGCTTTCTCCAGACCCAACACGTTGATATGTTTCCAAAGAAAACGGCACATTTTCAAGATCTCCTCTCAGTAAGAGTGATTTTTAGTGCTGTAGTCAGATGAAAATTATGGTCATGATGCTTAGTAAAAATCAAGCAATTATAATGATAATACCTATAGTGAAATTTAAATCCTTTATATTTGATTTTTAAATTTACTTCTGTTTTTCCTATGCTGTTATTTAAAAATTATACTTTGGTATTTCCAGGGATTCTGAAATAGTAGTAACTCACCATTCTGTTAAATAGCCAACCTTTCTCCAAGTATTACAAAGAGTAGACATTCAAAACCAAAAGGGCTAGCATGTACTTGGGCTTTTTAGCATTTTTAATCCTCTGTAATATTACATTTTCAAGTTAATTTTATTTTAATCTAACAGATTTTGACATGCAATAAAATATTTAAGCAATTCCTTTTGTTAAAGTTAGAAAGCACAATACACTGTTCAAGTATAATCTTCATGACATTTTGCGAATGTGCATATTCTTAAGTCAACTGAACACCAAATTTTTAAATTATCTTTGCTGCTGGATGAATTTATTAATAGAGTAGGAACTATTTCATATCACACGAAAGTTTTTGGTTAATTGAAAAAGTTGTTAAAGTGAGAAATAATTTAAAAAGTACAAACCATAACCTTAAAAAATTTATTTATTTAAATGATAAGAGATATGCATCTACTCACCAACCTTTAATCCCACCACAGGAAGTTTGCCTTTGCTTTTTTTTTTTCTCATAAACTACAACCATGATAGATTGTATATAATTTCCAGTTTTGTTTATATAAAAATAAAGCAAGATTCTAAGGACACTTGTGAAACAAGCTGAATACAGAATCCTCCTAACAGGATGCTTTACCATGTTTTGACTTCCCCTCCGCAATCTTCTTGCTTTTGTTTACTTAGCAGAGCCCTCAGGTAGTTGCTTTTTTTTTTTTTTTTTTTCAATTGAAGTATAGTTGACGTACAATATTATGTTAGTTTCAGGTGTACAACATAGTGATTGGACATTTAAATACATTACAAAATGATCATCATATTAAGTCTAGTAACCATCTATCACTGTACAAAGTTATTAGAGTATTATTGACTATATTCCTTATACTGTATATTACATCCCCATGAGTTATTTATTTTATACCTGGAAGTTTGTACTTCTTAATCCCCTTCACCTATTTTTGTCCCCACACCCCTCTGCTCTGGCAACCACCAGTTTGTTCTCTGTATCTGTGAGTCTGTTTCTGTGTTTGTTTTGGTTAGTTGTTTTTTTAGATTCCACATATGATTGAAATCATAAGGTATTTGTCTTTCTCTGTCTGACTTATTTCACTTAGCATAAATGGTGATGGGAAAACTGCACAGGTACATGCAAAAGGATGAAACTTGATTACTTTCTTACACCATATACAAAAATAAACACAAAATGGATTAGAGACTTAAATGTAAGACCTGAAACCATAAAACTCCTAGTAGAAAAACATAAGCAGTAAACTCTTTGACATCAGTCTTAGTAATATATATGTTTTTGATCTGTCTCCTCAGGGAAAGGAAACAAAAACAAAAACAAATAAATGGAGCTACATTAAACTAAAAGGCTTTTGCACAGGGAAGGAAACCATCAATAAAACAAAAAGGCAACCTACTGAATGGAAGAAGATATTTGCAAATGATATATCTGATAAGGGGTTAATATCCAAAATATTTACAGAACTCATACAACTCAATATAAAAAAAATCTAATAAAAACATGGGCAGAGGACCTGAATAGTTTTCCAACGAAGACAAACAGATTGGCAATAGGTAGTTGTTTTTTATGTTTTGTCCAGAGATCTTGTAACCAGTGGAGAAATGGGCTGTAGTGGGCTTATACTTCTATAGTGGAACCAGAACCGTGCTGTTGTTTTAATTTTTAACTTCTAATGTGAATTCAAAAATGAAAGATACAGAAGTAGTACAGATCTTCCATAATCCTTTATCAAGGTCACCAATTGTTTATGTATTTTGCCCCTTTTCCTTTATCATTCCCTCTGTGTGTATATATGTGTATGTATGCATATATGTTCTGAACTTAAAGTGCTGTCTCCCAGAATTCATGAATATAAAGTAACTATATTTTTCTTTGTAATGCATAAGTAATTTGTGGAGTGATGCACTGAGGCTACAGAAATATCCTCTCTCGCATCACATTTCATCCATTAATTTTATTTCTCATTGATGACGTTCTAACTACATTATTTGTTTACATCTATTAGTTGGCATTCTACTATGAGGAAGAGCTTTTCCTTCTTCATTTATTTATTTGCTCATTTATTTAATTTGGAAACAGAGATTCTTATTTTGTTCAATGGGTTATAATCTTTTATTATTATTATTTATTTTGATGCTCAAATTTCCCCAGATTAGACCTGTGTGGGTCCCTTCTAGCTGGCTCTTCTGTGCTTTGATGTGTTCTCATGATTCTTTGAGCACTTAATTATTTTCTGGCATAGTCTCAGTGCTGGTGTCAGCCATTTTTCTAAGGAGTTATATTTCCTTTTAGTGGAAAACAGTACTCAGAAACCAAGATCTAGGTGCTAGATATGTCATGTTGCTGGAGAGCTCTTGTCTCTTTCAGTGGCCTGAACTAGGAAAGACACACACACACACACACACACACATTTACTTACCTGACAACTCTTAATTCCCACACTAAAGACTTTATTCTAGTCTTCTCTTTCCATCTTTGTATCTCTCTTCTCAACAATGAAAAAACTTCTACCTGTTATCTTTAATATACTTATTTGTTCACACCTGGGATACAAAATTAGTTTCAGAATTGCTAACCCATGCCCCTACAAAAAGAAAACCTACTAACTAGAGTTCAATATTTGTTTATCGTTCTTCATTGAGGCAGCATTTACACACAGTGAAATGCTCAGTTATGAACGGTATAGTTTGATAAATTTTGATGAATGTATACAATTCTATAATGATTTCCCTATACAATAAACAGGACATTTCCTTGATCCCAGAAAGTTTCCTCTTGCCCACTTACAGTCAACCCACACCCCTCATTGTCAACCTCTTTTTGAATTCTATCACCATACATTACTTTTACTTATTCCTTGAACGTCATAGAAATGGAATCATTCAGAATATACTCTGTTGTGTCTGACTTCTTTGACTTAACATACCCTACTTGAGATTCATTATTGTTATTGTGTATCCCTAGTTCATTGTTTTGTAAGTGTATGCTTCCATTTCATGGAAAAGCCATAATTAATTTTTCTTGTTGATGGACATTTGGGTTGTATCTGAATTTTAGCTATCACGGATAAGGTGGTATAGACATTCTTGTTCAAATATTTTGGTCAGTATGTGTTTTCTTTTCTCTTAGATAAATATCTAGTGGACATCTTGAGTCATAGAGTAGGAGTATGCTTAACTTCATAAGAAAATGCTAAAATATTGTGCAATATGGTGGTACCATTTTATGTGTCACCAGCAATGTATAAGAGTTCAGTTGTGCCACATACTTTCCAACACTGGTGTTGTCAGATTTTTGTTTCTGTTATAGCCATTCTAGTGTTTGTGAAATGGTATCACATTAGGTTTTAATTTGAATTTCCCTGAAGAAAAATGATGCTGAGTTCTTTGACCCATGGCTATTTAGAAGTAAATTGATAATTTCCAAATATTTGTGACTTTTCCAGATATATTATTTTCACTGATTTCTAATTTAATTCCATTGTGGTCAGAGCACATACTCCTAAGATTTCAGTCTTTTGAAAGTCTGATCTGTCTTGATCAATGTTCTGTTCTGTGCACACTTGAATGAACATGTATTCTACAGTTTGTGGGTATAATGTTCTATATATTCCACTTGAGTCAGGTTGGTTGATTTTGTTATACAACTATTCCATGTGTTTTTGAATTCTCTTGAAGTCTACATTGTCTTACAGTAATATGGCCATACCAAGTATCTTAAGGCCAATGTTTTCATAATATATCATTTTCCTTGCTTGTATTTATTTTCCCCCTTTGTTGTCTTCACAGGGTGGATAGCCTATTTTTAAGGATTTCATTTTGCTTCCAGTATTGACATTTTAGCTGTATCTAACATTTAGATATTTAGCTATACAGTATTTCTTTTGCTATTTTAGTGGCTGATGTAGAGATTACAATATACATCTTTAAGTTATCACAGGCAAATTTCAAATAATATTTTACTACTTCACAAGAAGCACCTTACACCTTTGTAACTCCATTTACACCTACTGCTGCTTTTGTTTTTGTTGTCTTATATTTTTCTGATATTTCTATGAAACTCACAACTACTTTTTCTATTTTGATTTAAACACTCATAGGTCTATTAAATAAATTTAAGAAAATAAAATATATGGCACTAAAAAGTTATCCTTTACATTTACCCAGATATTAACCTTCTCTGATGCTCTTGATTTCATCCTTAGCATCTGGGTTTTTATGGTATAATTTCTCTTTAAGTTGAATAAATACTTTAAGCATTTTTTTTTTCTAATTCAGGTCTTTTTTTTTTTTTAAAGAATGCCTTTATTTCAGCTTCATTTTAAATGGTATTTTCACTGGATATAAAACTCTGGGATAAAAGATTTTTTTTCCTTTCAGCAATTTAAATATGACATCCAGCCTTTATTGATGAGAACTTAGTCATCATTCATATTAATTATTCCCCTGTATGTATAATGTTTTGGCTTTTTTTCCTTTCTGCTTTAAAATTTTCTGTTGATGTTTGGCTTTCAGAAGTTTGACTATGGTGTGTCTCGGCATGTTTTTCTTTGTATTATCTGCTTTGGGTTTTCTGGGCCTCTTGAGTCTATAAGTGAATATTTCTCACCAAATTCATAAAATATTGGCCATTTTTTTCTTATTTTTTTTCTGCCTCATTCTCTCACAATATTCTTTTTTTCTCTAGTGTTTTTGTTTTTGTTTTTTTAACTTTTATTGGAGTATAGTTGATTTACAATGTTGTGTTAGTTTCAGGTGTACAGCAAAGTGAATCAGTTGTACATATAAATATATCCACTCTCTTACAACATTCTTTTCTAAGATACCAATTACATGTGTCTTAGACCACTTACTATTGTCCCACAAGTCACTGAGTCTCTTTCGGTTTTTCAATATATTTTCGTCCTGTTTTCCTGATTAGGTAATTGCTATTGATCTAACTTTAAGTTTACTGAAATCTTTCTTTCCTTTCCGAATCTCTTATTAAGCCCATCCACTGAATTTTTCATTTCAGATATTGTTCTTTTCACTTCCAGACTTTCTATTTGGTCCTTTAAAAAGCAAACAAACTTCAATTTCTCTCCTGATATTTCTCATCAGTATACTCATTATGACCATAGTTTTTCTTTAAGTATTTGAACATATTTCTAATAGCTGATCTTTGCTTGGTGATTCCATTACCTGGGTCATTTCAGGGTTGATTTCTGTTGACTGCTTGTCTTCTTGAACATGAGTCACATTTCACTGTTTCATGTCTAATAAATTTTGATTCTTTAGTAGACATTTTGGGTTATATGTTAGAGACTGTAGATGCTGTTTTCTTTCCCTGAACAGTGCTGATTTTGTTGTAGCAGGCAGTTACCTTTGCTGGACTCAAACTCTGTCTTCCCAGAAATGGGAAGCAGCTGAAATCTCTGTTCAATTAGTTTAGCCTTCCATATGTTGCTCCTGGAGTCTCCTGTGCACATGCATAGTCTGAAGGTCAGCCAAGTATTTGAATGGAGTTTCTATGCAGATTTTGGCGCTCCCTTCTCTTTGGCTTTCTTTTCTGGAAATTCCCTCTTTAATTTCCAGCCACCCAAGTAGCCTAAAACTTTGTCTTCTGACTCCTCAAGCCAGTTAAGACTATTTTGCATTGTGAAGACTGAAAAGTGCCCTCAGGTAAAAAGGTGTTTAATTGTTCACAAAGTGAGATTCCCTTATTTCAAGATCCAAATTACTATCAGTTTCTGCCTCCTGCATACTTGCTTTCCCTATGAGTCTTTAAAAGGGAATATTCACAATGCCAATGAAAAAAAATATCTAAACAGAGGTGGTGAGATTAGTATCTGTTAACATATATGCTAATCAAATGAAGTTTGTGATTAAGTTTCCATGACACTGAAAATGATATTTGAACTTCGAAAATCAAAGTGTGAATTATCTGTGGCAGTCAATCAGAGGCTATCATTACAGGTGAAACTTTAGGTTAGAAAAAAACAAAATTAATATTCTGTTATTCTATTTATATTTAAGGACAGAAATTATTAACGCCCATGAAATTACTACCTGCGAATGGATTTACATTTGAACACATTTCAGTTGTACAGAGGTACTATTAAATTAACAAAACAGATAGGTAATCTTTATCATTCTTTTGAACTGTTTCTACTGAATATAAATTGTACAAGATATCTAATAATTATCTGCGTTACTTGCTGTGTCTAAACAAAAGTACAACGAATTACATTTCTCCAGTTGTGTGGTTTACATATAATTCTAACTGATTTGTAAAGTAGCACAAAGCATACATCAGGAAGAGGGAAAGCTCAGGGATTCATGGCTCTACTATAGGGTTTTAAGAAATATATTTTATTCCTTTAATTGACATGGATAAAGGGAGAAGCATTCAGATTTATTCATTATTTATTGCATATCTGAGAGGCATTTGAAAACTTACCATCGAATTTAACCTCAGAGCAGCTGCCTTTTATTATCATTTTTTTCTAATTAGAGGGAATGTCAAATCATGACTAGTAAAGTTAAACAGAATTGGCAAGATCCAATTCGTGGTTCAAATGTAGTTGTATTATTTAGGTAATCATTTACCAAACACAGTTATTGGGAGAATTTACCCTTGTAAATACTCTGCATTAGTCAGCAGATGGCATACATTGTACATTAACCATTCCACCCTGTTATCGCACGTACTTCAGAACAGAAAGCATCTGGTTTTCTGAAAAAGACACATTATTTCCCTCATTTGCAGTTCAGTGTTAATTTGTGAACTATTTACTGATAATCAAAGAAGGTGGTATGTCATCTTCATTTAGTTTGTATAGCAGATTCTATCAAGTATAAGATGGGGTAAAAATACATGAGCAATTCCTTAGCAAGCAAGCTTCAGCATCTAGAAAAAACAATCCTGAGCAATTGTTTTCCTGCTTTGGCTAGAGGCCTACACAGGAGGACAGAAGCCTTTTGGATGCAGTTTGAGTGTCTTCCATGAATTTCAGGAATATAAAAACCATTTCCTGCTGCGTATGAATAACCACATAAATTCAAAATCCAAGAAACAAGTAAGTCAACAAAAACGGGCAACTAAATTTACTTCTAAGTCATCTATTTAAGTTAACACTGGAATAGCCTAATTGGAAAATCTCTTTATGTATAAAAGCATGCATGTGTTCACAGGCTTCCCTTTGAGTGGTTTCAAAGGAGAATTTGGCTGGTAACGCTCTAACCTAACATAGCCTAGCATATTTCTTGTCAAACTGATAACCATATGTCAGCCTGGCCTGATGCCGATCCCCAAGGCATTGGGTCACTCTTTGCAGGGTCCGAGTTGTGTCTGTTAAAATTATCTCCGGGGAGCTAAGTTCTATAATATATAAGAGAGTAAACACACAGAGAAACAGAAACAGGAACTGCATACGCCTCACCAGTCAAAATGGAGAGAACAGACATTTGCCTCCCTTCACACTAGAGTTTTTTTATACGTTAAACATAGAATGACCCTCTTAGGTTGGGATTGATGCCCTTTTAACGTTGAACTTGCTTTAAGTTCTATTGTATTGGGGGGAAGCAGAATAACTACGTAATATTAAAGTCCCTTATTCCTAAAGTTAGATATTGATTAAATAACCATTGAAAAGGAAAACAAACTTAACATTTTTCTTTAGATTACAGAAATAAATTGAAATATATTCCCCTGAGGAAATAGCACATATATCTCTATCTCCATCTCTTAGTTCTTGTATCCCTTAGCAGTTTAGATCTATGTTTCATTTGAAGGAATATTTCCATTTTCAAAGATGAGTAAGATATTTCAAATAAAAAACATTACTTTGGTGCTAAAGGACTTTGGGGTTTGATTTATTCAGTGTCTGTGTTTAGAGTTGTAGGAGATCAAGGACATTAATGAACATGTTACTTATTCAACTTATTGATATGCTTCAAAAGACTTTAGAGATGTTAAATAATCAGCCAAGAAGAAAAAGCTTCTCGATTTTACTGTGTAGGTAGGAGCCTGGGTATGCACGTGGGAGTTCTGAGTGGGACTAGCTGCTGGCTTCCAAAGACGCTAAAAGTTGCTCAGTGGTGGCTGTTATTGATAGACGACTGTATTTTGCTGTCCATTCCTTCCGTACTGTGGACTGCCAGGAGCATTTTGTTGGGAGGGGTATTCCCCTTTTATCGATTTCTTAAGGAAAACGGAGGAATATACAGGAGATGAGGTGATATGTATGAACCAGGCAAAACTGTATCTGCTCTGTGTACCTAAAAGAATTGGGAGAAAACTGTATTGTAAAATGAGCTCTCTGCACTTGAGGGTTTAGCCCTGAGTCTTTCTTTGTTGATTGGCTTGCATTCCAAGTTTCCTCTGGCCTAAGGCTGCAGTGATTCAACAGCTTGAGAAGAAATTTTGTCTGTATTTTGAAGGAATTTGTCCCATACAGGTGCCTTGAGGTTACTGGCGCCTTCAGGAAAACCTGTTTTCATTGGCAAGTGAACTGACATGGTTTAAAAAAAAAAAGTCACCAATTCCCTCTCCTAATGACAGGAAATGGATGCCGTAAGCGCTGTGAGTCTGTTTCATTGTAATGACAAGAGATATAAAAATCAAATCGTCACTCCTGCCTGGTGGCTGTAGGTAGCCTGTAGGTGCCAGATACTCCAGGGTTTGGCATCAGGCCCATGTTATGCTCTGAAGCCAGCTGGCTGGGCACTAGGAAAAACCAAGGAAACTTCAGCTAATTGGGGGTTAAAATATGGCTGTATAAAAGATGCATTAAAAAGCAACGTGTCTTTTCTAACTAAATATAATCATTTGGATTAAGAGAATAAACAAACATCAAATGCGTGAACTCACTCCTCATTTCTCACATTCTCCCCTATCTCATCCTGCCTTGGTACCTCCACACCTGCTCAGCAAGGCACTAAGCAGCATGTAATCATGTCACTCTGTCACCAAGTCTCCTTCTCAATGAAATCCAGGTGTCTAAATAGAAAGGCGTGAGGGCAGATTTTTCCCCTCTTTCAGCAGAAAGCCAAGGAAATGCTTTCAGAAAGATGAAAACTACACTTTTGTGTCATCACAAATCATCTGTATAACACTTGGTGCACAAATATTGAACCTCTTTGTGTCAGCTGTTTATTGCTTGGGTTAGGACAGGAATACATTTTCTATGTCAATACTTCATTAGGTGAAAAATTCCCTGCAAGTAGAAGCTGAGTTACTTGTGAAGAAATGGGCTGTACTGAAGACAGAACAGAAGCCCTTGTGAGATAATTAATATTATTTGCTTAAGAAAAATAAGTATTTCATAAGAAAATGGTATTAGCAGACTTGAAGTTTATATTTAATATGCTTTCCAAAAACTTCAAATCTTTTAAATAATCACTTAGACAATAGGCCTGTGACAAATGTGGATCAAGAAATATCCTTATTAATGGATGAAGATACAAATGTTACAATAAAATTAATTTAATGCTCACCTTCTATGCATGTGCCAGGCATTTTTACATTCTATGAAAATTCTGATACTATCCCAATCATGCAAGTTATTCCCATTTTGGAGATGATTAACCTGGAAGCAGAATCTGATTCAAATTTAGGAATCCCTGGTTCAACCCCCAGGTACCATCTTTAATATCAAAACCAGATATCGTTCGTCCACATTTATGTCAGTCTTTAACATGCAACCTTTGCTAGTATCCTAAATCCAATTTATATGTTTATATGCTTTAAAATTTGAGGTCTGTGTGCAGCTTTGATTGAATTTTCCATCTCTATGATCACTGTCATAGCTTAATTTACTGCTAGAGTTGGTAAAATATCTACTAGGACATCTGCTGGAATGTTGCCATTGGAACGTACTAGTATTTTTTCCAACTGCCCAGAAAAATATATTGTTTGCTTTACTATGGAACCTTAAGGTAATGGAGTGAGTTTATTTACACATAAATAAAATTGCCATACTGCATTCTGCATTTGGTCTTAAGTAGGCTGGCAGGTGACAGCATCTTGACAGTAAGGGAATTAGTATTAATGGGTGACAGTCTTTGAAATACTGAGACTTTCACTGAATTTTTTATTTAAAAACAACAAATGCATACCATTAAAAATTGATAATTAGGTCATATGAACTCCAAATACCATAGATTCCCGTCAGAGTTTTCACAACTCTGCCTGCCAGGCTGACATCTGTTAAGACAGAGCAAAACCCATATCAGAACCTCTACACTATGAAGGGATCCATCACAGAAGACCTGCGGCATATTAAGAAATGAGTAACGAAAACCTTTAAAGAGTGTGGGAAGTTTTGGATCACTGACCTGGAGGACCAGATATAGTATAGAGGTGTGAAGCTTCCTTTAAGTTAAAGGATCCATAAAGTGTTAGAATTTGCCAAAATGTTTTGATAGTGGCATATCTTCTTCCCTCTTGGATCGGTTGTACGTTTAAGGTAGACAGAGACAGACTTTTTTAAAGAAAACTTACCAATGCTGTCTCTACATAAAAAACAAAGGTCAATATGAAATATGCTTTAGCTTGGCATTCAAGTTCACCTATCATTTGCTAACACTATCCTTAGCAGGAAAAGCATAATATACGCACTAACTACTTTTTAGCTCCAGATTTACTTTCTATTCTACCATATTTATACCATTTATTTTTTCCAAACCTAACAAGTACAGTCTTGCTTCCTTCTCTGCAGTGCTACTCCCATTTGTCTGACATGCCCTACCCACTGTCCCACTCCCTCCTCCTTTCCATCTGTTAAAATGTCCCCAATCTTCAAAAGCCATCTCTTCTAAAGAGCCTTTGTGGATGTCTCCACAAGCTGTGTATGTTCACTTTTTCCTGCTTTGATCTCTCATATGTACAAATTATCTGTATGTCTATATAATGACAAATCCTAGTATTTTTGCCTTTGGCATTATGGTTCCTAGATTCTGTGATCTTTTTTTTTCCCGAAAATTAAGGTGATTTTCTTTTTCTTATGTTTCCTGGCACCTTTACTATTTTTCTATTGAAAAAAAAAAGTCTCAAAAATTACATTTGCTGGGTTTGCTAGTTCTTTCTGTGCTCTGGGAATTGTTTATGTATCCTGTGTGACTTGAACTTGTTCTCTCTTATCTTGTCACCTCTCATGGACTTCAAATATCTCTGGACCATGTTTGTTTTATTCTTTTTAGCTTGAAGATCATGATCCTTGATAGCAAAGATTCAATCAAAATAAATGTTGAGAGGTTCTGTATTCTCAGATAAAACTGCCTGCTTCCAGACACCATGCTTTTTTCTGGATTCATAGAGTCCTCTTTCTTGCCCCTAGTATTATAAGTTGAACAAATTTTGAGCTTTAACTTTCCCAGATAGCTTTTATCCTTTAGTATGTACCTTCTGTTTGTAATCTCCAGCCAATACAACGCAGTGGCTTTTACCCTGAATTTTCTAGAAGCTGTTTTCTTGTGGTGTATAGCCCATTTCGGGCTCAGTACATTCCCTTAATTTCAGTCGGAAATTTTCATCTCACCCATCACTTTCTCCCAGAGTTTTAGCTCTTCTACTTCATCCTCAATTTTCTAGTGGGTGGAAATGAGCGTGTTTGCATGCTGTCTCTTCAGTTGGCAGAGTAATGGAATTATCAGCACTGAAAGTCACAAATTTATTGTATAATCTGCACTTAACAGAATGTGACTTCTAGCAGATGACCAGATGCTGCTATGTTGTGTCTCTCTGACAGTTTTAAAATGTGCATTAATGAGAGACTGTCTTTGTTCCCACTTGGAGGTTAAGGGAAATCACAATAAGTATTAGATTTCAGTCCATTCCTTCTCTTCAGGAATCATCTCCATTCCCCTGTTAGATCTGCTCTCCTCTCCCTTGTCTACTTTCTCTCTCTATACTGAATGCTTCCTCTGTTTAAAACATATTCAGAAACTGTCACATTTAGAGCACATGTCCCATAATAAGCAGTGTCCAATTTCTCTCCTTCCTTTTCAACCAAGCTTCCCAATGAGATAGGTTATATTTATCGTCTTGGCAATAAAGGTGGCTTTTGTTCTCACCTTTCTTAGAAAAATGTCCAACAAATCACTTAATCCAATGACTTTTCTGTTCTTATTTCCCTTAAAAATGTTTCTTTCTCAGATTTCTGTGAGACTATTCATCTTTGTTTTCTTTATATCTATCTGCCAATGATTTTATTTCCCAGTGTGAGTTTCTCTCCCTCTAAGCTCAGTTTTAATTGTACCTAAGGCAAAATCCTATCTTTTAGATATTGCCTAAATCCTATGTATTCATCCTGTGTATTCTTCCAGGGTAACCTCCCCCTTACACATGGCTTCAGCTCATTCGTAAATGCTGTTGAATTCCTAATGAATCTTCTAATCTAGAATTCATTTCTGAGCTCCAGGTACCTATAGCCACTGTCTACTTGCTTTGCCTCTTCCAAAGGCTCCACAAATTGCTAAAGACAGAATCTTAGTTTGGTTAGTCACTGCCCTCATGTTCTCCTTTCCCAGTCTTATCTCTTGACTGTCATGCTATCTAGTGTTAGATCTTTGCCTAGATCTGTCTCCCCTCCATCCAAATCCTACTTTCACTTCTCTTTTGAGGAGACTGGTGTTGCCTTTAAATGGGAGCCTCATGCCTTCTGATGGTGTGGAGGCCATGGCGGTACATGGAAGAGTGGAGGATGGGAGGATGGAAAGCATACAATATTGATTCGGTGCCAGTAAAAATAATTATTTTCCCACATACTGGATATTACCTAATACTAAATATTTCCCTTCCCTTGTCTCTTGTAACCATGTGATAGATTTAAATAATTTTGGTGAGGTTACAGCCAAAACTGGCAGTTAGTTTTAGTTACTATGTATCACATATGTGACAGGCAATTATTTAATTCTTTCAACAACCATAAACAGAAGATCACTGTTGTAAAGATAAACAAACAAACAAACAAGAACAAAAAAAAAGAAAAACTCAGAGAGGTTAGTTAGCTTTCCTAAAGACAAACAGGATTCAAACCCAGGTATTTGGATTCCAGTGTCCATCCTCTTTCCATTTGAGCACATAGCTTATTTATAGGTTTTGACAAGAAACCTTGTAGGCAACTAACTCTTTTGTTTGTTAATGGATTCAACTGTTGGCATAATTATGAGAGAGACACACAGTCATTAACTTAAAAATTTTTAAATAATCTATGTCCTCAGACAAATGTCAATATCTGTAATTATGCTTAGAATCACCTAGTGGTATAAACCATGGAGTAACTTTACTTTGAGCTCTGCGATGAGATAATCTTTAAGGAGATGATGCCCAAGTAAAGCTTTTATTTGGGGATATGTTTGATTTGCTCTGGAAAGGTTAATGATTTTTCCACTATAACTGTACAAGAGTGAGTATTACCTAAGTTTGGCTATAATTAAATGCTGACAGAAATGGAGCTTTGAAATCCGTTGCAGATTATCAAGTATCTCAAACATGTTTTGAAATCAGCAGGTTTCCTCACGAGGGACAAGACAATCATTTGGAGAAAAGACAGAAATTAAAACAGCATTTTAAGATGTAGTTAAAAATTCAGAGTAAAAAAACCCCACATATTTTGCAAACAGACGCATTAACTTTGTACTAAATGTTTCACTGAAACAAAATAATTAAGCAAATATTACAATTTGAAGACAAAAGAAGGAAGGATTTCTTTATTTTTGTGGCAGATGATTAGTGTGTGTGTATCCTCCTAACACAGCCAGTTAATGATTAATAGCATCAATCGTGCAGTGAATTGTTCAGTTTATGTCTAAAATCAAATAATTATTGTGAAATACATTGCAACTTGGTGAAGAGAGAGTTATTTCCTAGTGCTTTGGGGAAGCTGGTATGGTTATTTCTCCAACAAAGATTTTAGCATTTCACAGATTGAATTAGTCACATTTGACCTGCTGTGAAGGAAGGATGCTCTTGATGGCAGTAGAATTCTTGTCATTGACTTGCCAAGTGCATGGCATTATTTCAATTTCAGCTTTTTATAGTATCTACCTCTGCCGTGTGGGCAGCCGAACAACACCTATAAGATTAGTCCCTGTTAGGAGAGCATCTAGATTGAAGCTGCAGCTTAGAACAGTAACAATTGATAAACTTCAGTTGTACGAAGCAGTGTCAGCGTATCTTTATTTTAATAATGTTGAAAGGGTGGCATTCACATTTCTATTTCTGGGTGTACTCACTCCAAGCCCACCCTCACACATGGAATTCCTCTAAATAAACTCAATGCTGGTAATCATCTGACTCATTAGCAAGTGTTTCTTCCTGCTTGAAACTAAGTGAGTGCAGTGGAGGATAGATTAATCTTTAAATCCCGTGGAATACACATCTGCTCTCTTTGCTTTCTGATTTTTTTTTTATGTCAGTAGCATAATTAAAAATAAAAATGTATGGCTATGACAGTAGAGACAAGCTGGTTAATATACTAGAAAAGGAATATAATCATCCAGTAGTTAATAATCATACTGGTGAAATATTTTGATATTTATGGAGAATTTATGCTTTAGATAGAAGGAAGAACATCTACCTAGAAACTCAGAAAAGTTCCTTAAATTTTTATCTTTCTCTCTGCCTGGAATTTGTTCTCCCCCTTTTCATTGCTTATTTGTCACTATTTTCAAGACACCTCTTCAGAAAACCCCAGATCACAGTTATGTATCTCTCCTCTGAGCTTGTAGCTTCTTAAATATACCACCCATGTGGTACTTGTTTAAATAAATATAGCCTTAAATGAGTCGTATTATTTTTCATTTTTATAAAATAGTCCATTATAGAAATTATCATTTATTTGGCCTAAATCCCCAACTGAATTATTATTTCACTGAAGGTGAGGGTCTGTGTTTTGTTATTCTTATCCAACTCCTTCACATGGTTCATCCTCAAGGGTTCTTTGGAAATTTATATTTCAAAAACCATGGTATATTATATTTCAATCGAATGACATCATAATATCAATTACCAAAATATTAGGTCATTAGAATTACTAAATGATGCCCTTTAATTTCTTTATATCAGTGACTGAAGAAACAAGGTTACCCCTCATTACCCTGACTCTCATCCCCACATGACTCTGTACATCCCCTAACCTATCCTCATATCCTAAAGCCCACCTCCCCCAGTCCTTTCCACTGGTCTCTGGAGCTCATGTTATTCCTGCATCAGAAAATAATTCCGTATGTCATAACTCTGTATATCCTAATTCCCTTTTTATTTTTTTGTTTTTTCAAATTAACTTTTATTGGCGTATAGTTGATTTACAATGTTGTGTTAGTTTCCGCCATGCAGCAAAGTGAATCAGTTATACAGATACTAAGTCTCTTTCTAAAACTGTCCTTTCATCTTCTTACTCTATCCCAAGCCTGACTCTTCCCTGAGAACATACTTCCTCTGCAACTTCCTTCTTTACTGCTCTGTTATTTCACAAACCCCATGCTTGTACCATGGTCCTAGAGATGAGTACCCTCCTTGTTCCTCACTGGCGCTTCCAAACTACCCCTCCACCATCCTCCCTGACAACTTTCCCCCTCCCCCCAACATGTGCTCCTCCCAATCTCAAGTTGAGTTGCTTTGGCCCCAAACCTTAGAGGGATTTTTGATTTTCACTCTTTCTTTCTCAACTCCTCAGCAAATACTGTTGGTTCTATTTTCAAAATATGTCCAGAATTCAACCTTTCCCCACCACTTCCACTGCTGCCACCCTAGTCCAGTCATCACCGTCTCTCACACAGATTATTACATTTTCAGAAATGGTCTCAGGGCTTCCCTGGTGGCGCAGTGGTTAAGAATCTGCCTGCCAATGCAGGGGTTCGAGCCCTGGTCCGGGAAGATCCCACATGCCGCGGAGCAACTAAGCCCATGCGCCACAACTACTGAGCCTGTGCTCTAGAGCCCGTGAGCCACAACTACTGAGCCTGCGTGCCACAACTACTGAAGCCTGTGCGCCTAGAGCCCGTGCTCTGCAACAAGAGAAGCCACTGCAAGGAGAAGCCCGCATACCGCAACGAAGAGTAGCCCCCGCTCACCACAACTAGAGAAGGCCCGCACACAGCAACGAAGACCTAACACAGCCAAAAATAAATAAATAAAATAAATAAATTTAAAAAAAAAAGAAAAGAAATGGTCTCCCTGCTAAGCCCCCTGTCCACAAACGACTTATTTATGACTCAAGAGGCCGGAGTAATACTTTTAAAACATGTCAATCCTTTTCAGTTATGTCACTCATTTTCTCTTTATCGTCCAGTGGCTTTTCCATTTCATTCAGAGCTAATACAGATCTCATACAGTGGCCTAAGGCTTGCTCTTGATCTAGTCTTCTGCTCTGTTATTGTCCTACTACTACCAACCTTGCTGCCTCCACTTCTCCCCCACTGGCATCCTTGCTCTTATTGGAACACGTCACACAGGGGTTTTGTACCTCACCTCCCGATGCATGGAACAGCCAGTGATCCTCTTGGCTCTCTGCTGCACTTCCTGCAGGTCACTGCTCAATTCACCTCATCAGTGAAGGGTTTGCCAATAACCTTCTATGAAGTAACAGTTTCCTTCACCAGCATTCTCTAGCCAATGCATCCTAATGTCTATTTCTCCCTAGCATTTATCACATTTGACACATTGCATATTTATTTATTTTTCTTTCATTTCCACTGGAATGTAAACTCTGGGAGGACGGGAACTATATCATTCCTATTCACTCTTCTATATGGAGTCCAAGGAGTCCCTGACATATAATAAACATTCAATAAATACTGTTGAATAAGTGAAAAGTATATTCAACTATGTTATTTTTAACTAAGCACTATTGTGTCCCACATCCATTTAATGAGCTAGTTATTCTTGTATAGAATTTGCTTCTGAAGTGATCTTGGAATTTCAGAAACTTATTAGTCAGTACTCCCTAGCTTCACTTTGTCAAAATAAGTGTGATTTTTTTACAAAGGAGAAAACCCAGTTGGAAATTCACTTGATATATCTACTTCCAAATAAAAATAAAGCATATGTAGAGTATAAATCTCCCAACAGTTTTATCAGACCCTAATGCCAGCAAAACAGTTTACAGCATCTCAATATACGTATAACTATTTAATTATGTTTTATATACACATGTAATATCATAGTATATGCATTTTTGGAAAAATACCAAAATAGAAATGGAAAAGAAGGTAATCATCAACTTAACATTATTTTAAATAATGTTGTCACTAATGTACATAAAAAGCTTTTTATTTCCAATTATAGAGGTTTGTTTTCATGTTCTAGATGCTTAGTTTTTTAGTGTCTTACAATTTTTTATGGCTTGAAAGATTTATTAGTCAATATCTCAAGGCAAATTATACCTTCAGGTCAAAGGTCACTGTGAACAGTAATGAACGTAAATTCATTCTTCTAGTAGTATTCTCCAGGATTTGTATTTTTTAAAACTTTGATCAGAAACAATTGACGTTGTTTTCCTTCCTATCTCAGATGAGAAACCCTTGCTAGAGGTGCCAGCTCTGCCACTTTATTGTTCTTCGCTTGTGCTTGAATTTTTCATATCTTCACTCTAATGTTACTTTTCAGATATCTTACTAGGTCACATCCATTTTCAAAGGGTTAGATTGGTTAAAACTAGACAAAGTAATCAATGAATCTTAACTAGGCACACAAAAGCTACAGATTGTCTCAAGATGCTTTAGATGAACAGAGGTGGGAGGGCATGACTACTACAATTCCTCTCATTATGGAACTCTACCATTGCCCTCAAAGTAGTTCACATACCAGCCGTGACATGTGACCAATATAGGGTGACAAAATTACTCAAATTAATCTAAAAATATCAATAAAGCTTAATTTCTTATTTTTAGAATTAAAATAAATAGCAATATAAACTGCATTTTCACAAAGTGAATATCTTGCAAGCCTGTTGGATTACACACAATCCACTCTGGAGAACAAAAGTATCATTTAATGTGGTTGTATTAAGGTGTTGTGTGAAAGTCCAAGTGGATCAGTAGATATTTGAACAGTTATTTAACATAAATAAAACTTTAAAGAAGTTAGTGTATATCAGTCTAATTGTTGTGTCATTAAAATGCCATGAAGAGTAAGATGTCTGGATGGAATTGTAGAAATCTAGCCAACACTTTTGAGGTGGGTATGAAGTATATTCTGGGCATGGGGAAGGGAGCAGTAAACATCTTTTCATCAGTTGAACTAATTCATATCTTTTGTTCTTCGGAAATGAGAGTAACAGATGTCCACTAATACTTAGGGGCTCTGCACTGACCCTCCATAAGGTTTTGAAATCTTTGTGTGGAACCCAGAATTGTACACAAATAAAAGGTCCTTAAGCTGATTCACTGCTGATGATGGCAGATTCTGCTCATACCCAAGTACACAGGAATTATATATCTCTAGTAACATTTTTATGTTTCTACTAACATTTTCTATTGGCTTGTATAGCATTCCAAACACATTTTATTTTCTAACCACTACATCAATGCTAAACATTGTTACGGATTGAATTGTGTCCCACCACAAATTTATATGTTGAAGTCCTAACCTCTAGTGCCTCATAATGTGACCTTATTTGGAGATATGGTCTTTACAAAGATAAGCAAATTAAAATGAGGATATTAGGGTGGGCTGTAGTCAAAGATGACTGGTGTCCTTATAGTAAGAGGAAATTTGGACACAGACACGTATAGAGGGAAGATGATGTGAAGAGAGACAGGCAGAAGATGGCCATCTACAAACCCAGGAGAGGGGCCTGGAACAAATCCTTCCCTCACAGCCCGCAGAAGGAACCAACCCTGCTGATTCCTTGATTTCAACTTCTAGCCTCCAGAACTGTGAGATAATAAATTTCAGTTGTTTAAGCCACCCACTCTGTGGTACTTGATTATGGCAGCCCAAGCAAACTAATACACAATCTTAGAGTAGTTTCAAGGTCTCATATCTACTTTATGTTCTTGCCATCCTCTCCCCAACCTGCCATACAAATCTTCATTTGCGTAACTGGTTTGTTTTCTGCTTTGCATCTCAGAACTGTCTCTTAATATTTTCTGACATTGTGGTATTCTATCTCTTTCTATATATATCACCACAGTTGCTCCTTGCTTCCAAGCTTGGTTCAAACCCAATCCACATTTAACCACTCACTGTACTTAATGTAATTACTGATATATTTGGGTTTGAATCAACTATCAAACCATATACTTTCTAATTTCCCCCACCTTTTCTTCATTCCTTTCTCCTCCTTTTGGTTTTTTAAACATAGCCCGTTTCCCCTGTATCAGCTTATACATATTTTAAACTTCGTTGAGTATTAATTTTAGTGATTACAATATTGATCACTGATTCATTAGAGTCTATCATAAATTAGTACTTTAATCACTTCCAGAATGACACAAAGACCATAGAATACTTTAACTCCTTTCACTATCCTCTCATATTTTGTGTTACCATTTTTATGTGATTTTATAATTTATATATATTTTAGAACACACACCACAGTATTTAAATTTTATTTTTATTTTTTAAATGGCCACTATTCATTTAATTTTTTGGTAATGCTTTATTTCTTCCTGCTTCCATATGAGTTCATTTTGATCTGCCTAAGTATTTCCCTTAATATTTTTATTGTTGCATATCCTCTAGAGATGATTCCACTCACTTTTTGTATCTCTGAAAATGTCTTTATCTTACCTTACTATTTGAAGGGCAGTTTTTTCTGGGTATAAAGTTCTCTGCTTGCAGTTTTTTCTTTCATATTTTGAAGACTCATTCCACTGTCTTCTGGCTTTGACTGTTAATGTTGAGATGTTAGCTGTTAGTCCTAATTTTGCCCCTTTAAAGGCACTGTGTCTTTGACCCTCTTGTTGCTTTTATGATTTTACTATTTTTTGGCATTTTTACTATGATAAAACTTGGAGTGATTTTCTTTGTATTTTTCCTTCTTGGTGTTTGGCGTGTTTCTTGAATCTGTGGCTTGATGTCCATGAATTTGGGGAAATTCTTAGTCATTATTTATTCAAATATTGCTCTTGTCCCTTTCTATTTCTTGTTTCTGAGATTTCTGTTACTTATATGTTAGACCGTTTCCCCCGTGTCCTTTATGATTCTTAGGATTTCATCTGTATTTTCTACCCCTTGTCTCTCTCCATTCTTCAGCATGCATTTTTTCCCACTGATCTATCTTCCTGTTTGCCAAACCTTTTTTATCAACTGTATCTAATGTGCTGTTAAACACGTTCATGGAGTTCTTGATTTCATGTTTTGCCTTTTCTAGTTCTAGAGATTTTAATTTTTTTCATAGTGTGCCGTTCTCTGCTGAAACTCTCTATGCTGTCAACTATTTTCTTGAACATATTAATTACAGTCATTTTAAAGTCAACCTCTGACAACCTCAATATCTGGATCTCCTGGGTTCTGCTTCATTTGTCCTCTTGCTTTTTTGTTCATTTGGCCTAATTTTCATATGCCTGTTTATTTTTTATGGATTGTGGGACATTATATAGAAAATGCAGTAGAAATAATTTGAATCACTGAATGATTTCCTCCTGAGAGAACTTGCTTTAGGTTCCAGCACATGTGATGTTTGGGGCAAGTAAACGAGCAGTCTTAAATCCTGCTGATTCATAACAGGTCTTTAGTATTTGTACAGGCTACTCTATTTCTATGTCACTCTTAGTTCTTTGGCCACCACAACTGTATGTCTGGAGTTACTGTCAGGGACCCTCATCCTTTGTGGGCCGCAACCTCAGTTTTTGCCCTGTTAGCTATATAAAACCACTAGAAGCTCTGCTCACCTTCCCATCCTCTCAGTCACTGCTTCCTGCTTGGCTTCTCAGTTAGGAAATGCAGCATGGGATTTGAGGCTTCCTACTCTGGATTTCCTTCTCTCTGGTGTCTTAACCCTTGAGGTCTTCACTGCCTTGGTATTTCTCCAATGTCTTCAAGCAGAGACCTAGAGATGTGTTTCCTTCCCTATGTTTATTATAGTTGTTCTAAAATAATACAGTTAATTACCCTCAGGGATAAGCATACTTCCTATTTTGCAAGTAAGATTAAAAACCTCATATAGAGATAAAGGAAATGGTATTTATGTCTCATATTTACTTTCACTCAAAGTTCTAAAGAATAATATAGCAAGTTAAGTGGTAATATCAGATCTTGAGTGAGTTCTCAAAATATTCATCCTTCTTATGTCCGTGGAAATTAAAATTACTATTGTGAAAAAAACACCGTTTGAAACTAGCTTACACAAATGTTAAATTAGAGCCATTTTAGTATGGTAATCAAAATTGCATAGCATGGATAAATTTAGAGGGCTTAAGTTTTATTTGCTATCAGTCTTTTTTTTAATGTTAGTATTTTTCTCAGTATTCTTTCCTACTAAATGGATATTTTGTATTGTCTTAAAAGATGATTTTTAGTTAATTCCTTATATGCATGCTTGATTGGAAAAAATATTGATTTCATGATTTTGTATAAGGAAAAACAAATGCAAAATGAAATGAGAAAGAAATGGTTTGATAATAAAAGGCTTCATAAATATAAATAATGTTAAAGAAAAAGAATTCAAAGCTATCTCAGAAGCACTAATTTTTATAGTTATATTTTAAGATACTTATCTGGTCTTCTTAACATTAAGTCCCTTTATTTAAGTTCATCTTCTAATTTTCTACCAGATTAATTATCTAAAAACTTCTAATCTTATCTTCAAATTGCTGTCAGTTTCCTGGTGAATAAACATACACTCCTCCAGTTCCATACAGAAACACATTTCTTTGCAGTGTAATTCTCTCCTATCTGTATCTGTAACCCTCTCTACTACCAATTTCCCCTAAAAACGCTATGTTTTAACTTCTCCCCAAGTTTCTACATTTCATAATCCTGTTGCTTCTTTTGAATCGCCTTTATCCCACTCTTTACTCAGGAACCTCCTACTCATTTGTATGCCCCAACAATACATCACCTTGCCTAATTTTCCAGGAAAAGTTTAGTTATCCACCTCTCTTTTACATTCATGGCACTAGGTATAAATTAGAGTGATAGAATTGCTAATATTTTTAGCATTTCCTATATGGTAGTCAGTGGCAAATGATTTACATAGCAATCACAGGATTTGCAATATTGTCTTGTGATAGATTTATATCTGTCCACATCACTAGATATTCATAAGTTTTTGTGTTGTTTCCTGTGCATGCTCAGTGAAGAGAAAGACAAATTAAGAGACAGAAAGACATATTAATTTCAGAAGTATTAATACCAAGATTTCAAAGTTTTAATCTTGTGTGATAGGATTAGAAATCATTTTCTTCCCTTTTTTTTCTAAATTTTCTTCTATGGACCTCAGTTTTAAAAAAAATCTTAGCAGGAAGCCAGTGGATTTTTTAAAAATAAACTGCTCACAAGAAAGACTATAATATCAGTTATTTGGATGTTAGTGTGGATTTATATCAACTTGTAACAATCTTTAGGAGCAGAGAGCTTTACCTCTTAATATGTAATTAAAGGCTTTGATCCTTTTAGAAGAATTTTGGGTGTCAGAAAGCAAGTGGATTTTTGTTGTCTGTGTTAATAGACTCCTTGAAACGATCAGATTCTATTTTTACTCTTCTACAGATCAAATTCCTTGTAAACATATATGGCGTCTTTTATCTCATTTTCATTTTTCCACAAGCAACCAGAACCCATCCTAAGAATGATGCTGACCAACCTCTCCATTTATTACCAATTTTGTATCCGAGTGCTTTACGATTTGAAATTGTTCCCTAAGGATCCTCCTTTTTCATGCACTTTTAACTCTTAGGAGAGTTATGCATAACTTTTAAGGTCTATAAGACCCTTGTAATTCCAATTACTTCTCTAAACCAAAAAGACTCTAGTGCATCATCAAAAGCTATTCTGAAGTCTGATACCTGGATAACATTCTTTTCTATGTTAATGCATTTGTCAGGGATAATTTGTGAATGTCATTTGAAGTCATTCAATTTAGTGGTTAAATAGGACACCCTCAAAATTTAAAGAAGGCAGATTTTGAAACACATAATCAGTCCACTCAGGATCTGTTTATGTGGATAATGCAACAGAATATAGGAAAACCAAACCTTCCCAGGCAGTTTGCTGTGTATGATTTTTCTAATTTAAGAGAGGAATGAATCCGTAGGTTGAGCAGTTACAAATGACTTGTGTAGACAATTTATTGACATACGTTCATATTCTTTTTCTGAGAAAAACAATGCAACCAAACGTGTAGATAGGAACTGGACATGTGAAACCTTTTTTCATTATGGTTAGAGAGTAGCACAGCATAGGTATGAATGGAAATGTTTAAAGGCAGAGCGTGTTTATTTATATGTGCTGTAGGTATCAGGAATACAACCTCAAAGACACAGACCTTGCTTTCTATTCCTCAGTGGAGTTCAAAATCGAGAGGGAGAGACCAACAGAAAAAGAAGAACTTGTAAATGATCCAAGAAGTGTCATGGTAGAAGCACACAAGGAAAACAAAGGGAGCAGGGGGTATGCCCTACAAAACCATGACAGGTGAGGTAGCAAGGCGTCCAGGCAGAGGCCAGGCCCTAGGCTAGAACTCTTTCATGATAAATTTGATTTTGATTTTGTTTGATTCCAAAATTATGAAAGCACAGTATATAATCGAATCTGGAAGATGCAGAAAACATAAATAAGAAAATATAAATAACCCATGATTTTACCACCTAAAGCCACATATTAGTATTAGTTTCAAATATTTCTTTGCAGATTTTTGCATATATTTTAAATAGTTTTGTGCTTAGTGTATACATAATTTTGAATAATTTTTAAAATTTAACTTTAAAGTATAAAATAAACAAGTACAAACAAGAAAATATCAGATAGTACTATTTATGTAGAGAATTAGATCATGGTGATATGATTGAAAGTCATTGAATGGAATTTTATTTTGAGGTTTATTTATTTTTAATTTTTATACAATTTTTAAAGGTTACTTTGCATTTACAGTTATTACAAAATCATTGGCTATATTCCCCATGGTGTACAATACATCTTTGAGCCTATCTTACACCCCACAGTTTGTACCTCCCACTCCCCTACATAGCCACCCACCCCCCGCTGGTAACCACTAGTTTGTTCTCTATATCTGTGAGTCTGCTGCTTTTTGTTATATTCACTAGTTTGTTGTATTTTTAAGATTCCACATATAAGTGATATCACACAGTATTTATCTTTCTCTGTCTGACTTATCTGAATGGAATTTTAGATGGGGTGGTCAAGGAAGGCTGTTTGTGGAGGTGATATGAAACCTTAGAATATATGGCAGGTACTATAATCAGTTGCATAAAGAGCAAGGAAAAATCACTGGAAGCAATGGAAACAGCAGTGCACAGACCTCCTGACAGAACTAAGCTTGGCATGTTTAAGGAAAAGGAGAAAACCCAGTGTGGCTGAATCATAGTGGAAGGTTCAAGAGAAGCAGGAGATGAGATTGGAGAAGTAGGTGGAAACGAGATCACGCATGGCCTTTATTCAGAGCTAGGGAGTTTTGTAACTGGGCAATGGTGGGAAAGGGAACACTTCAGTAGCCATTACAGTAACCTAGGTGAGGGGCCATGCTGGCTTGGCTTGTTATGGCTACAGGTAAGAGCTAAAAAGTGGTGAGTCCAGGAGATGTTTTCATGGTAGAGGCTTCAAGATGTACTGATAATTTAGGTTTGGAGAATTAAGGGTAAGGAAGACTCAAGGTTGACTCCTAGGTGGTAATTTCAACAATTACATGGATGATGGTTTAAGGTGCCTGGTATGCCTGGCACTTTCTCGGTTCTAACACTGAAAGTTCTGTGTCCTGGGAGGCTCCTCAGTCCTAGGCAAATTGGGAGAGTTGGTTAAACTAAGTATGATTTGATGTGTAGTAGGCTTTATTATTATGGGTGGGAGCAGCAAGAATCAACAATTATATTTTGCTCTTTTGATGGCTGTGATGCCTTTATACACCAAATTTGAAGGGGGAGCATTAATGGGACTGGAATAAGAATAATGAAGTATCATTTAAATAATATCAGAAAACAATAACAGAGGGAAGTATCCAGTTCAAATATCTTGTATTTCAATTGTTTTGTATTGCTGGAACTACCACATCATCATAATCTGCTTAAGAAATTCATATGTGTATTGTTAACTTATGGATATTGGTATATTATACCAACTCCTCTGCTTCCTGCATAACATATTCAAGTAGCTGAATTGTTATTGAATAACTCAAAATATTTCTGTTTAAACTAAGTGCTAATGGTATCAGATTCAGAGTACCAGAGTTACTGATTCAATGAAAAAATTGTGTACATCTACATAAACATTACATATTCATTAAATGTCAAGAATTTCAAGTATCTCTCTTAGTTATAGCTACTTTTCCTCTATATCTCATACGGTTTGTCTTCAGTGTGTCCTGATCTTCTCTTCACAAAGTCTTCAAGCACTTTGGATGTCAATTTACATAACTTATTCCAAGGTAGAGAACTGAAGCAAGACCTACTTTATGTTTAGTTTCAACCACTGATTAAGTACTCTAAATGTGAAAGAGGTACCAGAAAAGGAGGGGGGAAATAAACTAGGGATTCTGTGATAGTAAAATTCTTCAAAGAGCAAATCTGGCCTTATGGTATCTTGTTACACTGGCATTTATTTTGTTTATTGAAGAATAAAAAAACAAAACTTTGCAAAGTAGATGAAAACTTTTAGAGGCATAGGGTACAGATGAACGTTCTATTTGAATTGGTATGTACACACACATTCATATTGAAGAAATTCTATGTACGTAATCATTAAATCTTCTCTATCTATATCCTTAGTAAACACTTAATTGATCATTTTGTTGGAAGAAAACTTTTTTAAAATTTTTATTGGAGTATAGTTGATTTTCAATGTTATGTTAGTTTCTGCTGTACAGCAAAGTGAATCAGTTATACATATACATATATCTACTCTTTTTTAGATTCTGTTCCCATATAGGTCATTACAGAGTATTGAGTAGAGTTCCCTGTGCTATACAGTAGGTTCTTATTAGTTATCTATTTTATATATAGTAGTGTGTATATGTCAATCCCAATCTTCCAATTTATCCCTCACCCCCCCCCCCTTGATAGCCATAAGTTTGTTTTCTACATCTGTGACTCTTTCTGTTTTGTAAATAGGTTCATTTGTAACATTTTTTTAGATTCCACATATAAGTGATATCATATGATATTTGATATATTAATTAATATCCTCTATAAATCAACTCTTATTTCTAACTTTTGTCTATTTGATAACATTATCTCAATCACTTTCATTTGTATCATTTTTTAAAATTAGATTCCACATATGAGTGATATCATATGATACTTATCTTTCTCTATCTGACTTACTTCACTCAGTATGACAGTCTCTAGGTCCATCCATGTTGCTGCAAATGGTATTCATTGTTTTATGGCTGAATAATATTGCATTGTATATACGTACCACATCTTCTTTATCCTGTTCCTCTGTTGATGGACATTTAGGTTGTTTCCATGTCCTGGCTATTGTATATAGTGCTGCTATGAACATAGGGGTGCATGTATCTTTTTGAATTATGGTTTTCTCTGGAATGGGAAATCCCAGGAGTGGGATTGCTGGATGATATGGTAGCTCTATTTTTAGGTTTTTAAGGAACCTCCATACTGTTCGCCATAGTGGCTGTACCAATTTACATTCCCACCAACAGTGTAGGAGGCATCCCTTTTCTTAACACCCTCTCCAGCATTTATTGTTTGTAGATTTTTTGATGACGGCCATTCTGACTGGTGTGAGGTGATACCTCATTGTAGTTTTGATTTGTATTTCTCTGATAATTAGTGATGTTGAGCATCCTTACATGTGCCTCTTGGCAATCTGTATATCTTCTTTGGAGAAGTGTCTATTTAGATCTTCTGCCCATTTTTTGATTGGGTTTTGTTTTTTTGATAGAGTTGCAGGAACTGTTTGTATATTTTGGAGATTAATTCCCTGTCAGTCACTTCATTTGCAAATATTTTCTTCCATTCTGTGGGTTGTCTTTTCGTTTTGTTTATGGTTTCCTTTGCTGTGCAAAAAAGCTTTTGAGTTTACTTAGGTCCCATTTGTTTATTTTTGTTTTTATTTTCATTACTCTAGGAGGTGGTTCAAAAAAGATCTTGCTGCAATTTATGTCAGGGAGTGTGTTCTGCCTATGTTTTCCTCTAAGAGTTTTATAGTGTCTGGCCTTACGTTTAGGTCTTTAATCCATTTTGAGTTTATTTTTGTGTATGGTGTTAGAGAGTGTTCTGATTTCACTCTTTTACATGTAGCTGTCCAGTTTTTCCAGCACCACTTATTGAAGAGGCTGTCTTTTCTCCATGTATATTCTTGCCTCCTTTGTCATAGATTATGTGACCATAGGTGCGTAGGTTTATCTCTGGGCTTTCTATCCTGTTCCATTGATCTATATTTCTGTTTTTGTGCCAGTACCATACTGTTTTGATGACTGTAGCTTTGCAGTATAGTCCGAAGTCAGGGAGCCTGATTCCTCCAGCTTTGTTTTTCTTTCTCAAGATTGCTTTGGCTATTCGGGGTGTTTTGTGTTTCCATACAAATTGTAAAATTTTTTGTTGTAATTCTGGGAAGAACACTCTTGAAGCTAATCTTATTCATAAGCATGCCCCTTATTGATGTGAATGGAGGGATTCTGAAATGTGAATGGAGGGATCCTGAAAATTTCCTTAAGCCCCAAATATTTCCTCCCTCCCAGTCCTTCAGGTGAATCTATGATTTTTACATGGTTGTGTACTTGGATTCTTTTAGTATAGTCATTGAAGACTGTTTAAAATTAAATTCTTACTAGTATGGACAGCATAGTAATGAGTAATCTTTAGCATATTATCTAAAAAAAAATTAGTCATTATCTCTATAGAGACCTGAATAGTCAAGGCAGAGGACAAACATCCTTTTGATTAGGGCTGGAAATCAGTAAGAAACAATTTCATAAAGTGCTGCTCCCCCAGTAAATAAAAGCTTGAATATCCTACTATGGTGGGGTTTGCTAGTCACTGAGAACAGCAAGAAAGAAATGGAACACAGATTTTTCCAGGACATGCTGGTATCAATGCTTATGGATTTGAATGGAATGACAAATAATGTAGAGACTGCCACAGGATCATATGTGGTAGGCCATGTTATTTACCTTCTAACCTACTTCCTGAAATGGGATATTAACATATGTTGCTGTAGCCCTTCTTAGGTCCTGATCAAAGCAAAGATAGGACAATGGTAAACTGGTAAGATGGGAAAAAGAGGCAGACACTATTAGAATAGAAACATATTGGTGTTATATTATTAAATTATCAGTTTTACCAGGAAAAATTTTGTGATTTTTTTCATTATACCATTTTATTCATCCCTGCCTCCTCATTCACATTCTGAAACCCCTTACCCCAGTTGGGCAATGAGATTGAACCAAGAGTTTAACAAGAAAAGGAAGCTGGGCTTGTGAGGATGGAAGGGATCTGAGAAGACCCAAGGAAATATGATGGAATAAGAAGACCCAAGGAAATATGATGGAATAAAGTGGAGGGAATGAGACCACTGGAGGGTCCAATCTGATGGGGATTCATAAGGACAAGAGGAAGAGACTTGGGGAATGAAGTAAATTAATGGCCTGGGTTATATGTGACCTTAATCATCAAAGAAAAAGAAAAAAATGTTTGCTTCTAAGTAATGGCAGCTCTTTCCATGATATTCCCATTATGTATATCTTTAAAAATATGTGGTTCAACTTTTTCACTTTAGAGATGAGTAAATTGAGGTTTATGGAATTTAAGAAGCCTGCCAACAATTACTAGTTAATTAAATTTGCATTCCTCAAGAACTGATTTTTTTTTCCATCTATGCTATAGTGTTTTAGTGACTATCATTCAGAAAGATAACTGTAAGGGAAGAGAGCAGCTTTCTGAGATTGGGACAAATCTGAAAACACTATTCAAATCTTATATAGACCTCTATCCTGTAACATGCTTAGACATATTATTGGGGACTAGATGGCCCCCAAATCCAACATTATCATCATCATTATTATCATCTAGGAATGAAAGTATAGGAAAAATTTTTAGGGTATTTCATAAGATGTCTTGTTTCAGACAAAGATTCTTAGGAATTTTTTTCTAAAATGAAAAAAATGTAAAAGGATAGAATATGATTTTCTGTAATGGGAGATGAGAGAATGAGACCCACTCTTCTGTCCTTATGAGTGCCTATTCCAATTACTAGGTTTATATGAACCTAGGAGTAGGGTAGGTACCTTGTACCACTGTTTGGATGGATATCCATTTTAAAGGGATAACTAATTTGTATTCCTAGTGTGAATAAAAGCGAATTCAGTAACAGCTCCTCAGAAATGAGAACATACTAGATAAGGTTCATGGTCGTTTAAGTATTCTTCTCTGAGCAACAACACTCTTTTATTAAGAAGGGTTGCCTGAATTTGGTCTACTAGAATCAAAACAGGTCAAGAATATGATAAAGTTAAATATGGTAATTGTGAAAAGGGGAAAGCTAGGCAACAGTTGGAAAATATATAATAAAATATTTAATTGACCAAGACTGGAAATAAAAAGTGAGCATAGGGAGAATATGTGATAGGAAACTTAAAGCAAGGCATTTAAAAAAGATAGCAGGTACTGTTTAGTTAAAGAATATTTGAATGACCAAAAAGAAAGACACATATGTATGCATACACTTAGCATCTTTACTCTTTAAGGGAGGAAAGTAAATGCAAAAACAAAAACAAACAAACAATAAAGAAAGAAAAATAAAAAGACAGAAAAAACCCACTTTGGTTCCCTAGGAAGAAACTCTAGTCTGGTTCTGGTTAAGGTAAATTTAAATTTGGGATAAAAGTTATTTTATCTGTACTTCAACCACATTTAGACACAAATAATAAATACACCATGGACAGTGGCTTTCTTTTCACTGTTTAAATCAATTTGGCAAGCCTGTGGTTTTAGGATAAGCCAGGCTTGCATTTCACTCATTATGGAAACGGGTTGTGTAATGGACATACTATGTGTTTAAAACTTTTTTTTAATTGAAGTAGAGTTGATTTACAATATTATATTACTTTCAGGTGTAACAACATAGTGATACAAAATTTTTATACATTATACTCCACTTAAACTTAATACAAAACATTTGCTATAGTTCCCTGTGCTGTACGATATATCCTTGCTGCTTATCTACTTTATACATCGTAGTTTGCATCTCTTAATTGCATACCCCTTTCTTGATGCTCCCCCCTTTCCTCTCCCCACTGGCAGCCACTAGATTGTTGTTCTCCATATCTGTGAGTCTGTTTCTGTTTTGTTACATACATTCCTTTGTTTTATTTTTTAGATTCCACATAAAAGTGATAACATACAGTGTCTGTCTTTCTCTGTCTGACTTATTTTACTAAGCATAATACAGTCCAGGTCCATCCACATTGTTGTAAGTGGCAGAATTTTATTCTTTTTAATGGCTGAGTAACATTCCATTGTATACATATATGCACCATGTCATCTTTATCCATTCATCTGTTGATGGGGATTTAGGTTGCTTCCGTATTGTGGCTATTGTAAATAATACTGCTGTGAACATTGGGGTGCATCAATCTTTTCAAATGAGTATTTTCATTTTCTTCAGATATATACCCAGCATTGAAATTGCTGGATCACATGAAAGTTCTTTTCTTAGTTTTCTGAGGAAACTCCATACTGTTTTCCACATTGGCCACACCAATTTACAATCCCACCAACTGTACTAGGGTTGCTTTTTCTCCACATCCTCGGCAATATTTGTTATTTGTATTCTTTTTGATGACAGCCATTCTGACAGATGTGAGGTGATATTTCATTGTGGTTTTGATTTGCATTTCTCTGATGATTAGTGATGTTGAGCATTTTTTCATGTGCCTGATGAACATCTGTATATCTTCTTTGGAAAAATGTCTATTCAGGTCTTCTGCCCAGTTTTTAATTGGGTTGTTTGATTTTTTGATATTGAGTTGTATGAGCTATTTATATATTTTGGATATTAACCCCTTATCGGTCATATCATTTGCAAACATTTTCTCCCATTCAGTAGGCTGTCTTTTCATTTTGTCATTGGTTTCCTTTGATGTGCAAATGCTTTTAAGTTTAATTAGGTTCCATTTGTTTATATTTCTTTTGCCTTAGGAGACAGATCCAAAAAAATATTCCGATGATTTATGTCATAGAGTGTTCTGCCTATGTTCTCTTCTAGGAGTTGTATGGTTTCAAGTCTTACATTTAAGTCTTTAATCCATTTTGGGTTTATTTTTGTATATGGTGTTACAGAATGTTCTAATGTCATTCTTTTACATGTAGATGTCCAGTTTTCCCAGCACCACTTATTGAAGAGACTGTCTTTTCTCCATCGTATATTCTTGCCTCCTTTGTTGTACATTAATTTATGTAATTTATTTCTGGGCTCTCTATTCTGTTCCATTGATCTATGTGTCTGTTTTTGTGCCAGTACCATGCTGTTATGATTACTGTGGCTTTGTAGTATAGTCTGAAGTCAGGGAGCTAGATACCTCCAGCTTTGTTCTTTTTCTGAGCATTGCTTTGGCAATTCGGGGTCTTTTGTGGTTCCATATAAATTTTTTTTTTTTTTTTTAAACATCTTTATTGAAGTATAATTGCTTTACAATGGTGTGCTAGCTTCTGCTTTACAACAAAGTGAATCAGTTACACATATACATATGTTGCCATATCTCTTCCCTCTTGCATCTCCCTCCCTCCCACCCTCCCTATCCCACCCCTCTAGGTGGTCACAAAGCACCGAGCTGATCTCCCTGTGCTATGCGGCTGCTTCCCACTAGTTATCTATTTTACATTTGGTAGTGTATATATGTCCATGACACTCTCTCACCCTGTCACATCTCACCCCTCCCCCTCCCCATATCCTCAAGTCCATTCTCTAGTAGGTCTGTGTCTTTTTTTTTTTTTTTTTTTAAACATCTTTATTGAAGTATAATTGCTTTACAATGGTGTGTTAGCTTCTGCTTTATAACAAAGTGAATCAGTTATACATATACATATGTTCCCATATCTCTTCCCTCTTGCATCTCCCTCCCTCCCACCCTCCCTATCCCACCCCTCTAGGTGGTCACAAAGCACCGAGCTGATCTCCCTGTGCTATGCGGCTGCTTCCCACTAGCTATCTATTTTACATTTGGTAGTGTATATATGTCCATGACACTCTCTCACCCTGTCACATCTCACCCCTCCCCCTCCCCATATCCTCAAGTCCATTCTCTAGTAGGTCTGTGTCTTTATTCCCATCTTGCCACTAGGTTCTTCATGACCTTTTTTTTTTTCCCTTAGATTCCATATATATGTGTTAGCATACTGTATTTCTTTTTCTCTTTCTGACTTACTTCACTCTGTATGACAGACTCTAACTCCATCCACCTCATTACAAACACCTCCATTTCATTTTTTTTTATGGCTGAGTAATATTCCATTGTATATATGTGCCACATCTTCTTTATCCATTCATCTGATGATGGACACCTAGGTTGCTTCCATGTCCTGGCTATTGTAAACAGAGCTGCAATGAATATTTTGGTACATGACTCTTTCTGAATTATGGTTTTCTCAGGGTATATGCCCAGTAGTGGGATTGCTGGGTCATATGGTAGTTCTATTTTTAGTTTTTTAAGGAACCTCCATACTGTTCTCCATAGTGGCTGTATCAATTTACATTCCCACCAACAGTGCAAGAGTGTTCCCTTTTCTCCACACCCTCTCCAGCATTTATTGTTTCTAGATTTTTTGATGATGGCCATTCTGACCGGTGTGAGATGATACCTCATTGTAGTTTTGATTTGCATTTCTCTAATGATTAATGATGTTGAGCATTCTTTCATGTGTCTGTTGGCAATCTGTATCTCTTCTTTGGAGAAATGTCTATTTAGGTCTTCTGCCCATTTTTGGATTGGGTTGTTTGTTTTTTTGTTATTGAGCTGCATGAGCTGCTTGTAAATCTTGGAGATTAATCCTTTGTCCGTTGCTTCATTTGCAAATATTTTCTCCCATTCTGAGGGTTGTCTTTTGGTCTTGTTTATGGTTTCCTTTGCTGTGCAAAAGCTTTTAAGTTTCATTAGGTCCCATTTGTTTATTTGTGTTTTTATTTCCATTTCTCTAGGAGCTGGGTCAAAAAGGATCTTGCTGTGACTTATGTCATACAGTGTTCTGCCTATGTTTTCCTCTAAGAGTTTGATAGTGTGTGGCCTTACACTTAGGTCTTTAATCCATTTTGAGTTTATTTTTGTGTATGGTGTTAGGGAGTGTTCTAATTTCATACTTTTACATGTACCTGTCCAATTTTCCCAGCACCACTTATTGAAGAGGCTGTCTTTTCTCCACTGTATATGCTTGCCTCCTTTATCAAAGATAAGGTGACCATATGTGCGTGGGCTTATCTCTGGGCTTTCTATCCTGTTCCATTGATCTATATTTCTGTTTTTGTGCCAGTACCAAACTGTCTTGATTACTGTAGCTTTGTAATATAGTCTGAAGTCAGGGAGCCTGATTCCTCCAGCTCCATTTTTCGTTCTCAAGATTGCTTTGGCTATTCGGGGTCTTTTGTGTTTCCATACAAATTGTGAAATTTTTTGTTCTAGTTCTGTGAAAAATGCCAGTGGTAGTTTGATAGGGATTGCATTGAATCTGTAGATTGCTTTGGGTAGCAGAGTCATTTTCACAATGTTGATTCTTCCAATCCAAGAACATGGTATATCTCTCCATCTATTTGTATCATCTTTAATTTCTTTCATCAGTGTCCTATAATTTTCTGCATACAGGTCTTTTGTCTCCTTAGGTAGGTTTATTCCTAGGTATTTTATTCTTTTTGTTGCAATGGTAAACGGGAGTGTTTTCTTAATTTCACTTTCAGATTTTTCATCATTAGTGTATAGGAATGCAAGAGATTTCTGTGCATTAATTTTGTATCCTGCTACTTTACCAAATTCATTGATTAGCTCTAGTAGTTTTCTGGTAGCATCTTTTGGATTCTCTATGTATAGTATCATGTCATCTGCAAACAGTGACAGCTTTACTTCTTCTTTTCCGATTTGGATTCCTTTTATTTCTTTTTCGTCTCTGATTGCTGTGGCTAACACTTCCAAAACTATGTTGAATAATAGTGGTGAGAGTGGGCAACCTTGTCTTGTTCCTGATCTTAGTGGAAATGGTTTCAGTTTTTCACCATTGAGGACAATGTTGGCTGTGGGTTTGTCATATACGGCCTTTATTATGTTGAGGAAAGTTCCCTCTATGCCTACTTTCTGCAGGACTTTTATCATAAATGGGTGTTGAATTTTGTCGAAAGCTTTCTCTGCATCTATTGAGATGATCATATGGTTTTTCTCCTTCAATTTGTTAATATGATGTATCACGTTGATTGATTTGCGTATATTGAAGAATCCTTGCATTCCTGGAATAAACCCCACTTGATCATGGTGTATGATCCTTTTAATGTGCTGTTGGATTCTGTTTGCTAGTATTTTGTTGAGGATTTTTGCATCTATGTTCATCAGTGATATTGGCCTGTAGTTTTCTTTCTTTGTGACATCTTTGCCTGGTTTTGGTATCAGGGTGATGGTGGCCTCGTAGAATGAGTTGGGGAGTGTTCCTCCCTCTGCAATATTTTGGAAGAGTTTGAGAAGGATAGGTGTTAGCTCTTCTCTAAATGTTTGATAGAATTCGCCTGTGAAGCCATCTGGTCCTGAGCTTTTGTGTGTTGGAAGATTTTTAATCACAGTTTCAATTTCAGTGCTTGTGATTGGTCTGTTCATATTTTCTATTTCTTCCTGGTTCAGTCTCGGCAGGTTGTGCATTTCTAAGAATCTGTCCATTTCTTCCAGGTTGTCCATTTTATTAGCATAGAGTTGCTTGTAGTAATCTCTTATGATCGTTTGTATTTCTGCAGTGTCAGTGGTTACTTCTCCTTTTTCATTTCTAATTCTATTAATTTGAGTCTTCTCCTTTTTTCTCTTGATGAGTCTGGCTAATGGTTTATCAATTTTGTTTATCTTCTCAAAGAACCAGCTTTTAGTTTCATTGATTTTTGCTATTGTTTCCTTCATTTCTTTTTCATTTATTTCTGATCTGATCTTTATGATTTCTTTCCTTCTGCTAGCTTTGGGGTTTTTTTGTTCTTCTTTCTCTAATTGCTTTAGGTGCAAGGTTAGGTTGTTTATTCGAGATGTTTCCTGTTTCTTGATGTAGGCTTGTATTGCTATAAACTTCCCTCTTAGAACTGCTTTTGCTGCATCCCATAGGTTTTGGATCGTCGTGTCTCCATTGTCATTTGTTTCTAGGTATTTTTTGATTTCCCCTTTGATTTCTTCAGTGATCACTTCGTTATTAAGTAGTGTATTGTGTAGCCTCCATGTGTTTGTATTTTTTACAGATCTTTTCCTGTAATTGATATCTAGTCTCATAGCGTTGTGGTCGGAAAAGATACTTGATACGATTTCAATTTTTTTAAATTTACCAAGGCTTGATTTGTGACCCAAGATATGATCTATCCTGGAGAATGTTCCATGAGCACTTGAGAAAAATGTGTATTCTGTTGTTTTTGGGTGGAATGTCCTATAAATATCAATTAAGTCCATCTTGTTTAATGTATCATTTAAAGCTTGTGTTTCCTTATTTATTTTCATTTTGGATGATCTGTCCATTGGTGAAAGTGGGGTGTTAAAGTCCCCTACTATGATTGTGTTACTGTCGATTTCCCCTTTTATGGCTGTTAGTATTTGCCTTATGTATTGAGGTACTCCTATGTTGGGTGCATAAATATTTACAATTGTTATACCTTCCTCTTGGATCGATCCCTTGATCATTATATAGTGTCCGTCTTTGTCTCTTGTAATTGTCTTTATTTTAAAGTCTATTTTGTCTGATATGAGAATTGCTACTCCAGCTTTCTTTTGATTTCCATTTGCATGGAATATCTTTTTCCATCCCCTCACTTTCAGTCTGTATGTGTCTCTAGGTCTGAAGTGGGTCTCTTGTAGACAGCATATATATGGGTCTTGTTTTTGTATCCATTCAGCCAGTCTGTGTCTTTTGGTGGGAGCATTTAATCCATTTACATTTAAGGTAATTATCGATATGTATGTTCCTATTCCCATTTTCTTAAATGTTTTGGGTTTGTTATTGTAGGTGTTTTCCTTCTCTTGTGTTTCTTGCCTAGAGAAGTTCCTTTAGCATTTGTTGTAAAGCTGGTTTGGTGGTGCTGAACTCTCTCAGCTTTTGCTTGTCTGTAAAGGTTTTAATTTCTCCATCAAATCTGAATGAGATCCTTGCTGGGTAGAGTAATCTTGGTTGTAGGTTTTTCTCCTTCATCACTTTAAGTATATCCTGCCACTCCCTTCTGGCTTGCAGCGTTTCTGCTGAAAGATCAGCTGTTAACCTTATGGGGATGCCCTTGTGTGTTATCTGTTGTTTTTCCCTTGCTGCTTTTAATATGTTTTCTTTATATTTAATTTTTGATAGTTTGATTAATATGTGTCTTGGTGTGTTTCTCCTTGGATTTATCCTGTATGGGACTCTCTGTGCTTCCAGGACTTGATTAACTATTTCCTTTCCCATATTAGGGAAGTTTTCAACTATAATCTCTTCAAATATTTTCTCAGTCCCTTTCTTTTTCTCTTCTTCTTCTGGGACCCCTATAATTCGAATGTTGGTGCGTTTAATGTTGTCCCAGAGGTCTCTGAGACTGTCCTCAGTTCTTTTCATTCTTTTTTCTTTATTCTGGTCTGCAGTAGTTATTTCCACCATTTTATCTTCCAGGTCACTTATCCGTTCTTCTGCCTCAGTTATTCTGCTATTGATCCCATCTAGAGTATTTTTAATTTCATTTATTGTGCTTGTCATCGTTTCTTGGTTCCTCTTTAGTTCTTCTACGTCCTTGTTAAATGTTTCTTGCATTTTGTCTATTCTATTTCCAAGACTTTGGATCATCCTTACTATCATTATTCTGAATTCTTTTTCAGGTAGACTACCTATTTCCTCTTCATTTGTTAGGTCTGGTGTGTTTTGACCCTGCTCCTTCATCTGCTGTGTGTTTTTCTGTCTTCTCATTTTGCTTATCTTACTGTGTTTGGGGTCTCCTTTTCACAGGCTGCAGGTTCGTAGTTCCCGTTGTTTTTGGTATCTGTCCCCAGTGGCTAAGGTTGGTTCAGTGGGTTGTGTAGGTTTCCTGGTGGAGGGAACTAGTGCCTGTGTTCTGGTGGATGAGGCTGGATGTTGTCTTTCTGGTGGGTTCGTCCACGTCTGGTGGTGTGTTTTGGGGTGTCTGTGGCCTTATTATGATTTTAGGCAGCCTCTCTGTTAATGGATGGGGCTGTGTTCCTCTCTTGCTAGTTGTTTGGCATAGGGTGTCCAGCACTGTAGCTTGCTGGTCGTTGAGTGAAGCTGGGTCTTGATGTTGAGATGGAGATCTGTGAGAGATTTCTGCCGTTTGGTATTACGTGGAGCTGGGAGGTCTCTTGTGGACCAGTGTCCTGAAGTTGGCTCTCCCACCTCAGAGGCACAGCCCTGATGCCTGGCTGGAGCACCAAGAGCCTTTCATCCACACGGCTCAGAATAAAAGGGAGAAAAAATGGAAAGAAAGAAAAAAAGAGGATAAAATAAAATAAAATAAAGCAATTATAATAAAAAATAAGAAAAAAAATTATTAAGAGTAAATTTATTAAGAAAAAAAATTTTTTTAATTTTTAAAAATAGATTTATTAATTTTTTATACTAAAAATAAGAAAAAAATTATTTAGAAAAAATTTATTAAGAAAAAAAATTTTTTAATTTTTTAAAATAAAAAATATGAAAAAACTTATTAAAAATTTTTTTAAAAAATAGAAAATAAGGAAAAAATTATTAAGAAAACATTTATTAGGGAAAAAAAAAATTTTAAGCCAAAAAAAAAAAAAAAAAAACGGACGGACCTAACCCTAGGACTAACGGTGAGAGCAAAGCTATACAGACAAAATCTCACCCAGAAGCATACACATCTACACTCACAAAAAAAAGGAAAAGGGGAAAAGTTAATATATCCTGCTCCCAAAGTCCATCTCCTAAATTTGGGATGATTCGTTGCCTATTCAGGTATTCAACAGATGCAGGCACATCAAGTTGTTTGTGGAGCTTTAATCCGCTGCTTCTGAGGCTGCTGGGAGAGATTTCCCTTTCTCTTCTTTGTTCGTACAGCTCCCGGGGTTCAGCTTTGGATTTGGACCCGCCTCTGCATGTAGGTCCCCTGAGGGCGTCTGTTCCCCGCCCAGACAGAACGGGGTTAAAGGAGCAGCTGATTCGGGGGCTCTGGCTCAGTCAGGCCTGGGGGAGGGAGCGGTACGGAGGAGGCGGGGCGAGCCTGCGGCGGCAGAAGCCGGCGTGACGTTGCAGCAGCCTGAGGCGCGCCGTGCGTTCTCCCGGGGAAGTTGTCCCCGGATTACGGGAGCCTGGCCGTGGCGGGCTGCACAGGCTCCCGGGAGGGGCGGTGTGGAGAATGACCTGTGCTCCCCCACAGGCTGTTTGGTGGCGGCAGCAGCAGCCTCAGCGTCTCATGCCCGTCTCTGGGGTCCGCGCTGATAGCCGCGGCTCGCGCCCGTCTCTGGAGTTCGTTTAAGTGGCGCTCTGAATCCCCTCTCCTTGCACGCCGCGAAACAAAGAGGCAAGAAAAAGTCTCCTGCCTCTTCGGCAGCTGCAGACTTTTTCTCGTGCACCCTCCCGGCTAGTTGTGGTGCGCTAGACCCTTCAGGCTGTGTTCACGCAGCCAACCCCAGTCCTCTCCCTGGGATCCGACCGAAGCCCGCGCCTCAGCTCCCAGCCCCCGCCCGCCCCGGCGGCTGAGCAGACAAGCCTCTCGGGCTGGTGAGTGCTGCTCGGCGCCGAGCCTCTGTGCGGGAATCTCTCCGTTTTTCCCTCTGCGTCCCTGTTGCTGTGGGATCCGCGCTGATAGCCGCGGCTCGCGCCCGTCTCTGGAGCTCGTTTAGGCGGCGCTCTGAATCCCCTCTCCTTGCGCGCCGCGAAACAAAGAGGCAAGAAAAATTCTCTTGCCTCTTTGGCAGCTGCAGTCTTTTTCCCGGACTCCCTCCCGGCTAGCACCGAAGCCCGAGCCCCAGCTCCCAGGCCCCGCCCGCCCCGGCGGCTGAGCAGACAAGCCTCTCGGGCTGGTGAGTGCTGGTCGGCACCGCTCCTCTGTGCGGGAATCTCCGCTTTGCCCTCCGCACCACTGTGGCTGCGCTCTCCTCCGTGGCTCCGAAGCTTCCCCCCTCTGCTACCCGCAGTCTCTGCCCACGAAGGGGCTTCCTAGTGTGTGGAAACCTTTCCTCCTTCACAGCTCCCTCCCACTGGTGCAGGTCCCGTCCCTATTCTTTTGTCTCTGTTATTTCTTTTTTCTTTTGCCCTACCCAAGTACGTGGGGATTTTCTTGCCTTTTGGGAGGTCTGACGTCTTCTGCCAGCGTTCAGTGGGTGTTCTGTAGGAGCAGTTCCACGTGTAGATGTATTTCTCATGTATCTGTGGGGAGGAAGGTGATCTCCGCGTCTTACTCTTCCGCCATCTTGCCCCTCCCCCCATATAAATTTTAGGTTTTTTTTTTATCTAGAACTGTGAAAAATGTCGTGGGTATTTTAGAGATAGAGATTGCATTAACTATGTAGAGTGCTTTTTAACAATACTAATTCTTCTAATCCAAGAGCATGAGACAGCTTTCCTTTTTTTTTTTTTTTTATCATTTTCAAATTCCTTCATCATTGTTTAATAGTTCTCGGAGTATAGGTCTTCCACCTCCTTGGTTAAGTTTATTCCTAGGTATTTTATTCTTTTCGATGCAATTTTAAACCAGATTGGGTTTTTGGTTTTGTATTTTTTTGCTTTTTCTTTCTGATAGTTCATTTTTAGTCTTAGAAAAGCAACAGATTTCTGTATAAATCTTGTATCCTGAAACTTACTGAATTCATTTATTCTAATAATTTTTGATGGAGAATTTAGGGTTATATGTATATAGTATAATGTCATTTGCAAATAGTGACAGTTTTACTTCTTTCCTTCCACTTTGGATGCTTTTATTTCTTTTCCTTGTCTGACTGCTGTGGCTAGGACTGCCAACACTATGTTAAATAGAAGTAGCGAGAGTGGGCATCCTGTCTTTTTCCTGATTTTAGAGGAAAAGCTTTTAGCTTTTCACTGTTGAATAGGATGTTACCTGTGGATTTATCATAAATGGGCTTTTTATTACGTTTATATGTTCCATCAATGCCAACTTTGATGAGAGTTTTTATCATGAATGGATCTTGAATTTTGTCAAATGCTTTTTCTGTGTGTATCAACATGACCTTGTGATATTTTTGTTAACGTAGTGTTTCACATTGATTGATTTGCAATATTGAATGGTCCTTGCATCCCTGAAATAAATCCCACTTGATCATGGTATATGATCCTTTATATATATTATTGAATTCAATTTACTAATATTTTGTTGAGGATTTTTGCATCTATATTCATCAGAAATAAAGGCCTGCGATTTTCTTTTTTTGTAGTGTCTTTGTCTGGTTTTGACGTCAAGGTAATGGTGGCCTCATAATATGAATTTGGGAGTGTTCCATTCTCTTTAATTTTCTAGAATAGTTTGTGAAGGACACGTATTAGCTATTCTTTGTATGTTTGGTAGAATTCCCCTGTGAAGCCATCCCATCCTGAACTTTCGTTTGCTGGCAGTATTTTTTTTTTTTTTTTTTAATTACAAATTCAGTTTCACTACTAGTGATCTGTCGTTCAGATTGTCTGTTCTTCCCTAATTCAGTCTTGGCAGGTTGTACGTTTCTAGAAATTTGTCCATTTCTCCCAGGTTGTTGGCATATATAACTGGTCATAGTATTCTCTTAGGATTTTTCGATTCTCTGCGGTATTGGTTGTTATTTCTCCTCTTTCAGCAGTAATGGCTGCCCCCACTCTCCTCAGATGGTGTTTCAGGTCTGAGTCTCTGCTGTATTTCATAACTGAGTTCTTTCCTCATTCATGGCAGTGCTCACTCCAGCATGGAGCTGTGACATGAAGTACATGGGGCCAGAGTGTTCGCTTGGCTTATGCTTTGGTGTGCGGTGGTGCAGTTGTGGGTAACAAGTCAGCTGCCCCCATGGTTTCAATCTGCCCTCTCTATCTTGCTTCAGGAGAAGCATGCACACATGTGCTTGTTCCTGAGCAGAGTCCAGACTTCCCAGAGCCCTCCTGTTAGTCCCACTGGCCCTCCAAGCAGCCAAGGTGGCTCGTCTTCCCTGTGTTGTATCCCAGGGCAGGGGTGCCCAATATGTGACTTGAACCACTCACTCCCCAGGGAGGGTGTCCACCTGTGTAATCTCCCCTTTCCTCTGAGTCCACTCTCTGGGGCACAGGTCCCAACCTGATTGCTTCTCTTCTCTATCTGATTCCATGTGGATCTTTCTTTCAGCCTTGGTTGTATAGGAATCTTTCTGCCAGTTTTCAGTTAGTTTGTAGTGAGAACTATTCCACATGTAGATGTATTTTTGATTTGTTCATGGGGGGAGGTGAGTTCCATGTCCTGTTGCTCCACCATCTTCATCTCCTCTCCATCCTGTGTGTTTATGATGAATGAGAACAAAGCCACTCCAAGTTATTTGACAGTTGAAGCTAAGCAATTATTGGGGTTTTTTTCTTCCTTTTCCACCCTACCTTTGACCGGAGAGGCAGAGAAGAGGATGATGGCTAATGAAACTATAACTGGGACAAATACCTGTCTCAGTCATCTCTCCCCACCTCTAAAATTCTTTATCAATTGTTGTCTGTGTTACCAATTTGGTACTTACTTTAGAAAAACATTATGCATTTTCTATCTAAATGTCTCCTTCATAAGATGGAAACTACTTGAGGGCAAGGACTTTGTGTCAGTTATTTTGTAACCCTCCCACACTCATCACACAGCCAGAGGTCCCACAAGCTGGTCCTTTGTTTACTCTCAGTGAAATCCATACTTGGTGACACAGAGCTAATAATATCTCCCTTTTATTTGTACATCACAAGCTGGAAATTTTTCTCTTCTGTTATCTAGCATCAGGTACATTAGTAACAATCCAGAAATACTTTGTATTTTGTGAATTTTAAAAAACGTCAATAATTTGATGCTAACACCCCACATCTAGAAGCAGAAAACAATCCTGAATTGTCTGGATTGGTACCCATAGAAAACTTTGCTAAATTTCCTCCAGAAACCAAAAAATCTTTAGGTCACATGAAGTCATTTAAAAAGTGGTAACCCACTGGTTGTTGAAAGGGGCTTCCAGATGATGCATGGCTCACTTACTTGTGGTAAAATGTGGAGACAAGCCTTCAGTTCCATTCTTGACCACAGGCATGGAAGTAAACAATTTAAATGTGTCAGAAAAATGATCTGCTGTATTTCAAGGTACAGTTTCATGCACTGTCTTACCTTCTACCTGGCTACTTATAGGGGTTAAAAAAAAAGGCCAGGAAATATGTACCCTTGGAACCAAACTCAAAATGCAAACTCAGCTTCCAGTGTCCTCAATGAGCATGGGGTTTAGCTTGAGTGACAGTGGAATCCCCCGCCAGCCAATTAGAGTGTGGTTGAATTGGAGGAAGACTGAAAGATGCAAGAAACAAAGTCACGCTAGAATGTACGGGAGGGTGAGGAGTGTTCGGAAGTGCATTGTGGCTAGCAGAAGTGATTAGGTTTGATTTAAATTGAGTTTTCTAACACTGGTACTGGAGAAGGGAGCAGCCAGATTTATATGGAATGGATGGACTTTTTCTGAACAGTAGCTGCCATAAAGGCAGAGTCAGAAATTAGTATGATACAAACCATTGGGAAGGGCTCATTAGCTACATTTCACTTTTATTACAGTCTGTAAATGGCATCCCATATAGCTTTTGCCTGGGTTTCTTTCAACCTGAAATCAGGGTTTCTGTGAGTTGTAAATGTGCAACTAATGTACCTTTTTATAATTGGTCTGAAAGAAGAGTATTTTTAAGGCAGTTAATATTTCTGAGAATTTGTGCAGTTTGTAATAAGTAAATATCAGTGCTAAAACCTAGGATGTCTTTTTTTTTTTTTTAACCACATTAGCTATCGTTTTCATGTTTTTTTTCTAGTATGGTTTATAAAATCAGAGATGACCAATATGAGGGAATTCTGTCCTTGAATAAAGAAAGAAGTATGTAATTTTTTTTTTTAATTCTAAGTACTGAGTCTCTAAAATATGTGGACAGAGATTTGATTTTTGATTGTTGATTAAGTAGTTCATATTCCTGTCTTACTATTTTACAAAGCACATCCCTCCTCTGCTTTCTATAAGCAGCCTCTTTAAGGTAGTACATGAGAGTGGGATGTTTCTTCTCTGAAATGTTTGTATGATAGGTCTCTGTAATAAATCCAACTGTTTTTGACTTGTCTAATAAAGATGCTATTTTAAAGATCTCAGTGGAAGTCTTCTATATCAATAGGAGCTGTGATAGTTAAATTGTAAAGCACTGTAAGTAACATACTTTCTGTTTAAATAGAGATTATAATGCAGTTACTGTATTTTAGAATATAAAATATTTTTATATGCCTCTTGAAGGTATCTTATTTTAAAACAAACAACTTGCTAATAATTTCCTTAAAAAAACAGGCGATTCATGTCATCACAAAATTGATGTTAACCAACTATTATTTTTTCTCTGAAAAACATAATCAAACTTGTCCTCTCATCATGATTAGTACAGTAACACATTATAGATTGTCCATTGATTCCTTCGTGCCAGTAGCTGAGAGATAAGGTGAAGATGTTACATCTGTTCAGACATTTATTCTGTACAACCCATGGAACATATTGAACAGAAGCTCAAACTTCAACTGCAAAAAGTAGAAGAAAACCCAACAATATGGTATGCATCTTTTTAATTTAAATTTAATCAATTATATACTGTTAGTGTTTGCTAAGGATATTATAATTAATACCAAAAATAACACATGGATGCATTAGCAATATATGGTGCGTATATATCTAGGTAGGTAGATAGATAGAGTTCTGAGTTATGGGATAAATAGGCTTACTAGATTTGGGAACTATCTGATTCTAACATGATATTCAAAACTAATTAGTTTTAAAGTACATCTAAACCTTCTTGTTTTCTACATTTTGTTTGTATACTTTAATTAATCTCTATTTTGCATATATTGACCAAAATCAGACATTGGAAATCTACTTCACTTAAATGGATACTGCTGTTTATGCTGAGAGCACATGTATCTATCTATCATCTTTTTTCTTCCTTGTTTCAGCTATCAAGTATATATTTACTGTTTTATTCTATATTTAAGGGATAGATTTACGAACATAGACTTGGGAAGCCAACTTACTTGGTTCAAATCCTAGCTCTGCAACTTTATGTTAATTAACTTACCCAAAGACACAAAACTATAATTTTGCCTCAGTTTACACCTCATCTGAAAAATGAGAATAATATGCAGACTCTTTTAGATTGCTATGAAAAACTATTAATTAAATACATATAATATTGCTTCAACTATATTAGCACTTAACAATTAGGCCTGGGTTTTAGATGCAGCATCTCCCTAACAAACAGCCCACAAACATATCTATGAAGTTACAGTGAAAAAAAAAGTGCCTAGTACTGAAAAGTAGTGTTAAGCACTAACGTATTAACAATATAAGAGCAGTTACAACTAAGTAAACATTCTTAAGTAAACATTCTTAAGAATTCTTTAAAATTTCAATATCATTTCCATATGACCCAGAAATCCACATCTAGTTATTTACCTGAGAGAAAAGAAAATATACGTCTATTCAGCTGTTCATAGACTCTTTATACCTGATAGTGAAAACCTGGAAACAATCCAAATGTCCATCAAAAGTGGAATACATAAATTGTGGTATGTCTATACAATGGAATACTACTTAGCAGTAAGAAAGAACTACTGATAACATGTAATAACATGGATGAATCTGAAGACATTTAACTAACTGAATGAACAAGGCCAGGCACAAGAGATAATGTATTGTATGATTCTATTTATATGAAATTCTAGAAATGACAAATCTAAATTACAGAGTTGTAAAGCATCAGTGGTCTTCTGAGGCTGAGGATGGGATGTAAACAATTCTTTGTGTTAAATTCCATCTGTTTTAAATGCTTAATGTGATTGCTATTTTCCTGACTGGATCCTGCCTGAGGAAACAACTTTGTCAAGACATTTGAAAAAGAACAGCATATTTATTATGCACAAATAAAGTAAAATAAAAAGGAATTATAAAGATACTAGAAATTAGTAAAATAGAAAATTATAGAGAACATGAAGGCAAAAGATAGTCCTTTGAATAATCTATTGGGAAGATTAAGTTAAAAAGTGAAATATATTTGTGTATCAGGCATGAAAAAAGACAATTCATTACAGATTACACAGACACTTAAAACAGCAAAGAGGATGTTTTATGACTAAAGGCTTCTCTCAAAGAAAACTCCAGGTATACATTACTTCACAGATAAATAAGTTCTTCTAAACATTTAAGGAAAAAAGACATCATCAAGCTTATATAAATTCTACCAGAGAACAACAACAACAAAAAAACGAGGAATGACTTCCCAACTTTTTTATGACTTTAACATAACTTGAACTTGGAAAACTTGAAGATATTATGAAAAAGGAGAATTATAGGCAAATCTCATAAACATAGGTACAAAAATCCTAAATGAAAAATTAGCATATTAAATCCAGCAATATATACAATAAAATGTATCATGGTTAAGTAGCTTGATAAGGATTGGATTCATGTTTGAAAATCGATTAATACCATTTTGCACAGTAACAAATGAAATATAAAATCACATGATCATCTCAGTAGATGTAGGAAAAGCATTTGATGAAATACAATGTCCAAATATGACTTACCAAAAAAAAAAAAAAAAAAAAAACCTTAGAAAACTAGGAATTGGAGACAACCTTCTTAATCTGATGATAAAGATTTTCTACAAAAGCAAAACAAAACTATCAGAGACACTGTACTTAACAGCATACTTAACAACATCATCATCTATTTAGAAAATTTAAAATAATCAACAGAAACTAGAAGGGTATCAGCAAGATCATAATACGTAAGGTCAACATATAAAAATCAATTATATTTCTATGTACCAGCAAAATTGGAACATGAAATGTTAAAAAATATTACCATTTATAATAGCATAAACCCCACATGTCTTCTCAAAATAAAGGTGCACAGAAAAACATACTAGGATATTTATAGCAGGTTTATTCAAAATTGCCAAAATAAGAAACAATCCAATGTCCATCAGTAAAATGGGTAAATAAATTAATAATATACTGAAGTATTAGGTAGCAGTGGTTGATATACTTTTTGATATCAGGAAACCCATGCACTCTAACAAAAGGTTGATGATATTAAAAAGCCTTTATTCCAATGGCATCTTTCACAGAACTAGAACAAAAATCTTAAAATTTGTATGGAGACACAAAAGATCCCGAGTAGCAAAAGCAATCTTGAGAAAGAAAAATGGAGCTGGAAGAATCGGCTCCCTAACTGACTTCGGACTATACTACAAAGCTACAGCCATGAAAGCAGCATGGTACTGGCATAAAAACAGAAATATAGATCAATGCAACAGGATAGAAAGCCCAGAGATAAACCCATGCACCTATGGTCACCTAATCTATGACAAAGGAGGCAAGAATATACATGGAGAAAAGACAGTCTCTTCAATAAGTGGTTCTGGGAAAACTGGACAGCTACTTGTAAAAAAATGAAATTAGAACATTCTTTACCACCATACACAAAAATAAACTCAAAACGGATTAAAAATCTAAATGTAAAAGACCGGACACTATAAAACTCTTAGAGGAAAGCATAGGCAGAACACTCTTTGACATAAACCACAGCAATATCTTTCTCAATCTGTCTCCTAGAGTAATGGAAATAAAAACAAAAATAAACAAATGGGACCTAATTAAACTCAAAAGCTTTTGCACAGCAAAGGAAACCACAGACAAAACGAAAAGACAACCCACAGAATGGGAGAAAATATTTGCAAACGATACAACTGACAAGGGATTAAGCTCCAAAATATACAAACAGCTCATGCAGCTCAATACCAAAAGAACAAACAACCCAATCAAAAAATGGGCAGAAGAGCTAGATAGACATTTCTCCAAAGAAGACATACAGATGGCCAAGAGGCACATGAAAAGATGCTCAACATCGCTAATTATTAGAGAAATGCAAATCAAAAGTACAATGAGATATCACTTCACACAAGTCAGAATGGCCATCATCAAAAAGTCTACAAAGGATAAATGCTGGAGAGGGTGTGCAGAAAAGAGACCCCTCCTACACTGTTGGTAAATTGGTACAGCCACTATGGAGAACAGTATGGAGGTTCCTTAAAACAGTAAAAATAGAGCTACGATATGATCCAGCAATCCCACTCCTGGGCATATATACAGAGAAAAACATGGTTTGAAAGGATACAAGCACCCCAGTGTTCATTGCAGTGCTGTTTACAATAGCCAGGACATGGAAGCAACCTAAATGGCCATCAACAGAAGAATGGATAAAGAAGATGTGGTACACATATACATTGGAATATTACTCAGCCGTAAAAAAGAATGAAATAATGCCATTTGCAGCAACTCGGATGGACCTGGAGATTATCATACTGAGTGAAGTAAGTCAGACAGAGAAAAGACAAATACCATATGAGATAGCTTATATGTAGAATCTTTAAAAAATGATACAAATGAACTTATTTACAAAACAGAAACAGACTCACAGACTTACGTAACGAACTTATGGTTATTGGCAAGGAATGTTAAGGGGGAGGGACAAATTGGGAGTTTGGGATTGACATGTACACACTGCTATATTTAAAATAGATAGTCAACAAGGACCTACTGTATAACACAGGGAACTCTGCTCAATAACCTAAATGGGAAAAGAACTTGAAAAAGAATAGATACATGTATATGTATAACTGAATCACTTTGCTGTACACCTGAAACTAACACAACATTGTTAATCAACTATACTCCAATATAAAATAAATTTTTTTTAAAATTAAGTGTATCAGGCCTTACACTTGTTGAGAGAATTAATACAAAGCCTATATGTGTGTTATATCTATCAATATGTACAGTATTAAAACTGAAACTGAGATATGGTTTCATAAACTGTTTAGAGCTGTGATGCATCTGAGCTTTTACAAGTTAGCCTGCCACAGTTTCGTGGATGCTGGCAAAAGAGAAATGAGAAAGGAAATAACTCACATTAATAGTGGTCAGAGTACTGTAATTTTCTTTTACCAATTCTGAGCACCACTTCCCACAGGGCAACATGAAGAGTGCCAGATGACATGAGCACATGCAGTGTGAGTCATGTTACAGGAGAGGAACCTTGAGTTTAGGAGCCCGGTCTTTTTTATAATGGGCAGTAAGCATAACTGCTCTTTGCAATTGAGGAAGACATTATCTCTGTCTCCCAGGCTGTTTACTACATAAACATCCTTGAAAAAGTAGTCCAGAACAAAGGGAGTGAGTGCCTCCACTCACAAGAAAGTGCAGAAACATGACAGACCCATAGGTAATTATCTTCCAACCCATTCATGTTAACATAAATAACACATTTTATGAAAAATAACTTTTCTGAAACAAAATTAGTGAGAAGAGTGTTTTACAATTTGATTTACAATTTTGCAGATCTATTTAACACCTGGTTTTAATAAAAGGAGCAACCTAGATGTCTAATAGTAGATGGCAAGTTAAATTAAGATACAACACTGGAAGTAAATAAATTCTTTTAAGACTGAGGTAGATCTATATGTGTTGATATGACAAAATACTCAAAATATATCAAATATACGTGTGTGTGTGTGTGTATAATGCATGGTTTGGAAACTAATGCACATATATGTGTGTGTCTATGTGTCTACTTGTAAAGAAACAAAAGAATTACCAACAGTAGTATTTTTGTGGTTGAAGACCAGAAAGGGAGGGGATCTTTTTTTTGTTTTTAGTTTAACCTTCTTTGCTTTGATTTCTTTTATAATGATCATGTAGAGTTTTTATAACTGAAAAATGCAAATCTGCTCCCTCATTGTCCAAATCCCTTCAGTGCATTTTCTTTACCCATAAGATAAAGGCCTTACTCCTTATCCAAGGTCCACCATGATGCTGCTACCCCAGTCTCTGCATCCTTGGCTGTACCACTTTCTGCCCCTGTGTTTTACTCCTCTTTCAGAACTACTTTTTAACTCCTTCCACTAGAATGCAAGCTCCACACAGGCAGGAACTATATCATCAATTGTAATACCTCCCCCCACCCCCAAAATAGTGCCTAGAACATAGAAGGTACTCAATGTGTGTTGTGTGAACAAATTCATTGATTAATTAACTGTTCTAGTTCTCCATCAGTTTAACAGGGCAGGGCCTTCTTTTTAAATAGAACACTTTCCACTTTACTCCATGTAACTGTCTCTTTCACATCTTAATGGCCTCAACTTCAATATTTCTGTTAGGAAGACTTCTTGACATTGCAAATCTGGCTAGGTCTGTCTGGCTTTATGCTCCTACAATGTCCTCTATTTATCCCTCTTAACACTCAGCGCAGTGATAATCCTGTAATTACAACCCTGACTACCACCACCACCACCAATCCTTCCAGCTCACTCTGTGCCCTCACTATCACTCCTTAACTACATCTAAACCTCTATTATATATTTCTGTACCCACCATCACACCCCTCATACTCATCCCTCAAGTAAGTGCACTTCCCCTCTTATCCAGCATAGTTTCCAGGGTCCTTCATTATAACAAATTCCTTACCATCACTAATTCACTTGCTCCTCAGTACTTCCACTGCACTTGCTTGGAAAAATGCTACACCCTGCACACGATTTCTTGACCCATTCGCACTTGGCTTTCTAAACAATTTTCTTCTTGAAATAAGACACTCTTTCTCCTGTGTCATCAGTTATTTCTTCCCTAATATATAGATATAGAAAATTTTACCAAAACAGTTATCTATAGTTGCTGTCTCAACCTCCTCACCTTCTGTTCTTTCCCAAATCCATTCCATCAAGGCTTTTCTGTCTCTTCTACTTCACTGAAACTGTTGTTATCAAGGTCAACAACAATCTCCATGTTCCTAGTCCTCACTAAGCAACATTTCACCAAAATATTAACTCTTCCATTTCTGAAATACTTTCTCCTTTTGGCTTCTAAGAGCTTTTCCTCCCCACTAACAGGCAGCTTCTTTGATTCTGCTGCCGAATCTTTAAATGTTGGTTTGGTTGCTCCATGACTTGGTCTTGACCTCCCTTCTCATTCTTACCTACTCTTCCTTCTTAGATTATTTAACTCAGTCCCAAGACTTTAAATACCATTTCCCCAAATACATGTCTACAACCCTGACTTGTCCCTGGACAAAACATTTGTATATCAAACTGTCTATTTACCGTTTACTACTTTTAAGGTTTTCTTTTTGATTTTCAAAAACTCTTAACTGTAACATATTCTTGATTACTGGAGCATACCCCAAGATCAACCTGCTGTCTGCACAATCCCTCCCCTTATCACTCAGCCAGAGGCACAACCATCCACCCAGCTGCTCAAGTGACAACATCTAGAAATTATTCGTGCTTCTCATTCCCTCACATTAGAAAGTTTTATTCATTCCACCTCCAAAATATATCCCCAATTTTTCCAGTTTTTCTCCATCTTCTTTTCAGTTCAAATATACTATCATCTCTAACCTGGAATAGAATGATTGATAGTCTCTTGATTGTTTCACTCTTGCCTCTGGTAATTTCCATTAACTACATAGCACCCAAATCAATCCTCTTGCAAATACAAATAACATTATGTTACACCACAGAATCAAATTCTCTCTGTTTCCCAATATAATTAGAATATATTCCAAAATCTTTGCCCAGTCATATAAGGCTCTATATTATTCAGTCCTTGTCTATCTCTCCAAATTTTTTCTTCGTACTCCCCCACTGCTTCCCACATTCCAGCCACACTGACCTTGTTTCCATTTCTCTAGCATGCTAACCTTCTGATGTCTCAGTACAACCTCTATAGTTTCTATTTCCTGAAAATTCCATGGCTGATTCATTCTCATTTTGAATTCTTATCTAAGCCAATTATGGTTTATGAAAGAAGAACCCAGATCACTGGGTTCCTAGCTAACCCAGTGATCTCTATCACAATACTGTTTTCTTCATAACACTTATCCATGCCTGAAATTTCAATTTCATTTTTTTCTCTGCCTCCCCCACCATAAGTAAAGACTTTTTATGTCTTGTTCAGTATATTTTTTAGCACACACAGCAATGCCTGATGTACCAAATAAATGATGGATGTATCAATTCAATGATTGTTTTCCTAAGATCCTAAGGTCTATTTTGGCAGGATTGTTTCTCATTTGCTCAGAGCTGCATCCTCAAAACCTAACATAAACTTATGCACCTAGTGGGTGCTTAATATTGAATTGATACATAAATAAATGAAAAGTTTAAAGATGCGGCTCTTAACAAGATCTTGCCTTTGTTAATGCTTCAGTTTTATTTTGCCATCCATGTACCAACATGCAGGCCATTATCCTGCTTAAAAAAAAACAAAAAACAAAAAACAAACAAATAAAAAAAACTTTAACAGAAGCTTTCTGCTGTTCTAGGAGAAGTTACAACTTTGACCATAGATACAAGGCCTTCCATGAATCATGGCTCTTAATACATTTATAATTTTATTTCTTACAAAAACAGTTCCAGGAAATAATCTCTACCAGGAATGCTTTTCCTCCCTACTTCTCTCTTTCTCTCTCTACTTGCTGATCTCTTGATCTTTCTTTAAAAATTGTTAAAGTATATAGTAAATGATTTTATGCCTGGGTCCTTTATTAGAATATGAGTCTATATAGGGCAAGGACAATTTTACATGGCTTTAAAAAAAGGCATCTCCAGGATATGTTATATCAATGTAGATTTTATAGTACTTCACTGGTAAACTTCTATTATGCATAAATTGTTACTCGAAGACTTAATTTGTACTTCAAAATAAAAGACCTGTTTTTACTTATTAAATTATGACATTGCCACAAAGATCCAATCTTTATGTCTTCAGCAATTAGCATAAGGGCTGGCCTGAACTCAGTCTCTCAATAAGCACAGAAGAAAGGGAGAGAGGGAAAGAGAAGACAGAGAAGAATGAAATATTTTACCATCATCTGAAACATATTTTGCAATTATTTTTTATATCAATCAATCATCTTAGTACTCTCAACATTTTCTGACTTTTTCATGTTTTTCTTTTCTCCATTTCAATCCTGACTTCAGCAGATGCCCTCTTCTATCCTGTAAAATGTATCACTCCTCCTTTGAGGAACTCATTCATTTCTTAGTCTAAAGACCCAGTTCAAAGACTCGAATCAAGATAGCAGAGTAGGAGGATGCAGAACTCCCCTCCGCCCAAGAACACATCAAAAATACATCTACATGTCACACAATTCTCACTGAGAACTAAGTGGAGATTAGCAGAAAGACCCCTGTACAACCAAGGCTGTAAGAAAGATACACACAGAATTGGGTAGGAAAGGAAGAGAAGTAATCAGGTTGGGACCTGTCCCCTGGGAGGGAAACTCAGAGGAAAAAGGAAGTTACATGGGCAGAAACCCTCCCTGGGTAGTGAGTGGTTTGAGCCACATATTAGGCACTCCAACCCTGGGGTCCTACAAAGGGAAGACAAGCCCCCTTGGCCGGACAGAGGGCTGGTGGGACTGCCAGGAGGGCTATAGGAAGTCTGGTCTCCACTTGTGAGGAGAACATGAATACTTAGTTGCTCCCAAAGCAGGGCAGAAAAGGTAGACTGAAGCCATTCAGGTGGCTGACTGGTTTTCCACAACCATGTCGGCATGGACCCCAGCCTGAACCGACCAAACGCTTTAGCAACACTTGCCTCATGTCGCTGCTCCACACTGGAGCAAGGGCTGCCACAACTGAGAAAAAAACTCAGCTGTGAGATGCTGAGGTGGGCTTAAACCCTAAGCTGCATCTGAGCAGGGAGAGGGCAGCCACTACTGGCAATTGTACAGGTGGCCCATCAGAGGCAGTCCAGATCCCTGGTGTTAGCTAGACTGCCACAACCCAAGACCTGACCCTCATCAAACATTAACACCCACTCCTCTTGTTCCAGCACTAAACGCCTCTGGGGCAAGGCTGCCAATGTTGGGAGGGGGAAAGCACATGCATAAAGGGAACTGAGCCAGCTTGGACCTGAACATCAGGGCTCCTGCTCAAGCAATGTGGGGCCGGACCCCTCCCCTGATAGGGCAGTGACAGCCACTGAGCAGAGGGGACGTACTAGCCCCTCCATCTCCTGCCTCACCTCCTAACAAGGTGACAGCTGCCAGCACACCCTTAGGAAAGACATGACTTGTGTTCACTTCAAATACATCTCTCACAAAACTGTCCTAAAAGAAAAGTTAAAATGTCTTCTCTAAGTGGAAAAGAAAAGGCTATAACAAGAAGTAAATATCTCTAGGAAAGGAAAAATCCTGTTAAAGGCAAATATGTAATAAAGGCTGAGGATCCACCACTTAAATAAGCTAGCATGAAGATTAAAAGAGAAAAAAATTGTAAAATCAAGTATAACTAAAATAATCAGTAAAGAGATAAACAAAGATGTAAAATATGATGTCAAAAACATATACATAGGAGCTTCCCTGGTGGCGCAGTGGATGAGAATCCGCCTGCCAATGCAGGGGACACGGGTTCGAGCCCTGGTCTGGGAAGATCCCACATGCCGCGGAGCAACTAGGCCCGTGAGCCACAACTACTGAGCCTGCGCGTCTGGAGCCTGTGCTCCGCAACGAGAGGCCGCGATAGTGAGAGGCCCGTGCACCGCGATGAAGAGTGGCACCCGTTTGCCGCAACTAGAGGAAGCCTTCGCACAGAAACAAAGACCCAACACAGCCAAAAATAAATAAATATTTTTAAAAAGTGATTAAAAAACATATACATACACTAATATGTATAAAATGGATAACTAATAAGAACCTGCTGTATAAAAAAATAAAATATTCAAAAATTCAAAAAACCCCCACAAAATGTGGAGGAAGGAAGTAAAAACATAGATCTTTTAGAATGTATTTGAACTTAAAGGACTACCTGTTTAAAACAAATAGATATAATTATAGGCCAACATATATGATGAATTCCATGGTAACCACAAATCAAAAACCTATAATAGATACACAGAAACAAGATAGAAAGGAACACAAACACATCACTAAAGAAAATCATTAAATCACTAGGGAGGAAACTAAAAGAAGAAAAAAACAGGGAAGAACTACAAAAACAACCAGAAAATAAGTAATAAAACAGCAATAAGTACATACCTATCAATAATTACTTTAAATGTCAAGGGACTAAATGCTCCAATCAAAAGACACAGGTTGGCTGATTGGATTAAAAAACAAGACCCACATATGCTGGTTACAAGAGGCTCACTTCAGTGCTAAAGACACACACAGACTGAAAGTGAGGGGATGGAAAAAGATATTTCAAGCATATAGAAACAATAAGAAAGCTGGGGTAGCAATACTTGTATCAGACAAAATAGACTTTAAAATAAAGACTGTTACAAGAGGCAAAGAAAGACAGTACATAATGATCACAGGATCAACCCAATAAGAAGATATAACAACTGTAAATATATATACATCCACCATAGGAGCACCTCAATATAGAAGGCAAATGCCAACAGCCATAACAGGACAAATCAACAGTAACACAGTAATAGTGGGGGACTTTAATACCCCACTTACATCAATGGACAGATCATACAGGCAGAAAATCAATAAGTAAACAGTGGCCTTAAATGACATGACAGACCAGTTGGACATAACAGATATCTACAGGACATTCCATCCAACAACAGCAGAATACACATTCTTTTCAGGTGCACATGGAACGTTTTCCAGGATAGATCATATGCTAGGCCACAAAACCAGTCCCAACAAATTTAAGACGATAGAAATTATATTAAGCATCCTTTTCTGACTACAACAGTATGAAACTAAAATCAATTAGAGGAAGAAAAATAGGAAAAGCACAAACACATGAAGACTAAACAACATGCTTATAAAAAAAAACCAATGGTTCAGTGAAGAAATCAAAGAGGAAATTGGAAAATACCTAGAGACAAATGAACATGAAAACACAACTTTCCAAAATTTATGGGGTGCAGCAAAAAAGCAGTTCCCAGAGGGAGTTTATAGCAATATAGGCCTACATAAGAAACAAGAAAAATCTCAAATAAGGAAGCTAAACTACCATGTAAAGGAATTAGGAAAAGAACAAATAAAGACCAAAGTCAGCAGAAGGAAGGAAATAAAGATCAGAGAGCCAATAAATAAAATAGCAAAAACAACAACAACAACAACAACACAAAAAAGAAGATCAGTGCAACCAAGACCTGGTTTTATGAAAAGATAAACAAAATGGATAAGCCTTTAGGCAGGCTCATCAAGAAGAAAAGAGAGAGGACCCAAATAAACAAAATAAGAAATGAAAGAGGAGAAATAACAACCGATACCACAGAGAATCAAAAAATCCTAAGAGAATACTATGACCAGTTATATATGCCAACAACCTGGAAGAAATGGACAAATTTCTAGAAACATACAACCTGCCAAGACTGAATTAGGAAAGAACAGACAAAATAATAGCTAATACATGTCCTTCTCAAACTATTCTAAAAAATTAAAGAGGATGGAACACTCCCAAATTCATATTATGAGGCCATCATTACCTTGACATCAAAACCAGACAAAGACACTACAAAAAAATTGCAGGCCTGTATTTCTAATGAATACAGATGCAAAAATCCTCAACAAAATATTAGTAAATTGAATTCTATATATAAAGGATCATACACCATGATCAAGTGGAATTATCCAGTATCGCAAATCAATCAATGTGAAGCACTACATTAACAAAAGGAAGTATAAAAATCACATGATCATCTTGATACACACAGGAAAAGCTTTTGACAAAATTCAACAATGAGCTAACAGAAAGAGAAAGCCAAAAAATCAATACTGTTTAAAACCACATCAAAAAGAATAAAATACCTAGGAATAAACTTAACCAAGAAGGTGAAAGACCAATACTCTGAAAACTGTAAAACATTGATTAAGAAATTTGAAAATGATACAAAGAAGTGGAAAGCTATCTCATGCTCTTGGATTGGAAGAATTAATACTGTTAAAAAGCACTCTACATGGTTAATGTAATCTCTATCAAAATACCCATGACATTTTTCACAGTTCTAGAAAAAATAATCTTAAAATTTATATGGAACCACAAAAGATGCCGAATTGCCAAACCAATGCCCAGAAAAAAGAACAAAGCTGGAGGTATCAAGCTCCCTGACTTCAGACTATGTACTACAAAGCCACAGTAATCATAACAGCGTGGTACTGGCACAAAAACAGACAAATAGATCGTGGAACAGAATAGAGAGCCCAGAAATAAACCCATGCACTTAGGGTCAATTAATGTACAACAAAGAAGGCAAGAATATACAATGGAGAAAAGACATTCTTTTCAATAAGTGGTGCTGGGAAAACTGGACATCTACATGTAAAAGAATGAGATTAGAAAACATTTACTCACACTATATACAAAATAAACTCAAAATGGATTAAAGACTTAAATGTAAGACCTGAAACCATGAAACTCCTAGAAGAGAACATGACACTCTGTGACATAAATCATAGCAACATTTTTTTTTGGATCTGTCTCCTAAGGCAAAAGAAATAAAAGCAAGTATAAATAAATGGGATGTAATTAAACTTAAAAGCTTTTACACATCAAAGGAAACCACCGACAAAATGAAAAGACAGCCTACTGAATAGGAGAAAATATTTTCAAATGATATGACTGATAAGAGGTTAACATCTAAAATATATAAACAGCTCATACAATCCAATATCAAAAAAACAAACAACCTGATTAAAAACTGGGCAGAAGACCTGAATAGACATTTTCCCAAAGAAGATATACAGATGTTCATCAGGCACATGAAAAAATTCTCAACATCACTAATCATCAGAGAAATGCAAATCAAAACCACAATGAGATATCACCTCACATCTGTCAGAATGGCTATCATCAAAAAGAACATAAATAACAAATATTGCTGAGGATGTGGAGAAAAAGCAACCCTAGTACACTATTTGTGGAACTGTAAATTGGTGCGGCCACTATGGAAAACAGTATGGAGTTTCCTCAAAAAACTAAAAAAACTATCATGTGATCCAGCAATTTCACCTCTGGCTATATAGCTGAAGAAAACAAAAACACGAATTCAAAAAGATACATGCACCCCAATATTCATAGCAGCATTATTTACAATAGCCAGAATATGTAAGCAGCCTAAGTCACCACCGACAGAAGAATGGATAAAGATGGTGTGGTATGTGTATGTATGTAAGTATGCACACTCACACACACATATATACACAAAGGAAATTACTCAGCCATAAAAAAAGAATGAAATTCTGAAAACTGCCACTACATGAATGGACCTAGAGAGTATTATGCTTAGTGAAATAAGTCAGACAGAGAAAGACAAATACTGTATGTTATAACTTATATGTGGACTCTAAAACATAAAACAAATCAATGTATATAACAGAAACTGAATCAGATATAGATAACAAACTAGTGGTTACCAGTGGGGTGAGGGGAGGGGGGAGGGGCAAAATAGGGGTATGGAATTAAGAGACACAAACTATCATGTATAAACAATGAAATACAGCCATTATTTTGTCATAACTTTAAATAATCTATAAAAATACCAAATCACTATATTGCACACTTAGAACTAAGATTATGAATCAACTATACTTCAATAAAAAATAAAACATAAAGATCTAGTTCAATCCCTCTTTCTATATTTGGCAGAATCAGAAATGGACCCACATTTATTCCTGACTAGTAGTCAGAACTTCTTCCATTGTTACTGTTTATTTTATAGACAGGGAAAATCACATACACCATCTTTGGCTTTTGGCATACCCTCAGATCTATGCTATATTATAAATTTGACTCTGCTGTTTCTTTGTCCTGGATATATCTAATCCTGATACAGCTTTAGTGTACAATCCATTAAGATTACTTTTGTTTCATGAAAAGATGCTCAACATCACTAATTTTTGGAGAAATGCAAATCAAAACTACAATGAGGTATCACCTCCCACTGGTCAGAATGGCTATCATCAAAAAATCTACAAATAATAGATGCTGGAGAGGGTGTGGAGAAAAGGGAACCCTCCTACATTGTTAGTGGGAATGTAAATTGGTGCAGCCAGTATGGATAACAGTATGGAGGTTCCTTAAAGAACTAAAAATAGAGTTATCATATGACCCAGCAATCCCACTCCTGGGCATATATCTGGAGAAAACCATACTTCAAAAAGATACATGCACCCCTATGTTCATAGCAGCACTATTTACAATAGCCAGGACATGGAAACAACCTAAATGTCCATCAATGGAGGAATGGATAAAGAAGATGTGGTACATATATACAATAGAATATTACTCAGCCATAAAAAGGAGCGAAATTGTGCCATTTGCAGAGACGTGGATGGACCTAGAGAGTGTCATAAAGACTGAAGTCAGAAAGAGAAAAACATATATCGTATAATATCACTTATATGTGGAATCTAGAAAAATGGTACAGATGAACTTATTTGCAAAGCAGAAATAGAGTCACATATGTAGAGAACAAAGGTAAGGATACCAAGGGGGAAAGGGTGGGGTGGGATGAATTGGGAGATTGGGATTGACATATATACACTACTATGTATAAAATAGATAACTAATGAGAACCTACTATATAGCACGGGGAACTCTACTCAGTGTTCTGTGGTGACCTAAATGGGAAGGAAATCCAAAAAAGGGGGTATATGTATACGTGTAGCTGATTCACTTTGCTGTACAGCAGCAGAAACTAACACAACATTCTAAAGCAAATATACTCCCATAAAAATGAATTAAAAAAAGATTATTTGTGTTTGATTATTAAATTATATGTATGTACTCAATGAAAAGATACTACAGGAAAAATTCAAAAATTTCCAAGATAACAAATGGCATATAGCCCACTTATTTTTAATATTCACATACTGTGTCTAAGATTTAGAGTCTGAGCTCTGCTCTTTTTATACTTTGTTGAATTCACCTCTACTGAAAATAGCAGGGAACTATCCACTAGCAATTATCAGAGCAGAAACTCTGTACTATTTTAAAAATCCAATAATATAACAGGATATTGGAGGGGGTGATCAACTCATGTGAAATATAGAGAGAAGGCTTTCCTTTGTTATTCTAGTAAACTCACAACCCACCCAATGAATCCCTTTATGATCATGTGGGAATTGGCCTGGAGGCAATAAAAATAGAAAAGGGAACAAAGATTTTAGTCTCATCTACATGGCAGAAAATAATCAGCTATGTAAACATGGAGTGTCCACATTACATGTAAAAGTTTGCTCATGAAACCAGGTTTTGAAAGTGTAGTTCATAGAGTACCACTCACATAAACTAGATCATGGACAATACTGTAGTTAGTTCTCAATAAATGAATAATATTTCAACTTTGTTGGTGAAATGAAGAATACAAACAAATAAATAAATAATGTTAAGGCTTGATCAAGTGCTAAAATAAAGGGTTCAGGCAGTAGATATCCAGGAAATTTGAGCAGAAATCACTGAACTTTAGAAGAAAAGTAGAGGAATGAATTATTCCTTAGGTCAATCAATGATTCAGCAAGTATCTCTTGAGCCTCTACTATATGCAAAGCATTGCCCTAAACACACAATTTGAACCTGTGAGAAGGAGTGAGGCGACAGTCCCTCTGGTTAGTCTACCACCACCCCACCCCCCCGCCCATTCTTTCATACTCTGCAAGTCTCAATAAGACACCATTTTCTCCCAGCCAGTTAAATATTTGTCATTATGTTGATAAAGTAGACTTTAACTGGTCTCCCCACCATCAATCTATCTCCAGAGGAAACATTTTTTAGTACACAGAATAATGGCCTTCCCCCCAAAGATGTTCACATCCTAATCCCACAACCTATGAATATATTATACTACATGGCAAGGGGGAATTAAGGTTGCTAATTGGCTGTCCTTCAAATAAAGAGATCATTCGGGATCATCTGAGTGGGTCTTATGTAGCCACAAGGGTCATTATAAATAGGGATGAAAGAGGCAGAAGAGTCAGAACCAGAGAGATGGCATTGTGAGCAAGTCTTGATTTGCCATTGTTGGCTTTGAAGATGTAAGGGAGCCACAAGCCAAGTAATGTGACTCGCCACTAGAAGCTGGAAAAGGCAAGAAAATGGATTCTCCCTTAGAACCTCTAGAAAGGAGCACAGTCCTGCCTACCTTGATTTTAGCTAATGAGATCCATTTCAGACTTTTGACCACCAAAACTGTAAAATAACAAATTTGTTGTTTCAAGCACCTGTGTGGCAATTTGTTACAGCAGCAGTAGGAAACTAACACATTCTTCACAAGGTCCTTTTCGAACCACATCCCTTAGAATTGCATTTTTCACAGAACTAGAACAAAAATCTTAAAATTTTAAGTAGACACAAAAGACCCTGAATAGCCAAAGCAATATTGAGAGAGAAAAATGGAGCTGGAGAAATTAGGCTCCCTGACTTCAGACTATACTACAAAGCTATAGTCATCAAGAGAGTATAGTACTGGCACAAAAACGGAAATATAGATCAATGGAACAGGATAGAAAGCCCAGAAATAAACCCATGGGGACTTCACTGGTGGTCTGGTGGTTAAGACTCCGCACTCCCACTGCAAACGGTGCGGGTTCGAACCCTGGTCGGGGAACTAAGATCCCACATGCCATGAGGTGCAGCCAAAAAAAAAAAAAAAAAAAAACCCCACACACCTACGGTCAATTCATCTATGACAAAGGAGGCAAGACTATACAATGGAGGAAAGTCAGTCTCTTCAATAAATGGTGCTGGGAAAACTGGACAGCTACATGTAAAAAAATGAAATTAGAACATTCTTTAACAGCATACACAAAAATAAACTCAAAATGGATTAAAGACCTAAATTAAGACCGTACACTATAAAACTTTTAGAGAAAAAGATAGGCAGAACACACTCTGACATAAATTGCACCAATATTTTTTTGATCCCTCTCCCAGAGTAATGGAAAACCAAAATAAACAAATGGGACCTAATTAAACTCAAAAGCTTTTTTGCATAGCAAAGGAAACCATTAACAAAATGAAACAACAACCTGCAGAATGGGAGAAAATATTGCAAATGATGTGAGCAACATGGGATTAGTCTCCAAAATTTACAAACAGCTCATGCAGCTTAATATCATAAAAACAAACAACCCAATCAAAAAATGGGAAGAAGACCTGAATAGACACTTCTCCAAAGAAGATATACAGATGGCCAAGAGGCACATGAAAAGATGCTCAACATCACTAAATTATTAGAGAAATGCAAATCAAAACTACAATGAGATATCACCTCACACCAGTCAGAATGGCCATCATCAAAAACTCTACAAATGATAAATGCTGGAGAGGGTGTACAGAAAAGAGACCCCTCCTACACTGTTGGTGGGAATGTAAATTGGTAGAGCCACTGTGGAGAACACTATGGAGGTTCCTTATAAAACTAAAAATAGAGCTACCATATGATCCTATACTCCCACTCATGGGCATATATCCAGAGAAAAACATGGTCCAAAAGGATACATGCACCCCAATGTTCATTTCAGCACTGTTTACAATAGCCAAGACATGGAAGCAACCTAAATGTCCATCAACAGGAATAAAGAAGATGTGGTACATATATACAATGGAATATTACCCAGCCATTAAAAAGAATGAAATAATGCCATTTGCAGCAACATGGATGGACCTAGAGATTGTCATACTGAGTGAAGTCAGTCAGACAGAGAAAGACAAATATCCTATGATATTGCCTACATACGTAATCTAAAAACAATTGATACAAATGAACTATTTACAAAACAGAAACAGACTCACAGACTTAGAGAACTAACTTACGGTTATCAGAGGGGAAGGGTGGGGGGAGGGATAGATTGAGAGTCTGGGATTGACATTTACACACTGCTATATTTAAAATAGATAACCAACAAGGACCTACTGTATAGCACAGGGAACTCTGCTCAATATTCTGTAATAACCTAAATGGGAAAAGAACTTGAAAAAGAATAGATACATGTATATGTATAACTGAATCACTTTGCTGTACGTCTGAAACTAACACAAATTGTTAACTATATTCCAATATAAAATAAAAAGTTAAAAAAAAAGAATTGACCCCTTATATAGCCTGTGACTTAGCCACACAGAATTACTTGGGAGTTCCAAGAACATCTCAAACTCTTTTCCACTCTAGTGCTTTTGCACATGGGTCTCCTGTCTATAATGACTTTTTCTGCCTTCTTTAATTTTTGTTTTATATTGTTGATATTATTACCACTTTGTTTTTCACTTTTTTTCCTATTAGCATGGATTGTACTTTTTCCAGTTTTTTTTCTTTCTGGAAAATTTGATAATTATAAAGAATAAAATAAAAATCTCACTATCCTAATATATCTAGAACTTTTTATTTTGGTCTATATAATTCTAGTTATTTATATTAAACAACCTCATAATTTAAACTATTATAAATTACTGTGAATGTTATTTTATATTTCACCACTTCTAATAATATTGTAAGATTTTCCTCATTATTATGCTTTGATAATCTAATTGTTGCTCAGTATTCATTGCAATTATAATTAACAATTTAATTGATCAATTTCCTACCATTATTGTATATTTTACTGACCTCATGTAAAACTTTCTGCAATGATCATCCTTATGGTTATATCTTAGAACATTTATTTATTTTTTTTGGCTGCGTTGGGTCTTCATTGCTGCATGTGGGCTTTCTCTAGTTGCGGCGAGTGGGGGCTACTCTTCGTTGCGGTGCGTGGGCTTCTCATTGCAGTGGCTTGTCTTGTGGCACAGCACGGGCTCTAGGCACGTGGGCTTCAGTAGTTGTGGCATGCAGGCTCAGTAGTTGTGGCACGTGGGCCCTAGAGCACATGGGCTTCAGTAGTTGTGGCATGCAGGCTCTAGGGTGCATGGGCTTTAGTAGTTGTGGCATGTGGGCTCAGTAGTTGTGGCTCATGGGCTCTAGAGCACAGGCTCAGTAGTTGTGGTGCATGGGCTTAGTTGCTCTGCAGCATGTGGGATCTTCCTGCACCAGGGATCGAGCCCATGTCCCCTGCCTTGGCAGGTGGATTCTTAACCACTGCGCCACCAGGGGAGTCCTTAGAATATTTCTGATGATTTCCATAGGATAACTTCCCAAATTTAAATAGCTGAGTTAGGCTCTGAGCAGTTTTGATATGTTTTGGAAAGCAGTTTGATGGAAAGGTTGTACTTTACTCTTTCTCGGTAGTATATAAAAGTGCCAACACACTGATTGTCATTACAGTACAAATAAATGAACAAAAAATTTTGGTCAGTGGCGTTTCATTGTTGCTTTAATTTACTTTTCTTGGACACTTTGTGAATTTGCATGTTTATTAATGCTTCTTATTTATTTTTCATTATAAAGTTCCCAGTTCATGTCCTTTTATTAGTTTTAAGTGTTTTTATATAACAATATTAAGACCTACTTTGCTGTATAATTTGAGAGTATTTTTCCCAATGTATCTATTTTTGCTCATGTTTATTTTTAAGATAAAGACATTTTAAGTCTTTACATAGTCACATATACTATTTAAAAAAATATATTTATAAGGGCCTTCATTGACCCAGGATCAAATTAATATTTACCCACACGTTATTCTAATTATTTAGTGTGTGTGGTTTTCAACTGCATTTCTGTATTTAATCTACTTGGGATTGATACTGTTGTACAGGTGAATCTATATACTAATTTTATTTTATATTTCCAAAAAGAATAATTTATCCAAGACTTACTTATTAAATGACCACTCTTGATCAAATAGTAAGTGCTTAGATAAAGCTTGGTCTATTTTTGGATTGTCTAAGTTTTTTAAGGATGTCTGTATTCCTGCACATATACACAGTATTATAAAAATTGTCATTTTTAAAATGCATTCCAATACTAGGCACTGGAAATTACCTTATTCTTTCCTTTTAATTTTTTTGTTCATTCTTCAAAAAAAAACTTTGGAATCATCCTGTCAAGTTAAAAAAAAAATCCTAATGGATCCAAAATACATTTATAATTTAAGCAAAGGAGAATTTATGTCTTTATGTGATTCTTTTACATCTAGGAAGAGATTCTCTTTCCACTCACGTATCTCTTTTGTTTGTTTATTATTTTTTAAAATAGTTTATTTTCCCTAGAGTTCAATTTTTTTTTATTATTATTTTATTTATTTTTGGCTGTGTTGGGTCTTCGTTGCTGTGCACGGGCTTTCTCTAGTTGCAGCAAGCGGGGGCTACTCTTCGTTGCAGTGCCTGGGCTTCTCATTGTGGTGGCTTCTCTTGTTGCAGAGCATGGGCTCTAGGTGCGAGGGCTTCATTAGTTGTGGCATGCAGGCTCAGTAGTTGTGGCTCACGGGCTCTGGAGCACAGGGTCAGTAGTTGTGGCGCACGGGTTTAGTTGCTCCGTGGCATGTGGGATCTTCTTAGACCAGGGCTCGAACCCATGCCCCCTGCATTGGCAGGCGGATTCTTAACCACTGCACCACCAGGGAAGTCCCGTATCTCTTTTAATTTATCTTTTAGTAATTATTTATATTTTTAGATATAAACTCCCATATCATTTAAAATATTTCATTAAGTTTATTATTACCAGGAATTTTATTTTTTTGGTTATTAGCAGTTTCTTTTTTCTAACTCGTTATATTAGTAAAGGTTCCTACTGCTAGTCAGGGAAACTTACTCCAGTTAGTTTACAGCTACAAAAGGTGGAAGTCATATTTAATGGCAGGATTCGGAGGTATCTCAGTGAACTTTAAAGGCAAGGGTTTTTTCAGGACTCAGAAATGAATTATAAACAAATTCTCCTGGGATTCCTGATTCCTTCTGCACATCTTGTTTGTTACTCTATGCTTGTCTGCTTGTTTTGTTTTGTTTTTCCCTCTGAGATAGGCTTTCCCTTTTTTTCCCTAGAGAAAAAGAAACATGGTGGATGATTTGCTATAAACAACTCATCGCTCCTGACTTTTTGGTTTAGCAAGTGAATCCATTCCTTTTCTCAGCCTGACTTCCAAACTCCCAAGGAAGAGACCCTGATTGAGCCAAGTTGGGTCAGTGGTGTACCCAGGGCTGATCATCTTCCCCTTCCAGGGTTCACTAGAAACAAAGTTTCTGTGGAAATTTTACTTTTTTCATTTCCTATACTTGCCTGCATGCAGCAGTTGTCTGGAATAAGGAGAAGAGGTGAAAGTGTTAGTCTGGAGATTTGAAATGATAGTTAGCTCTCTTGTTATAGGCCTGTTTCTTCCTTGTGTATATTTTACTGTTTCCAAGGACAAAATATTGCACCTTGAGGTTAGTATTTTCTAGGGAGGTATCATTTCTTATGGAGGCTGTCTGTTCAGGTTTGGAAAATGGTGAGTGAAGAAAAATGATGTCTGTCTTGGTAATTTAAAGAGATAACTGAATAAGGTACTGGTACAAGACAGCTGACTTTCAACTTAATCACCAAGCAGTATGGATTCCTTGGTGCTAGGAAAAAACTGCAGCTTTAGATATTTACACCTGTTCTGAAATCATCTTTCTCAGAATTACTTACATTGAACAAAACAGAAAGGCTGTGCCTTCAAGTGCTCTACTAGTCCCAGTGTAGATTCCAACAGGGGGCACATCTCTCAGTAAACAGTGAGCCAATTAACAGTGAGCACTTCTAAGCTCTCACCCTAAGCTACCCTGGCATCAGGGATGTAATGTCCTGTCTAGTCCCAGTTTCGTGGTGGGTGCTCCTGCTGATCAAAGCTGTTTCAGAACTGGTTGTCTTTTTCCACCATGATAATGATCTTGGGTATCTCACAAACATCATCACAAAGTGACATAACCTTTGAAACTTAGAAGCAGTATAACAGATTTTCCCTTCTTATCCTCACTTGGTGGACAGATCTGAATCCCAAGCACCTAATTACCAACTGAATATTTGCTTTTGACCATTTGGCTCCTAAGTCCCTACAGGCTTGATTCTTAGTTCAAGCCTCCTCAGAAGAAAGCCTGTAAGGGGTCCAAGCTTTACTATCTTGAGCCAGAGAAGATTTAAGACAATAATTCCCCAACAAAGTTATATTCCTTCAACTCTGATTACCTGGCACTATGTTTTGACGCTTCCTTATCTCAGTAATATCTTTCAACCAGGGAGATCAAAATGACCAGAGAGAAATCAAATCTTCACTTTAGATTCTGCCTTCAAAACTAAACTGTTTACTGCACATGAACAAATTAAGCCTCGTGTTTACTCTCACTTTTAGAGAGATAATGGTTGCCTTCCTGTGGTTGTTTATAATGGGTTTTCTGGACAACTATGAAAGAATTGCTGCTGCTGAAATTCCTTTATCTAAAATAATATACCTGAGAGGTGAGAAGCAAATCACTTAACAATTTTTGAATGATAGAAAAGTGCCAAAATTACTTTCTTTAGATGTTTCAGAGATTTCTCATAGTAGGAAATTCTTTTGAATACTGGACCTGAATGTCTAGTGGTCCATATGTTATAAATAAAATCTTCTGCGTGTCAAGGTAACCTGTATTTGGTGGAGAAGGAAAAAGGCAAAGGTGCAGAAAAAGCTCGCCCTTCCTGGGATAGCAGTGGTTCCCATAATTTTGGAATGTAATGCAGAGCTCTTTTGATTCATACTTTATAATCCTAAGAAGTACGTGGACTAGAAAAGAGAAAATGTTCTTATGCTTTTTAAGGGTTAACTTTCCTCACAGCACTTTGCCAGAAGCCTGTTTTTTCTTTTTTTAATTGGTGTATAGTTGTTTTACAGTGTTGTGTTAGTTTCTACTGTACAGCAAAGTGAAGTAGAGTTCCCTGTGAAGTCAGAAAGAGAAAAATAAATATCGTATATTAACGCATATATGTGGAATCTAGAAAAATGGTACAGATGAACTGGTTTGCAAGGCAGAAATAGAGACACGGATGTAGAGAACAAACGTATGGACACCAGAAGCCTGTTTTGATTGGACCAGTACCTCCATCCACTTGCCACTTTTGCCCCCCACTACCTGCTGCCCCACCCCCTTTCAGGTTCAGCCTAACTCTGATTCCTAGGACTGTAGCTTTTACCCTGGTGGTTCATATGAATTGCTTGTGCAGTTTTAAAATGCATAGTTGTCCAGGCCAAAAAACGGGATTCTCATTAGATAGTTCTTGGATCTATAACAACAACAAAGATACTCTGAAGATATTTCTGACAGGCAGCCTCAGTGAGACCCGGCTTAACTAGAAGCAGGAGGGATTTAGGAGGCTCCAGCCCATCATGTCATCCTTTCTTCCAGTAGGTTCTAACATATGCCCCCACATCATAAGCCAAGGTGAGGTTCCCTGTTTGTGAGTTCCTGATTTGGTAACTTTCCTAAAAAATAAAAATTAAAAGAAAAATACCACCTTTACTCCAGCTGGGTGAAATTCTGCCCTTAAACCAAAGACTAATACTTGGAGCACTGTTCTCTACTTATAAGATTTCATGATACCCAAATCTGTCAATCCTGGTTTCCCAGTATTGACTGTTGTTTCCTCCATTGAGATTGCCATTCACTAGGAAATCAGCACAGTTTGATTTTGGATCCCTCAATAAAGAATTCTCCTAGGGAGTACCATCCCTGCATTTCCATTTTGGTTCCCTTTTTTCCCCTGGGCTTGGATTTGCTATCTAAGCTAATATTTGAGATTAGAATATCCTCTAGAATATCCCTGTCGGAATGGGTATGTCTAGTTTTAGATGGTGGCTCTTCTTAATCTTCTCTGTCTCACTACTGTCAGACCATAAAGCTGAGAGTTCAATCACACACACACACACACACACACAAACCTAGAAATATTTCATCATTTTACTACCCCAGACCACAAAGGAAGAATTTACAGAAGTTCATAATGAGCTAGTAGAGGCCATACGAATCACTGAGATTTGGGATCAGGATTAAGCAGAGGGATTACTGACAGCCAAAGCACATGGGAGTCTGAGATTGTGACCGTGATACTGGGAAGGGACCAAAAAGTGGTCAGCAGGATCAGGGGAAATTTGTGTCCAGTGAGGATGTGATACCTGGAGCCATGCAGATAGACTTGAGGACATTGGTATCCAATCTGTAATTGGGCTGGCAGTTTACAGCTCTTGCTCAGCATCCAACTTCTTGATTTTAGGAAGCACCAGGTTTGAAAGTCACCAGAGGAGTAGTTTTCAAACTATGGTGTTTGGATAGCCTATACAAATGCAGATTCATAGGTTCTACACACCAAATATTCTGTTTCTATAGGTCTCTGATAGGACTGAGGAGTAGCATTTTTGGGGAAAGAAGCCTACGTGATTTTAATACAGCTGGTCAAGGACCATTCCTTGAGGAACTCTGACCACATAAACTATGTCCTAAAATTTGAAGCATAAGATAGGAGGCAAATTATCCCATATATTGGAAGAGCAGAATATAAGCCTGGGGTACCAGGCAGGGCCTGTCAACAACTGCCAAATTGGTTACAAGTGTTAGAAAATAAACTAAGGTATATTAAACTTTCAAGTGTTTACTTGAGCAAACATCAGTTTGAATCAGGCAGCATCAAAACAGAAGTGGTTAAGAGCACTCCACATACAGGAGCTAGGGCAAGGATTTTATAAGGAAGAGGAGGAAGCAAAGCAAACCAAAGCAATTACTTGACTGGGTATAGCTTAAGTGGCTTCCTTATTTCAAAAAGCCTAGTGGCTGTTTGTGATCGGTGGTTCTGAAGTTTCCTTTCAACGCATTTTAGAGTGTGTTGGCTCTCGCTTAGGTTTAGGTTTGCTTACACAGACTACCAAGGCATTAGGGCCACCATAGTCTAATGGCATCGTAAACTAAGAATTGTTAGTTTAATATATTTAGAGTAGAAATAGCTAAACTGAATGACCTCAACTGCCCGACCTTCAAGATGGCAGAGGAGTAAGACGTGGAGATCACCTACCTCTCCACAAATACATCAGTAATACATCTGCATGTGGAACAACTCCTACAGAACACCTACTGAACACTGGCAGAAGACCTCAGACTTCCTAAAAGGCAAGAAACTCCCCACGTACCTGGGTAGGGCAATAGAAAAAAGAAAAAACAGAGGCAAAAGAATAGGGACAGGACCTGCACCTCTGGGAGGGAGCTGTGAAAGAGGAAAAGTTTCCACACACTAGGAAGCCCCTTCACTGGTGGAAATGGGGGGTTGGCAGGGGGGAAGCTTTGGAGCCATGGAGAAGAGCACAGCAACAGGGGTGCAGAGGGCAAAGCAGAGAGATTCCCACAGAGAGGATCGGTGTGGACCAGCACTCACCAGCCTGAGAGGCTTGTCTGCTCACCTGCTGGGGTGGGTGGGGGCTGGGAGCTGAGGCTCAGGCTTTGGAGGTCAGACCCCAGGGAGAGGACTGGGGTTGGCTGCGTGAACACAGCCTGAAGGGGGCTAGTGCACCACAGCTAGCCGGGAGGGAGTCCGGGAAAAAGCCTGGAACTGCCTAAGAGTCAAGAGACCATTGTTTTGGGGTGCACGAGGAGTGGGGATTCAGAACACTGCCTAAATGAGCTCCAGAGACGGGCACGAGGTGCAGCTATCAGTGAGGACACCAGAAACGGGCATGAAACGCTAATGCTGCTGCTGCTGCAGCCACCAAGAATCCTGTGTGCAATCACAGGTCACTATCCACACGTCCCCTCCGGGGAACCTGTGCAGCCCATCACTGCCAGGGTCCCGTGATCCAGGGACAACTTCCCCGGGAGAGCGCACGGCGCGCCTCAGGCTGTTGCAATGTCACACCGGCCTCTGCCACCGCAGGCTCGCCCCGCATTCTGTACCCCTCCCTCCCCCCAGCCTGAGTGAGCCAGAGCCCCCGAATCAGCCACTCCTTTAACCCCCTCCTGTCTGGGTGAAGAACAGATGCCAGAGGGCGACCGACATGCAGAGGTGGGGCCAAATCCAAAGCTGAACCCCGGGAGCCGTGCGAACAAAGAAGAGAAAGGGAAATTTCTCCATGCAGCCTCAGGAGCTGCGGATTAAATCTCCACAATCAATTTGATTTACCATGCACCTGTGGAGTACCTGAATAGACAACAAATCATCCCAAAACTGAGGCGGTGGACTTTGGGAGCAACTGTAGACTTGGGGTTTGCTTTCTGCATCTAATTTGTTTCTAGTTTTATATTTATCTTAGTTTAGTATTTAGAGCTTATTATCATTGATAGATTTGTTTATTGGTTTGGTTGCTCACTTTTTTTTTAAATTACTTTTCTATGTTTTATTTTAATAACTTTACTTATTTTATTATTTTTTCTTTCTTTTCTCCGTTTTCTTCTGAGCCGTGTGGCTGACAGGGTCTAGGAGCTCTGGTTGGGTGTCAGGCCTGAGCCTCTTGAGTTGGGAGAGCCAAGTTCAGAACATTGGTCCACCAGACACCTCCTGGCCCCTCATAATATCAAATGGCAAAAGCTCTCCCAGAGATCTCCGTCTCAACGCTAAGACTCAGCTCCACTCAATGACCAGCAAGCTCCAGTGCTGGACACCCCATGCCAAACAAGTAGCAAGACAAGAACACAACCCCACCCATTAGCAGAGAGGCTGCCTAAAATCATAATAAGGTCACAGACATCCCAAACACACCACCAGACATGGTTCTGCCCACCAGAAAGACAAGATCCAACCTCATCCACCAGAACACAGGCACCAGTCCCCTCCACCAGGAAGCCGACACAACCCACTGAACCAACCTTACCCACTGGGGGCAGACACCAAAAACAATGGGAACTACGAACCTGCAGCCTGTGAAAAGGAGAACACAAACACAGTAAGTTAAGCAAAATGAGAAGACAGACAAATACACAGCAGATGAAGGAGCAAGGTAAAAACCCACCAGACAAAACAAATGAAGAGGAAATAGGCAGTCTACTTGAAAAAGAATTCAGAGTAATGATAGTAAAGATGATCCAAAATCTTGGAAATAGAATGGAGAAGACACAAGAAACGTTTAACAAGGACCTAGAAGAACTAAAGAGCAAACAAACAATGATGAACAACACAATAAATGAAATTAAAAATTCTCTAGAAGGAATCAGTAGCAGAATAACTGAGGCAGAAGAATGGACAAGTGACCTGGAAGATAAAATAGTGGAAATAACTACCAGAGAGCAGAATAAAGAAAAAAGAATGAAAAGAATTGACGACAGTCTCACAGACCTCTGCGACAACATTAAACGCACCAACATTCAAATTATAGGGGTCCCAGAAGAAGAAGAGAAAAAGAAAGGGACTGAGAAAATATTTCAAGAGATTATGGTTGAAAACTTCCCTAATATGGGAAAGGAAATAGTCAATAAAGTCCAGGAAGCACAGAGAGTCCCATACAGGATAAATCCAAGGAGGAACACGCCAAGACACATATTAATCAAACTATCAAAAATTAAATACAAAGAAAAAGTATTAAAAGCAGCAAGGGAAAAGCAACAAATAACATACAAGGGAATCCCCATAAGGTTAACAGCTGATCTTTCAGCAGAAACCCTGCAAGCCAGAAGGCTGTGGCAGGACATATTTAAACTGATGAAAGGGAAAAACCTACAACCAAGTTTACTCTACCCAGCAAGGATCTCATTCAGATTCGACGGAGAAATTAAAACCTTTACAGACTAGCAAAAGCTAGGAGATTTCAGCACCACCAAACGAGCTTTACAACAAATGCTAAAGGAACTTCTCTAGGCAGGAAACACAAGAGAAGGAAAAGACCTACAATAACAAACCCAAAACAATTAAGAAAATGATAATAGGAACATACATATCAATAATTACCTTAAATGCTCCAGCCAAAAGACATAGACTGGCTGAATGGATACAAAAACAAGATGCATATATATGCTGTCTACAAGAGACCCACTACAGACCTAGGGACACATGCAGACTGAAAGTGAGGGGATGGAAAAAGATATTCCATGCAAATGGAAATCAAAAGAAAGCTGGAGTAGCAATTCTCATATCAGACACAATAGACTTTAAAACAAAAACTATTACAAGAGACAAAGAAGGACACTACATAATGATCAAGGGATCGATCCAAGAAGAAGATATAACAACTGTAAATATTTATGCAGCCAACACAGGAGCTACTCAATACATAAGGCAAATGCTAACAGCCATAAAAGGGGAAACTGACAGTAACACAATCATAGTAGGGGACTTTACCACCCCACTTTCACCAAAGGGCAGATCATCCAAAATGAAAATAAATAAGGAAACACAAGCTTTAAATGAGTCATTAAGCAAGATGGACTTAATTGATATTTATAGGACATTCCATCCAAAAACAACAGAATACACTTTTTTCTCAAGTGCTCATGGAACATTCTCCAGGATAGATCATATCTTGGGTCAGAAATCAAGCCTTGGTAAATTTAAGAAAATTGAAATCGTATCAAGTATCTTTTCCAACCACAACGCTATAAGACTAGATATCAATTACAGGGAAAAAATGTAAAAAATACAAACACATGGAGGCTAAACAATACGTTACTAAATAACCAAGAGATCACTGAAGAAATCAAAGAAGAAATCAAAAAATACCTAGAAACAAATGACAATGAAAACATGACGACCCAAAACCTATGGGATGAGGCAAAAGCAGTTCTAAGAGGGAAGTTCACAGCAATAGAATCCTACCTCAAGAAACAAGAGGAATCTCAAACAACCTAACCTTATACCTAAAGCAATTAGAGAAAGAAGAACAAAAAAACCCCGAAGTCAGCAGAAGGAAAGAAATCATAAAGATCAGATCAGAAATAAATGAAAAAGAAATGAAGGAAACAATAGCAAAGATCAAGAAAACTAAAAGCTGGTTCTTTGAGAAGATAAACAAAATTGATAAACCATTAGCCAGACTCATCAAGAAGAAAAGGGAGAAGACTCAAATCAATAGAATTAGAAATGAAAAAGGAGAAGTAACAACTGACACTGCAGAAATACAAAGGATCATGAGAGATTACTACAAGCAACTCTATGCCAATAAAATGGACAACCTGGAAGAAATGGACAAATTCTTAGAAATGCACAACCTTCCGAGACTGAACCAGGAAGAAATAGAAAATATAAACAGACCAATCACAAGCACTGAAATTGAAACTGTGATTAAAAATCTTCCAACAAACAAAAGTCCAGGACCAGATGGCTTCACAGGCGAATTCTATCAAACATTTAGAGAAGAGCTAACACCTATCCTTCTCAAACTCTTCCAAAATATAGCAGAGGGAGGAACACTCCCAAACCCATTCTACGAGGCCGCCATCACCCAGATACCAAAACCAGAGAAAGATGTCACAAAAAAAGAAAACTATAGGCCAATATCACTGATGAACATAGATGCAAAAATCCTCAACAAAATACTAGCAAACAGAATCCAACAACACATTAAAAGGATCACACACCATGATCAAGTGGGGTTTATCCCAGGAATGCAAGGATTCTTCAATATACACAAATCAATCCATGTGATAAACCATATTAACAAACTGAAGGATAAAAACCATATGATCATCTCAACAGATGCAGAAAAAGCTCTCGACAAAATTCAACACTCATTTATGATAAAAACCCTCCAGAAAGTAGGCATAGAGGGAACATAATAAAGGCCATATATGACAAACCCACAGCCAACATCATTCTCAATGGTGAAAAACTGAAACCATTTCCACTAAGATCAGGAAGAAGACAAGGTCGCCTACTCTCACCACTATTATTCAACATAGTTTTAGAAGTTTTAGCCACAGCAGTCAGAGAAGAAAAAGAAATAAAAGGAATCCAAATTGGAAAAGAAGAAGTAAAACTGTCACTGTTTGCAGCTGACATGATACTATACATAGAGAATCCTAAAGATGCTACCAGAAAACTACTAGAGCTAATCAATGAATTTGGTAAAGTAGCAGGATACAAAATTAATGCACAGAAATCTCTTGCATTCCTATACGCTAATGGTGAAAAATCTGAAAGAGAAATTAAGGACACACTCCCATTTACCACTGCAACAAAAAGAATAAAATACCTAGGAATAAACCTACCTACAGAGACAAAGACCTCTATGCAGAAAACTATAAGACACTGATGAAAGAAATTAAAGATGATACAAACACATGGAGAGTTATACCATGTTCTTGGATTGGAAGAATCAACATTGTGAAAATGACTATACTACCCAAAGCAATCTACAGATTCAATGCAATCCCTATCAAACTACCAATGGCATTTTTCACAGAACTAGAACAAAAAATTTCACAATTTGTATGGAAACACAAAAGACCCCGAATAGCCAAAGCAATAATGAGAAAGAAAAACGGAGCTGGAGGAATCAGGCTCCCTGACTTCAGACTATACTACAAAGCTACAGTAATCAAGACAGTATGGTACTGGCACAAAAACAGAAATGTAGATCAATGGAACAGGATAGAAAGCCCAGAGATAAACCCACGCACATATGGTCACCTTATGTTTGATAAAGGAGGCAAGAATATACAATGGAGAAAAGACAGCCTCTTCAATAAGTGGTGCTGGGAAAGCTGGACAGCTACATGTAAAAGAATGAAATTAGAACACTCCCTAAGACCATACACAAAAATAAACTCAAAATGGATTAAAGACCTAAATTATGGCCAGACACTATAAAACTCTTAGAGGAAAATATAGGCAGAACACTCTATGACATAAATCACAGCAAGATCCTTTTTGACCCACCTCCTAGAGAAAGGGAAATAAAACCAAAAATAAACAAATGGGACCTAATGAAACTTAAAAGCTTTTGCACAGCAAAGGAAACCATAAACAAGACGAAAAGACAACCCTCAGAATGGGAGAAAATATTTGCAAACGAAGCAACTGACAAAGCATTTATCTCCCAAATATATAAACAACTCATGCAGCTCAGTATGAACAAAACAAACCCAATCCGAAAATGGGCAGAAGACCTAAATAAACATTTCTCCAAAGAATATATACAGATTGTCAACAAACAGATGAAAGGATACTCAACATCACTAATCATTAGAGAAATGCAAATCAAAACTACAGTGGGGTATCACCTCACACCGGTCACAATGGCCATCATCAAAAAGTCTGCAAACAATAAATGCTGGAGAGGGTCTGGAGAAAAGGGAACCGTCCTGCACTGTTGGTGGGAATGTAAATTGATACAGCCCCTATGGAGAACAGTATGGAGGTTCCTTTAAAAATTAACAAAAGAACTACCGTATGACCCAGTAATCTCACTACTGGGCATATACCCTGAGAAAACCGTAATTCAAAAAGGGTCATGTACCACAATGCTCACTGCAGCTCTGTTTACAATAGCCAGGACATGGAAGCAACCTAAGTGTCCACTGACAGATGAATGGATAAAGAAGATGTGTCACATATACACAATGGAATATTAGCCATAAAAAGAAACGAAATTGAGTTATTTGTAGTGAGGTGGATGGACCTAGAGTCTGTCATACAGAGTGAAGTAAGTCAGAAAGAGAAAAACAAATACCATATGCTAACACACCTATATGGAATCTAAACAACAGCAACAAAAGTGGTTCTGAAGAACCTAGGGGCAGGACAGGAATAAAGATGCAGTACTTTTACTAGAAGAAGGGGGAAATGGATAACTTACCAGGCAAAAACAGCATTCTTAGTAGTCTCAACATATAGTTGCTGTCTCAGTACTCAGTGGATAATTTAAATTCTTTTGGCAGTCTTCACTTTCATATATTATCAACAGTACCTTCCTTTGTGGTGAGGGTACGCACTCATTCACATAGTATATTACCTGTTTGCTAACTGGAACAATAACAGGTAATGTCTATCAAGCTAAGTAAATGTAGCATCAGCTTGAAGACTATTTTGTCTTATAAGTCTTGTTGCCATCTCAAACCTGTAACTCCAGTTGTCCTGTAGCACAGACACTGTCCCAAGAGCTTTACGTACAACTTCTTATTTATTCCTTTTGGAAAATTCTATTAATTTGGTATGATTTAGAGATGAGCAAGGTGAGGCCTGAAAGGCTGCACCATTTACTCATGGATATGAAGGCAAAGTGTAGAAAAACCAGGATCACATCCAGATAGTCCAACCCAAGATTCTATACCCTCAGCCAATATGCTTTGCTGGCATATTTGCCCCAGATCACCTTTAATCTCCTTTATGGTAATGATCTCATGTTGTTGCAAAGTTTTTCTCACATCTGAAAAACCAATGTCATCTTATCTTTAGGCCTGAATTTTACTAACTTAGGTCACATCAATGGGAGCTGTTAAAAAAGTGTTTTCTTATTGACTTTTTGATAGGCCTGTTCGACCTATAATCTGGTGACACACATTTGTTTATGCCAAGTTTTGGAAAGCTACTCTATTTCTACCTCCTGCAGCATTAACAAAGTTTGTTCTTTTCTCTTTAATATCTTTCTTACTAGATTTTTTTCTCTTGACTGAAATTTCTACCCACATAGGCTTAGCTAAAATCCTTTGTTAGGCACTTTTCTTACTACCTGTGGAAGTAATGTGTACTCCCTCTTTCTAACTGGAAACCATCCATCTGGAAGTTTCGAAGCTCGAGTATTTTAATGGTGGAAACTTTTTTACAATGTAAGTGTATCTTTGCTGATACAGGTGATTGGTTATTTCAGGCACTGATGATTTGAAAAGCAAGTGGTGGAAATAACATTCAACATTTTAAAAATGGTACCTTTACCTAATATTCGAATTGTATTTATGAATTCTAACTGTATATTGTAATTAAGGTGAAACAAACATTTCATTATTTTTAAGTTTAAAAAAAAAACTTTTTAAAGTTTATAAAAATGAAAACCCAAATACCAGGGGTCTAAATAGACAGGCTAGGAGTAAAATAAAAAATACATTATTTATTCAACCTAAGTTTATGGGGGAATAAACCACACCCTACTTGTTTACCACAGAACTTTATCACCTAAGTTAGTCTGAATCAGATTCCAGCTACATGTGATAGTTTTAAAGCTATAAGTAGTAGTAGTAAAGACCTGTGTAGTCCACTGAAAGTTCTGGGTTGCATTAAAATTGCCTCAAATAAAATCAGAAGATAAACTGTATTGAAATTGTCCTTCTGGATGTCAATTTGACCCATCAGAAAGTGGTCATGGATAGTGTGCAAAAGCTAAAAAATCAGCATGGAAAGTAGTTTGGGATTTGGGGGGGTTTGTTTGTGATACTATTCATTATTCAATAAATATTTATTGAGTAGCTATAGGTGCTCACATAGTAAGGGGGTGACATCAGAGGAAAGTTAAAAAACAGACCTGAGAAAGGGAGAAAATGGGGAATAGCCAGCCCTGTCTTTGCATTAGAATGAGCCCTGGGTACTATGAATTTAATAAAACACACAGAAAAACATAGAACCACATCTATCTCCACATTTAAAGAAAACACAATGATTGGGCCTTTCCTAAGTAATCGGCAAGACACACCCTGTATTCATTATTTTCAGGGGTGCCTGTCTTTGTCAGTCCAAAGGATGCTAAACCATAACAGACAGTGATGCCTCCAGATAAACTGTAGTTAGAAGATGGGTTCAAGAAGCAACTGCATGCTTGAAATATTCATGATTAGAAAGACTATCAATACTTATAGATTTTTATCTGGACTTCAATAAAACGGGTACAATACTATAAAGGGTATTTCTGTTTTTTACTCCTAAGACCTTTACTGATGAATTGTTAGTACCAAGGAATTATTCCTTTTCTTGGTAAGCTACTATTACAGCCTACAATTGATCCAAGGGACATATTTTGCTGATTGGTGCATTATTTTCTCATGTAGTGTTAGATTAAAAAATGCTTTTTAAAGGTTTTTCTTTTTTTCCATTATTATTTCATTTTCAATTACATTGCTTTGGGAATATATTTCACAAAAGGATAGTTGATATTCAGAATCTTATTCGTGCATGTAAGAATTTTTACTCCCAGCAGGGCTAAAAGGAAAATCATTTGTGTAGATATAGCCTGTCAGTGTCATAAACCTGGCACTAGGTGCTATGATAGAGAGATTATATATACAGTCTCTGGAGCTAGCCTGCTTGGGTTCAAATTCTAGCACTGACTAGCTATGTGACATTAGAAAAGTTACTTATTTTCTCATGACATTTTTCTCATCTGTAAAATCGGGAATAGTACCTGCCTCATAGGCTTGTGTTAAGTAGTCCATACATGTTAGCATTATATAGTACTGTGGTATTTTCTTGTGGTTCTATATTTTTCCAAGTCAATCTTTAAAATTCAATGGATTAAGTAAGAAAAGATTTATTTCTCATCAGATTAGATCTCCTCTGTGTCATGGCTGTTATATCACATTACTTTTCCTGTTTTGTTTTTAAGGTAGGATAGTTACTTTGACTTTACATTTATTTGGAATAATATAAAAGTATTCATATTGACAAATGTTAGGTATCTGTTTACATGTAGTGTCCTTTTGGATGTCAATATGATCCAGTAGGGAAGTAGTCATGGATGGTGTTTGAATGAATATATTCATTCATTTATAAGATCATGCACTGAAATGTGCTAATACTCAGAGGGATGAAAAGAGAGAAAAATGTCCAGAATCTTACTATGTAGTAGAAGAGATAAGAATATTAGGCAAATAATTACTGAAATTATTTTACAGATGATAAACAGTAAAGCTATGATACGTGTATTAGTAGCAGCACTTGATAAATATTAATTTATTCTAAAATTTAGAAAATCTTATTTCCATGACAGATTGGAGATTCCATAATTCATTTGGGAGATAGAGGTTTTATTCTCATCTCAGGGGACTAAAATCAATTTAACATGAGGGTTAGATTTTAAAGTCTGTGAACATGATATCATTTGAAGTCAAAATTAGCTTTGATCAATCTCAAGATTGTAAGGGTTGGGTTTGTCTAAACACTCCGTCTCATTGACAGTTTTTCATCCAGTTTTAGAAGATCTCTCTTTCCTCAGTTCGGCAACAGATTAAGCAGTTGCCTTATATTTAAAAGTCATACTGTATGAAAAATATGTATTTTTAAACACTGGAATCACTCATAACAGAAAGAAGTTTACACAAGTAAAGGAATTCAGAGATGGGGTGAGGTGGATTAAAGGAAGAGCAGAATTATAACTCCTACTACACCTTTATTCTGTGGCACATTTGGATGAACAGAATTACTAAAAGAATCACTGGCACTATCTTTCTCTCTCTCTCATCCCTCAGTTCCTCTCAATTGCCCTGAGCGTACATACTTGAATTAGTATGAGTTAAATGCATGTTTGTTGTGCTCCAACAGTATAAGGACAAATACACATAGCATGGAATAGATGCACAGCGTGCTGAGGGATTCATCCAGACCAGTTGTACTGCCTCAACTTCATAATCCATTTAATTTGCTTTATACACATGAAAGTATATACTACTAAACAAGTATTTACTTCATCGTTTGGATTAAGTAGTAAGCTCTGAAATGTAAATTTCTTCTTCCCCTTCATCATAATGCCCCTAAATTCTAGTGCAGGTCTGAAAGAGACCCTAAATCTAGTGGGAAGCCCAGAAATGGCTGAACTAGCCTGATTCCACTCCATTGAAGAGAATCCCCTCTTCCTTGCATTAAAATTATTAATGTGGGCATTTCATAGGAGAACTATGCCAGGGACAGATAGTGAACAACAGAAACTATCCTTACCAATCTGTACACTTAGTTGTATCATGTATGTGAGATATAGGTGTGTAGTTTGTCTTAGGCATTTCAATTAATACATGGAGCAGCCATCCTTCAGCACATTAGCCTTGATCTGTTTCTTTTCTGAGTTACTTAAATATAACAAAGGAATGATGATACAATATGATAACCATAATTTATGGGGGGAAAGTGCATGAATGTACTACTAGATTCTTTAGTTTAGCTAGTTTCATTTAGTTATTATAAATGGCATCTGAAAGTTCATGTTAAGCTTGCAAATTCAGGTCATGGGTATATGGATGTTCCCCATACAGTTCTTTCAAATTATCTGTCTTTAACTTTTCATAATAAAATACTGAGAAGAAAAGTACTCAAAGCTTAGGCTTTGAAAATAGATCTTTTCATATATTCATTTCATAATCATTTGTAGACTACTTACTACATGTACTTGGATAGGTGCTATGGACAAACTTGAATTCAACATGGTATCTGCCTTTAGGAACTATATCAATTATCTGTTGCTGCAACAATGCTTCATAACCAACTTGGTGGCATGCAACCACAGGCATTTATTTTCATACTCATGGATACACAGGTTGACTGCTAATTGGGCGCTCTCTCCTGACTGCTTCAAATTGCAAATTCTGCTGGATATGGTTCCTTGCTCCATTTTACTCAACGTATGTTTATTCTGAGATCCAGTCTCTTCTCATTATGATGGCAGAATTGCAAGAAGGTAAGCCCTACCAAAGAAGTATAGATTACATGCCTCTGTTTACATCACTTTGAAAACATTCTGACCAAAACGAGTCACGTGGTTGAGCCCAAAGTCAGAGAGAGAGAAAGTAAACTCTGTCTCTAGTGGGAGGAATTGCAAAGTCACAGGGGGAAAGATGATACAAGGAGAAAAGCATTGTGACCAAACTTAAGTCTACACCAAGAGGTTTGGAGGTTAGTTCTTAACAAAGCAGACAAAATATTGCACTGCTGGCTAATTGCTCCATTTGTTCAAAGGATAAACGAATATTATTGAGTACTAATCTGTGGGTCCATTTTCCATATTCAGTGATAGTCTAACCTTAGATCATTTGAGGGCTGCATATACTAGTCCACCTTATTATCAGACTACATTATAACATAGGATAAAAACAATTCAAGAAGCCCTTGTTATTATTTCTAAGATTCTTTTCTAGACATATGCAAACAGTGATAATTAATGTCTACCTCCCCTCTCTCAATATAGTGAAATATAAGGATATTTTAATTTTTATATCAACTACCTCTTTAGCAGTATATCTATGAGTCTTAAATTACAGACTTTAATTTCTGAACAATTTTTAGGAATAAGCTGAATTTTCCTTGTGCTTGAATGATTTACATCTATTTAAAATTAAACCCTTGTTGTATAGATCAACATTGAAGGAAATCAACCATAACATTTAATAATTAAAAATAATGCAGGGGTGTAAGATCTTTATTGCTTGCAGAACTTTAAAAATCTATTAATTTCCCATTAGTTGCAGCATAATGACCCAACTCCTTAAATGAAAAAGAAAATAAACTTCTTGAACCAAACTTTGTGATAGAGACCCAGCATGTGCTATTAATTTAAACTGTTTGTCTCAATGATTTTATTTTATTTTATGATATAACCAATTCACTGGATTGGAAAAGTAGAAAATGTTTCATTTGGTTCCTAAATAAAGGATAATGAAGGTCATAAAACATTTACTAAAATGAATAAATTGCTATTAAGATAAAGCATGTAAATAAGTCACCAACTAAAATCAATCTCTTCATATATATCAAAAGAGAGAGGGGAAAAATATATGTGTATATATAGATCTCTCACTCTTGCTCTCTCGCTCTCTCTCTCTATATATATATGAATGCATGAAATTTACAATGACTGATTATTTTATATAATTAATTTACTGCCCCTAAATCCTATATAGATTAACCTATTCTTATGTCCTTATATGTTTAAATGCAAATTTAAATATATATATTTATAAATATAATATCTATTACTATATCTTTAAATGCAAATTTAAAGGCAAAAAAGAGTTATAACCATATGCCAATCAGAATGCAGAAAACTAAGATGCCTGACAATTTCAACGACTGTTGAGGCTGTAGAGTAACTGGAGCATTCATATCCTGCGGCCCGGAGTTTATATTGGTACAATTGCTTTGCAGATCTCCTTGGCACTATCTTCTAGGTCTGAACACATGTACACTCTATGACACAGGAATTCAACTCCTAAGTATATAACCCAAAGTAATGTATGTATGTATACAAAGGTGTTCAGAGCAGTATGATTCATATGATCTCTAAATATTGGAAGCAATCTAAATGCACATCAACTCTAGAAAGAATAAACAAATTGAGGAATATTCACAACTGAACTCTATATGGCAATGAGAAGAATTAAATTACTGCCATGTTCCATAACATGGATGAACATCAACATAATATTTAGCAAAAGAAGCCGGGCAAAGAGTATACACCATATAATTGTATTTATGTAAAGTTCAAGACAAGGTGACACTAAGGTGCTAGAAATCAGGATGGTTACTTTCATAATGGCACTAAGTAGAAGTGGGTATGAGTGGGACCTCAAAGGTGTTGGTAATGTTGTACTTTTTGATCTGAGTGGTGTTATATGGAGGTGTTTACTTAGTGAAAAGGTACCATGCTGTACCATTAAGGTTTGTGTACTTTTCTGCATATTATATTTTCAATAGCTTATTGAAGTATAATTGATATACAAACTGCACATACTTAATGTTTATGATTTGGTAAATTTGGACATAGGCAAACACTTGTGATACCATCACCACAATCAAGATAATAGACCTATCCAACACCTCCCAGAGTTTTCTTGTGTCTTTTTTGTTTTTTGAATGTTATATTTTTGCAAAACATTCACTTAGAAAGCACATTTGATTTCTCAATATGATGACTTCCTGTCACCCTTATTTTTCACAATTTCTGAAACAGCTGCTTAATGACCCTGACACATTCTTATAACTTCCCATTATTTTTCATGCTTCAAATCATGAAGGAATTATTGTAATCTTTTCAGGTCCCTCATCCAGTTCACTTACTATTAATCCTTTTGTGGGGATCAGACAGGAGACCTTAGGGAATTTATAGAGCCTCTTTTCATTCTTGTATCTGCTAAAAGAAACTTTACGTCACAAACCTTGATTACTGATTCTCTCCATGACATTTAAAATGATGTATTTCACAGGAACTTTGTCTGCTACCACCTTTCTGCCCAAAGTAATTTACAGCAGCCTTACAGCAGCCATGGAAATTCTGAAATTAGATTGGAGACCTTCTGTCCCAAACCACATGCTTCTTGAAATGGACGGAATTTTAAATAGTGTGAGGTTATACCTAATCCTGGCAATAATACCTAAGAATAATGAAAGGCTTAATGGGTTGATCTATTAAGTTCATTTTTCAAATCAAAGGTGAAGCTTTTTTTTTTCTTTCCTTGAGAAATCAAGGTTAGGTCTGTCTCCAGGCATGCATTAAGCAATTAACATGAGTTCCTAGGAATGGAAGGCCTCCTAAGGTAAGCACAGGGCAGACTCATTCACTTGGAAAGCCCTTTAACAAAGGAATTGCTTCCTCATGAGCAGTATTAAAGCAACCTCCCAATACTAAAGCATGTTAAGCTACCTTGTGGGCATTTTGCCAAATCTTTAAGCTGCATTACAGGCTTTTTGTATAAAATGTGTTTTTCTCTGAAATAGCTCAAACAAACACTCTCTTCTCTCTCACTTTCTTTTTTCTCTATTCCTTACAGACGCCATCAAAGTTACCCAACTTAGAACATTAATTTCTTTTTTTAGCTCTTGTGAAGTTTCACACAGGGAGCTATTGACAAGCAAGAAATCTGATGATGGGGCAGAGTTCTTTTGCGACTAGAAAAGGTGAAATCCCTGTAAAATGCAGAAGACTTGTCAAAATTGTTCTTTTTGTCTTATACTAAAATATAGCTTGTAGAATAAAGAACATCCACACACAGAAAAAGATAAACAGCATGACTGACTTAGGCGTAAAGCAAATTTAATCATGAATTCCAGGAAATTACTTCAAGTATTATTGCTAGATTCATTAGTTTCAAGTGGCCAGATGTGCTGTGTAGGGTGATATATTTGACTGTTACTTGTGCCCTCTAAATCTGTTGTAACTTTCTTCCTGGTTATATAGCGCAACCCAACTGGAGACCACAGTGCCCAGCCTCCTTTGTAGCTACATATGGTCACTCAACTAAATTCTTGCTAATAAGATATGAGCACAAGCAATTTTTGCTTGATCTGGATTTCTCTATTTCCTCTTCACACAAGCTAGAAGCCAAACAAGGCAGGGGACAACTATGACCCTGCAGAGGAAGGCTGTATGCCAGGGGATGGCGAAGCACCAACATGGACAGCACTGTTACCACTGAATATCTTGTTGGCATTAAGCCACACCTCCAGTCTGGATGTCGAACTTGCATGAGAAAAAAATATACTTCCATACACTTTTAGTCACTGTACATTTTTATCTTTGTTATTGAAGCTAATATTTACCAGATAGGGTTATATTTGTTCTTGATTAATAATTTTTAGTATACTTTCAACTTATTAAAAGAATATGCAACAAATACTTGATGATTTTCATAATAAAAATATTTTGTATTTCCACAGGATATTTCTTTTATCAGGACCTTTCTCCATATTCTATTATATGAGAGTCACAACAATCCTGTGGCAGCAGTTAAGATGATTCATTTTCCCTATTTCACAAACAAGGAAACAAGGTCATTGGCAATTGGACCTTGATCTTTCCAAATTATCTCAGGAAACTATACAAGTTCAGAGGAAATATAGTTTGATCACTATATATTAAAGTCAATTCACAATACTATATTGAATGAAAATTCACAGTTTTAAGAAGGTGCCTTACTCTTTTGGAGAACTTAATAAATATAGCTTTTTTTTTTTTTTTTACTACATTCACTTAACAACAGATTTACCTCTTTAATAAAATAAAAGCATAATTTTTTCAATTAAGTGCATTTTCAAGTTAAATGTTTGAAGTATCAAGAAATCTATTTACTGTCTTTTTCTATTTATAAATGTAGCAAATTTGAAAATATAAAGATGTTAAAAATGACTCATAGTCCCAAATACTCCAAATTAAACACTATTAATCTTCATTGAAATTATTTTAGTAATTTTATAAAAATCTGTCATCATTAATTTTTAAATGACATATACTTGTTTATTGTAAAATTAAGTAACAGAGGAAAGAAGAATCTGAAAATTATGTATAAGTCCAAGACTCAGAGTTAACTATTATTAACATATGTGTATACTTTTTTACAAAAATAAAAAATACTGTTTTAAACATTTTCATTTAATGATAATAGCTGACATTCATGAACCCTACCAGGGCCAGGCACTGGACTACAAATGTTCCACCCACTACCTTGTATAATATCCAGTAGAAGCCTGTAGATAAGGCTATAGCCTGTAGATGGCTATAATTATCACCATCTTTACACAACGAGCAACTGAGACTTGGGTACGCTAAACAACTTATGCCTCATAAGGAAGGTGTGAAAGTAGTAAGTGGTGTCACAGGTTGTCTGTATTCAAAACCTGCACTCCAAACGTTTTGCTATGTTATTTGAATATCAAGAAACGCGAGGCAGCAATGTATTCTGTCTTAAGGGCGCACCACAGTTGTCTCAATCAATCTTTTACTTTTGGATACTTAAGTTCTTTCCTAATATTAACAGCATGTATTTGTTAGTAAATCTTTGTACATGGACATATCCATAATGATTTTTTTGGAGTAATTTTATAGAAGTGGAGTTGCTGATCAGGGCCTGTTTTAAGGATTTTGAATATATTGACAGTTGAAACTCTAGGAGTTTGTAGTAATTTCCCCACAATATGTGGGAACAACCAAATATTCTTTGTGGAGACAAGACTCAGTATTAACATTATTTATTTATTTTTTTATGTATTTGACAATATGAGAAATGGTTTATTTTAAAATATGAATTTTTACAACTATTGAGGTACAGTTTTTAAAATATGCTTATTGATGATTTCTATTTTATTTCTACTGATTTGGCACATTTATGCCTTTTAATTAATTTTCTACTTCATGTTCATACTTTAAACTCTTTTCATACATTAAAGACATTAACACATTGTGTGACATAAATATTGCAAATACTTTTGATCACACTGCCAATAACCTTCAGCTCTTTTGCTGGTGTATTGTCAGATGTACACATTCTTATGTTTCTGTAATCAAATGTATCATTTGATCAAGTCAATCAATCATTTGTTGTTTTGGCTTTCAAAATCACCTATCTCACCAGTAGCTTTGATGACTAAATCTGCAGTTTTAATACCTTTACTGTGGTATACTTAACATACAATAAACATAACATATTTAAATGATAAAAAGTTTGAATGAGTTTTGATATAAGTATATAGCTATAAAACCATCACCATAAATAAGATAATGAACATCACCTCTAAAAGTTACTTAATGTTCCTTTGTACTTCCTTTCTTCTGCCCCTCACTTCCTATGCCCTCATTCCCAGGCAAGTACTGACCTGCTTTCTGTCACTGTAGATTAGTTTGCCTTTTCTAGAATTTTTCTATAAATGGAAACAGAGTACATATTCTTTTTGTCTACTTTTTCTAACTCATTGTAATTATTTTGAGAATCATCAATGTTTCTGAATGTTTATTGCTGAGTAGTATTCTATTGACTGGTATACCACAGTTTGTTTATTCATTCACCTGTTAATGGAAATTTGGATTATTTCCAGTCTGAGGGTGATACAAATAAAGCCGTTGTGAACATTCATGTGTAAGTCTTTATATGTATACTCAATTTCTCTTCTAGAAGTGGAATGGCTGGATCCTATGGTATGTGTATTTTTAACTTTCTAAAAAACTTCCAAACCATTTTCCAAAGTGGTTGTACTATCTTAACATTCCTATCAGCAGTTAATTCAAGTTCCATTAGTTCTGGTCCAGAGACAAGATGGCAGAGTAGAAGGATGTGAGCTTACCTCTTCTTACAGAAACACGAAAATAACAACTAACTGCTGAACAACCATCGACAAAAAAATGCTGGAACCTACCAAAAGAGATACCCTACATCCAAAGAGAAGAAGAAGCCACAACGAGATGGGAGGAGGGGCACAATCACGATAAAATCAGATCCCATACACGCTGGTAGGCAACCCACAAACTGGAAAATAATTATACCACAGAAGTTCTCCCACATGGGGTCAAAGTCCTGAGCCCCATGTCAGGCTCCCCAGCCTGGGGGTCTGGCAACAGGAGGAGAAGCCCCCAGAGAATCTGGCTTTGAAGCCCAGCGGAGTTTGATTGCAGGAATTCCACAGGACAGGGGGAAACAGAAACTCCACTCTTGGAGGGTGCACATAGGGCTTCGTGCACACCAGGACCCAGGGAAAATAGCGATGACCTCATAAGAGTCTGGGCCAGACTTACCTGCTAGTATTGGAGGGTCTCCTGTGGAGGCGGGGGCGTGGGTGTGGCTCACTGTGGGGAGAAGGACACTGGTGGTGGTAGTTCTGGGGAGTACGCATTTGCGTGAGCCCTCTAGGAGTCCACCAGCTTTGCAACAAATGCTAAAGGAACTTCTCTTTAGCAGACAAGAAAAGACCACAACTAGAAACAAGAAAATTATGAATGGGGAAGCTCACCAGTAAAGGCAAGCATACAGTAAAGGTAGGAAATCATCTGCATAGAATATGATATCAAAACTAGCAAATGTGAGAAGAGGAGAGCACAAATGCAGAATATTGGAAATGCATTTGAAATTCAAAGACCAGCAACTTAAAACCATCTTGTTTATATACAGTCTGCTATATCAAAACCTCATGGTAACTGCAAACAAAATCTACAATAGATACACACACAAAAAAGAAAAAGGAATCCAAACACAACACTAAAGTTAGTCATCAAATCACAATAGAAGAGAACAAAAGAGGAAGGGAAGAAAAAACACCTGCAAAAACAAATCCAAAACAATAAACACAAAATGGCAATAAGGACACACATATCCATAATTACCTTAAACGTAAACAGATTAAATGCTCCAACCAAAAGACATAGACTGTCTGAATGGATACAAAAATATGACCTGTATATATGCTGTCTACAAGAGACCCACTTCAGATCTAGGGACACATACAGACTGAAAGTGAGGGGATGGAAAAAGGTATTCCATGCAAATGGAAATCAAAGGAAAGCTGAAGTAGCAACACACGTATCAGACAAAATAGACTTTAAAATAAAAACTGTTACAAAAGACAAAGAAGGACACTACATAATGATCAAGGGATCAATCCAAGAAGAAGCTATAACAATTGTAAATATATATGCAGCCAACATAGGAGCACCTCAATATATAAGGCAAATACTACTAACAGCCAAAAAAGGAGAAAACAACAGTAATACAGTAATAGTGGGGGACTTTAACACCCCAGTTTCATCAATGGGCAGATCATCCATACAGAAAATCAGTAAGGAAACACAGGCCTTAAATGACACATTAGACCAGATGGATTTAATTGATATTTATAGAGCATTCCATCCAAAAGAAGCAGAACACACATTTTTCTCAAGTGCACACACAACATTCTCCAGGACTGATCACATGCTGAGCCACAAGCGAGCCTTGGTAAATTTAAGAAAATTGAAATCACATCAAGCATCTTTTCTGATCACAATGCTATGAGATTCAAAATTAACTACAAGAAAAAAAATGGTAAAAAAACACAAACACCTGGAGGATAAACAGTATGCTACTAAACAGCCAATGGATCATCACTGAAGAAATCAAAGAGGAAATCAAAAAATACCTAGACACAAATGAAAATGAAAGGACGATGATCCAAAACATATGGGATACAGCAAAAGCAGTTCTAAGAGGAAAGTTTATAGCAATCGATCTTACCTCAGGAAACAAGAAAAAATCTCAAACAACCTAACCTTACACCTAAAGCAATTAGAGAAAGAAGAACAAAAAACCCCCAAAGTTAGCAGAAGGAAAGAAATCATAAAGATCAGAGCAGAAATAAATGAAATGAGATGAAGAAAACAATAGAAAAGATAGATGAAACTAAAAGCTGGTTCTTTGAGAAGATAAACAAAATTGATAAACCATTAGTCAGACTCATCAAGAAAAAAAGGGAAAAGACTCAAATCAATAGAATTAGAAATGAAAAAGGAGAAGTAACAACTGACACTGCTGAAATACAAAGGATCATGAGAGACTACTACAAGCAACTACATGCCAAAAAAATGGACAACTTAGATCAAATGAACAAATTCTTAGAAAGGTACAGTCTCTCAAGACTGAACCAGGAAGAAATAGAAAATATTAACAGACCAATCACAAGTACTGAAATTGAAACTGTGATTTGAAAATTCCCAACAAAAAAAAGTCCAGGACCAAATGGCTTCAGAGGTGAATTATATCAAACATTTAGAGAAGTGTTAACACCTATCCTTCTGAAATTATTCCCAAACATTACAGAGGGAGGAATACTCCCAAACTCATTCTATGAGGGCACCATCACCCTGATACCAAAACGAGACAAAGATACCACAAAAAAAGAAAATTGCAGGACAATATCACTGATGAACATAGACGCAAAGCTCAACAAAACACTAGCAATCCAGATCAAACAATACATTAAAGGGATCACACACCATGATCAAGTGGGATTTATCCCAGGGATGCAAGGATTTTTCAATATCTGCAAATCAATCACTGTGATACACCACATCAATAAACTGAAGAATAGAAACCATATGATCATCTCAATAGATCCAGAAAAAACTTTTGACAAAATTCAACACCCATTTATGATAAAAACTCTTCAGAAAGTGGGCATAGAGGGAACATACCTCAACATAATAAAGGCCATATATGACAAACCTACAGCTAACAACATACTCAACACTGAAAAGCTGAAAGTATTTCTTCTAAGATAAGGAACAAGACACGGATGTCCACTCTCACCACTTTTACTCAACATAGTTTTGGAAGTCCTAGCCACAGCAATCAGAGAAGAAAAAGAAATGAAGGGAATCCAAATTGGAAAAGAAGTAAAATTGTCACTGTTTGCAGATGATGTGATATTATACATAGAAAATCCTAAAGATGCCACCAGAAAACTACTAGAGTTCATCAATGAATTCAGTAAAGTTGCAGGATACAAAATTAATACACAGAAATCTGTTGCACTTCTATACACTAACAACGAAAGACCAGACAGAGAAATTAAAGAAACAATCCCATTTACCAGTGCATCAAAAAGAATAAACTACCTAGAAATAAACCTACCTAAGGAAGCAAAAGACCTGTACTCCAAAAACTATAAGGTGCTGATGAAAAAGATCAAAGATGACACAAACAGATGGAAAGATATACCATGTTCTTGGATTGGAAGAATCAATATTGTCAAAATGACTGCACTACCCAAGGGAATCTACAGATTCAATGCAATCCCTATCAAATTACCAATAGCATTTTTCAGAGACCTAGAACAAAAATAATCTTAAAATTTGTATGGAGACACAAAAGACCCCGAATAGCCAGAGCAATCTTGAGAAAGAAAAACAGAGCTGCAGGAATCAGGCTCCCTGACTTCAGACTATACTACAAAGCTACAGTAGTCAAAGCAGTATGGTTCTGGCACAAAAACAGAAATATAGATCAATGGAACAGGACAGAAAGCCCAGAAATAAACCCATGCACCTATGGTGAATTAATCTACAACAAAGGAGGCAAGACTATACAATGAAGAAAAGACAGTCTCTTCAATAAGTGGTGCTGGAAAAACTAAACAGCTACATGTAAAACAAATGAAATTAGAACATTGTTTAACACCATACACAGAAATAAACTCAAAATGGATTAATGATCTAAATGTAAGACCAGACACTATAATACTCTAAGAGGAAAACATAGGCAGAACACTCTTTGACATAAATTGCAGCAATATCTTTCTCAATCTGTCTCCTAGAGTAATGGAAATAAAAACACAAATAAACAAGTGGGACCTAATTAACTCAAAAGCTTTTGCACAGCAAAGGGAACCATATACAAAATGAAAAGACAACCTACAGAATGAGAAAATATTTGCAAACAATGCAACCAACAAGGGATTAATCTCCAAAATTTACAAACGGCTCATACAGCTCAATATCAAAAAAAAACAAACAAGCCAATCAAAAAATGGGCAGAAGACCTAAATAGACACTTCTTGAAAGAAGACATACAGCTGACCCACAAACACATGAAAAGATGCTCAACATCACTAATTATTAGAGAAATGCAAATCAAAACTACAGTGAGGTGTCACCTCACGCCAGTCAGAATGGCCATCATCAAAAAGTCTACAAACAATAAAGGCTGAAGAGGATGTGGTGAAAAGGGAACCCTCCTACACTGTTGGTGGGAATGTGAATTGGTACAGCCACTATGGAGAACAGTATGGAGGTTCCTTAAGAAACTAAAAATAGAGCTACCATAGGATCCTGCAATCCCACTCCTGGGCATATATCTGGAGAAAAACATGGTTCTAAAGAATACATGCACCCCAATGTTCATTGCAACACTGTTTACAATAGCCAAGACACAGAAGCAACCTAAATGTCCATCAAAACATGAATGGGGAAAAAGGGAGGGGCAAGATGGCAGAAGAGTAAGACGCGGAGATCACCTTCCTCCCCACAGATACATGAGAAATACATCTACACGTGGAACTGCTCCTACAGAACACCCACTGAACGCTGGCAGAAGACGTCAGACCTCCCAAAAGGCAAGAAAATCCCCACGTACTTGGGTAGGGCAAAAGAAAAAAGAAATAACAGAGACAAAAGAATAGGGACGGGACCTCCACCAGTGGGAGGGAGCTGTGAAGGAGGAAAGGTTTCCACACACTAGGAAGCCCCTTCGCGGGCAGAGACTGCGGGTGGCAGAGGGGGGAAGCTTCGGAGCTGCAGAGGAGAACGCAGCCACAGGGGTGCGGAGGGCAAAGCGGAGAGATTCCCGCACAGAGGCTCGGCGCCGAGCAGCACTCACCAGCCCGAGAGGCTTGTCTGCTCAGCCGCTGGGGAGGGCGGGGGCTGGGAGCTGAGGCTCGGCTTCGGTGCTAGCCGGGAGGGAGTCCGGGAAAAAGACTGCAGCTGCCGAAGAGGCAAGAGACTTTTTCTTGCCTCTTTGTTTCGCGGCGCGCAAGGAGAGGGGATTCAGAGCGCCGCTTAAATGAATTCCAGAGACGGGCGCGAGCCGCGGTTATCAGCGCGGACCCCAGAGACGGGCATGAGACGCTAAGGCTGCTGCTGCTGCCACCAAAAAGCCTGTGTGCGAGCACAGGTCACTCTCCACACCGCCCCTCCCGGGAGCCAGTGCAGCCCGCCACGGCCAGGCTCCCGTGATCCGGGGACAACTTCCCCAGGAGAGCTCACGGCGCGCCTCAGGCTGCTGCAACGTCACGCCAGCCTCTGCCGCCGCAGGCTCGCCCCGCCTCCTCCGTACCGCTCCCTCCCCCTGGCCTGACTGAGCCAGAGCCCCCGAATCAGCTGCTCCTTTAACCCCGTTCTGTCTGGGCGGGGAACAGACGCCCTCAGGCGACCTACATGCAGAGGCGGGTCCAAATCCAAAGCTGAACTCCAGGAGCTGTACGAACAAAGAAGAGAAAGGGAAATCTCCCCCAGCAGCCTCAGAAGCAGATTAAAGCTCCACAAACAACTTGATGTGCCTGCACCTGTTGAATACCTGAATAGACAACGAATCATCCCAAATTTAGGAGGTGGACTTTGGGAGCAGGATATATTAACTTTTCCCCTTTTCTTTTTTTTGTGAGTGCATATGTGTATGCTTCTGGGTGAGATTTTGTCTGTATAGCTTTGCTCTCACCGTTAGTCCTAGGGTTAGGTCCGTCTGTTTTTTTTTGTTTGTTTTGTTTTTTGTTTTTGTTTTTTTTTTTTACTTAAAAATTTTTTTCCCCTAATAAATGTTTTCTTAATAATTTTTTCCTTATTTTCTATTTTTAAAAAATTAAAAAAAAATTTTTTAATAAGTTTTTTCATATTTTTTATTTTAAAAAATTAAAAAAAATTTTTTTCTTAATAAATTTTTTCTTAATTTTTTCTTACTTTTTATTATAAAAAATTAATAAATCTATTTTTAAAAATTAAAAAAATTTTTTTCTTCATAAATTTATTCTTAATAATTTTTTTTCTTATTTTTTATTATAATAGATTTATTTTATTTTATTTTATCCTCTTTCTTTCTTTCTTTCTATTTTTTTCTCCCTTTTATTCTGAGCCGTGTGGATGAAAGGCTCTTGGTGCTCCAGCCAGGCATCAGGGCTGTGCCTCTGAGGTGGGAGAGCCAACTTCAGGACACTGGTCCACAAGAGACCTCCCAGCTCCACGTAATACCAAACGGCAGAAATCTCTCAGAGATCTCCATCTCAACATCAAGACCCAGCTTCACTCAATGACCAGCAAGCTACATTGCTGGACACCCTATGCCAAACAACTAGCAAGACAGGAACACAGCCCCATCCATTAACAGAGAGGCTGCCTAAAATCATAATAAGGCCACAGACACCCCAAAACACACCACCAGACGTGGACGTGCCCACCAGAAAGACAAGATCCAGCCTCATCCACCAGAACACAGGCACTAGTTCCCTCCACCAGGAAACCTACACAACCCACTGAACCAACCTTAGCCACTGGGGACAGATACCAAAAACAACGGGAACTACGAACCTGCAGCCTGTGAAAAGGAGACCCCAAACACAGTAAGATAAGCAAAATGAGAAGACAGAAAAACACACAGCAGATGAAGGAGCAGGGTCAAAACACACCAGACCTAACAAATGAAGAGGAAATAGGTAGTCTACCTGAAAAAGAATTCAGAATAATGATAGTAAGAATGATCCAAAATCTTGGAAATAGAATAGACAAAATGCAAGAAACATTTAACAAGGACGTAGAAGAACTAAAGAGGAACCAAGCAACGATGACAAGCACAATAAATGAAATTAAAAATACTCTAGATGGGATCAATAGCAGAATAACTGAGGCAGAAGAACGGATAAGTGACCTGGAAGATAAAATGGTGGAAATAACTACTGCAGACCAGAATAAAGAAAAAAGAATGAAAAGAACTGAGGACAGTCTCAGAGACCTCTGGGACAACATTAAACACACCAACATTCGAATTATAGAGGTCCCAGAAGAAGAAGAGAAAAAGAAAGGGACTGAGAAAATATTTCCAGAGATTATAGTTGAAAACTTCCCTAATATGGGAAAGGAAATAGTTAATCAAGTCCTGGAAGCACAGAGAGTCCCATACAGGATAAATCCAAGGAGAAACACACCAAGACACATATTAATCAAACTATCAAAAATTAAATATAAAGAAAACATATTAAAAGCAGCAAGGGAAAAACAACAAATAACACACAAGGGCATCCCCATAAGGTTAACAGCTGATCTTTCAGCAGAAACTCTGCAAGCCAGAAGGGAGTGGCAGGATATACTTAAAGTGATGAAGGAGAAAAACCTACAACCAAGATTACTCTACCTAGCAAGGATCTCATTCAGATTTGATGGAGAAATTAAAACCTTTACAGACTAGCAAAAGCTAGGAGATTTCAGCACCACCAAACCAGCTTTACAACAAATGCTAAAGGAACTTCTCTAGGCAAGAAACACAAGAGAAGGAAAACACCTACAATAACAAACCCAAAACATTTAAGAAAATGGGAATAGGAACATACATATCGATAATTACCTTAAATGTAAATGGATTAAATGCTCCCACCAAAAGACACAGACTGGCTGAATGGATACAAAAACAAGACCCATATATATGCTGTCTACAAGAGACCCACTTCAGACCTAGAGACACATACAGACTGAAAGTGAGGGGATGGAAAAAGATATTCCATGCAAATGGAAATCAAAAGAAAGCTGGAGTAGCAATTCTCGTATCAGACAAAATAGACTTTAAAATAAAGACTATTACAAGAGACAAAGAAGGACACTATATAATGATCAAGGGATCGATCCAAGAGGAAGGTATAACAATTGTAAATATTTATGCACCCAACATAGGAGCACCTCAATACATAAGGCAAATACTAACAGCCATAAAAGGGGAAATCGACAGTAACACAATCATAGTAGGGGACTTTAACACCCCACTTTCACCAATGGACAGATCATCCAAAATGAAAATAAATAAGGAAACACAAGCTTTAAACGATACATTAAACAAGATGGACTTAATTGATATTTATAGGACATTCCACCCAAAAACAACAGAATACATATTTTTCTCAAGTGCTCATGGAACATTCTCCAGGATAGATCATATCTTGGGTCAGAAATCAAGCCTTGGTAAATTTTAAAAAATTGAAATCGTATCAAGTATCTTTTCCGACCACAACGCTATGAGACTAGATATCAATTAAAGGAAAAGGTCTGTAAAAAATACAAACACATGGAAGCTACACAATACACTACTTAATAACGAAGTGATCACTGAAGAAATCAAAGGGAAAATCAAAAAATACCTAGAAACAAATGACAATGGAGACACGACGATCCAAAACCTATGGGATGCAGCAAAAGCAGTTCTAAGAGGGAAGTTTTTAGCAATACAAGCCTACATCAAGAAACAGGAAACATCTCGAATAAACAACCTAACCTTGCACCTAAAGCAATTAGAGAAAGAAGAACAAAAATACCCCAAAGCTAGCAGAAGGAAAGAAATCATAAAGATCAGATCAGAAATAAATGAAAAAGAAATGAAGGAAACAATACCAAAAATCAATGAAACTAAAAGCTGGTTCTTTGAGAAGATAAACAAAATTGATAAACCATTAGCCAGACTCATCAAAAGAAAAAGGGAGAAGACTCAAATCAATAGAATTAGAAATGAAAAAGGAGAAGTAACCACTGACACTGCAGAAATACAAAGGATCATGAGAGATTACTACAAGCAACTCTATGCCAATAAAATGGACAACCTGGAAGAAATGGACAGATTCTTAGAAATGCACAACCTGCCGAGACTGAACCAGGAAGAAATAGAAAATATGAGCAGACCAATCACAAGCACTGAAATTGAAACTGTGATTAAAAATCTTCCAACAAACAAAAGCCCAGGACCAGATGGCTTCACAGGCGAATTCTATCAAACATTTAGAGAAGAGCTAACACCTATCCTTCTCAAACTCTTCCAAAATATTGCAGAGGGAGGAACACTCCCCAACTCATTCTATGAGGCCACCATCACCCTGATACCAAAACCAGACAAAGATGTCACAAAGAAAGAAAACTACAGGCCAATATCACTGATGAACATAGATGCAAAAATCCTCAACAAAATACTAGCAAACAGAATCCAACAGCACATTAAAAAGATCATACACCATGATCAAGTGGGGTTTATTTTAGGAATGCAAGGATTCTTCAATATACGGAAATCAATCAACGTGATACATCATATTGACAAATTGAAGGAGAAAAACCATATGATCATCTCAATAGATACAGAGAAAGCTTTCGACAAAATTCAACACCCATTTATGATAAAAACCCTGCAGAAAGTAGGCATAGAGGGAACTTTCCTCAACATAATAAAGGCCATATATATGACAAACCCACAGCCAACATTGTCCTCAATGGTGAAAAACTGAAACCATTTCCACTAAGATCAGGAACAAGACAAGGTTGCCCACTCTCACCACTATTATTCAACATAGTTTTGGAAGTGTTAGCCACAGCAATCAGAGAAGAAAAAGAAATAAAAGGAATCCAAATCAGAAAAGAAGAAGTAAAGCTGTCACTGTTTGCAGATGACATGATACTATACATAGAGAATCCTAAAGATGCTACTAGAAAACTACTAGAGCTAATCAATGAATTTGGTAAAGTAGCAGGATACAAAATTAATGCACAGAAATCTCTTGCATTCCTATATACTAATGATGAAAAATCTGAAAGTGAAATTAAGAAAACACTCTCATTTACCATTGCAACAAAAAGAATAAAATATCTAGGAATAAACCTACCTAAGGAGACAAAAGACCTGTATGCAGAAAATTATAGGACACTGATGAAAGAAATTAAAGATGATACAAATAGATGGAGAGATATACCATGTTCTTGGATTGGAAGAATCAACATTGTGAAAATGACTCTGCTACCCAAAACAATCTACAGATTCAATGCAATCCCTATCAAACTACCACTGCCATTTTTCACAGAACTAGAACAAAAAATTTCACAATTTGTATGGAAACACAAAAGAGCCCGAATAGCCAAAGCAATCTTGAGAACGAAAAATGGAGCTGGAGGAATCAGGCTCCCTGACTTCAGACTATATTACAAAGCTACAGTAATCAAGGCAGTTTGGTACTGGCACCAAAACAGAAATATAGATCAATGGAACAGGATAGAAAGCCCAGAGATAAGCCCACACACATATGGTCACCTTATCTTTGATAAAGGAGGCAATCATATACAGTGGAGAAAAGACAGCCTCTTCAATAAGTGGTGCTGGGAAAACTGGACAGGTACATGTAAAAGTATGAAATTAGAACACTCCCTGACACCATACACAAAAATAAACTCAAAATGGATTAAAGACCTAAGTGTAAGGCCAGACACTATCAAACTCTTAGAGGAAAACATAGGCAGAACACTCTATGACATAAATCACAGCAAGATCCTTTTTGACCCAGCTCCTAGAGAAATGGAAATAAAAACACAAATAAACAAATGGGACCTAATGAAACTTAAAAGCTTTTGCACAGCAAAGGAAACCATAAACAAGATGAAAAGACAACCCTCAGAATGGGAGAAAATATTTGCAAATGAAGCAACGGACAAAGGATTAATCTCCAAGATTTACAAGCAGCTCATGCAGCTCAATAACAAAAAAACAAACAACCCAATCCAAAAATGGGCAGAAGACCTAAATAGACATTTCTCCAAAGAAGAGATACAGATTGCCAACAGACACATGAAAGAATGCTCAACATCATTAATCATTAGAGAAATGCAAATCAAAACTACAATGAGGTATCATCTCACACCGGTCAGAATGGCCATCATCAAAAAATCTAGAAACAATAAATGCTGGAGAGGGTGTGGAGAAAAGGGAACACTCTTGCACTGTTGGTGGGAATGTAAATTGATACAGCCACTATGGAGAACAGTATGGAGGTTCCTTAAAAAACTAAAAATAGAACTACCATACGACCCAGCAATCCCACTACTGGGCATATACCCTGAGAAAACCATAGTTCAGAAAGAGTCATGTACCACAATATTCATTGCAGCTCTGTTTACAATAGCTAGGACATGGAAGCAACCTAGGTGTCCATCATCGGATGAATGGATAAAGAAGATGTGGCACATATATACAATGGAATATTACTCAGCCATAAAAAGAAATGAAATGGAGGTATTTGTAATGAGGTGGATGGAGTTAGAGTCTGTCCTACAGAGTGAAGTAAGTCAGAAAGAGAAAAAGAAATACAGTATGCTAACACATATATATGGAATCTAAGGAAAAAAAAAAAAAGGTCATGAAGAACCTAGTGGCAAGATGGGAATAAAGACACAGACCTACTAGAGAATGGACTTGAGGATATGGGGAGGGGGAGGGGTGAGATGTGACAGGGTGAGAGAGTGTCATGGACATATATACACTACCAAATGTAAAATAGATAGCTAGTGGGAAGCAGCCGCATAGCACAGGGAGATCAGCTCGGTGCTTTGTGACCACCTAGAGGGGTGGGATAGGGAGGGTGGGAGGGAGGGAGATGCAAGAGGGAAGAGATATGGGAACATATGTATATGTATAACTGATTCACTTTGTTATAAAGCAGAAAGTAACACACCATTGTAAAGCAATTATACTTCAATAAAGATGTTTAAAAAAATTATAAAATAACTGTTCATGTAATAATGATGGGTATGAATGTATCAGAAACATAAGATACATTAGCTAATGTTTCCAACAAAACAAAACAAAAAAAAAACCATGAATGGGTAAAGATGGGGTACATATATACAATGGAATATTACCCATTGAAAAGAATGAAATAATGCCATTTGCAGCAACATGGATGGACCTGGAGATTATCATACTAAGTGAAATAAGTCGGACAGAGAAAGACAAATATCATATGATATCGCTTATATGCAGAAGCTAAAAAAATGATACACATCAACTTATTTACAAAACAGAAACAGACTCACAGATTTAGAGAATGAACTTATGGTTACTGGGGTTGCAGGGGAAGGGTGGGGTAAGGGATAGATTGGGAGTTTGGGATTGACATGTACACACTGCTATATTTAAAATAGAAAACCAACAAGGACCTACTGTATGGTACAGGGAACTCTGCTCAATACTCTGTAATAACCTAAATGGACAAAGGATAGATACACGTGTATGTATAACTGAATCACTATGCTGTACACCTGAAACTAAACATTGTGAATCAACTATACTCCAATATAAAATAAAAATGTTTTTAAAAAGTTCCTTTAGTTGCATGTCCTTGCCAATATCTGGTATGGTCAGACTTTTAAATTTTAGATATTCTAAAACATGTTTAGTGATATCTCATTGTAGTTTTATTTTTATTTCCCTAATGATTAATGATTAAACACAGATATATCTTTACCATCCATTTATCTTCTTTGGAGGAGTACTTTTTTACTCTTTTGTTCATTTTATTTCACTGGGTTGTTTGCTTTCTTTCAGTGTTTTGAGTTTATATATATGTGTGTATTTATGCACGTGTATTCATATAAGTGTACATGTTCTTTTATATATATCATGGATAAAACTCATTTTTGAGAAGTATGGTTTTTATTTTCATCCTCTTAACAATGTCTTTCAAAGAGCAGAAGTTCTTAATTTGATGAAGTCCAATTTTTCTTTTTTTTCTCTTACGCATTATGCTTTTGGTGTTGTATATAAGAAATCTTTGATAATCCCAGGCAATTAAAATTTTCTCCTATGTTTTCTTCTGTGAGTTTCATAATTGGGGGTTTATATTTATCTCTAGGGTCCATTTTCAATTAATATTTATATGTAGTGCTAGGTATGGATGGGTGTTCTCTCTCTTTTTTTTTTTTTGCACATGGATATCCAATTGTTCAAGTATCATTATAGAAAATCAATTGACCATATACATTGTCAATGCAACAGTTTTCTAAATGATTCTAAAATTTAGTTGCACTTTGTCCAAAACCAGTAGGAAAGCTTTAATCAAAGTAGTCACAAAATGGAGCAACAAAGAACTTCAGTTACAAACTGCAATTATTAAAAACAAAGCATATAAAAAAGGAATTATTATAATGACACCAAAACCTCGGGCAACAAAAGCAAAAATAAACAAGCGAGACTACATCAAAGTAAATGTTTTTACATAGCAAAGGAAACAATCAATAAAATGAAAAGGCAACCTATAAATTGGGAGAAAATATTTGTAAACCATATATCTGATAAGGGGTTAATATCCAAAGTATCTAAGGATCTCCTATTACTCAATAGCAAAATACAAAGAACCCAATTAAAAAATGGTCAGTGGACCTGAACAGACATTTTTTCAAAGAAGATAAACAAATAACTAACAGGTATATGAGAAGATGCTCAACATCACTAATCATCAGGGAAATGCAAATCAAAACCACAATGAGATATCACCTCAGACTTGATACAATGGATATTACCAAAAAGACAAGAGATAACAAATGTTCGTGAGGATATGGGGAAAACAGAGCCCTTATACACTCTTGGTAGGAATGTAAATTGGTACAGCCATTATGGAAAACACAATGGAACTTTCTCAACAAAACTAAAAATAGAACTACCATATAATTCAGTAATCCTACTTCTGGTATATAAGCAAAGGAAATGAAATCAGTGCCTTGAAGAGATATCTGTGCTCCCATGTTCATTGCAGTATTATTCATAATAGCCAAGATATGGAAACAACCTAAGTATCTGTTGATAGAAGAATGAATAAAAATGTAATGTGTGTATGCATGTATATTAGTGTATATTATTAGAATATTATTCAGCCTTAAAAAAAGGAGATCCTGCCATGTGCAACAACATGGGTGAAACTGGAGGTCATTATGCTAAGTGAAATAAGCCAGACAGAAAAACAAAACAAACAATAACAACAACAAAAAACCCTGCATGATCTCACTGATATGTGGAATCTAAAAAGTAGAATAGATAGAAACAGAGAGTAGAAGGTAGAATGGCAGTTACCAGGAGTGGGGAGGTGGGAGAAATGGGGAGATGTTGGTCAAGGAGTAGAAAGTTGTAGTCACATAGTATGAGTAAGTCTAGAGATCGATGTTTGGCAAGATGCCTAGAGTTACTAATACTGTAATGAAGACTGGAAATTTGTTAAGAATGTACATTTCAGGTGCTCTCATCACACACACTAATGTAACTATGTGAGGAGATATGTTAATTAGCTTGATTTAGTAATCATTTCACTATGTATATCAAATTATCATGTTGTACACCTTAAGTATATACAACCTTTCTTAAATAGATAAAAGCAAGGGAGAAGCAGACGAAATTTAATTATGAGAACTTTAAAGAAGTATAACATCTCATTTTGAAATTTTATAATTGTGCCTAGAAATCTAGATGTGTTGGAAGGATATTTTGACAGAGCTCATATTTCTAATTGAAAAAATTTATATTCTGTTCTGAAAAGGAGAGAAGTTGAAAGAACATGATTGTGCGGCATTTCAATCCAGTGAAATATTTTAAAAACATCATATATACAAGCAACTTATTTGTTAAGTTTTGCCTTGGGAAAATATTTGTTCAAGAAAGTTACTCAATATGGGTGAAAAAATAAAATATTTGGAATTATATATTCACACCTTGCAATAGGAAAAACAGGCCTAAGAATGTCCTCCATTTAGCAGGATTGGCCAGAATTTACCAGGCACCTTGGCACCTGTAGAAGAGACGCTTTTCTCAATTAAAACTATTAAAATCTACAGAGAAGAGGTATTAGAAGTTATCAACAACTTAAGTTTATTAGTCAGGAGGACCTTCAAGATGGAGGAGGAGTAAGCCATGGAGATCACCTTCCTCCCCACAAGTAGATTCAAAATACATCTACATATGGAACAACCCCTACAGAACACCTACTGAATGCTGGCAGAAGACCTCAGACTTCCCAAAAGGCAAGAAACTCCCCATGTACCTGGGTAGGGCAAAAGAAAAAAGGAAAAACAGAGACAAAAGAATAGGGATGGGACCGGCACCTTTGGGAGGGAGCTGTGAAGGAGGAAAAGTTTCCACACACTAGGAAGCCCCTTCACTGGTGGAAATGGGGGGTGGGCGGGGGGAAGCTTCAGAGCCATGGAGGAGAGCGCAGCCACAGGGGTGCAGAGGGCAAAGTGGAGAGATTCCCTTACAGAGGATTGGTGCCAACCAGCACTCACCAGCCCGAGAGGCTTGTGTCTGCTCACCCACCAGGGCGAGTGGAGCCTGGGAGCTGAAGCTCAGGCTTCAGAGGTCAGATCCCAGGGAGAGGACTGGGGTTGGCTGCGTAAACACAGCCTGAAGGGGGCTAGTGCACCACAGTTAGCCGGGAGGGAGTCCGGGAAAAAGTCTGGAACTGCCTAAGAGTGAAGAGACCATTGTTTCAGGGTGCGGGAGGAGAGCGGATTCAGAACACCACGTAAATGAGCTCCAGAGATGGGCGCAAGCCATGGCTATCAGCGCGGACCCCAGAGACGGGCATGAAACCTTAACGCTGCTGCTGCAGCCACCAACAATCCTGTGTGCAAGCACAGGTCACTATCCATACCTCCCCTCCCGGGAGCCTGTGCAGCCCACCACTGCCAGGGTCCCATGATCCAGGGACAACCTCCCCGGGAAAACACAAGGCGCGCCTCAGGCTGTTTCAACGTCACGCCGGCCTCTGCCGCCACAGGCTCGCCCCGCATTCCGTGCCCCTCCCTCCCCCCAGCCTGAGTGAGCCAGAGCCCCTGAATCAGCCACTCCTTTAACCCCCTCCTGTTTGGATGAAGAACAGACGCCAGAGGGCGACCTACATGCAGAGGCGGGGCCAAATCCAAAGCTGAACCCCAGGAGCTGTGCGAACAAAGAAGAGAAAGGGAAATCTCTCCGTGCAGCCTCAGGAGCAGCGGATTAAATCTCCACAATCAACTTGATGTACCCTGCATCTGTGGAATACCTGAATAGACAACGAATCATTCCAAAATTGAGGAGGTGGACTTTGGGAGCAACTGTAGACTTGGGGTTTGCTTTCTGCATCTAATTTGTTTCTAGTTTTATGTTTATCTTTTTAGTATTTAGAGCTTATTATCATTGTTAGATTTGTTTATTGATTTGGTGGCTCTCTTCCTTTTTTCATATATATATATATATATTTTTCCTCTTTTTGTGGTGTGTACGTGTATTCTTCTTTGTGTGATTTTGTCTGTATAGGTTCACTTTTACCATTTGTCCTAGGGTTCTGTCTGTCCACTTATTTTTAGTATAGTTTTTAGCGCTTGTTATCATTGGTGGATTTCTTTATTGGTTTGGTTGCTCTCTTCTTTTTTTTTTAATTACTCTTTAATGTTTCAGTTTAATACTTTTTTATTTTAATAACTATTTTCTTTTTCTTTTCTTTTTTTTCTCCCTTTTCTTCTGAGCCATGTGGTTGACAGGGTCTTGGTGCTCTGGCTGGGTGTCAGGCCTGAGCCTCTGAGTCGGGAGAGCCAAGTTCAGGACATTGGTTCACCAGAGACCTCCTGGCCCCTCATAATATCAAACGGCAAAAGGTCTCCCAGAGATCTCCGTCTCAACGATAAGACTCAGCTCCACTCAACGACTAGCAAGCTCCAGTGCTGGACACCCCATGCCAAACAACTAGCAAGATAGGAACACAACCCCACACATTAGCAGAGAGGCTGCCTAAAATCATAATAAGGTCACAGACATCCCAAAAAACACCACCAGACGCGGTCCTGCCAACCAGAAAGACAGGATCCAGCCTCATCCACCAGAACACAGGCACTAGTCCCCTCCACCAGGAAGCCTACACAACCCACTGAACCAACCTAACCCACTGGAGGCAGACACCAAAAACAACGGGAATAAAGAACCTACAGCCAGTGAAAAGGAGACCCCAAACACAGTAAGTTAAGCAAAATGAGAAGAAAGAGAAATACACAGCAGATGCAAGAGCAAGGTAAAAACCCACCAGGACAAACAAATGAAGAGGAAATAGGCAGTCTACCTGAAAAAGAATTCAGAGTAATTACAGTAAAGATGATCCAAAATCTTGGAAATAGAATGGAGAAAACACAAGAAACGTTTAACAAGGACTTAGAAGAACTAAAGAGCAAACAAACAATGACAAACAACACAATAAATGAAATTAAAAATTCTCTAGAAGGAATCAATAGCAGAATAACTGAGGCAGAAGAACGGATAAGTGACCCGGAAGATAACATACTGGAAATAACTACCACAGAGCAGAATAAAGAAAAAAGAATGAAAAGAATTGAGAACAGTCTCACAGACCTCTGGGACAACATTAAACGCACCAACATTCAAATTATAGGGGTCCCAGAAGAAGAAGAGAAAAAGAAAGGGACTGAGAAAATATTTGAAGGATTATAGTTGAAAACTTCCCTAATATGGGAAAGGAAATAGTCAATCAAGGCCAGAAAGCGCAGAGAGTCCCATACAGGATAAATCTAAGGAGAAACACGCCAAGACACATAATTAATCAAACTATCAAAAATTAAATACAAAGAAAAAACATTAAAAGCAGCAAGGGAAAAGCAACAAATAACATACAAGGGAATCCCCATAAGGTTAACAGCTGATCTTTCAGCAGAAACTCTCCAAGCCAGAAAGGTGTGGCAGGACATATTTAAAGTCATGAAAGAGAAAAACCTACAACCAAGACTACTCTACCCAGAAAGGATCTCATTCAGATCCGATGGAGAAATTAAAACCTTTAAAGACAAGAAAAAGCTAAGAGAATTCAGCACCACCTAAACCACCTTTACAACAAATGCTAAAGGAACTTCTCTAGGCAGGAAACACAAGAGAAGGAAAAGACCTACAATAACAAACCCAAAACAATACAGAAAATGGGAATAGGAACATACATATCCATAATTACCTTAAATGTAAATGGATTAAATGCTCCAGCCAAAAGACATAGACTGGCTGAATGGATACATAAACAAGACCCATATATATGCTGTCTACAAGAGACCCACTTCAGACCTAGGGACACATACAGACTGAAAGTGAGGGGATGGAAAAAGATATTCCATGCAAATGGAAATCAGAAGAAAGCTGGAGTAGCAATTCTCATATCAGACACAATAGACTTTAAAACAAAGACTATTCCAAGAGACAAAGAAGGACACTACATAATGATCAAGGGATCGATCCAAGAAGAAGATATAACAACTGTAAATATTTATGCACCCAACATAGGAGCTACTCAATACATAAGACAAATGCTAACAGCCATAAAATGGGAAATTGACAGTAACACAATTATATTAGGGGACTTTACCACCTCACTTTCACCAAAGGGCAGATCATTCAAAATGAAAATATATAAGGAAACACAAGCTTTAAATGATACATTAAACAAGATGGACTTAATTGATATTTATAGGGCATTCCATCCAAAAACAACAGAATACACATTCTTCTCAAGTGCTCATGGAGCATTCTCCACGATAGATCATATTTTGGGTCACAAAGCAAGCCTTGGTAAATTTAAGAAACTTGAAATCGTATCAAGTATCTTTTCCGACCACAACGCTATGAGCCTAGGTATCAATTGCAGGAAAAAATCTGTAAGAAATACAAACACATGGAGGCTAAACAACACACTACTTAATAACCAAGAGATCACTGAAGAAATCAAAGAGGAAATCAAAAAATACCTAGAAACAAATGACAATGCAAACACGATGACCCAAAACTTATGGGATGCAGCAAAAGCAGTGCTAACAGGGAAGTTTAGAGCAGTACAGTGCTACCTCAAGAAATAAGAGAAATTTCAAATAAACAACCTCATCTTACACTGAAAGCAATTAGAGAAAGAAGAACAAAAAAAACCCAAAGTTAGCAGAAGGAAAGAAATCATGAAGATCAGACCAGAAATAAATGAAAAAGAAATGAAGGAAACGATAGCAAAGATCAAGAAAACTAAAAGCTGGTTCTTTGAGAAGATAAACAAAATTGATAAACCATTAGCCAGACTTATCAAGAAAAAAAGGGAAAACACTCGAATCAGTAGAATTAGAAACGAGAAAGGAGAAATACCAACTGACACTGCAGAAATACAAAGTATCAGGTGAGATTACTAAAAGCAACTCTATGCCAATAAAATGGACAACCTGGAAGAAATGGACAAATTCGTACAAATGCACAACCTTCCGAGACTGAACCAGGAAGAAATAGAAAATATGAACAGACCAATCACAAGCACTGAAATTGAAACTGTGATAAAAATCTTCCAACAAACAAAAGCCCAGGACCAGACGGCTTCACAGGCGAATTCTATCAAACATTTAGAGAAGAGCTAACACCTATCCTTCTCAAACTCCTCCAAAATATAGCAGAGGGAGGAACACTCCCAAACTCATTCTACGAGGCCACCATCACTCTGATAACAAAACCAGAGAAAGATGTCACAAAAAAAGAAAACTACAGGCCAATATCACTGATGAACATAGATGCAAAAATCCTCAACAAAATACTAGTAAACAGAATCCAACAGCACATTAAAAGGATCATACACCATGATCAAGTGGGGTTTATCCCAGGAATGCAAGGATTTTTCAATATATGCAAATCAATGTAAAAAACCATATTAACAAATTGAAGGATAAAAACCATATGATCATCTCAATAGATGCAGAAAAAGCTTCTGACAAAATTCAACACCCATTTATGATAAAAACCCTCCAGAAAGTAGGCATAGAGTGAACTTACCTCAACATAATAAAGGCCATATATGACAAACCCACAGCCAACATCATCCTCAATGGTGAAAAAATGAAACCATTTCCACTAAGATCAGGAAGAAGACAAGGTTGCCCACTCTCACCAATATTATACAACATAGTTTTAGAAGTTTTAACCACAGCAGTCAGAGAAGAAATAAAGGGAATCCAAATTGGAAAAGAAGAAGTAAAACTGTCACTGTTTGCAGATGACATGATACTCTACATAGAGAATCCTGAAGATGCTACCAGAAAACTACTAGAGCTAATCAATGAATGTGGTAAAGTAGCAGGATACAAAATTAATGCACAGAAATCTCTTGCATTCCTATACACTAATGGTGAAAAATCTGAAAGTGAAGTTAAGAAAACACTCCCATTCACCGTTGCAACAAAAAGAATAAAATATCTAGGAATAAAGCTACCTAAGGAGACAAAAGACCTGTATGCAGAAAATTATAAGACACTGATGAAAGAAATTAAAGATGATACAAATAGATGGAAAGATATACCATGTTCTTGCATCGGAAGAATCAACATTGTGAAAATGACTCTACTACCCAAAGCAATCTACGGATTCAATGCAATCCCTATCAAACTACCACTGGCATTTATCACAGAACTAGAACAAAAAATTTCGTAATTTGTATGGAAACACAAAAGAGCCTGAATAGGCAAAGCAATCATGAGAAAGAAAAACGGAGCTGGAGGAATCAGGCTCCCTGACTTTAGACTATACTACAAAGCTACAGTGATCAAGACAGTATGATACTGGCACAGAAACACAAATATAGATCAATGAAACAGGAGAGAAAGTCCAGAGATAAACCCACGCACATATGGTCACCTTATCTTTGATAAAGGAGGCAAGCATATACAGTGGAGAAAAGACAGCCTCTTCAATAAGTGGTGCTGGGAAAACTGGACAGCTACATGTAAAAGAATGAAAATAGAACACTCCCTAACACCATACACAAAAATAAACTCAAACTGGATTGAAGACCTAAATGTAAGGCCAGACACCATCAAACTCTTAGAGGAAAACATAGGCAGAACACTCCATGACATAAATCACAGCAAGATCCTTTTTCACACACCTCCTAGAGAAATGGAAATAAAACCAAAAATAAACAAATGGGACCTAATGAAACTTAAAAGCTTTTGCACAGCAAAGGAAAACATAAACAAGACGAAAAGACAACCCTCAGAATGGGAGAAAATATTTGCAAATGAAGCAACTGACAAAGGATTAATCTCCAAAGCATACAAGCAACTCATGCAGCTCAATATGAAAAAAAAAAAAAAACCCAATCCAAACATGGGCAGAAGACCTAAATAGACATTTCTCCAAAGAAGACATACAGATTGCCAACAGACACATGAAAGAATGCTCAACATCATTAATCATGAGAGAAATGCAAATCAAAACTACAATGAGGTATCATCTCACACTGGTCAGAATGGCCATCATCAAAAAATCTACAAACAGAAAATGCTGGAGAGGGTGTGGAGAAAAGGGAACCCTCTTGCCCTGTTGGAGGGAATGTAAATTGATACAGCCACTATGAAGAACAGTATGGACGTTCATGAAAAAACTAAAAATAGAACGACCATACGACCCAGCAATCCCACTACTGGGCAAATACCCTGAGAAAACCATAATTCAAAAAGAGTCATGTACCAAAATATTCACTGCAGTTCTACTTACAATAGCCAGGACATGGAAGCAACCTAAGTATCCATCAACAGATGAATGGATAAAGAAGATGTGGCATATATATACAATGGAATATTACTCAGCCATAAAAAGGAACGAAACTGAGGGACTTGAGGATACGGGGAGGGGGAAGGGTAAGCTGGGACAAAGTGAGAGAGTGGCATGGACATATATACACTACCAAACGTCAAACAGAGAGCTAGTGGGAAGCAGCCGCTTAGCACAGGGAGATCAGCTCGGTGCTTTGTGACCACCTAGAGGGGTGGGATAGGGAGGGTGGGAGGGAGGGAGATGCTAGAGGGAAGAGACATGGGGATATATGTATAACTGATTCACTTTGTTATAAAGCAGAAACTAACACACCCTTGTAAAGCAATTCTACTCCAATAAAGATGTTAAAAAAAAATCCAAAAAAAGGAAAAAAAAAAAAAAAAGAAAGAAAATACACCATAGACTAAAGCAATAATATAAAAAACATACCTAGAAAGAAACCATACAAAAATGTATATAATCTACAGGGAGACAACAAGAAGAATTTCCTGACTGACTTAGGAAAAAGAAGTCTCAACCAGAATAGTATGTTATGTGTATTCGTGAGGCACAGATATTGTAAGAATATCGATTTTCCTTAATTCATTTACAGATTTAGTACCTTATCCATAGCAGCTGATGACAATCAAACATGGGCTACTGTTTCCTGTACCCAAAATCAACCATGGAAAAATTACAGAAGGAATAAAGAGAAAACATTAACAAAAGCAAAAACACAAAACTAAATAATCCCTGAGGGACAATAAGTCTCCGCTGAACTAGAACCTGAGTGTGGGCAGGTAGGGGGATGCCCTGAATTCGAGACAGGTCTGTAGCCTGCAAGAGAGGCAGATGACAGGATTGATTAGAGAAAAGCCTTTAAACTTGAGCCCTTGATTCTTCCACTGTGCTCTGGGACCATGAATCTCTACTGCTTCACTGAAGGAACCTGAGGCAGCATTTCAGAGCCCGCATGCCAGGAGCATGGGACACCAAAGATTGGGCTGGATGTGGCAGTATGGTCCACAGGCTGTGAGATAACCATCTGAAACTTTGTTAGTGGATGACAACTGGCCTTTTTAAATGATCATCTTAATAGACTATCACACACGGACTCAAAGAGAAAAGCAAGTAACACAGTAGTTGTACAAAAGGACAGAAATTCATTTCTGAACTTTTGGGCAATGCCCCTGATGTCAACAAAGAGAGACCACAGTGAGAACTGTCAGGCTAAGGAGCCCCTTCACTAACTCCTCTGGGATTCTGTGGGGCATGGTTGGGGACAGGGATGGATTCATACCAGAGAAGGATGGAATCGCAGGCCCTGCCAGCAGTCAATGTGAGGACGTTGAGTGAGACCTGACGGGCTCCAAACCCCAGAAGAGAGTCTCGCCTCCTTTCCCCTCAGCTCATCTTACCTGCACCAGCCATCTCTGGGAGGCTCCAGGCACAAGTGTCCAGATGAGATGTGCCTGCACTTCACACCAGCAGTCTCAGGGAGCTGATGTCTTTGACGTGAGGCCTTGGCCTCAGGTCGGCAGACGGGAGGTAGCCCAGCACCTACAGGGAGTCAAGAGAAGACACTGAGAGGGGATTGAGAGCAGCATCCACCATAGAACAGGGGGCCCCAAAGAGGCCTCACTGTCAGTCTCGGGGGACCCAGGCATGGCTGTGAGGTTCAGGCCCCCAGATACTTCCGGCTGGGGGTGCCGACGGAAATGAGAGCCAAGGTGTGACGCCTGCTGACTCAGCTCAGCAGAGGGAAAAGTCCCAGGACCTGCCAAGAGTCAATGAAAGGCCCACGTGCCAGTCCTGCGGGAAGCTCCGCTGGCACCACCCCACACCTCCCGTCCCGTGCCGCCTCGCCCCGCCCCGCCCCGCCCCTGCTGTCCTCCTGGAGCCCAGATGCGCCTGACCAGAAGTGACGTCCTCCTAACCACGCTGTGGGGGCGAGGCCATTTTTGAGAGCTGCCGTCCCGCGAGGGTGAGCCGCGGGAGGAGTCCCACGTCTCGTCAGGTGTCAAGGTGTGAGGTGACCCCAGTTAGAAGTGCGGGGACACGCCCCCGACACCCCCAATCCCCTTTCCCTCCGAAAAGAGGCGGCCATACAGGCCCCGCCCACCCCGCCCCTGCTCTCGGCCCAAGAGGCTCGGGCCTGGCCGTTAGGCCCCAAGTCCATCCGCTTCCCCCGCGGGGTCTCGGGCAAGGAAGGCCTCGCTCTGAGGCTGGTGGACCCTGGCTCAGCTCAGTAGAGGGAGCGCCCCAGGCCCTGTGGAGTGAAGGACGGGACCCTCGTGGGGACCGAGGGGCTCCACACCCCAGAATGGCGGCCACGCGGACCCCGCCCCTGACGTCGGCCTGGGAGCCTCCAGGCAGGTCTCAAGATGGAGGGGCCCCCTCAGTGCGAACGCGGGCGGGCGGGCGGACGGACGCGGGAGACTCAGGGAGGAGGGGGCCTTGTTCTGAGGGGCTGGCCGCAGGTCAGCAGAGGGGGGATTTCCAGGGCACGGGAGGAGTCAGGGTGAGGACCGTCCTCCCCGTCGCAAGGGCACCTCAGAACCCCTCCCCTGTTGCCAGCCGCTTCCTTCTGGCCACACACGGAGAAGGGAGGGCTGCTGTGTGAGAGGGGAGGTGCAGGCCAGCAGAAGGCGCGTCCCTGAGCACTCCCAAGAGTCAGCCCAAGCCCTTGAGTGAGGACCAGTGGGGCCGCCAACCACAGGGCCTCGACCTGTCTGCCGCACGCTGCAGGCTTGGTAAAACTCTGCCACATGCGGCCGCGTGGTCACCCTCACTGCCTCCTAATGAGACTCAAGGAGGTGCCGGCACTGGTGCGAGCAGATGGCCCTCGGGGCAAGAGAGGAGCTCCAGGCTGCACCGGCCGTCCAGGGAGGACCCCGAGTGAGGACTAAGGGAGCCACCCACCCCGAAGAGAAGGGACGAGAGAGAATATGGCCTGTCCGCTCCTGCCAACCCTTAAACTCCCAAGGAAGGACTGTCAGGCTGAGACTGCCCGTAATTTCCTCTGCCAGGTCCAAGGGAGGTTAGAGCTTTGTTCTGAAGGGGCCATCACCAGGCAGCAGAAGGGAGGGTCCCAGGACCCTTCGGTGGTGGGCTGAACGCTCCCTCCTTTCCTCCTCCTGGGTGTCATGGAAGATGGTGGTGTCAACTTCAGAGCAGCAGACGGGATGGGGTGGTGGGGGGTGGGGGAGTCTTGCCAGCAACTGTCATCCTGACTCTGAATGGGAACCGCGAGGACCTACCGCCTCTGCCAGCCCCCACTGTCACCCCCGTACTGCCCAGGCAGGGCTGGCTGGCTGTGCCCCAAGGCTCACTCTACCGTCCTCCACAGGGGTCTCAGGGGACAGGCTGAGCAGGAGAACAGGAGCCCTGTGGGTCCTCGAGCAGTGCCCTCAAGGACCCTGCAGAGGCGGCCTTGGTGAAAGCCAGGGAGGAATCTCCCCGCTGAAGGTGCTCACAGCATCTCCTTGTCCCTCCCCCAGGTGCCCTCATTGCCTGCCTTCCTGCCCACACTCCCGCCTGCTGGCCCTGACCTGTGTCATCATGCCTCGGGGCCAGAAGAGCAAGCGCCGTGCCCGCGAGAAACGCCACCAGGCCCGGGGGGAGACGCAGAGTCTCAAGGCTGCCCAGGCCAGTGAGGCGGCGGCGGCGGCGGCGGCAGAGATAGAAGAGTCGCCCTCCTCCCCCGCTTCTGTTTCTCGGGGTACTCCCCCGAGCTCCCGTGCTGCTGGCGCTCGCCAGGAGCCTCAGGGAGCCCCAGCCACTAGCTGTCGTGATGCAGGGGTTCCATGCCCAGGATATGAAGAGGGTACCCGGGCGAGCCAAGATGAGGCAAGTGCAAGTACCTCCCAGGCAGCACCTTCCACTCACAGCACTTGGAGAGATCCTCTGTCCAGGAAGGCCAGCATGTTGGTGCAGTTCCTGCTGGAGAAGTACAAGATGAAGGAGCCCATCCCGCAGGCAGCAATGCTGAAGACTGTCAACAAGAAGTACAAGAAGCACTTCCCCGAGATCCTCAGGAGAGCCTCTGAGCGCATGGAGCTGGTCTTTGGCCTCGAGCTGAAGGAAGTCGACCCCAGCCGTCACTCCTACGCCCTCATCAGCAAGCTGGCCCTCCCCAGCGAGGGAAGTCCGAGTGATGAGTTGGGGCTGCCCAAGTCCGGTCTCCTGATGATTCTCCTGGGCACGATCTTCAAGAAGGGCAACCGTGCCACCGAGGAGGAGATCTGGGAACTCCTCAATGCGGTGGGTTTGTATGCTGGGAGGAGGCACTTGATCTTTGGGGAGCCCAGGAGGCTCATCAGCGAAGATTTCGTGCAGCAGAAGTACCTGACGTACCGCCAGGTGCCCAACAGCGATCCTCCGCGCTATGAGTTCCTGTGGGGCCCGAGAGCACACGCTGAAACCAGCAAGATGAAAGTGCTGGAGTTTGTGGCCAAGGTCACTGGTACCGTCCCCAGTGCCTTCCCAGATCTCTATGAGGAGGCTCTGAAAGATGAGGAAGAGAGAGCAGGCGTGAGAGCCGCGGCCAGGGCTGCAGCTGTTGCTCAGCGCAGTGCACTTCCAGGGCCAAGGCCCGCAGCTCCTCCCACATCTAGGGAGGGAGGCCGCGGGCAGTTTGTTCACTTTGTTTTAGAAGAGAGCAGTCAAGCTCCTAAAGAGTGCAGCGTAGTAGGGGTGGAGGGAGCAAAGTGTAGATCTTATTTATCTTCCTGTTTTAAACTAGTAACTTCTATTTATTATTTATTGATTTATTTAGGTTTTTTCAAATGTTTTTTTCTTGTAAAAGATAGTGTGTTTTCTTAAGAATATGAATTCGTAAAAAAAAATATGAATTCGTGCATGACGTTGCTTGCATATTTATTGCTGTTTAAAGAGTTCTAAAGTTACAGTTTGGGTATATGTAAAAGAATTCACGAACCATCTATATTTTCTGTATGATCCACAAGTAGAAAACATGGCACTGCAATAGAGATTTTCATGGAAACGTGAAAGACGACCACAGAAAATATTTAGAAACAAAAAATGGAGAAAACACAGAGTAAAAGGTATTTAATTCGCGGTTTGCCTTCTTTCTTTTAAACTTTCTCATTTGTGAGTATTTGTTTCTTTTGTCCTAGTGCACTGCATATTCTCTGCTACCTGCTGGATTAAAAATAAACTCTGACGGGAGGGTGGTATTTTGGGGGTTCATAATAATCACATCATAACTGCCATTCATCAAAAACCCAATATTTCTTAACGAGTATGCCACTGCTTTATATGTAGTACATGACATCCCAACATTCATGCAGGATAGGATTTAGCAGACTCCCTTTGTAGGTGATTAACTTGCAAATTTCTCAAGTTCACAAGACTGATTAAGTGACCTTGCTGGGTCTAGTCCCCTGGTCGGGAATAGTCTAGAGCCTACACTCTTCCACTCCTCCCAGCCTAAGCCAGACCTTATGTCTTTTAATTCGTTTTTCTTCTCACCACTCCAAAAGGTATCTCATGGGATAAAGGGGGCCCTGTTCCCAAAGCACTGTTTTGGAACACAGTAATAGTAACGCTGAATAAGTGAATGGTACGAATAAAAAAAAAAATATTCGGTGACAATGGGGTCTTCTACATATGCAATGCCAGATAACCTGAAAAGATCAGCATCTCCTCATTTACTCTTCAAGTTTCTCAGGGACATAAAAGCCTTGGTTTAAGAGCTGTGTCCTCAGGTCAGTGGAGGGAGGAGTCCCGGCCTCCGATAGTTATTCAAGGTGAGGACCTTAGAAGAGAAGGGGGCCCCACAAAGTATACCCTGCTTTCTCCCTTGTGTGGCCATGGGCAGAGCTGTCTGTCTGAAGGTACCCCTTCTTTTCCTCCGGGGCAAGGGTGGAGAGGTTCTCAGGGAGGTGAGTTCCTTGGTCTTGTGGCAGCATCTCCAATCCTGCCCAAGTAGGAGATCCTAACAGGCCTTAATTTGATTCAGGGTGAGGACACTGGGTGCTGATGAGTGGACTCCCCATAACAAAGGGGAACACCCAGAGGCCCCCGGCAGGGGTAGCCAGGGAATAGGTCTCTTACCTCCCCTTCTGGCGTCTCAGGAAGGTGAAAGCCTTGGCCTGAGGCTGGCAGGCAGACAGACAGTCAGTAGGGAGGCTGGAGTCCCATATGCTACCTGAAGTCAAGGTAAGAAACCTGAGTTAGGACTGAGGGGCCACTGACTCCAGAAGAGTGGGGCCTTGTAAAATCCTGCTCCTCAGAAGACCCCAACAGCTTTGGACAGATCTGGTTCATCCTGACTTCCAATTCAGAAATTCCAAGAAGGCAATGCCTTTGTTCTTAGGAGCACAGCTTCAGGGGAGTGGAGGGTGGAGTCCTGGGTCTGGTCAGGCATCACGATGAGGACCCTGAATGAGGAGCAAGAGGACCACTCACTCCAGAACAGAGGAGAATGCAGAGTCCCACCCCCTGATGTCAGCCCCAGGCGGCCCAGGACAAAGCTTTCTGGCTGCCGTGCCCCCTCTTTCCACTGGGAGTGGTCTCAGGGAGGCGAGGGCCTTGGTCTATTGGGAACAGCCTCACTCGGTAGAGACTGGAAATCTAGTGACTCTAAATGAGGATAAAGGGACTCCACCTAGAACAGAGCCCTGCCACTGGATACCTCCCCTCGGCAAATCCAGGAATGTTGGCATGATGCGCCCCACACGTTTCCTTTTAGAGCGTCTCAGGTAGATGAGGCACTTGGTCTCAGGGGCCAGCCTCACGTTAGCACAGGGAGGAATTCCAGGTCCTGCCAAGAGTCAAGCAGAGGACCATGAGGACTGAGGGAACCACCCAAATCATAAAAGTGGGGACGCCACAGAATCCCTCCCTTACTGTCGGCCATGAGTGACCACAGGCAGTCACGCCCACGTGAGGCAACCCTCACATCCTCCCAGGTGGTCTCAGGGAATTAAAGGCTGTAGTAGGAGAGGACAGGCCTCTCTAGGTCACGGGAAGAGTCAGTGTAAGGACTCTGAGTGAGGACCAAGGGGAACGCCCGACCGAAAAGAGAGAGGAACACATAGCCCCACCACCCTTTCGGCCCTGGGAAGCCCCAGGCAGGGGTAGTTCGATGTGTCACCCACTTGCTTCCAGCTCTGGAGGACTCAGGTCAGTAGAGGGAAGAGTCCCAGATCCTGACAGAGTGAGGACTATTGAGGTCACAAACCCCAGAAGAGTGGAGCCCGGAGAATCTTGCCCTCTGCTGTTAGTCCTCAGAAGCCCCTCAGACAGAGCTGTGGCTACATGTGGCCTACTGTGACTTCTACTTCTGGGGACTCAGGCTGGTGAGGACTTTGCTCTGAGGCTGGCTGACTCAGCATAGGGGAAATTTCCAGGTTGTGCTAGGAGTTGGGGTGAGGACCGAAGGCTGGAGTGGAGCATGAAAACCATAACAATGGGGGCAGCACATCATCTCTCCCCTGCTGTCAGTCCTGGGAGACGCCTGGATGGATGTCAGGCCGAGCAGAGGCAACCCTTAACTCCTCCCAGGGTGACAGAGAAGTGAGGACAGTTAATAGGTGAAGAGAGCGAGAAATTATAGGTCTTCCCAGGAGTCAAATGGAGGAGCCTGAGCGAGGACTGGTGCGGCCAACCATAATAAGGCCTGGATTTGCCTGCCACAGCTTTCTGCCTTCAGAGACCACAGGTAGATGTGGGAAATCAGGCTACCCTCACTTTCTTCTGTTGGGTCTCAGAGAGCTGTGGGCCTTTCTACGAGCACATGTCCTCAGGTAAAGAGAGAGGAGCCACAGGCCTTCCCAGGAGTCAAACTGAGAACGCTGAGTGACGACTAAGGGGAACATGCCCCGCCCCCTGAGCTGTGGGGACGACAAAGAGTCTAGCCTTGCCCCTGCTTTCAGCACTTGAAGGCTCAGGGCAGGGCAGTCGGGCCGAGGCTCCTTTACATCAGGTCTAAGGGAGGTGAGATCCTTAGCCTGAAGGTAAAGCCATTAGAGGGCAGAAGGGTGGGTCCCAGGCCCTACGTGAAGCCAACTGAGAGCACTGAATAGGGACTGAGGACCCAGTGATCCCAGGATAGAAAGGACTCCACAGAGCTGTCAGCACTGTGTTCCCCCCCTGTCAGGGCGGTGAGCTGGGGCACCCCTCACTTCCTCCTCATGGGTCCCCGGGACCACTGAGCTGTCAACTGCAGAGCAACAGAGAGGAGGAAGCCCAGGCCCTGGCTGCCGTCCACCTAAAGATCCTGAAGATGAACTGAGCAGACTCCCCGCCCTAGAACACGGAAGGTCCCACTGGCAGCCCTTTCTGTCACCCCAGGGACACTCAGGTAGGCTGGCAGCCTGTAGCCCGAGGCTCACTCTACCGTCCTCCACAGGGGTCTCAGGGGACAGGCTGAGCAGGAGAACAGGAGCCCTGTGGGTCCTCGAGCAGTGCCCTCAAGGACCCTGCAGAGGCGGCCTTGGTGAAAGCCAGGGAGGAATCTCCCCGCTGAAGGTGCTCACAGCATCTCCTTGTCCCTCCCCCAGGTGCCCTCATTGCCTGCCTTCCTGCCCACACTCCCGCCTGCTGGCCCTGACCTGTGTCATCGTGCCTCGGGGCCGGAACAGCAAGCGCCGTGCCCGCGTGAAACGCCACCAGGCCCGGGGGGAGACGCAGAGTCTCAAGGGTGCCCAGGCCACTGAGGCGGCGGCGGCGGCGGCGGCGGCAGAGATAGAAGAGTCGCCCTCCTCCCCCGCTTCTGTTTCTCGGGGTACTCCCCCGAGCTCCCGTGCTGCTGGCACTCGCCAGGAGCCTCAGGGAGCCCCAGCCACTAGCTGTCGTGATGCAGGGGTTTCATGCCCAGGATCTGAAGAGGGTGCCCAGAGCCAAGATGAGGATAGCGAGTCACAGATGAGCGGGCCTGCCCCATCCTGGACGGTTCGTCTTTCCCTCCCCTACCTGGACACTGGTGGTTGGAGCATGCCCAGAGATCCTCCCTCTCGTGGTCAAGGACCACTGCTCGGTTTCCAGCCATACCAGGACCAAGCAAGACAAAACCGCCAGCACAGGTTGACGCAGGCGCACCAAGACCTAAAAGGTGACTCAAGGTAACCCAGGGTTCATTATGCCTCATTTGTAATAACTTAGCATTGCGGCTTTTGCTTCCCCGCCCCACCCCATGGGTTCTGCTTGGGTGCTTATGGGTAAGTGCCTGCATACTAGCAGGAAAGTTATATAACCTAAAACTGTCAATCGATTTGTCAGTCAAATAACGCAGGACACAGGGAGGGACCACCACTCTACAGAACACGGCCCTACCCCATTGCGGGGCTGCTTCTGGTTTCCAGACAGCCCGCTCTCCTGCTTTCTCGGGAGTGTACTTTTGCTCTGCTTAACTGAACTCTTGCTACTTAAAACTGCTCTACGCCTCTCGATTGAATTCTTCCTCTTTGGGAGGGCAAGAACCAAGGAAATCGCCATTCTGCTGGTGACAGTATGGATCACACATTCATTACTTTCATCAGGTACAAGGTAAAGTTTTGATATTTTATAAAACAAATTTAGAAACCTTCCATTTTTTTTTATGACCTCGAACAAGAAAACACAGCAATGGAAGAGGGATTTCCATGGAACTGTGAATAGACTCGGCAGTAAAATAATGTGGGTCCAGTAAAAAAGAAAAGAAAAAGAGTAAATGGTGGTACATTTTTGGTTTGTTTTATTCTTTTAGTGCTTCTTTTTGTAAAACTGAAAGATGTTTTCTTAGATTATTCAAGATTGTGAGAGAAATTAAACAATAATAAAGTAGACATCCTTATCGTTGCCACTCTTTTTCCCAACCATTAATTGAGCATCTACTCTTTGGAAGGCTCCATGGCAGAACTGGGGATGGTAAGAAAAAGAAGACCGAGCCACTGTCCATAGAACTTTAGAGCCTAGGAGCTGCCGCCATATCAAGAAGATGGTGAGACACACTCTAAGACCTAAATAAATGACAAGTTAAAACAAGGGGTGAGAAAGAGAGGAGGTTCCAGATGAGAGCAGTCAAGTGTAAGTGCTGTTTTTGCTCACAGATGACCTAATTGTCTATGTAGGAAATCTCAAATAATCAACAACAAGAAAACTCCTGGTATTAATAAGCCAAGGTTAATACTCAACAGTCAATTGTTTTCCAATAAACAAATGGAATTTGCAATTGAAAAACCTAATGCCATTTACATTAGCACCAAAAAAAGATTGATTATAAATAATTCTTAAAAATATACGTATAAGATTTATATGAGAAATGCAAACGTCACTGAAAAAAATTAAAGAAGATCTAAATAAATAGAGAAACACTCCATGTTCATGGATAGGAGGATGCAAGATTGTTGAGATGTCAGTTACTCCCAACTTGATTTATACACTCAATACAATTCTGCTCAAAACTCCAGCAAGTTATTTTGTAGATGGCACCAAACAATCTAAAGTTTATATAAAAAACGAAAAGATCCATAATAACAACTCAAATCAATACCGAAGAAGATCAAAGTCAGAGAACTGATATTACTGGATTTCAAGACGGACTTTAAAGCTACAATAATCAAGACCACATACTATTAGCAAAAGAAGAGACAAATAGACCAAGGCACAGAATAGAAAACCTAGAAATAGACCCCTCATACAGTCAACTGATCTTTAACAAAGGAGCAAAGGCAATTCAATAGAGAAAGGAGTCTTCTAACTCACAGTGCTGGGACAACTAGACATCCGCATACAACAAAAAAGAACGTTGATACAGACTTTACATGTTTCAAAATAATTAACTCAAAATGGATCACAGACCTAAATGGAAAACTCAAAATTAAAAAAAAGCCCGGGCCTTCCCTCGTGGTCCAGTGGTTAAGACTGCACTTCCACGGCAGGGGGCATGGGTTTGATCCTTGGTCAGGGAACTAAGATCCTGCCTGCCATGCGGAGTGGGAAAACAAAACAAAACAAAACAAAACAAACAGAAGGAAATATAGGAGAAAATCTTGGGTTTGGCAACGAGATTTTAGACACAACACCAAAAGCACAATCCATGAAAGAGAAAAATGATAAGCTGAACTTCATTAAAATTAAAAACTTCTACTCTGTAAAAGGTACTATTAAGAGAATGAAAAGACAAGCCGCAGACTGGGAAAAAATAATTGTAAGACACATATCTGATAATAAACATGAATCAAAAATATACAATGAACTCTTAAAAAACTCAACAATAAGAAAACAAAAACGTCAATTTAACAGTGGTGAAAAGAGCTGAACAGACGCCTCACCAAAAATATACACAGATGGCAAATAGCATACGAAAAGACGATCAACATCACATGTCTTCAGGGAGTTTGGGATTTAAACAACAATGAGATACCTATTAATATGGCTAAAACAAAAACAAACACCTGACAATACCAAATGCTGGCAAGGATGTGGACCAATAGGAACTCGCATTCAGTGCTAAAGGGAATGCAAAGTGATAGAGACACACTGTCTGGAAACTGTCTGGAAGTTTCTTTTAAGCTAAACATAATCTTATCATATGATCTAGCAATTAAACACCTAGGTATTTACTCAAAAGCGTTGAAAACATACGTCCATCCAAAAGCCTTCAAACCAATGTTAAGGGTACACTAATTCATAGTTGCCAAAAACTGAAATCAACCAAGATGACCTTCAGCAGATGAATGGGTAAACAAACTGTGGTAGTCCACATGGTGGAATGCTATTCAGCCATGAAGAGAAATGACATTTCAAACCACAAACAGATATAGAGAAACTTAAATGTATATTGATTAGCAAAAGGAGCTAGTTTAAAAAGCCTACATATTGAGTTATTTGTAGTGAGGTGGATGGACCTAGAGTCTGTCATACAGAGTGAAGTAAGTCAGAAAGAGAAAAACAAATACCGTATGCTAACACATACATATGGAATCTAAGAAAAAAAAAATATGGTCATGAAGAACCTAGGGGCAAGATGGGAATAAAGATGCAGACCTACTAGAGAATGGACCTGAGGATACGGGGAGGGGGAAGGGTAAGCTGGGACAAAGTGAGAGAGTGGCATGGACATATATACACTACCAAACGTCAAACAGAGAGCTAGTGGGAAGCAGTCGCTTAGCACAGGGAGATCAGCTCGGTGCTTTGTGACCACCTAGAGGGGTGGGATAGGGAGGGTGGGAGGGAGGGAGATGCTAGAGGGAAGAGATATGGGGATATATGTATAACTGATTCACTTTGTTATAAAGCAGAAACTAACACACCCTTGTAAAGCAATTCTACTCCAATAAAGATGTTAAAAAAATAAATAAAAAAACAAAAAGCTTACATACTGTAGGATTCCATCGATATTATATTCTGGAAATGGCAAAACTTTAGAGAGAGTAAAAAGTTCAGAGTTGTCAGGGGCTCAAAGTGAGGTTTTGAGGGATGGACAGGTGGAGCACGGGAGATTTTTAGGGCAGTGAAACTCTTCTGCATGATGCTCTGTTGGTGAGTAGATGATGTCATGCCTTTGTCAACCACTACAGAACTGTAAAGCACAAAAAGTGAAATGTGCTATACACAGTGGACAATAGTCAATAATAATGTATCACTATTAGTTGATCAATTGTAACAAATGAACTTGTATCCATTGAACAAATACAAGATGTTAATAATAGGAGAAACTAACTGGAGGAAGAGAGTGAGTGGCTGTATGGGAACTCTTTTTACTATCTGCTTAATTTCCTGTAGTCCTAAATCTGTTCTTTAAAAAAGTCTATTAATTTAAAAACTAGAAAAAAATCTGGACAAGAACACATAGCCAGTACAGAGCTATATACAACAATACCAAATAAATAAGAGTCATGAGTAAGGAAAAGCAAAAGATAACAATGGTAATAATTTGATCCTCTAATTAAAACTCTAAGGGAATAGGCACAGAAAATAGTCAAACATATAAGGAACTTCAGAAACCTGGTGGAAAAAAAGATTACCACAGCGAAATCAAGAGACTGGCCGGAAACAAAATCAACAATTTCTTAGATCATGTTAATAGAAAATACACCAGGAGCTTCAAGATGGCGGAAGAGTGAGACACAGAGAGCACCTTCCTCCCCACAAATACATCAGAAATACATCTACATGTGGAACAACTCCTACAGAACATCTACTGAACACTGGCAGAAGACCTCAGACCTCCCCAAGGCAAGAAACTCCCCAGGTACCTGGGTAGGGCAAAAGAAGAAGGAAAAAACAGAGACCAAAGAATAGGGATGGGACCTGCACGAGTGTGAGGCAGCTGTGAAGGAGGAAAGCTTTCCACACACTAGGAAGCCCCTTTGCAGGCGGAGACTGCGGGTGGCGGGGGGGAAGCTTCGGAGACACGGAGGAGAGCGCAGCCACAGGGGTGTGGAGGGCAAAGCGGAGAGATTCCCGCACAGAGGATCGGTGCTGACCAGCACTCACCAGCCCGAGAGGCTCGTCTGCTCAGCCGCCGGGGCAGGCGGGGGCTGGGAGCTGAGGCTCGGGCTTCGGAGGTCGGATCCCAGGGAGAGGACTGGGGTTGGCTGCGTGAACACGGCCTGAAGGGGGCTAGTGCGCCACAGCTAGCCGGGACGGAGTCCGGGAAAAAGTCTGGAGCTGCCGAAGAGACAAGAGACTTTTTCTTGCCTCTTTGTTTCCTGGTGTGCGCGGAGAGGGGATGAAGAGCGCCGCTTAAAGGAGCTCCAGAGATGGGCGCGAGCCGCGGCTATCAGTGCGGACACCAGAGACAGGCATGAGACGCTAAGGCCGCTGCTGCCGCCACCAAGAAGCCTGTGTGCAAGCACAGGTCACTCTCCACACCTCCCCTCCCGGGAGCCTGTGCAGCCCGCCACTGCCAGGGTCCCGTGATCCAGGGACAACTTCCCCGGGAGAACGCACGGCGCCCCTCAGGCAGGTGCAACGTCACTCTGGCCTCTGCCGCTGCAGGCTCACCCCGCAATCCGTACCCCTCCCTCCCCGCGGCCTGAGTGAGCCAGAGCCCCCGAGTCAGCTGCTCCTTTAACCCCGTCCGGTCTGAGCGAAAAACAGACGGCCTCAGGCGACCTACACGCAGAGGCGGGTCCAAATCCAAAGCTGAACCCCGGGAGCTGTGCGAACAAAGAAGAGAAAGGGAAATCTCTCCCAGCAGCCTCAGGAGCAGTGGATTAAATCTCCGCAATCAACTTGATGTACCCTGAATCTGTGGAATACCTGAATAGACAACGAATCATCCCAAAATTGAGGAGGTGGACTTTGGGAGCAACGATATATATATATATATTTTTCCCTTTTTCTCTTTTTTTGTGAGTGTGTATGTGTATGCTTCTGTGTGTGATTTTGTCTGTATAGCTTTGCTTTTACCATTTGTCCTAGGGTTCTGTCTGTCCATATTTTTCTCTTTTTATTACTTAAAAAAATATTTTTCTTAATAATTATTTTTTATTTTAATAACTTTATTTTATTTTATCTTCTTCTTTCTTTCCTCCCTTTTATTCTGAGCCATGTGGAGGACAGGCTCTTGGTGCTCCAGCCAGGCATCAGGGCTGTGCCACTGAGGTGGGAGAGCCAAGTTCAGGACACTGGTCCACAAGAGACCTCCCAGCTCCACGTTATATCAAATGGCGAAAATCTCCCAAAGATCTCCATCTCAAAGCCAAGACCCAGCTCCACTCAACGACCAGCAAGCTACAGTGCTGGACACCCCATGCCAAACAACTGGCAAGACAGGAACACAACCCCATCCATTAGCACAGAGGCTGCCGAAAATCATAATAAGGCCACAGACACCCCAAAACACACCACCAGACGTGGACCTGCCTAGCAGAAAGACAAGATCCAGCCTCATCCACCAGAACACAGGCACTAGTCCCCTCCACCAGGAAGCCTACACAACCCACTGAACCAACCTTAGCCACTGGGGGCAGACACCAAAAACAATGGGAACCACGAACCTGCAGCCTGCGAAAAGGAGACCCCAAACACAGTAAATTAAGCAAAATGAGAAGACAGAGAAACACACAGCAGATGAAGGAGCAAGGCAAAAACCCACCAGATCTAACAAATGAAGAGGAAATAGGCAGTCTACCTGAAAAAGAATTCAGAATAATGATAGTAAAGATGATCCAAAACCTTGGAAACAGAATGGAGAAAATACAAGAAACGTTTAACAAGGACCTAGAAGAACTAAAGAGCAAACAAACAGTGATGAACAACACAATAAATGAAATTAAAAATTCTCTAGAAGGGATCAATAGCAGAATAACTGAGGCAAAAGAACGGATACGTGACCTGGAAGATAAAATAGTAGAAATAACTACTGCAGAGCCGAATAAAGAAAAAAGAATGAAAAGAATTGAGGACAGTCTCAGAGACCTCTGGGACAACATTAAACACACCAACATTCGAATTATAGGGGTCCCAGAAGAAGAAGAGGAAAAGAAAGGGACTGAGAAAATATTTCAAGGGATTATAGTTGAAAACTTCCCTAATATGGGAAAGGAAATAGTTAATCAAGTCCAGGAAGCCCAGAGAGTCCCATACAGGATAAATCCAAGGAGAAACACGCTAAGACACATACTAATCAAACTATCAAAAATTAAATACAAAGAACAAATATTAAAAGCAGCAAGGGAAAAACAACAAATAACACATAAGGGAATCCCCATAAGGTTAAGAGCTGATCTTTCAGCAGAAACTCTGCAAGCCAGAAGGGAGTGGCAGGACATATTTAAAGTGATGAAGGAGAAAAACCTACAACCAAGATTACTCTACCCAGCAAGGATCTTATTCAGATTTGACGGAGAAATTAAAACCTTTACAGACAAGCAAAAGCTAAGAGAATTCAGCACCACCAAACCAGCTTTACAACAAATGCTAAAGGAACTTCCCTAGGCAGGAAATACAAGAGAAGGAAAAGACCTGCAATAATAAACCCAAAACAATTCAGAAAATGGTAATAGGAACATACATATCGATAATTACCTTAAATGTAAATGGACTAAATGCTCCAACCAAAAGACACAGATTGGCTGAATGGATACAGAAACTAGACCCATATATATGCTGTCTACAAGAGACCCACTTCAGACCTAGGGACACATACAGACTGAAAGTGAGGGGATGGAAAAAGATATTCCATGCAAATGGAAATCAAAAGAAAGCTGGAGTAGCAATTCTCATATCAGACACAATAGACTTTAAAACAAAGACTATTACAAGAGACAAAGAAGGACACTACATAATGATCAAGGGATCAATCCAAGAAGAAGATATAACAATTGTAAATATATATGCACCCAACATAGGAGCACCTCAATACATAAGGCAAATACTAACAGCCATAAAAGGGGAAAGCGACAGTAACACAATCATAGTAGTGGAATTTAACACCCCACTTTCACCAATGGACAGATCATCCAAAATGAAAATAAATAAGGAAACACAAGCTTTAAATGATACATTAAACAAGATGGACTTAATTGATATTTATAGGACATTCCATGCCAAAACGACAGAATACACATTCTTCTCAAGTGCTCATGGAACATTCTCCAGGATAGATCATATCTTGGGTCACAAATCAAGCCTTGGTAAATTTAAGAAACTTGAAATCGTATCAAGTATCTTTTCCGACCACAACGCTATGAGACTAGATATCAATTACAGGAAAAGATCTGTAAGAAATACAAACACATGGAGGCTAAACAACACACTACTTAATAACCAAGAGATCACTGAAGAAATCAAAGAGGAAATCAAAAAATACCTAGACACAAATGACAATGAAACACGATGACCCAAAACCTATGGGATGCAGCAAAAGCAGTTCTTAGAGGGAAGTTTGCAGCAATACAATGCTACCTCAAGAAACAAGAGAAATCTCAAATAAACAACCTAACCTTACACCTAAAGCAATTAGAGAAAGAAAACAAAAAAAACCCCAAAGTTAGCAGAAGGAAGGAAATCATAAAGATCAGATCAGAAATAAATGAAAAAGAAATGAAGGAAACAATAGCAAAGATCAATAAAATTAAAAGCTGGTTCTTTGAGAAGATAAACAAAATTGATAATCCATTAGCCAGACTCATCAAGAAAAAAAGCGAGAAGACTCAAATCAATAGAATTAGAAATGAAAAAGGGGAAGTAACAACTGACACTGCAGAAATACAAAGTATCAGGTAAGATTACTAAAAGCAACTATGCCAATAAAATGGACAACCTGGAAGAAATGGACAAATTCTTAGAAATGCACAACCTTCCAAGACTGAACCAGGAAGAAATAGAAAATATGAACAGACCAATCACAAGCACTGAAATTGAAACTGTGATTAAAAATCTTCCAACAAACAAAAGCCCAGGACCAGATGGCTTCACAGGCGAATTCTATCAAACATTTAGAGAAGAGCTAACACCTATCCTTCTCAAACTCCTCCAAAATATAGCAGAGGGAGGAACACTCCCCAACTCATTCTACGAGGCCACCATCACTCTGATACCAAAACCAGACAAAGATGTCACAAAAAAAGAAAACTACAGGCCAATATCACTGATGAACATAGATGCAAAAATCCTCAACAAAATAATAGCAAACAGAATCCAACAGCACATTAAAAGGATCATACACTGTGATCCAGTGGGGTTTATCCCAGGACTGCAAGTATTCTTCAATATATGCAAATCAATCAACGTGATACACCATATTAACAAATTGAAGGAGAAAAACCAGATGATCATCTCAATAGATGCAGAGAAAGCTTTCGACAAAATTCAACACCGATTTATGATAAAAACCCTCCAGGAAGTAGGCATAGAGGGAATTTTCCTCAACATAATAAAGGCCATATAGGACAAACCCACAGCCAACATTGTCCTCAATGGTGAAAAACTGAAACCATTTCCTCTAAGATCAGGAACAAGACAAGGTTGCCCACTCTCACCACTATTATTCAACATAGTTTTGGAAGTTTTAGCCACAGCAATCAGAGAAGAAAAAGAAATAAGAGGAATCCAAATTGGAAAAGAAGAAGTAAAGCTGTCACTGTTTGCAGATGACATGATACTGTACATAGAGAATCCTAAAGATGCTACCAGAAAACTACTAGAGCTAACCAATGAATTTGGTAAAGTAGCAGGATACAAAATTAATGCACAGAAATCTCTTGCATTCCTATACACTAATGATGAAAAATCTGAAAGAGAAATGAAGGAAACACTCCCATTCACCATTGCAACAAAAAGAATAAAATATCTAGGAATAAACCTACCTAAGGAGACAAAAGACCTGTATGCAGAAAATTATAGGACACTGATGAAAGAAATTAAAGATGATACAAATAGATGGAGAGATATACCATGTTCTTGGATCGGAAGAATCAACATTGTGAAAATGACTCTACTACCCAAAGCAATCTACAGATTCAATGCAATCCCTATCAAACTACCACTGGCATTTTTCACAGAACTAGAACAAAAAATTTCACAATTTGTATGGAAACACAAAAGAGCCCAAATAGGCAAAGCAATCTTGAGAAAGAAAAACGGAGCTGGAGGAATCAGGCTCCTTGACTTTAGACTATACTACAAAGCTACAGTGATCAAGACAGTATGGTACTGGCTCAGAAACACAAATATAGATCAATGAAACAGGAGAGAAAGTCCAGAGATAAACCCATGCACATATGGTCGTCTTATCTTTGATAAAGGAGGCAAGGATATACAGTGGAGAAAAGACAGCCTCTTCAATAAGTGGTGCTGGGAAAACTGGACAGCTACATGTAAAAGAATGAAATTAGAACACTCCCTAACACCATACACAAAAATAAACTCAAAATGGATTGAAGACCTAAATGTAAGGCTAGACACCATCAAACTCTTAGAGGAAAACATAGGCAGAACATTCTATGACATAAATCACAGTACGATCCTTTTTCACCCACCTCCTAGAGAAATGGAAATAAAAACAGAAATAAACAAATGGGATCTAATGAAACTTAAAAGCTTTTGCACAGCAAAGGAAACCATAAACAAGACGAAAAGACAACCCTCAGAATGGGAGAAAATATTTGCAAATGAAGCAACTGACAAAGGATTAATCTCCAAAACATACAAGCAACTCATGCAGCTCAATATGAAAAATACAAGCAACTCATGCAGCTCAATATAAAAAAAACAAACAACCCAATCCAAACATGGGCAGAAGACCTAAATAGACATTTCTCCAAAGAAGACATACAGATTGCCAACAGACACATGAAAGAATGCTCAACATCATTAATCATGAGAGAAATGCAAATCAAAACTACAATGAGATATCATCTCACACTGGTCAGAATGGCCATCATCAAAAAATCTACAAACAGTAAATGCTGGAGAGGGTGTGGAGAAAAGGGAACCCTGTTGCACTGTTGGTGGGAATGTAAATTGATACAGCCACTATGGAGAACAGTATGGACGTTCATGAAAAAACTAAAAATAGAACTACCATACGACCCAGCAATCCCATTACTGGGCATATACCCTGAGAAAACCATAGTTCAAAAAGAGTCATGTACCAAAATGTTAATTGCAGCTCTATTTACAATAGCCAGGACATGGAAGCAACCTAAGTGTCCATCAACAGATGAATGGATAAAGAAGATGTGGCACATATATACAATGGAATATTACTCAGCCATAAAAAGGAATGAAACTGAGGTATTTGTAGCGAGGTGGATGGACCTAGAGACTGTCATACAGAGTGACGTACGTCAGAAAGAGAAAATCAAATACCATATGCTAACACATATATATGGAATCTAAAAAAAAAAATGGTTCTGAAGAACCTAGGGGCAGGAGAGGAATAAAGACACAGATGTAGAGAATGGACTTGAGGACACGGGGAGGGGGAAGGGTAAGCTGGGACGAAGTGAGGGAGTGGCAATGGACATATATACACAACCAAATGTAAACTAGATAGCTAGTGGGAAACAGCCACATAGCACAGGGAGATCAGCTCGGTGCTTTGTGACCCCCTCGAGGGGTCGGATAGGGAGGGTGGGAGGGAGACGCAAGAAGGTGGGAATATGGGGATATATGTATATGTATAGTTGATTCACTTTGTGATACAGCAGAAACTAACACACCGTTGTAAAGCAATTATACTCCAATAAAGATGTTAAAAAGTAAATAAATAAAGTTTATTAGTCATCAAATGCATCTTTGAGGAAGTTGCAAGTTATTTTTTTTTTAAAAAATGGAAAGCAAGACAACATTGAGAAAATATATTCTTTAGAGAAATACAACTGATATTGGGTTGCCCAAAATTTCGTTACATAACATCTTATGGAAAACCCTGAACGAACTTTTGGCCAACCCAACACATTGTTAGAAACATATATATTGTAGTTAAAAAGCTGACAAAAGTATGTGGATATGTAACCCGTATAATTACTTCATCTCTGTTAAGTTTTATGTTCATAATATGAATAAAAGGATTGTTTGTTTCAAAGTGTGTAGATACACGATTTTTCAAAAATTATTTTGGAAAATAACTTTCGAATAGAACTATTTCTAGGTTCATGAACACAAATCAAATATTTTAAAATGTATATCTTTTGTTATTTTAGTATGCCCTTTGAATTTACCATCTTCCCAATTAGGACAATAAATTATATGGCCACCCTGCCCATAAACATCTCTATCTATCTCTGAGTGATGGATGCTCCTCTATTAGCTCAGTCACTATCCTTTTATGATATCTCCTAACATTTCAATTAATAAGGTAAATCACCAAATACACACTTTATATATAAAATAGTAAAAGAAGAAGAGGATAAAAGAGTTTATATTAATAAACAGAATGTATAATAACTATAGTTTTCCTTTCTACAACTAGTCATGCGCTTGTATACAGTACTTATACGTTCCTGCTTCTGTTGCACATTTTACGTTCCCTTTACCTCCAGATAAAACGTCAACTGGTCACAGTACTTTTCCTGGTGGGATGACTCAAAACTTCATTTCTGAAGTTTCTGAGCTTAGTGTTGCTCCCTGTACTTACTTGATGTGTTCTGCTATTAATTTTTACCATTAGAAATAATGACAACAGGCGCCTTTCTGTCTTTGATTTCATCAGGTAGATTACTGTCCCAGTATCAGTGAAGGACTCAGTCCCTGGTTCTGAAACTAATCCTCACCCAACTCCTGGAAGTGGAGTTCTAGTCCTATTTAATCTCTGGTCCTTTCCTCCATCTTGGATGGTCCCTTAGCCTCGTCTCCACCAATTTCTAGCTCCCTCCACTTCACCGCATTTGTGCGCCAATGTTTTTCCAGCCTGCGTCATGGTTAAAGCCGCTTGGATTATGGAAGTTAACAGCAATTTTAGTTCTTTAGAATAAATTGACATGCCAAACACATTTATTTTGCTCCTCTGTGAATGTTGAAAAAAGTGTGTTCAATTTTAAGTTAAAGGTAGATATATTATCAAATTGATTAATATTTAGTTTCTAAAAGGAACTTACATTTCATAATATAATTTACTACTTGATATATGTCATATGAATTCCCAGGGAAAATCATTTTAACTCTTTATTCATTTATACTTAACCCATCAAAAAGCTGTATTTTTAAAATCTGTAACCAAGAGAACTGCATCTTAAAATAAACAAAGTTCAATCTTGTAAGATATGAGTTTTTAAATGAAAACTCATCACAATGTAATGGCTTTTTACAAAATAACAAAAAGCTATTGTTCCTAATTTAAATTGCAGTTGGGAAGAATTTTACAATATCTATCTTAACTGACCCTATGAACAGGAAAAAATCCATCACTGTCTAGCTTCCTCTTATTCTATACACGATAAGCGTCACTTCAAGAAAAGACTAAAACATTTTTGGGGGAAATTATTAGTTTTCTCTTTGACTTATAGTACACTCTGGTTTTCATAATTTTTCTTTTCATTTCTAAAGGAACAACGAAACAAAACCTACAATAGCTACAGAAGCAAACAACAAGAGACTGAAGTTGAAAGAACAATCCATTCTTCCGTTATATGTTTGCTAGCTCTATTTTGCCACTATAATAATCTATTAAATTTATTTAGTGCTTTGTGGTTTATAAAGTACTTTCACAATGTGTAATCTTACATTTGATCCTCAAATAACTCTGAGATATCTACTGTGTGTAATTTTTCCTGAAACAGAGATGTGCTGGCTTACACATATTTTTTCCACCTCTCTTCAAGACCAATGATAAACACAGCTAAGATTACTCACTATGTCCCAAATTGACCCTGGGTAGTATTAAACCCATAAATTCAATCTCATTAACATCAGGGTTGACCACCAACCACTGTTACCCAATTTGTTCAATGTTGTTCTTCCAAAAATATTATAAAAACACCACTGAGCCGAATGAATGTGTAACTTAACAATCAAAATCACACGGAATTCAGTTACTCCAATTAAAATGCTTTAAATAAATCATTTAGGTTACCACAGAGCATGTATACATATAGCTGATTCACTTTGCTGTACAGTATAAACTAACACAATATTGTAAAGCAAGTATACTCCAATAAAGAAAAAAAACTAAATCAAAAAGTTTTGCCATATTTATGCTATAATCCTCAACAGAAAAATAAAGAGATATCCAGAGAGAACTTGAAGGGCATGAACTGTCCAAAGAGCTACACTAAAATGAAAGATTTCTCAGTGTCATTGGATAAAAGAATTTGAAGATAGTATTTAGCTTTATAGCTTACAATTAAGATCTTCCCCTATAGGTTAAGTTTTCATGGTCTAAGGTTGGCCTATGACTGCTGTCTTTTTCAGTTTTATGTGTGCCCTGGTGTAGAATCTATTAGAAAATTCAGAATTATTTAAATGCTTCATGTATAGCTTTGGCTTTAGCATTTTTAGAGATTTGGAATTGGATCTACGGGGCTTGCTTGAATATATTATACAATCAAAATAATTTTGGCTGAAAGCAAGGTAGTCAACACATCTGGTCAAAACCGTGGGAAAAAATATTTAGTCCTGGGTATTTTGTCTACTGGTAATTTTGGTGCAGCCTGGGGCCATTCTGTAACAATGTTTTGTAGATATACTGTATTTTGTAGGATTTTTCAGGTTTATTACACTACCTGTTTCCTTTCTTTACAATTCATTGCCAGTTATCCTAGCTTTGTCCTGCCATGTGCAACATAAGAGAACCAGCTAAAATAAAGTATTTAACTGCATAGACAAATGTGCTTTTCATGCTTCTATTTTTTATAGTGTTCATATCTATATATATTAGGCTGAAATGTGAAATTATTGTTTTTATAGATCAAAGTGAATAACAGTAGTTTCACATGGTTTAAACTCATATATATCTAATATATGTATACACATATACAATTTGGAAATTTATACATGGAGATGTTGATAATGGTTACCTTTGGAAAGATTAGATGATAGTGATTTTTGGTTTTCTTTTATACATCTGTATATTTTATTTTTGAGGAATGAGCAGCCTTGATTTGTAATAAGGACAAAAATATCAGAAAACACTATACAACAACAAAATGAGTGATTCTAAAAAAAAATGTGACTTGAGGTATATATTTTTAAATTTCCCACCTGAATTGATGGCGCCAACAATTTATTACCTATTTTACTTTGATTGCTAGTAGCTATCCCAAACAACATATCCATAGCTAAACTCATATTTTCCCCAACCTCAGCCCCTCTCCCTACTGAATGGCCTTCCCTTTCTCAGTAAAAGGCAATTCCATCTTTAGTTTCCTCAGGCCTAAAATCTTTGGGTTTATCTTAGACTCCTTCCTTTCTCTCACTCCCCACATTCAATCCAATAGGAAATATCACCACTTTCACCCCTACCACTGTGGTTCATGACAACATCAAATCTCATCAGGTTTATTGCAAATTGTCTCCTAAACGGTCTCCTTGCTTCAATTGCTGGTAATCAGGGTGATCTTTTTAAAATATCAGCCACATTATCAGCCACCTCTCTTCTTAAAACCTCTAAGGACTTCTCATCTCATTTGAAATAAAATCTGTATCCCTCACTACAATCTACATGGTCCCTGGCGAACTGTTCCCTGGCTACCTCTGACTTCATCCTCTTCTACCCTGCCCCTTCCTTACCCCTCCCCAGTTATACCAGCCTCCTTTCTTTACCCCAGGTTACTTCGATTGCTATAATAGACCTCTTCTTCCTCAGATAGCAATATCACTCACTTCATTCATGTCTCTGTTCAAATGTCACTACATCAGAGGACCTCCTTGACCATCGTAATTAAAATAGCTAGACAGACAGATAAGTAGAGATACATGTAGATAGATGTGGCTATGGCTATAGATGTAGATATAGATATAATGGTAGGTCTTCATCCACACATTACCATCATTAGATTGTGAATTCTACAAGCAAAGTCTCCAGTTTTTGTATTTGTTGACTATTGTTACCTTTATGCTTAAAACAGCTCTTGACATATAAAAGCATAAAAAAAGTAGGCTGAATGAATTAGTACAATCATTATATAGCACATAGGGTTGCGGGGGGCGGTTTAAAAGAACAGAACCATCACAATCCACCACTAGTTGGTTTTCCCATTCAGTTCACTTAGGATTACAGGAGCAATAATTAAATGCCTGAACTCACCTTAGAAGCTAGAATGACAATTGACCACTGTGAATCCTTTCTGTATCTCTGTATTTGAGTCGTCTAGTTGAGAAATGATTAGCAGCCAAGTTGCAACAGTGACAAAAAGATTGAAATGGGTGGAGGAGACTGAGAAATAATTTATAGAACCTGATAACAGATCAGGTGTGGAGGGAGAGAGAGAGAAGGGAAGAGGACTGAACTTTCTAGTCTTGGAAATTGGGGCAATAAGGATAAAATTCTGCCTTTACCTTCATCTGGGAACTCCTACTTCTTCTTCACCAAAATATTGCCTTGGCATCAAAATCAGTGATTCTCCCGACAAAACAGCATTACCTGAAAGAAATAACACTACCAATGTAAAATCACAACGGCAAGTGTGGTAATTGAGATGACCGTAACATAAGAACAAGGAACAAGGAAAAAAAAAAACTAAACCAAACTCTTAAAGGTAAGGTAATATCTCAAGAATGAATATGATGGCATTAAAAATCCTAACTAGTGAGCACTTTTTTAGCTGGGAGACTTTGTTCAAACAACTATTGCCACTTCTTAGCTGGCATTTCCTCTTTTTTGGATCTACTAAGATAATTAGTCATTTTTGTGCCAATAGACCTACATGCCGTGAAATGAAATAAAACACTGATAGAGCCCTGTGGACTTGAACTAGTCTGCTTAACATTCAAAGGCAATGATTTAAGATTTAAATTACTAATTAATAATTTAACCTAAGTCTTCTTGTATCACTAAATAATATATTCACATGCAACACAGTGTGGGAGTTGCATAGACCAATGGTTCCCAAACTTTATCGTTCATCAGAATCACCTGGGTGGCTTGTTAAAACACAGATTACAGGGCCCCTGCTCCAAGGATTCTGATTCAGTAGATTTGGAATGGGGTTTGATAGTCTGCATTTCTAACAAGTTCCTCAATGATGGTGATGCTCCTGATCTGAGGACCACACTTTGAGAATCACTGTCATAGAGTAATATTTCTCTGTTCCCAGAGAAACTGTTCTTTAAAATATTAAAGTTTAAATCCAGATGTAGAGTAATAGCTACGAGAGTGAGATATTCCTTCATCCTTGTAATTGCCAGGAGGGCAATTTCATCGTCTCCTGAACCTCTAAGAGATGTAATCCTTGGATGAAGTGTTAATTAACCAAATCACCAGCGAGACAGAGAAAACAGGGAAAGGAGAAACAAAGAAATGTACTTTCTAGGTCTGTGTCCTGGAAATGTAGTCCTGGCTTTTATGAAAGGAGTAGTTTTAGACACCCAACAAAATTCTTATTCTCCACATCTCTTGTCAATTGCTAAAATGGTCTGGTCAGGCTTGACGGTTTAGCCTTAGGGAGTCAGGCTAAGAGGACAGAAAAACTATCTGCAGGCAATTTCTCCAAATGCTTATGTAAATCATAAGCTTCTTTCATTCATATTTAAATATAATTTCAAATTTAATAGACTTTTTCTAATATTGAGGATTAAATATATATATATAAATATATTCAAAAGGAGCCAATCTCAAAATATGTGACATCTTTCTGTAATTCACCAGTCCATTTTATGTCATGAAAGGTTTTTGCTGCTTGAGATATTTGTTCCATCCTAAATGCTTTAGAATTCAGTAATATTTTTACATCAACCTAATAAAGATTAATTTTCCACTAAAATAGCTCTTGTAATATATTTGTGAATATCATCTCTGCAAACAAAACATAAAAACCCAAAAAAGTCCTCTTCTCCAAAGAAACTTTCTGATGATGAAACTTTCATGGATCTGTATCAATACCAATAATAGTGCCTGGCACATAGTAGGAATTTTATAAGCTTGCTCAGTGATAGAAGGCATTGTTCAAATGAGTTGATAATATACTAACCACTACTGATCTTATTCTCACATATTTTGGCTTTCCAGAAGGACTGAGTGAATTAAAACAAAGTTTGCATTTGGAAAACGGCTGCATGAAATGGTCAATGATTGATGAGCATAACAGAGTATGAATTTCAGTGGTACAGGTGATCCTCATATATGTGGAAACAGAATATGAGATTAGCCTAGTCATAAAAATATACTGATCAACATCCTTGCTAATATTTTTCTGAGATGTATTTCTATACTTTTAATTTAGCAGGTTAGAATTTGCTAGAATGCAACTTTATAATGATCAGGGAACATTTTTCTCTACTATCTTTGGATTTCACCTGTCCCTTAAAGAATTTTTCCCTTAGTAGGGGAAGAAAAAGTTTTCTTTGACTGTCTTACGGTCTCTGGATGGCCCTGAAAATTAAACTGACAAAGACAGATTAACAGGAGAAAAGCATACAAATATTATTGAATGAAGACTGAAAGAAATGACTAGAGCAGGAAGCTTATATACAAACAATAAATTTGTGAAGAACTGACAAGACAAAGGGATTTGGGCTAGGAATAGTAAATGGTAACGAAGTAATTAGAAAGATAAGAGTTTGTCTAACAACATTTCTTTACACAGATTTCTGTGTCCTCTAATTCCCTGTCTCTGGTGATAAGAATGTCTTCCTTCCTTCTGGTACAGGGACAGAAGGTACCTTTCACAAGGGAGTTTTATGACCTGTTTCAGGGAAGAAGGGCAAGAGATGTGAGGTCACAGCGATGTTCCCACTTCTGCCACTTTCTTAAACCCCTTCAGCTTAAGATATTCAATATGCTAAGGTGCCATATTTGGGGCTAGCATATCCTGAACACCATCACAATATTTCATCATCATTTCACATTCGTGGGGTGGGCCAGGGGTACTGTACACTGAAGCCACACTTCATAAACCTTCTTAGAATTATGACTAGGGGAAGGAGAAGAGAAAAAGATGGAGAGTACTCTAAGCAGTTCTGTGCTTCTACTAAGTGACCATTAGAGCTGCTTTAAAATTACTATTACTATTTTTTAAAATAATTTTCATTGGATTTACAATGTTATGTTAGTTTCAGGTGTACAGCAAAGTGAATCAGTTATACATATACATATATCCACTCTTTTTTAGATTCTTTTCCCATATAGGTCATTACAGAGTATTGAGTAGAGTTCCCTGCGCTATACAGTAGGTCCTTAGTAGTTATTTATTTTATATATAGTAGTGTGTATATCTCAATCCCAATCTCCCAATTTATCCCTCCCTTCCAACACCCCCTGGTAACCATAAGTTTGTTTTCTACATATGTGACCCTATTTCTGTTTTGTAAGTTCATTTGTACCATTTTTTTTAGATTCCACATATAAGCGATATCATATGATATTTGTCTTTCTCTGTCTGACTTACTTCACTCAGTACGACAATCTCTAGGTCCATCCATGTTGCTGCAATTGGCATTATTTAGTTCTTTTTTATGGCTGAGTAATATTCCACTGTGTATACCACATCTTCTTTATCCACTCCTCTGTCGATGGACATTTAGGTTGCTTCCATGTCTTGGCTACTGTAAATAGTGCTGCAATGAACATTGGGGTGCATGTATCTTTTTGAATTCTGGCTTTCTATGGATATATGCCCAGGAGTGGGGTTGCTGGATCATATGGTAGCTCTATTTTTAGTTTCTTAAGGAACCTCCAAACTGTTCTCCATAATAGTTGTATCAAGTTACATTCCCACCAACAGTATAGGAAGGTTCCCTTTTCTGTACACCCTCTCTGGCGTTTGTTGTTTGTAGATTTTTTGATGCTGGCCATTTTGACCGGTGTGAGGTGATACCTCATTGTAGTTTTGACTTGCATTTCTCTAATGATTAGTGATGTTGAGCATATTTTCATGTGCTTTTTGGCCATCTGTATGTCTTCATTGGAGAAACATCTATTTAGGTCTTCCACCCATTTTTTGATTGGGTTGTTTTTTTTTTTGATATTGAGCTGCATGAGCTGTTTGTATACTTTGGAGATTAATCCCTTGTCAGTCGCTTCATTTGCAAATATTTTTTCCCATTCTGTGGGTTGTCTTTTCGTTTTGTTTATGGTTTCCTTTGCTGTGCAAAAGCTTTTAAGTTAAATTAGGTCCCATTTGTTTATTTTTGTTTTTATTTTTATTACTCTAGGAGGTGGATCAAAAAAGATATTGCTGCAATTTATGTCAAAGAGTGTTATGCCTATGTTTTCCTCTAAGAGTTTTATAGTATCCAGCCTTACATTTAGGTCTTTAATCCATTTTGAGTTTATTTCTGTGTATGGTATTAGAGAGTGTTCTAATTTCATTTTTTTACATGTAGCTGTTTAGTTTTTCCAGCACCACTTATTGAAAAGACTGTCTTTTCTCCATTGTATACTCTTGCCTCCTTTGTCATAGATTAGGTGACCATAGGTGTGTGGGTTTATCTCTGGGCTTTCTATCCTGTTCCATTATCTATATTTCTGTTTATGTGCCAGAACCATACTGCTTTGATTACTGTAGCTTTGTAGTACAGTCTGAAGTCAGGGAGCCTGAGTCCTCCAGTTCCGTTTTACTTTCTCAAGATTGCTTTCGCTATTCGGGGTCTTTTGTGTTTCCATACAAATTGTAAAATTATTTGTTCTAATTCTGTGAAAAATGCCATTGGTAATTTGATAGGTATTGCATTGAATCTGTAGATTGCTTTGGGTAGTATAGTCATTTTGAAAATATTGATTCTTCTGATCCAGGAAAAAATATTACTTTAAGACTTAAAATATTATTTTAAGACTCCAGAGGCAGGCTCCCAGTATAATTCTATGACATTAAAAAAGGCTTAAGTTGAAGACCATAGGGAAAAACCTAACTTTAAAAATTATAATCAAAGTGCAAAATTGGACTTTTTTGTGATGAAAATATAAGTATGAAATATTTAATAAGTAGATAGTAAAAAAGTATAAATATTAAAAAAGATCTTGGAAATTTATGAGAAACTGTGGTAAGATACATCAATAGAATTAATTTGAAAGTCTAAGTAAGGAAAAATGAAATGTTTGTGATATTGATAACAAGATTTAAAAGCATGTGATTGACCAAGACATGGCATGAATATACTGTATAATTCAGGTTGTTTGGGAAACTTATTAAAATTAACTCATAATTAAAACTGACTTCTTTAGTCACAGTGAAATGTTCACATTATGTTTAACCTGGATAATTAGTATGGCATCAGTCTTGGTATTAGAGTTCATCTAAATTGTGTAGGTAAATTTATAGAATGTAATTATATTTCTCAAAAAGGTTGTGCAGTTTTCAATGTGTTTGACTTTGAATATTATGTTTTCCCATTTACTATGGGACTATCATAAAGTCTACTCTTCAGACTTCAAGCTATTCAATCCTTCCTGATTGCAAAAACATGACTACGGATGGTCATCCATATTCGCTACCTTATATTTTGGAAGAGTGCCAGGAAACATGAATACAGCTAGGCACACAGTTTACTACTATGTGGACTTTGTCCAAAGATAGTTGTACAAATGAAAATGGGGGAAAAAATCCTTATAAACTAATCAAACCAGAAATTATTTCTTGTTAAACTATGTTTCCTGGAGGATAGAGAGAACCAAGGGACCAATGCAAGCAAAATTCACTGTATACCAACGTGGTGCCAATGAATCAAAATGACAGATATATAGAAACCTCCATAATTATTTGTTACTGAACTGAATCAATGGTGACTTCAGGGGACACTGTCCAGTAAGTGTCCTGCCTGCTAAAGTCATATTAAAATGGGATTTGTAGAGTCCTCAGCAACTGAAAAAGATAGTGTCGCTAGCTTTTCACTCTATTTAACCACTGATATTTAAAGATAATCTCTTACTTTCTCTAATTCCTTTTCCCAATACTGAACACCCTTACCTTGTGCTGCCTGCCTTATCATATTGGTGTTGTTTTTTTTTATGTGAATTACTCTATCTCTAAATTGTGAACTTGCTGCCTCAGTACCTGGCATATCATGAGCGCAAATAAATGCTTATTGAACAAGGGTATCTTGGGCAATCTGAACATAAACATAATTACTCTAATAATCCAAGCAGCCTTTATTGAGTGCAAGCTATGCACAATATACGTTGCTAGGCATTAAGACACAAAAAGGAGATTTATGTACCTTACAATCTGGTTTCGGGAGCAGATACATATGCTGCACACTTTGTACAGCATAGTGAGAGAAGGACTGAAATACTCATAAGTTTTGTTTAGAAATACCTTTAGGGAGGAGGTATGTGATGGATTCAGGAAAGAGGAAGGAGGATGCATGAGTGCTAATCATGATGTTTCCTAGAATTTTCTGTCCTCCTTTAAGGAAAGACTAGTTCAATTCAGCATTTTCAGCATTTCTGCAAGGTAGCAGGTCACAAGATTAACATACAGTAATTTGTTGCATTTCTTTACACTAACAATAATACATCAGAAAGAGAAAGTAAAAAAAATCCCGTTAAAATCGCATTAAAAAAACGACTTAGGAATAAAACTAATGAAGGAGGTGAAAGACTTATACACTGAGAACTATAAAACACTGATGAAGGAAATCAAGATGATTGAAGGAAATGGAAAGATATCCCATGCTCTTGGATTGGAAAAATTAATATAGTTAAAATGGCCATATTACCCAACGCAATCTACAGATTTAATGTGATCCCTATCAAATTACCCATGACATTTTTCACAGAACTAGAACAAATAATAATAAAATTTATATGGAAGAACAAAAGACCCAGAATTGCCAAAGCAATCCTGAGGCAAAAGAACAAAGCTGGAAGCATAACCCTTCTAGACTTCAGACAATATTACAAAGCTACAGTGACCAAAACAGCATGGTATTGGCACCAAAACAGACATATAGATCAATGGAACAGAATAGAGAGGCCAGAAATAAACCCACACACCTATGGTCAATTAATCTTCAACAAAGGAGGAAAGAATATACAATAGAGAAAAGACAGTCTTTTCTGCAAGTGGTGTTGGGAAAGGTGGACAACCATAAATCAATGAAGTTAGAACATTCCTTCACACCATACACAAAAATAAACTCAAAATGGCTTAAAGACTTAAATATAAGACATGATACCATAAAACTCCTAGAAGAGATCACAGGCAAAACATTCTCTGACATAAATCATAGCAATATTTTCTTAGGTCAGTCTCCCAAGGCAATAGAAATAAAAGCAAAAATGAACAAATGAGACCTAATCAAACTTATAAGCTTTTGCACAGCAAAGAATGCCATAAACAAAATGAAAAGGCAATCTACAGACTGGGAGGAAATATTTGCAAACGATGTGACCCACAAGGGCTTAATTTCCAAAATATACAAACAGCTCATATAAATCACACACAAAAACAATCAAAAAATGGGGAGAAGACCTAAATAAACATTTCTCCAAAGAAGATATCCAGGTAGCCAACAGGCACATGAAAAGATGCTCAACATCGCTAATTATTAGAGAAATGTAAATCAAAACTACAATGAGGTATCACCTCACACTGGTCAGAATGGCCACCATTAAAAAAATCTACAAATAGCAAATGCTAGAGAAGGTGTGGAAAAAAGTGAATTCTCCTACGCTGTTGGTGGGAATGTAAACTGGTGCAGCCACTATGGAAAACAATATGGAGGTTCCTCAAAAAGCTAAAAATAGAGTTGCCATATGATCCAGCAACCCCACTCCTGGGCATATATCTGGGCAAAACTATAATTCAAAAAGATACATGCACCCCTATGTTCATAGCAACACTATTCACAATACCCAAGACATGGAAATAACCTAAATGTCCATTGACAGATGAATGGATAAAGAAGGTGTGGTATATATATACAATGGAATACTACTCAGCCATGAAAAAGAACGAAATAATGCCATTTGCAGGAACATGGATGCAACTAGAGATAATCATACTAAATGAAATTAAGTCAGAAAGAGAAGGACAAATACCATATGATATTCATATGTGGAATCTAAAATATGACACAAGTGAACTGAGCTACTAAACAGAAACAGACTTACAGACATAGAGAACATACTTGTGGTTGCCAAGCGGGAGAGGGATATCAGTTACATATGATCCTGCAATCCCTATCCCGGGCACATATCTGCAAAAGACGAAAGCTCTAATTCCAAAAGACATGTGCACCCCAATGTTCATAGTGGCAGTATTTACTGTAGCCAAGACATGGAAACAACCTAAGTGTCCATCAACTGATGAATGGATAAACAAGATGTGGTATATATACACAATGGAACACAGTAATTCCCCTACATACGAATGAGTTCCGTTCCAACAGTGCATTCATAAGTCCAATTTGTTTGTAAGTCCAACAAAGTTAGCCTAGGCACCCAACTAATATAATTGGCTGTATAGTTCCGTACTGTAATAGGCTTATAATACTTTTCACACAAATAATACATTAAAAACAAACAAACACAAAAAAATAAAGGAAACATTTTTAATCTTACAGTATAGTACCTTGAAAAGCACTCCAGACACGTGAACTAACTTACATGATTGGACATCCAAATGCATGTTCGCATCTTTGAAAGTTCGCAACTTGAAGGTTCGTATGCAGGGGACTTACTGTATTACTCAGCCATAAAAACGAATGAAATAATGCCACTTGCAGCAACATGAATGACCTAGAGATTATCATACTAAGTGAAGACAAAGACAAATACTATATCACTTATATAAGGAATCTAAAAAATAGTACAAATGAACTTATTTATGAAACAGAAACAGAGTCACAGACAGAAGAGAAACTTATGGTTACCAAAGGGGACTGCGGGGGGGGGGATAAATTGGGAGTATGGGATTAACAGATTCACACTACAATATACTATAAAATAGATAAATAATAAGGATTTACTGTATAGCATAGGCAACTATATTCAATATGTTGTAATAAACTATAATTGAAAAGATTTTTTTAAAAAGGATATAGATATATATTAATACATATATATGTATAACTGAATTACTTTGCTGTACACCTGAAACTAACACAATAGTGTAAATCAACTATACTTCAATTAAAAAAGAGAGCTGGTTCTCTGAAAAGATCAACAAAACGGATAAACCTTTAGCCAGACTCATGAAGAAGAAGAGAGAAGATTAAAATAAACAAAATAAGAAATGAAAGAGGAGAAATACCAACAACAAATACCACAGAGATACAAAAAACCATAATAGAATACTATGAACAGTTATATGCCACCAAATTGGATAACCTAGAAGAAATGGACAAATTTCTAGAAACATACAAGCTTCCAAGACTCAGGAGGAAACACAACCTGAACAGACCGATCACTAGTAATGAAAGTGAATTTGTAATTAAAAAAACCTTCCAGCAAACAGAGGTCCAGGACCAGAAGGCTTCACAGGGGAATTCCACCAAACATACAAAGAATAGCTAATACCTATCCTTCTCAAATTACAGTAAGTCCCCTACATACGAACCTTCAAGTTGCAAACTTTCAAAGATGCGAACATGCGTTGGCATGTCCAATCAGGTAAGTTAGTTCACATGTCTGTCATACATTGTCACGTGTGAGCATCCTCTACAAGTGGTTGTGCTTTTGTGTACTTTACTGTACAGTACTGTATAGAGTACGGTTGGACAGTATCTTTATTTCAAGCCCAGGATGTCTGGAAGCAAGAGGGTAGATAGAATTGAATCCAGCAAGGAACCAGAACCTGTGCCGTCAACATCAGGGATGAGTGAAATTGCAGCTTACCCTCCGTCTCCTATTGTTGATGATTCTTCAGCTCCACCATCTCCCACCTCCTCTGCCTCCTCCAGTCAGTAACTCTTCTTGCCTGTTCACTCAATGCCAGCCCCTGTATGCCAGCTGTTGTACTGTACTACTGTACTTTTCAAGGTACTGTACTGTAAGATTAAAAATGTTTTCTTTATTTCTTGTGGGGTTTTTTGTATTATTTCTGTGAAAAATATTATAAACCTATTACATACAGTACAGTACTATATAGTCAACTGTATTAGTTGGGTACCTAGGCTAACTTTGTTGGACTTAACAACAAATAGGATTTACAAATGCGCTCTCGGAACAGAACTCATTTGCATGTAGGGGACTTACTGTATTCCAAAAGACTGTAGAGGACAGAACTCTCCCAAATTCACTCTAGGAAGCCACCATTACCTTGATATAAAAAACCAGGCAAGGGGATACAACAAAAAAAGAAAATTGCAGGCCAATATCTCTGATGAATACAGGTGCAAATATTCTCAACAAAATATTATCAAACCAAATCCAAAAATACAAAACGGATCTTACACCATGATCAAGTAGGATTTATTCCAGGGAAGCAAGGATGATTCAACATTTGCAAATTAATCAATGTGATACACCACATTAACAAAAGGAAGGATAAAAATCACATGATCATCTCAATAGACACAGAAAAAGCATTTGACAAAATTCAACATCCATTCATGATAAAAACTCTCATCAAAGTTGGTGCAGAGGGAATGTATCTCAACATAACAAAGGGCAATTATGACAACCCACAGCTAATATCATACTCAATGGTGAAAAGCCTAAAGCCTTTCTTGCAAAATCACAAAAAGGACAAGGATGCCCACTCTGGCCACTGCTATTTAATGTAGTATTGGAAGTCCTAGACATAGCATTCAGACAAGAAAAAGAAATAAAAGGCATCCAAAGTGGACGGAAAGAAGTAAAGCTGTCACTATTTACAAATGACATACTATATATACATACTATATAAAAAAACCCTAAAGTCTCTAACAAAATCTATTAGAACTAATAAATGAATTCAGTAATAGCTGCAGGATACATGATTAATATACAAAATCTGTTGCTTTTCTATACACTAATAATGAACTATCATAAAGATAAATTAAGGAAACAATCCCATTACAACTGCATCAAAAAGAATAAAATACCTTGGAATAAACACAACCAAGGAGGTCAAAGACCTGTACTCTGAAAACTATAAAACATTGATGAAGGAATTTGAAAATGATACAAAGAAATGGAAAGCTATTCATGTTCTTGGATTGGAAGAATACTGTTAAAATGGTCACACTATCCAAAGCACTCTACATAGTTAATGCAATCCCTATCAAAATACCCATGGCATTTTTCACAGAACTAGACAAATAATCCTAAAATTTATATAGAACCACAAAAGACCCCAAATAGCCAATGCAATCTTGAGGAAAAAGAACAAAGCTGGAGGTATAATGCTCCCTGACTTCAGATTATACTTCAAAGCTACAGTAATCAAAACAGTGTGGTACTGGCACAAAAAGAGACTCATAGATCAGTGGAACACAACAGAGAACTCAGAAATAAACCCATACGCTTATGGTCAATTAATGTACAACAAAGGAGGAAAGAATGTACTATGGAGAAAATGCCATCTCTTTAATAAGTGATGGGACAACTTGACAGCTACCTGTAAAACTTGACAGCTACCTGTAAAAGAATGAGATTAGAACATTTTCTCACACCATATACAAAAATAAACACAAAATGGATTAAAGACCAAAACGTCAGACTGGAAACCATAAAACTCCTAGAAGAGAACATAGAACACTCTTGGACATAAATTGTAGCAATATATTTTTGGATCTGTCTCCTAAGGCAAAAGAAATAAAAGTAAACATAAACAAATGAGTCTCAATTAAACTTAAAAATCTTTTGCACAGCAAAGGAAACAATCAACAAAACGAAAAGACAACCTACTAAATGGGAGAAAATATTTGCAAATGGTATGACTGATAAGAGGTTAATATCCAAAATATATAAACAGCTCATACAACTCAATATCAAAAAAACAAACACCCCACTTAAAAACTGGGCAGAAGACCTGAGTAGACATTTTTCCAAAGAAGATATACAGATATTCAACAGGCACATGAAAAAATGCTCAACACTGCTAATCATCAGAGAAATGCAAATAAAAACCACAATGAGATAACACCTCACACCTGTCAGAATGGCTATCATCAAAAAGTCTACAAATAAGAAATATTGGCGAGGAATGTTGATAAAAGGGAACCCTAGTACATTGTGGTTGGGATGGTAAATTGGTGCAGCCACTATGGAAAACTGTATGGAGCTTCATCAAAAAACTAAAAATAGAACTACCATGTGATCCAGCAATTCCACTACTAGGTATATATCCAAAGAATTCGAAAATACTAATTTGAAAAGATACATGCACCCCAATGTTCATAGAAGCATTATTTACAATAGCCAGGACATGGAAGCAATCTAAGTGTCCATCAACAGACAAATGGATAAAGAAGATGTTGTATATATGTATACAATGTAATATTACTCAGCCATAAAAAAGAATGAAATTTTGCCATTTGCAGCAATGTGGATGGATCTGGAGGGCATTTTGCTAAGTGAAATAAGCCAGACAAAGACAAATACTGTATGATATCACTTATATGTGGAATCTAAAAAATAAAACAAACAAATATATGTAACAAAACAGAAACAGACTCACAGGTATAGAGAACAAACTAGTGGTTACCAGTGGGGAGAGGGAAGGAGGAAGGGTGAGATAGTAGTTTATGTCTCTTAATACCATACCCCTATGTATAAAATAAATAAGCCACAAGGGTATATTGTACAGCACAAGGAAATATAGCCATTATTTTGTAATCACTTTCACTGGAATAATCCATAAAAACATTAAATCACTATGTTGTAAAAACCTGAAACTAATATAATATTGTAATTAAACTGTACTTCACTAAGAAAAAATATATTTCCTTGGCTAAGCAGTACAAATTATTAATTTTATGAAATCTTGATTTAAAAAATCAATTTCGTTATTTTTATGAATGAACCCATGTGGATGATACACATGACTTCCATTCAGTGTCAGGAAGCAAAGGAAAACCTGGCAAGCAGCTCTTTAATAACAGGAAACAAAATCTTCCATAAAGAAATAAAATAAAATGACGATTTACAGTCTTATTTGATGCTTTGTTTAGTTTGTTTCTCTGAAAAATATATTATGTATTTTACTCATTCTCACAAAAATCACTTTTATAATTTTGCCAAAGTCATACATGTGTATGTTTTAAGATCAAATAGGATACAGAAAGGTGTATAATATAATCAATAATCTTCTGCTCTTAATCATCCCACCTTTGTATTACCACCACACCACACCCTGAGGAATAAAAATTTGAATAGTTTCTGCTTTCAGTTCTTTTTAAGGCTACTGTCCTATTTCTAAATACTACTATTATATGATAATTTTTTATTTATTAATTTTATAATTTATCTATGCTTTTCTCAGTTGATGATGAGCAATTGGCTTATTAACAACATCCCATAACCTCTTTCTGCTTCTGCCAAGTCAGTTTTGTGTCAGTAATCTCAATTCTTCCACTCACCTTTTCCTCCCTGTCAAACATTTTAAACCTCCATTTCTTGTTCCATTACTCTAAGTGAATTTTTGGATCACTTGTATTAATCAGGGTTCTCCAGAGAAACAGAACCAATAGTATGTATGTATATGTGTGTGTGTGAGTGTGTGTATATAATAAATACATAAAATATAATATTATATATATATTTAAGGAGATTTATTATAAGGAATCAGCTTATGCCATTATGGGGTCTGGCAAATTCCAAGATCTGCAGCATGAGTTGACAACCTGGAGACCCAGGAGAGCTGATGGTTTTAAGTTTCAGTCTGAAGGCCTGCAGGCTTGAGACTCAGGAAGAGTCAATGTTTCAGTTCGAGTCCAAAGACAGGAAAAATTCCAATGTCCAAGTTTTAAGGCTGTCAAGCAGGAAGAATTCTCTCTTACTCGGGGGATGGTCAGCCTTTTTGGTCTATTCGAACCTTCAAGGGATTGGAGGAGGTGCACCCACATTATGGAGGGCAATCTGCTTTACTCAGTCTACTGACTTAAACGTTAATCTCATTCAAAATCACCCTCACAGACACACCCAGTATTTGTGTGTAATTTGACCAAATTTCTGGGCATCTTGAGACCTACTCAAGTTGACATGTAAAATTAACCATCACACTTGCTCAGGGGGGAAGCCAGGCACCACGTAGAGAAGACTGTCAAGCCGCCCTGAAGAAAGGCCCATATGGAGCAGGACTGAGGCCGCCAGCCATCACACACACGACCTTGCCAGCCATGTGAGCGAGTTATCTTCGAATCTGATCCTCCAGTTCCAGTCAAGTTGCAGCCCTGGCTAACATTCTGACAGCAACCTAATATGAAATAGCAAGCCAGAACCTCTCACCTAGCTACTTCCAAATTCCTGAGCTACAGAAACTGAGAGATAATGTTTCTTGTTGTTTTAACCATTGATTTGGGGGAATAATTTGTTATGCATCCATAGATACCTAATAAATACACAGTATTTTGATTGGGTAATTACTGTTTACCATCGAATCTAGCAATATGCTAGAATAATATTCCCTTCTCTAACTGGTCTGATGTTATGGCTCCTGTGACACTTAGTGAGATAGGTTTCCAATGTCAAATTCAAACGGGTTTTTTTTTTAAACCCCCAAAATTTGTTTATCCTACTTCCAGTATTTTCCAAATATGCAATCCTAGTGTCTATTCTATCTGTTCCACTCTCTCCACCACCCAGGGACCTCTACTTTTCTGTTCTAGTACAAACTGATTCTTTACTTGCAATGCTAGTTGGCTGTCATACCAAGCCTCCCTGCACTGACCTCCTGGGGTGTGTTCACAGTTTCCAGGTAAGTAAGAGTTGGGAAGGTGTTGTAAATACCTGGATGCCATAATTTTTTATGAGAATAAAAAGGAGGCAGCTGTGGGGAGAAATATTTTCTCCAATTGATCTGCTACCAGCACAAATTCTCACTCTCGCCCTCTTACTTTGCTTGGTCTTTCTTTGTTCTAAATTTCTTCAGAGCATTCAGGGCTGATATGTTACCCATTGACTGAACCACTTGATGGGTAGTCTTGGTTGCAAATGGTTTTGTTGACTCAGTAACACCGCTTCTGAATATGCTCTCCTTTTTACTGATATTTCTTGTCATTTCTTGCCTGTTCATGGCTCTTGTTCCATGGTTTTGTGGCCTTAGATGTTTCTATTCCATGTACCATAATTTTAATGAAGTATCAGGAGAGCTAAGAAAGAGATGTCTGTTTAAAGTGCCAGAAGCCCAGCTTATTCTATTTTGAAATACATATTTTATACTATCTCAAACTATCTGGCTGAAAAATTATTTCTAGATTTAAACCAAAAGCCTACTTTGATTTGGGTAGTAATGACAAATTTGAAAGGAAATAACGTGGTTCACTATGAAGCAAAGTCAGTTTGAAAAGTAGTGAATCACAGAACTTTAATATAAGAGATGCATTAGAGAATACTAACAATATGATTTATTCTTTCATTCACTTTTTCAGCTAATTCACTCTGTGACTATAACAGGTGATGTCCTTTGTTAAAAGTGTAGGGGACTAAAAAATCAAGGTATGGTTCCTGGCCCCCAAGGAATTGATGAAATAAAAATTGACCATGTGAACGAATAATTCCAATTAAATATAGAATGTGACAACTAGCATATTAAATGAAACAGAGATATAGAAGGGTGAGAATGACACTGTCTAGGGAGTAACATGTTCTTATTCACCTAAAATTCCCTAAGACTTAATCCAAGCCTTGGTATAGACATGATGCCTAAGCAAGTGTCTACTGCATGGATGGATATATGATTAGGGTGAGGTCGAAAGGATCTAGAAAGCTTCTTGATAGCAGAATTTGGTTTGGGTCTTCAATAATTGGTGGAATTTTGGTGGGTGAACTTTAAAGATAAACAAATAATATTCCCAGAATATTTCTATTTATCTCTGAAGAGCTGGGAAAGCATGAAGTGCACTTTAGAAACTCAGTTGAATCCATTCATTGACTCTTGAAAAGTAGCCTGGCATTGGAACATAGAGCCAGTTGAACGCACGGGTTAGAAATATGAGCTCTGCTAGGTAAAGATTTGGCACATACTGCTAGTTCTCCTCCATATCCACTACAATCTTCTTCCTTCTAGTAATAGAATCCCCTGAGTTTAAGCTGGCATGGGGCCATGTAGTTAAATTCAAGTTAATGGGATGTGAGTGGAAGTGTAGAAGCTGAAGTTAGTTTTGGACGTGCTAAATTTAGAATGCCCATGGTAATCTAAGTATAAAGTTTACCTTGTCATTTGCATTTAAATTCCTAGAACTACAGAGTGATATTCTGGCAGGACACCATTCTAAACACTGCTGCCAAATAAATCTCCCCAAAACTCGGTAATGTTCAGTATTTAACAGAGTTTCTTACAAAGTTTGGTTTTCTAGGAAAAAAATGTGGAATTGAGCTGTATTTATCATGGTATCGCTCTGCTGAAAATAACTTTGCTCATTCTATGTATTAGCCAAAGCACAGATTAAACTAAAATAGAGACCTCCTCAAAACCATTGGCTTAAGTAAGACAGAAGTATTTTACTCTTTGCATAGAGAAGTCCAGGACAAATAGATGACTGTGGCTCTGTGGGGGTATCTAGAGACCCAGGTTTGTGAGGTACCTCAGCCATTCTGAATCCACATCTTCCAAGGTCCCTGCTATCACTATCATTTCCATCCAGTGGGGAAGAAGGAAATCCATGGCAAGCAGCTTAATCATATTTGAAGGAACCCTTAAGCTAAACACATCACTTGCACTCCATGGCATAGATTAGATACATAGGGCATATGAAATAAATAGTATTTAACAAAGTACTGTTTATGGGGAATAATGAAAATGAGATTTCCAGATAATTAGACAAGTATAACTGTCCATGAGCAAATCATCAGAGCCTGACTTGGAGCAGTAGCAGTATGAATAAGAAAAAAGGAACCAATTAATGAAATATTGCATTAGAAGATTTTTTTTTTTTTTTTTTTTTTTGCGAAAGAAAAGTCACAGGCCTCTCTGGAATTGTGAAATTGAATGATTGATATAGATGGCCAAAAAGCACATGAAAAGATGCTCAACATCACTAATTATCAGAGAAATGCAAATCAAAACTACAATGAGATATCACCTCACACTGGTCAGAATGGCCATCACCAAAAAGTCTACAAACAGTAAATGCTGGAGAGGGTGTGGAGAAAAGGGAACCCTCCTACACTGTTGATGGGAATGTAAATTGGTACAACCACTATGGAGAACAGTATGGAGGTTCCTTAAAAAACTAAAAATAGAGCTACCATATGATCCAGCAATCCCACTCCTGAGCATATACCCGGAGAAAACCATAATTCGAAAAGGTACATGCACCCCAATGTTCACTGCAGCACTATTTACAATAGCCAAGACATGGAAGCAACCTAAATGTCCATCGACAGAGGAATGGATAAAGAAGATGTGGTACATATATACAATGAAATATTACTCAGCCATTAAAAAGAATGAAATAATGCCATTTGCAGCAACATGGATGGACCTAGAGATTGTCATACTTAGTGAAGTCAGACAGAGAAAGACAAATATGATATCAGTCATATGTGGAATCTAATTTAAAAAAATGATACAAATGAAAGTGAATGATTGAGATAACGTTATCAAGAATAGAGAGACAAAAGTCAGAAGTAAGAGTTGATTTACGGAGGATATTAATTAATATAATATGATGTTGAATTGAGTGTTTATAAGATATCTAAGTGAAGTTTATCTCAAGAAGATCTGATTTTTATAAACTTCGATGTTTGTTTACTTTTGTCAATAAAAATGGTTCAAGGAGAGGCTTCTCCCTTCTCCTCCATCCTAGCTTCTTTATGAACTAATTCATAAAGCAAACATAAATTTTATGTCTTGTCTTTATAACAATAATAGAGCTATACCATGAACTGTATTTTTGTATAAATGTCTTCATTAAAGAGTTTCCTTTTCTTTCTTCCCTTTAAATAAGAAAATGAAATTCTATTATCCTATTCTCTGTGGGAATCCTTGTATCTCTGTCTCCGAATCTTTGCAGCTGAGAAAGGTAGGAATCAGAGCCAGGCCCCTGATTGATTGATTGATTGATTGACTGACTGACTGATTGATGTATGGGTACTGCAGATCCCAGGATGCCCCCTCACACAGGTAGCTTGAAAAAGAACAGGGAGAAAATAGGCTGTATACTAACTCTGAGAGTTAATTTGATTCCTCTTCCTGACTCTGTGGACAACTGGAATCCTAAGATTCTGGACCTTGCTGACAAATTCATAACTGTTGATTATTCTGCATTTATCTGCCTGAGTGGCAATCTCTGGAATCAACCTGTTTCTGTCTGCTCCTCTAGCCTCTGACAGAATCGTTCCCTGACTATTGGAGTGTCCATTGAGCTCTTTATATTTAAAAAAAAAGACATTTATTATTGAAATTTTGAAATATACACAAACTTAGAATAATATAATTAACCTCATGTATCCATCAACCAACTTCAACATTTATCAATATTAGACCAATCTTTTTCATTGCTTCATTTACCCCCCTCTTTTTTATTTATTAATTTTTCTGGACTCTTAAGGGAAATCTCAGATATCATATCATTTCACCCATAAATACTTCAGTATGCATCTCTGATCGATACATACATAAATACATGTGTGTATGCATTATTATTATGCATCATTATATCGAATATACTCAGCAATAAGTCCTTAATACTTATTTCATACTGGACTTTTTAAAGATTTCTGTGCTTGTTTCAAAGATGGCTTTTTGTAGTTGGTTTGAATCAGGATCCAAACAAAGGCCACATACTAAATTTAAGTGTTGAATCTCTATCTAGTCTCTTTTCTTCTGTAACAGTTCCCTACCCCCTACTCTTACTTTCTGCTTTTGTGTCTTTGAGAAAGAAGGACATACTCATAAGTATGGTACTGTCAAGCATTTATGTGTCTTTTTGGAACTTTCTGGAATCAACCTCTTTCTCGCCGAGCCATCCAGTAGCTAAAAAACTATTCTTGCTTAGTTGGATTCTAACATACTGCCTCTTTGTGGTAAGCCCTGTTCAACTGTCAACCATAGTCTTGTGGGACAATCTCTCTTCACTCTAGAAGTGCTCATTTGCCTCCAGGTATTTTTTTCTTTTTTCTTTTTTTTAACCCAAATGATTTCTTATAGATACTCTCTTAGACAAGGATAAATGTTACTTGAACACCCTGTTCATCACTGTAATTATTTTATGACCCTAATTTAATTACATTGGATATAAAAAAATGTAAACATTGTATCACTGAGGGAAAACCAATATTAAAAACAAAAAGAGGTTTTTATGAACACAGACAGGAAGTAAAAGAATTATAATATAAAAATATCACACATATTTATCAGATTTGGAACTAGACCATGAGATCTAATTTATTCTGCGAATGTTTGCTTCTCCTACCAAAATGCTTTGTGATAGACTCAAGCAGGCTACATATTAGTATTCTGAATTATGTCACTGCATATGATGCTGAGCTTTCAAGACGCATATCTATCCAACATAGCCCTCAACTTGTAAGTATGGATCTTTACTTGGTACCAAGGCATTGCTTTATTTCTTCTTATTTCAGTGAAAGAAATTGTAAACCTTCATTTGTTCATTTGTTTCTTGTCACCCTTACAAACTCTGGTGATGATATAATAGGATATTAACAAAGTGTTATAAATGCTTTCAAAGATGGGATCTATGCAACTGTAACAAAGACAAACTCATGTGGAAGAAAATGTGATATCTAACTCCAAATACAATTAATGTAGTAATTAAGCAAAATTATATAATGTCTAGATTCTATGAAATGTAAGAACCTCTAGTCAGTGATGTTACAGTGAATTTCAAGAGCACCTAGAAGGCAGTGTCCTAATTTCTGTGTATCTAGAAGAACACTGATATTTCTAGGTGAAATATCAACTACTAAATCAAATCATACCATAAGCAGTGAAGACTGTATGTAAAAGAAAAGAGGACTTCTATTTTTAGATGGAAAGTTTTAAATTAGCACTTAGAGATTATTTATACCTTTGAAATATAACTAATTTTTATGGGACAAATTTTCAGTGTCACTTGGATTCATTACCATGTATAGAATATTAACAAAATGGCAACTTAAATCAGAGAGAAAGGCCTATAAATTCAAGGAAGCCTAACTGAATTAATGGATGAAAGTGCCATATTTCAGAAATACTAACTCGAGAAGAACTACAGTGACTTCTAATAGTAGGAAAAGAAGATTGATTTGGAATTTACATTTTTGAATAAATGATAATCTATCGCTTGAGCCAAGGCATCTTTCCCACAACATCTAGATGTGGAAACACTCTACTTTCTCCTTGTAGATACTGTGAAGAAAAAACAGTATTAAATATTAAGATAATTAAGATGTTCTGAACTTTGTTCCAGATTCAGTGGGCTCAGAAGAAGGGTGATTCCACTACTTACTACTGGAATAGAGGTAATAACAGTATCCACTTTGAGAAACAGAGATTTTTTCTCCTTTTAACTTCACAGGCGGAAAAGCAACCAAATGAATAATGCCATGCCTGAAGCATTTCCTCCACTCCCAGGACTTTCCCCTGTGGGAAATGTGCATCCTGGAAGCTGGATGGATTTGGGATACACTTACACTTCAACACTGCATTAAAAATGGAGACAAATATTCAGTTAAGTTTCTTTTCTTCTTTTTTTTCAGTGCAAAATTCTGCACCTTCTAAGATTCTTTCTAAAAACCTTTAATAAGAGTGAGCTTGTCTACTCTCACCACGATTATTCAACATAGTCTTGGAAGTCCTAGACATGGCAATCAGAGAAGAAAAGGAAATAAAAGGAATACAAATTGGAAAAGAAGAAGTAAAACTGTCACTGTTTGCAGATGACATGATACTATACATAGAAAATCCTAAAGGTGCTACCAGAAAACTGCTAGAGTTCATCAATGAATTTGGTAAAGTTGCAGGATACAAAATTAATACACAGAAATCTCTTTCATTCCTATACACTAACAATGAAAGACCAGGAAGAGAAATTAAGGAAACAATCCCATTTACCATCGCATCAGAAAGAATAAAATACCTAGGAATAAACCTACGTAAGGAGGCAAAAGACCTATACTCAGAAAACTATAAGATACTGATGAAAGAAATCAAAGATGACACAAACAAATGGAGAGATATACCATCTTCTTGGATTGGAACAATCAATACTGTCAAAATGACTATACTACCCAAAACAATCTACAGATTCAATGCAATACCTACGAAATTACCAATGGCATTTTTCACAGAATTAGAACAAAAAATTTCACAATTTGTATGGAAACACAAAATACCCCAAATAGCCAAAGCAATCTTGAGAAAGAAAACAGAGCTGGAGGAATCAGACTCCCTGACTTCAGACTATACTACAAAGCTACAGTAATCAAGACAGTATGGTACTGGCACAAAAACAGAAATATAGATCAATGGAACAGGATAAAAGGCCAGAGCTAAACGTACCTATGGTCACCTAATCTATGACAAAGGAGGCAAGAATATACAAAGGAGAAAAGACAGTCTCTTCAATAAGTGGTGCTGGGAAAACTGGACAGCTAAATGTAAAAGAATGAAATTAGAACACTCCCTAAACACCATACACAAAAATAAACTCAAATTGGATTAAAGACCTAAATGTAAGGCCAGATACTATAAAACTCTTCGAGGAAAACATAGGCAGAACACTCTCTGACATAAATTGCAGCAAGATCTATTTTGATCCACTTCCTAGAGTAATGAAAATAAAAACAAAAATAAACAAATGGGACCTAATGAAACTTAAAAGCTTTTGCACAGCAAAGGAAACCATAAACAAAACAAAAAGACAACCCTCAGAATGGGAGAAAATATTTGCAAATGAAGCAACTGACAAGGGATTAATCTCTAAAATATACAAACAGCTCATGGAGTTCAATATCAAAAAAACAAACAACCCAATCAAAACATGGGTGGAAGATCTAAATAGATATTTCTTGCAAGAAGAAATACAGATGGTCAAAAAAGCACATGAAAAGATGCTCAGTATCACTCATTATTAGAGAAATGAAAATCAAAACTATTAATACAATGAGGTATCACCTCACACCAGTCAGAATGGCCATCATCAAAAAGTCTACAAACAATAAATGCTGGAGAGGGTGTGGAGAGAAGGGAACCCTCCTACACTGTTGGTGGGAATGTAAATTAGTACAGCCACTATGGAGAACAGTCTGGAGGTTCCTTAAAAAACTAAAAATAGAACTACCATATGACCCAGCAATCCCACTCCTAGGCATATACCTGGAGAAAACCATAATTCAAAAAGAGTCATGTACCACAATGTTCATTGCAGCTCTCTTTACAATAGCCAGGACATGGAAGTAACTTAAATGTCCATCGACAGAGGAATGGATAAAGAACATGTGGTACATACATACAATGGAATATTACTCAGCCATAAAAAAGAACAAAATAATGCCATCTGCAGCAACATGGATGGACCTAGAGATTGTCATACTGAGTGAAGTCAGACACAGAAAGACAAATATCATATGATATCGCTTATATGTGGAATCTAAAAAAAGGGTACAAATGAACTTATTTACAAAACAGAATTAGAGTCACAGATGTAGAAAACAAACTTATGGTTACCAGGGAGTAAGGAGGGGGAGGGATAAATTGGGAGATTGGGATTGACATATACACACTACTATAACTCTACTCAATACTCTGTAATGGCCTATATGAGAAAAGAATCTAAAAAAGAGTGGATATATGTATATGTATAACTGATTCACTTTGCTGTACACCTAAAACGAATACATTGTAAATCAATTATATTACAATAAAAATTTTTTAAAAATAAAGAGGATAGGAAAAAGAAAAGTCATCTACTAAAACATCCCAGCCATAATAATCATCCAGTGAATATCTGTTGAGTTGAATCAACTTGAACAGAGAGCAACAGACTTTACCTCTGGGACCCTGTCAAAGGGTAACGCTTTGTAGCTGAATCTCAAGGGAAAGTCTGAGGCCCAGGGGAAAGGAAATGAAGAGAAGCTGCAAAAAGAGCTAAGGAGACTATCCATATCCATGTCTGGATATTTGAAATAAAGTAGAGGTGAGGAAACAGGAGATGTTGTGCAAATACTACCCAGAGATATCCCTCTCCTTCCACAAGTACAAAATTCAATCTTGTTATGTAGCTGGTAATTCATTTTAGAAACCCATGAAGGTTAAACTGACATCTAGAATTCTTTACAGAAATTTTTTCATATATCTAGGTAGCTTGTAAGTGTAATTTTCATATCATTTAAATAAAACAGAATAACAACAACAAAAAAGAGTGAGCTAAAATTTCCCACTTTGCACATAGGAGGGATTCCTTAGTGAAGATACTGTACCATAGTTTCTCAATGTCATTTTACTTTTCTCATTTTGCAGCAAGGAAATTAAAGCAAAACCATTAAATTTTTTTTTAAACCTATTTTCCATTAAAGATGTATGTACATTTTCATTCTTTTCATGAAATGTGTTACTGAAGTTCATAAACCTCAACTGCTTTTTCAGAATTTCTCTGTATTAATAGGGATGAGAAATACTTCTCCTTCAGAAGAGACTTGTTTTAAATATAAAGTGGAAAGCCCAGTACAACTGATGTTGAGATATTTATTTTTGCATCTTGAAAATCAAATCTAAATTGCAATGCATTAATGTCCCTGCATGTGTTCAAATTATGGTGAAATTTGCAGGTGAGTGGGATAAATTGAGGTAAGACATAATAATTTATACAATTATTTTCTTCTGGGGAGCACATGTATGATAATTTTCTATAGCCCTTATATTACTTTCTCAAATATCTCCCAGATCTGACATTTTCTAGCCCTAATTCTAATTCCTAATAACACCTTCCTACAGACATAACAGCTGTGAAAATATCTAGAGCTCATGTGCACATAACTGAGAGAACAAGTTTTTCTTTGATAGTTCATCCAAATACAATAATACTGCCATATGTAGGTTTGATTCAATAGATAAATTTTTAAATAACACCAATGCATAGATTGGGAGATGGTTTATGTGTATGTCTTGCGGGGGAGGTTTGTAGGTATGGTGAACACATAAGGAAAGCTGCTTTATTATATAACCCGTGGACTTTAATCAGATTTCTTCAAATCTACTGCCTCTTCCCATTTCATTTGTGAATATTTCCAAATTGTCCTGTGGCTTAAGGTTATTAGACATGTCTTAATTGTACAGTTCATGTAAGTTTCAAGTATTACAATTTAGAGGGAAGAATAAATTCTAACTACTCAGTTGTTCGAACTGTTAGCATCATGTCTCTCCATGTAAGTTTTGGTGCACTTTTCACTAATATTGTTGTCATCTTTACTGTACATATGTTTTCTGATTTAGCAATACCTTCTGAACTGAAGAGGACATCAAAATGCTTCGCTGTGTTATTATATCAGTTTCTTAACAATTGTTTCCAGTGGCTGGATAATATTCTATTGAGTTTCATTAACTATATTTATATTATTAGATATTTAAGTAGTTTCTGTTTTTCCCATTCTATTAATAACACTATGAAATCTATGTTAATGCATAAAGGTTTTATATATTTTACATTTTGCCTTAGGATAGAACACTACTATGTATTGAATAGTAAAAGAAAAAACACCCAGGTGTTCCTTCTCAATAGGCCGCTCTGGTCTACATTTTCTCTTACACCATCCCCTGTGTCATTCCTCTCAGTCATCAACATTCTTATTTTAGTACCCTCACCTCAGGGAAGAAACTCTTCCATATTGAGCTCTCTCTCGGGCATCGTTTTCTCTCATGCTGGTTCTTGAGGATTGTTTTTGAGTATGTTTCTCTCTTCGAGGCAGTACGTTATGGCAGAAAGAGCATGAATCAACTTGTCATTTACTTTTGTGTTGTACACAGCCTCAGTCTTCCCATCTCTAAAATGAGAAGAACAATACCTACCCATCAGGATTATTTTGACAGTTAACAAAGAATAACATCCATGAATATGTAATGCTAGATATATCTGAGGCTCTCATAAAATGTAATTTGAATCTTAATCAAGACCTAAGTTATTGGGACTTCCCTGGTGGTCCAGTGGGTAAGCCTCCACACTCTCAATGCAGGGGTCCCGGGTTCAATCCCTGGTAGGGGAACTAGATCCCGCATGCATGGTGCAACTAGGAGTCTGCATGCTGTAATTAAAGAAGCCTGCATGCCACAACTAAGAGTTCACATGCTGCAACTAAAGAAGCCTGCATGCTGCAACTAAAAGATCCCACGTGCTGCAATGAAGATCCTGTGTGCCGCAACTAAGACCTGGCACAGTCTAAGTAAATAAATAAATAAACATTTTTTTAAAAAAGACCTAAGTTATTAACCAGATACTTCATAGGCCTTTTAGAGCAGTGCTGTCCAAGACAACTTTCTATTGTGATGGAAATAATCTGCATTGTCCAGTATGGTAGCCACCAACCACATGTGGATATTGAACACTTGAAATGGGGATACTACAACTGAAGAACTGAATTTTTATTTATGCTTAATTAATTAAAACTTAACTAGACATGCTTGGCTATTGCTACTGCAATTGGCCAATACAGTTCTAGAGAATATGTCCTTGCTTTTGTTATCTAAACTATGAATACCTTCATAATGATGGAATTTCTGGGTAGGTAAGACCAGGGCTATGCCATGAAAATGGATGAATGAAATATTCTGAGACCGAGAAGACTATGAAAATTTTCAGTCATGGCTCTCTAGGCAGACACATACTCTTTCTCCATAGGAGGCTGAAATTGGCCTTATAAGGACAGCTAACCAGGCCACCTTGATCTTGTTAGAGCCATAACACATTCCCTACAACCAAGGTGGTTGTCTCGAGGAACTGTAATACATAAGTAGTTTATAGCAGAGTCAAAACTAAATATATTAATGAACCAACTTCGGCCTACTGAATATAAAACCACATTTTCAAAAAATGAAAAATATTGAACAAATTTTAGCAATAATGAGCTATGACAAGCCATTTGAGTTGGTGCCTTGCTTGCTCAGTGAGGCATTCTCTTGAAATTAAATTGATGGATGAGATTTAGTTTACACTGTGAAGAATATAATAATAGGAGCAATTTTTGAACCTAATTGCTAATAAAGTGAACAAATAATGGCTTATAAATGTTAACAGGTGATTCTGCTGTGTTTAATGTGTGAATGCCTAAAAGAAGTTAATTTTCAGAAATTCACATTCAATATTACTAATTAATAGTGTTGCATTTACAAATGTTGGAAATTATTCTTCTAAATTTCAGTGGTGTAGTTATCATAGTCCTATCAATTTACACTTGTAATTGTCAGAAGTATAGGGAAAAGCAGGCACTACATTTTATATAATTAACAGAGAGGAATTATTTATTAGGGTTTGTGGAATTTATATTTATCACAAAGCTTTGTTAATACATATTAAACTTCTTTTAATTAATTTTTATTGGAGTATAGTTGATTTACAAGTACATACTAAACTTTGATAATGTGTTTTAAATGATTAATTCTAAATTTATTAATAGAAGTTAAAAATTATAATAGATTATCAATGAAAGGGAAAAATGTACCTATTGATAATACTTTTGATGGTATTTTAAATGTAGTAATGCATTATAAAAACAAAAATAAGAAAACTACTTTCAGAACACAGGTTTGGTCCTCATTTGAGCACTTGGTTTCCTTATTAGAGTCATTGTCCCAGCTTAGTAAATTTTCCTACCTGATACTAACCACCCACTGGAAGAATCCCACATTGGGCATACGTAGCTTACTCCTAATATTCCGTCTGTGATTGTCAGTTTGATGTGTCAAATTGGCTTAGTACCCAGCTATTCAAACACTAATCTAGGTGTTGCTGTGAAGGTATTTTTGTAGATGTCACTAACATCTACAATCAGTTGACTTTCTGTAACGGAGATTAGACTCAATTATCTGGGTGGGCCTCATCTAATCAGATGAAAGGCCTTACATGCAGAATTTAGGTTTCCCTGAGGAAGAGAAAATTGCACCTGTTGACTCTCGCTTCAGCTGGTGCCCAAGAGTTCCAGCCTTCTTGACTGCTTGCCCTATGGATTTTTGAATTTGCCTAGGCATCACTCATACAACCACGTAAACTGATCCTGCTGGTTCTGTTTCTCTGGTGAAACTCTGACTGATATACCTGCCATGCTCAGTCACTACCAGAGAGCAGCCCAAGGAGATACTGGCCTTGGCACATGCATAATCCCCAGGTGGTAACAACTGGAGGCTGTCAGCCAACTATACTTTTTAGCAGCTTCCCTCTTGAAAGATCTGAGCAGCCAATGTTCATGGTTGCCACATTTACAACGATCACTTAGAAAGCACAAAGTGCTAAATCCAGGGAATTCATTGCAGGACTTAACTTATTTGAACTCCTTATAAAACTCCATTCTCCTTCATCTTCAGAATCACTACTGTTCCTCGTTCTCTGACTATTCCTTCCAAATCACTTCATGACAGATCTTGCTTTCATCATCTTTATGTTATATCTTTGTTTAGGATCCCCCAGAAGCTGACCCAGAGATAAGGGTTACAAGCAGTTCATTTGGGAGGTGAGCACAAATGCTAACCAGCAGCAAAGTGAGAAAGTAAGATTTAGATGGAAGGAAAGAAAAAAATTTAAAAGGTAGTTTTTCAAGCTAGTTATCACAGTGCATAAATGAAGTTTAATCAGCTGGAGAACTCTGGGAGACTGTGCAGGACAACACCTCAGAGTTATCTCATCCAAAGAGGTTATGGAAATGGAGTATTTATCCAGCAGTTCCCAGCAGTCATGCTAAATGCTGCTTGCAGGGTGGGTGGCTGGTTATCGGCATTGACACCCTTATGCCTCCGTCATGGTCTGCATGCTTGCAGAGTGGGCTTCAGGGGACAGAGACAGCCCTCAAAGTCACAGGTACTGGCAGTTGGAAGCTTGCCGATATGCACTGAAATGTCACATGCTAAAGGGATACGGGTGGGACACCATGAGCATCTGCTACATACGACACACCCATGGCCCAGAGTAGATGCTAAAGTTTGTTTACTGAATGATTGAATGACTATGTAGACCTGGACAAGAACTTCCATATTTGTTTCAAGGCTTGAGGTCCCTTGTAGAATGGAAATTAACTCTTTCTTTGTCAATCTGACCTTCAAGCTGAACGATGCCTACAGATATGGGATTCTTAGCTATGCATCTCCTGGGGTATACTAGTTCATAGTTACTCTCAAATTTGCCTTACTTTAAAAAAATTTAACTTAAAAAATCTACACCTTGCAGAAAATTGTGCCTTTCTGCCCCTAATTTACTGGAATACTCCAAAGAATATGAAACAAAACTTGCACTATTTTATGATAGTAATAAAATAAAAAATTATATTCTACCAATGATCATAGCAAGTACAAGGTATTTTAGGACACCACTATAAGAAAATGGCAGACAAAAGTATACAGTTTTGGTAACCTCTCCCACAGATTTTTCACAAAGGAGAATAAATGATACCTGGACCAATTCTTGAATATTTTAAAACTGCAGGGTTCTTCCAATGTGTATTCACACTACTTTGTCATCATGCTGACAGAATTTGCTAAACAAGTACTGCTTAAGAGGATTTCACATTACTGAGAGAAAAGGGCAACCTGTAATATAAAGCATTAAACTGCAAGGGAAGCCGGCCTATTGGTAATACTTACAAAATTGATTTGTGTGGCTTGAGATCCTAGAAGCAATAGGGAAACTTTATAGCACTCAGCTACAAAATAAACCTTTTATCTTGTTGCCCTGTGTATTTCCTTCTCTATGGTCCAAAGAGATTTTCTGAATAGGTAAATTCTTCATATTTCCACAGCATATAGAGATCTTAGAAGAGTACATAAAGTATTCAATCAATATTATCTATTATTTATTAGTATTGTAAATTGACTGGATCCATTTTCAACCTTACAAAATTAGGAAGAGTGATCCCAGAATTGTGTTCACGATGGAGTAAGTAACATGGCAGTGAATACATACTTAGTTCCTGAAATTGGATTGTGTGTATTAAGACAATTACCATGCATGAAGCAACTACAGGTACCTCAAATTTCTAAACAAATATGTCCTTTAGCAATGCCTTTCAACATATCCTAGAAAAGAAACACTTTGATCTGGAACAAACTGGTATATGTGCTATGTCTTGTTTCCATTTTAGTTGCCTATTTTTAGTTAGGTAAATGGCCACATCATCATTCCCTAAATGAGGAGAAGGATACAAGACTATCTCATCCATTACAACCACACCCACATAGGTTACAGAGAACAAGCAAAGAACTTCTGACCAAATAAGAACTCTTTCCACTGCCCTTTTTCTGAAAGTCCCAGTGGCTGAATCAGATTCAAGTTTCTTTAAACAGCCTGGGGTATTCACATAACCTCCACTCTGACGGTCAAGAACAGAGGTTCTGGATGCAAGCAGGTCTAATTTCAAACCCTCGTTCTACCAAGCTTATCACCTGAGTGACCATGAGCACATAATTTAAGTTCTCTAAGTCTTAGTTTCTTGATCTGCAAAATGTGAATAATACCATTACAGAATCAATAGTAGGGTTGCTGTGGGGATAAAGTGAGATAATCACAGTAACGTCTGCTTATCTTAAATTTTAAAACTGTTAACTGATTAAAATTTTAAAACCTTACATTTTTTATATTGTCTTCAATGAATCTATATACCATGCTTAGAAAAAATAATCCTTATATTTTTAAGTATATAACTTAGAAACTTGGAAACCATGAAATTCTTTTCCAAAGAAGACAGAATTGGGACAACCCTTCAATAAGAAGACGGTGCAAGTCATCTTTCTTTACCTTAATAACCAACAGTCAAGTTAAAAATTCCTCCAAGAAAACTTAGATAAAAAAAGAGTCAAACACATTCTATGATTCCACATACCCTGGTTGGATTTCATATTAAGTTATTAAATATTTCCTATTAATTTGAGAAATTTAAATTGACAATCTGCCAATACTCTCAATTACTCATTTAGTAAAAGCTTAGCTCTATCATTGTAAAAATATAATTCCCTTTTGATGTCAATTGTGGTGAGACATTTGATTTCTTATCCACCCAAAAGAAAAAATTATACATCTAGTGGACAAAAAGCCTCATTAAACTCTGAAATTAAATCTCAGCTGCGAACAAGTCAGTTTAATCCCATCTCCATAGGATTTTCATCTTTAAGTGTTTTATAAATAAGTTTCCATCTTAACAATGACATATATATTTAGTGTATGATTATTCAGATGAGAATAGATATTAATAAAAAATAGTAAATGAAAATGTCTACCAAATGTGAAAAAAAATCTTGGCTTCAAACCAGGGATTCTGGCTTGAAGATGTAAGAAAGATGTAGTTAACCTGCACCAGTAACCATGACTCACCACAGCACTTATTTTACTTGGCAGGGACAGGGAGGAAGGGTTGCAAGGCTCCCTGAAGAGGGTGTAACAGAATGTGGAGGTATAGATTAAAATATTTCACTAGGGTCTTTTGGCATGATTTCCTGGGTGGTTGGGTTTGGGCATCACTGTCAAATTCTTCAAAACGTTTTCAATAATTTTCAATTGTGTAACACTATCATTTAGATGTTTATGTTTCACATTTAGACCTTAAATCACGAGATTTGCTCACATCTCTAGTTTTGAATATTTTTTGTCTCATTATGACCTAAGAGAGGGCATATTTCTCTATAATGCTGCAGGAATTAAGCAATACAGAATCGACCACTGAGATCAACCTTACATGTGAGCAGAACCCATCAGTGTTTGTGGTGTGTGACTTTTTATACACCCCAAACACCCCCCCCAATCTGCTTATGAAATTAAATAAATAAAATGTAACTCCTCTAACACTAATAATAATGGTTAACATTTACATGGCATTTACAGTGTGCAGGGTATTCTGCTATGTGACTGACATGTATTAAACCACTTAACCCTCACATTACCCAGTGAACAGATACTGTAATGATCCCCATATTACATATTTGGAGATTGTGGCAACAGAGAATATGTAACTTGCCCAGGGTTGCAATAACTAAAGATAGAAATATATGATAAGAATAAAGCTGACAATATTAATAAAACAACAGTATCAATGGCTACCATTTACTGAATTCTTACATAAAAATTCAATATTCAGTTTTACATTTAATTATCATAATATTGCTATAAAAAAGACATTATTCACTTTTCCTTTCCAGAAAGTAAACAAGTTCAGAGGAAAAAAAATACATTTTCTCCAGGTCTCACAGCTAATTTACTGGCATAACTGAAATTGAAATACACATCCTTACTATTTTATGTTATATCTGAAAGTTAAGAGAGTAAATCCTGAGTTCTCATCCTAAGGAAAAAAATTTTTTTTTCTATTTCTTTAATTTTAATATGAGAGAATGGATGTTCACTATACTTACTGTGGTAATCATTTCATGATGTATGTAAGTCAAATCAGTATGTTGTACATAAACTTATACAGTGCTATATGTCAATTATATCTCAATAAAACTGGAAGAAAAAATAAACTTAAAAAATAAATAAAATGCACATCTTTCTAACTCTAAGGCTGGTGCTCTTTCAATTATGAGACATTGTATCTCAACAAATAATATCAAGAAGAGCAGTAACACATTGACATAATTCACTCTGCAGCTTGAGTAACCAAAATCAAATCTTTTTCTGGAATCAGATTTCAAAACACTAGTATGGAGAATGTGAGGTTTGTGAGGGAAAGTGGGCCATCTCACAAAATCGTCACACTCAGCATTTTGTAACCATCAAAAAAAAAAATCCACATTTTTGCCACTGATGGTTAACTGAACTCTATGGTCCACTTCATACATATTTAAGTAGGAAGTGATTTTTAAAAGGAAACACTTCCTAAGTTTTAGATTTATTCTCCTGTTTGTCTTTTTAGATTTCTCTTTTATTTTTCCTGACATGAAATGAATGTCTTTTACCTTTTACTTCTTCAAAATTATTTTTAGTATATATTTTCAATTTAATGCTACTAACTGCCATTTCTTGTAGCACTGAACCAGGAGTCAAGAGGCATAAGTTCTGTTCATCGATCACTATTGACTACATGATGACAAATCCTCCAAATGACAAGTAAATAATCATTTCTAAACTGTGCCAATATTTTATCCACACTATAACATTTATCTAGTTATGTGGGAAATGCCAAACAATTGACAGAGGTTTTCTTTTTTATCTGGTTGACAACACGTAAGCTGTCATTCGAGATAGTGAAAGACTAATTTCCATGTATTTAATCAGCAATAAACAGGTATGAAATTCACACTCAGAGTACTTTTAAGAGCTCTGGTGCTAAGATTCCATATGAGGAGAAAAATACTGAATGGTTTAGTGCAGTAATTCTAAACATAGACCCATAAATTATCAAGTAAAAAATGCATGCTTTGAACAGAGCATAACATTTAGTGCTAAGAATAATAAAACAAAAAATAAAATTGCCTGGAGTTTTAATTTTCATTCTATGTTGGCATGAATACACTTCAATTGTTAAAATATTCAATAATTATTCAGTAACTCAGCATTTTGTTAGAAGAGAGGGACAAAAAAATGACTGAGAAATTTCCAATTTACCAATGAGATTTACTTAATAATTTCATCACCAAATTAGTTATTTTTAAGCTGACTAATCCCCTGTCCTGTTACAACTAACTCCTCCATGCCCTAACCCACAAAGTGCTCTAAGTTCTGATTTTATCTACTTCCCCCAGAAAGTGTGACAAAAATATCTCTTTTTGAAGGAAGGGTGGCCTTGGCATTTCAATGAATATTCATTCATGACAACTAACTGCTGAACAATCATCAACAGGAAGACACTGGAACTCACCAAAAAACATACCCCACATCCAAAGACAAAAGGAGAAGCCACAAAGAGATGGTAGGAGGGGCACAATCACAATAAAATCAAATCGCATAACTGCTGGGTGGGTGACTCATAAACTGGAGAACACTTATACCACAGAAGTCCACCCACTGGAGTGAAGGTTCTGAGCCCCACGTCAGGCTTCCCAACCTGGGGGTCGGGCAACAGGAGGAGGAATTCCTAGAGAATCAGACTTTGAAGCCTAGTGGGGCTTGATTGCAGGACTTCGACAGGACTGGGGGAAACAGAGACTCCACTCTTGGAGGGCACACACAAAGTAGTGTATGAATCACGATCCAGGGGAAGGAGCAGTGACCCCATAGGTGACTGAACCAGACCTACCTGCTAGTGTTGGAGGGTCTCCTGCAGAGGCAGGGGGTGGCTCTGTCTCACTGTGAGGACAACGACACTGGCAGCAGAGGTTCTGGGAAGTAGTCCTTGGCGTGAGCCCTCCCAGAGTCCGCCATTAGCCCCACCAAAAAGCCCAGGTACGCTCCAGTGTTGGGTCACCTCAGGCCAAACAACCAACAGGGAGGGAACCCAGTTCCACCCATCAGCAGTCAAGCAGATTAAAGTTTTACTGAGCTGTGCCCACGAGAGCAACAGCCAGGTCTACCCACCACCAGTCCCTCCCATCAGGAAACTTGCACAAGCCTCTTAGATAGCCTCCTCCACTAGAGGGCAGACAGCAGAAGCAAGAAGAACTACAATCTTGCAGCCTGTGGAACAAAAACCACATTCACAGAAAGATAGACAAGATGGGAAGGCAGAGGACTATGTACCAGAAAAACAACTAAATGAAGTGGAGATACGCAACCTTCCAGAAAAAGAATTCAGAATAATGATAGTGAAGATGATCCAGGACCTCGGAAAAGAATGGAGGCAAAGATTGAGAAGATGCAAGAAATGTTTAACAAAGATCTAGAATTAAAGAAAAAACAAACAGAGATGGACAATACAATAAATGAAATGAAAAATACACTAGAAGTAATCAATAGCAGAATAACTAAGGCAGAAGAATGGATAAGTGACCTGGAAGACAGAATGGTGGAATTCACTGCTGTGGAACAGAATAAAGAAAAAAGAATGAAAAGAAACGAAGACAGCCTAAGAGACCTCTGGGACAACATTAAATGCAACAACATTCGCATTATAGGGGTCCCAGAAGGAGAAGAGAGAGAGAAAGGACCCGAGAAAATATGTGAAGAGATTATACTCGAAAACTTCCATAACATGGGAAAGGAAAGAGCCACCCAAGTCCAGGAAGCACACAGAGTCCCATACAGTATAAACCCAAGGAGAAACACGCCAAGACACATAGTAATCAAACTGGCAAAAATTAAAGACAAAGAAAAATTATTGAAAGCAGCAAGGGAAAAATGACAAATAACATATAAGGGAACTCCCATAAGGTTAACAGCTGATTTCTCAGCACAAACTCTACAAGCTAGAAGGGAGTGGTATGATATACTTAAAGTGATGAAAGGGAAGAAACTACAACCAAGATTACTCTACCCAGCAAGGATCTCATTCAGATTCGATGGAGAAATCAAAAGCTTTACAGACAAGCAAAAGCTAAGAGAATTCAGCAGCACCAAACCAGCTCTACAACAAATGCTAAAAGAACTTCTCTAAATGGGAAACACAAGAGAAGAAAAGGACCTACAAAAACAAACCCAAAACAATTAAGAAAATGGTCATAGGAACATACATATCAATAATTACTTAAAATGTGAATGGATTAAATGCTCCAACCAAAAGACACAGGCTTGCTGAATGGGTACAAAAACAAGACCCATATATATGCTGTCTACAAGAGACCCACTTCAGACCTAGGGACACATACAGACTGAAAGTGAGGGGATGGAAGAAGATATTCCATGCAAATGGAAATCAAAAGAAAGCTGGAGTAGCAATACTCATATCAGATAAAATAGACTTTAAAATAAAGAATGTTACAAGAGACAAGGAAGGACACTACATAATGATCAAGGGATCAATCCAAAAAGAAGATATAACAACTATAAATATATATGCGCCCAACATAGGAGCACCTCAATACATAAGGCAACTGCTAACAGCTATAAAAGAGGAAATCGACAGTAACACAACAATAGTGGGGGACTTTAACACCTCACTTACACCAATGGACAGATCATCCAAACACAAAATTAATAAGGAAACAGAAGCTTTAAATGACACAATAGACCAGATAGATTTAACTGATATTTATAGGACATTCCATCCAAAAACAGCAGATTACACTTTCTTCTCAAGTGCGCACAGAACATTCTCCAGGATAGATCACATCTTGGGTCACAAATCAAGCCTCAGTAAATTTAAGAAAATTGAAATCATGTCAAGCATCGTTTCTGACCACAACGCTATGAGATTAGAAATGAATTAGAGGGAAAAAAATGTAAAAAACACAAACACGTGGAGGCTAAACAATACGTTACTAAATAACCAAGAGATCACTGAAGAAATCAAAGAGGAAATCAAGAAATACCTAGAGACAAATGACAATGAAAACACGACAATCCAAAACCTATGGGATGCAGCAAAAGCAGTTCTAAGAGGGAAGTTTATAGCTATACAAGCCTACCTCAAGAAACAAGAAAAATCTCAAATAAAGAATCTAACCTTACACCTAAAGTAACTAGAGAAAGAAGAACAAACAAAACCCAAACTTAGTAGAAGGAAAGAAATCATAAAGATCAGAGCAGAAATAAATGAAATAGAAACAAAGAAAACAATAGCAAAGATCATTAAAACTAAAAGCTGGTTCTTTGAGAAGATAAACAAAATTGATAAACCATTAGCCAGACTCATCAAGAAAAAGAGGGAGGGGACTCAAATCAATAAAATTAGAAATGAAAAAGGAGAAGTTACAGCAGACACCGCAGAAATACAAAGCATCCTAAGAGACTACTACAAGCAACTTTATGCCAATAAAATGGACAACCTGGAAGAAATGGACAAATTCGTAGAAAGGTATAACCTTCCAAGACTGAACGAGGAAGGAATGGAAAATATGAACAGGCCAAACACAAGTAATGAATTTGAAACTGTGATTTAAAATCTTCTAACAAACAAAAGTCCAGGACCAGATGGCTTCACAGGTGAATTCTATCAAACATTTAGAGAACAGCTAACACCCATCCTTCTCAAACTCTTCCAAAAAACTGCAGAGGAAGGAACACTCCCAAACTCATTCTATGAGGCCACCAACACCCTTAATACCAAAACCAGACAAAGATACTACAAAAAAGAAAATTTCAGACCAATATCACTGATGAATATAGATGCAAAAATCCTCAACAAAATACTAGCAAACAGAATCCAACACCACATTAAAAGTATCATACCTCATGATCAAGTGGGATTTATCCCAGGGATGCAAGGATTCTTCAATATACACAAATCAATCAATCTGATACACAATATTAACAAACTGAAGAATAAAAACCATATGATCATCTCAATAGATGCAGAAAAAGCTTTTGACAAAATTCAACACCCATTTATGATAAAAACTCTCCAGAAAGTGGGCATAGAGGGAACTTACCTCAACATAATAAAGGCCATATACGACAAACCCACAGCAAACATCATTCTCAATGGTGAAAAACTGAAAGCATTTCCTAAGATCAGGAACAAGACAAGGATGTCCACTCTCACCACTATTATTCAACATAGTTTTGGAAGCCCTAGCCATGGCAATCAGAGAAGAAAAAGAAATAAAAGGAATACAAATTGGAAAAGAAGAAGTAAAACTGTCACTGTCTGCAGATGCCATCATACTATACATAGAGAATCCTAAAGATGCCACCAGAAAACTACTAGAGCTAATCAATGAATTTGGTAAAGTTGCAGGATACAAAATTAATGCACAGAAATCTCTTGCATTCCTATACACTAATGATAAAAAAAATCTGAAAGAGAAATTAAGGAAAGACTCCCATTCACCACTGCAACAAAAAGAATAAAATATCTAGGAATAAACCTACCTAGGGAGACAAAAGACCTGTATGCAGAAAACTATAAGACACTGATGAAAGAAATTAAAGATGATACCAACAGATGGAGAGATATACCATGTTCTTGGATTGGAAGAATCAATATTGTGAAAATGACTATACTACCCAAAGCAATCTACAGATTCAATGCAATCCCTATCAAATTACCAATGGCATTTTTTCCAGAACTAGAACAAAAAATCTTAAAATGTGTATGGAGACACAAAAGACCCCGAATAGCCAAAGCAGTCTTGAGGGAAAAAAACGGAGCTGGAGGAATCAGACTCCCTGACTTCAGACTATACTACAATGCTACAGTAATCAAGACAATATGCTACTGGCACAAAAACAGAAACTTAGATCAATGGAACAAGAGAGAAAGCTCAGAGATAAACCCTCGAACCTATGGTTAACTAATCTACAACAAAGGATGCAAGGATATACAATGGAGAAAAGACAGTCTCTTCAATAAGTGGTGCTGGGAAAACTGGACAGCTACATGTGAAAGAATGAAATTAGAACACTCCCTAACACCATACACAAAAATAAAGTCAAAATGGATTAGAGACCTAAATGTAAGACCAGACACTATAAAAGTCTTAGAGGAAAACATAGGAAGAACACTCTTTGACATAAATCACAGCAAGATCTTTTTTGATCCACCTCCTAGAGTAATGGAAATAAAAACAAATATAAACAAATGGGACCTAATGAAACTTAAAAGCTTTTGCACAGCAAAGGAAACTACAAACAAGATGAAAAGACAACCCTCAGAATGGGAGAAGATATTTGCAAATGAATCAACGGACAAAGGATTAATCTCCAAAATATATAAACAGCTCATGCAGCTCAATATTAAAAAATCAAACAACCCAATCCAAAAATGGGCAGAAGACCTAAATAGACATTTCTCCAAAGAAGACATACAGATGGCCAAGAAGCACACGAAAAGCTGCTCAACATCACTAATTATTAGAAAAATGCAAATCAAAACTACAGGGAGGTATCACCTCACACCAGCTAGAATGGGCATCAGCCGAAAATCTACAAACAACTAATGCTCGAGAGGGTGTGGAGAAAAGGGAACCCTCTTGCACTGTCGGTGGGAATGTAAATTGATACAGCCACTAGGGAGAACAGTAAGAAGGTTCCTTAAAAAACTAAAAATTGAATTACCATATGACCCAGCAATCCCACTACTGGGCATATACCCTGAGAAAACCATAATTCAAAAAGACACATGCACCCCAATGTTCATTGCAGCACTATTTACAATAGCCAGGTCATGGAAGCAACCTAAATGCCCATCAACAGACGAATGGATAAAGAAGTTGTGGTACATATATACAATGGAATATTACTCAGCCATAAAAAGGAATGAAATTGGGTCATTTGTAGAGACATGGATGGATCTAGAGACTGTCATACAAAGTGAAGTAACTCAGAAAGAGAAAAAGAAATATTGTATATTAACACATATATGTGGAACCTAGAAAAATGGTACAGATGAACCGGTTTGCAGGGCAGAAATTGAGACACAGATGGAGAGAACAAATGTATGGCCTCCAACGGGGGAAAGCGGCAGGCGGGGTGGGGGTGGTGTGATGAATTGGGAGATTGGGATTGACATGTATACACTGATGTGTATAAAATGGATGACTAATAAGAACCTGCTGTCTAAAAAAATAAATAAAATATAATTCAAAAATTCAAAAAAAATTAATTAAAAAATAATAAAAATAAAAAACACATCATGATCCATTTAAAAAAATTCATTCATAATCAGTAATCCATTTCCTTTCCTACCTCACCTGGTTAAGATAAATCCAGATAAACTATATATGCAGATATTATTTTTTGTATTATTAACATGTTGGCAAATTTATTTTATTTTTAAATTTTTTTAAATTTTTGTTTTTTTAAAATTTATTTATTTATTTTATTTTTGGCTGCATGGGTCTTTGTATACGCATTTTATTTGAAAAATTTCTGGGTACATACTGGAAAGCTGTGTGGAGGCTTTCTCTAGTTGTGGTGAGTAGGGGCTACTCTTTGTTGCGGTGCGTGGGCTTCTCATTGCAGTGGCTTCTCTTGTTGTGGAGTATGGGCTCTAGGCATGTGCGCTTCAATAGTTGTGGTATGTGGGCTCAGTAGTTGTGGCTCACAGGCTCTAGAGCGCAGGCTCAGTAGTTGTCGCACACGGGCCTAGCTGCTCCGTGGCATGTGGGATCTTCCCGGACCAGGGCTCGAACCTGTGTCCCCTGCATTGGCTGGTGGATTCTTAACCACTGCGCCACCACGGAAGGCCCGGCCAATTTATTTTACAACTGTAAAATACAGACTTATATTTATCATTTGTAGTTTCAAATTTTTGTATAGAATTGTGTAGGGAGGAAACGCTTCTAAGAGTTCAAAATAAAAATGCTAAGGTGTCTAAAGTAGCTGCTTTTAGGGGGGCATATATCTTGTTAAAACAAATAAACAACTAAAAACAAACAAAAAACTGAAATAGGAAATGCATCCTAGGGCAAAGGAAACAAAAGTAAAAATAAACAAATGGGACCTAAGTAAAAGATTCCGCACAGCAAAGGAAACCATCAAGAAAACCAAAAGGCAACCTACTGAATGGGAGAACGTATTTGCAAATGATATGACTGATAAGGACTGATAAGGGGTTAATATCCAAAATATCAATATATAACAGCTCATACAACTCAATATCAAAAAAACCCCTGAGTTTAAATAATGGGCAGGAGACCTGAATAGACATTTTTCCAAAGAAGATATACAGATGACCAACAGACACATGAAAAGATGCTCAATATTGCTAATATTCAGAGCAAAGCAAATGAAAACTACAATCACCTCACACCGGTCAGAATGGCTATCATCAAAAAGAACATAAAAAACAAATGTTGGTGAGGACGTGGATAAAGTGGAACCCCCGTACAATGTTGGTGGTAAATTGGTACAGCCACTATGGAAAACAGTATGGAGGTTCCTCAAAAAACTAAAATTAGAACTACCATATGATACAGCAATTCCACTCCTGGGCATTTATCTGAAGAAAATGAAAACACTAATTCTAAAAGATGCATATATTCCACTATTGATAGCAGCATTATTTACAATAGCCAAGATATGGAAGCAACTTAAGTGTCCATCAACAGATGAATGGATAAAGAAGATGTGGTTTATATATATACAATGGAATATTACCATAAAAAAAATGAAAATTTGCCATTTGTAACAACATGGATTGACCTGGAGGGTATTATGCTCAGCGAAATAGGTCAGACAGAGAAAGACAAATACTGTATGTTATTATTTTTATGTGGAATCTAAAAAATGAAACAAATGAGTGAATATAACAAAAGAGAAACAGACTTACAGATAATAGTGAACAAACCAGTGGCTACCAGTGGGGAGACAAAACGGGGGAGGAGCAAAAAAGGGATATGGTATTAAGAGGTACAAACTACTATACATAAAATAAATAAGCTACAAGGATATATTGTACACCACAATATTGTATAGCCAACATTTTATAATAACTTCAAATGGAGAATAATCTATAAAAATATTGAATCACTATGTTGTATACCTGAAACTAATATATTGTAAATCAACTATACTTCAATAAAAAGAATTTTTTTAAAAAAGGAAATGTGCCTGCAGAGAAAGAGTGGTATGATCATTATTTGGCTAAGTAACAATGATTAGCTAAATTTCCTTATAAACATCTACAGATAAGCTTGAAACAGAATGGGTGACAAAAAAAGGCCAAATAGGTGATTCTGCCAAGCTGACAGGAGAGAGTTCAAAGAAGACTGGACAAATACCAGACTGAAAAATAATTTGCCTGTTTCAGAAGGGAAATTTTCCACCTCCCAATAGAAAATATTCAGACTTAATTTTATTAAGTACTGTCAGATTACTCTCCAGAAAGCCTTTACCAGTTTAGACTCCTGACAGGTAGATGCCCATTTCTCCTCAATCTTGGGAAACTTTTATATTATCAACTTCTAATTTTATTCATCTGATGGTTGTTGAGTAGTATCTCCTTTTTAAATTTGCATTCTTGTTGATAGTGATGATAAGCATCTTTTCATGTACAAAGTATCTATCCTTTCTCCATTTTCCTGTTGATATCCAGGAGTTCACTGACTATTTATTTACAATGTCATAAACATTGTAAATAGCTTCATACTGATATATATGATGTTCTTAGAAGATAAATCTTTAGTTTTTAGAAAATTAAATCAATGTTAACCTAATCACGAGTGCTTTATTTTTGTCTTATTTAAGAAGTCCCTCTGCATTCCCCGAAACAAAAAGATATTCTCTCATAGTTTCTTCTGTTAGTTTGAGAAGTTTACCTTTCACATTTAGGTCTTATATCCATCTAGAGTTCTTTGTATATGCATTTTATTTTAAAAATTTCTGGGTACATATTGGTAGATATTTTTGAACCTTTTAAAAAAAAATTCCAATCTTAGTGTTCTGTGTTTAGAAATGCTAAGAAAACACACTTACTTTTATTCAAATACTGTCATATTTGTATTTTTCGTCATTTTATTTAATTATTTCTATTTGCATTACTTTTCTTTTCTCCTTTGCCTTTAATTTCAGTTTTATACAATTATTCACATGTCCTTTCTTATATTAGTGTCTCTGACCCATTACCCTTGTTTCTGTGGCATATTCTGAGTTGAACTTGAGAGACAGAGACATAAGTTAGTTTGCTATGTTGTCAGGAAAAAGATGCACTTGAACTACCCGCACCCCCAGATCCCTCTTTAGAGCTGAAACACTTGTTTACCCAGTGGCTGGGACTGTAGGCTGTTAACAGTACACATCTGGGTTCCTCCACCCCTGGGAATTGCCAGAGGCCAAAGGGAGCTGCCTCCCACCAAGGTTATGTCCCAATCTAAGACAGCCTAGTGACACATGTTAAATATTAACTTATACAAACTTTATGTATTAAGGTTATCAAAACTTAATTTTCTACATTTGTTATAAATATTTACCAGCTGGATGTCTTTCACTTTTAAGATATTTTTGGACAGAGTAAAAATATTTAATGTACCATATTTTAAAATATTATTTGATACATTCAAAAGAATATATGTGTGTGTGTATGCATGTATCTATTTGTAAGTTATAAATCATAATAATATAATGAATACTCATGAACTTAAAGCCCAAACCCAAAATGAAAACATGATGGGGAAGTATAATCTAAAAAAAAAAAAAATCTCCTGCCAACCCAGCAAACCTCTCCAACAAAGGTAGAAGACAAAGAAAATAGTTTTATTACTGAATAAACATGAAACCAGAATGTGGTGCATCACAGGCAGTCCACTGTAGAGGTTGCAAAAACAGGAAACCTCACTCTTTTCTATAGCCAAGTAGATACAACCCATTACATTTATGTTCTCAAGAGAAAAAACAACCAGTCTGTAGGTAAAAGGACTTGACAGCAGCATATGTCACACATGGTTCATCGTAAAATTCACTTGGTAGTTGGGGTGACCATCTGTGTTAGCTAATTGGTTTTATCCCAAGGAAAAATAAATTTCTCATATCTTTATTACAGAAGTTAATTTTTGAGCAAGGCTCCCGCTGAAGTTAGGCTCCTAGTCTCCCACAGAAAATGGGAGATAGGGATGCCCTCTTCTTTGATGATTACATTTCAAACACATGGCTCCCAAGTCTTAGAGAAAAATATTCCTGGGTTGTAAAGCTGTAAAGAGGCTTATGTAGGTTTTAAAAAGATTTATGTACATCTCGAAGAAGCAGAGAAAGAATTTATAATTACAAGTTTTCTTAAAAAAAAAAAAGTGCTCTGAAAGGTGGCAGGTTTCTTTTCCTTTCATACCAGGGAAACTTATTATTTTTTTCTTTTTTGATTAGTATTTATGTGAACAAACATACATAATATGATACCTACCAGCGCTATAGAACACCGTTGTTTTATATCCTTTCCAACAATTGATGTAGCCAGACTTCTTAATTTCTGCAAATACAGCAGGTATAAAAAGGTATCTAGCATCTTTATCAGATACTTCTTATGAACCATTTTAGATTCTCTCAACTTCACCACCTCCTGTTCCAGTTGCAGCATAACTAGTGTAGCCTTCTAGGATTTTCAAGCAGGCACAGAATAATAGCAATTTGCCTCATGCCTTTGCTAAGCCTGGGGATTCCAAGTTGATGCCACGATGTGGGATGCTATGGAACTCTGCTCTATAGCCGTGCATGTGCCTCATGGGATGAACTCTGACTAGACAATATGGGAAACGGAAGGTACATTTTTCTACCCACCATCCCTCTCTTCCAAGTTATACAGACATGAGATATAATTAAACTCCTTCTCAGAAGACAATCAGTCACACTTAGCTGCAACCAGGTCATTAATACACCCTCATCTTGGCTCTCCCTCCCTGTTTCATTATGCTTATCCCTCACTCCTGCTCCTTGGGATTGGGTACTCTTACAAAATAGTAGCTTTCTGGGGAACCCAGGTTAAGATATGGTCTTAATTTTCATTTTGCTGATTACATAGTATGCACTGGCCATAAATGTAAAATGCCTGTTCCTATGTTTTGTTTATTTTTATTGAGGGGAGGGGGGATGTCTGTTTGTTGTTTTCTCGTGGATTAGTAGGATTCCTTTACACATTCTAAAGACTAATGATTAGTAAGCTATGTGTTATGGGTTTTCTTCTTTCTGTTTGTTGCTTGTATTTTCTTTTCACTTTCACCATTTCATTGACAGAAATTCTTAATTTTGATTTAGTTGAATTGAGCTAATTTATTTGTGTTTATCTTAATAAATTATTTCCTATCCCAAGGTCAGAAATACATAACTCTGTATTTTCTTCTAAAGATTCCTGAGCTTTGCTTTTTCACATTTACATCTTAATACATATTTTATTAGATTTTTCCTATGAATCTCATCATTATTGTAATTATAAAGAGTGTATTCTATTAAATTATGCTTTTATCTTTTCTGGATTATGTTGATCTTATAGCAAGCCAACTTGCTAAATTTTTATTGTTCATAATATTTGTAGACAGTCTAACTGGCTAACAGTGCTAAATGGCTTTCTTGATGTTAAAAAAAAATGCTTCTAATTGTTTTCATTACAAGAGATGTTTGCCCAAGTTTTTTGATTGATTCTGTTTGTCAGGTTCAGAAGGTTCACTTATATTGCTAGTTTACTGAGTACCTACCATCAAAGGGTGCTGAGTTTTATTACATTTTTCTACATTATGAAGTAAAAATATTGCTTTTCTCCTTTCACCTCCTACTGTGGAGAATGGTCTTTACATATATTCTAATGTTAAGCTACCATTGCAATCTTGCAATATACCCATTTTGGTTACACTGTATTATAATTAATCTTTATACAATATGGTTTCCTAATACTTTGGGATTTTTGTATCTGCATTCATGCATGAACCTCCCGAAATGAATTTTGATGAGGATTAAATTAAAACAGTAAATTATTTTATAAAAAATCCACTGCAATAATCTATCTTTCTACTGAGCAACATCTTTTCTTTTTTTTTTTTTTTGGTCTATCAGCAAAATTTTACTGTTATTCAAAGGTTTCTTCTTTTAGATCTCGACTTTTTTTTGCTGTTAAAATAATTCTTTGGCATAGAATTTGTTATTTTTGTAGTTGTTGATGCTGCTGTCATTGTTCTGATGTTGTTTGGTTTTGTGTTTGCTACTTTGAAGGGAATCTTCCTTTCTTTTTACAATTTACAGATTATTGAAATTAAAGCGGAAATCTATTGATTTATTTAAACCCATTGTTGGCATTTTTTCTTGATTAGCTTGTATTTCTAGGTGCAAAACTATCAGCTGCAAATAATAATGATACACTGCTTTGTTCAAACATCATATAGTATTTCAATTTTGTGTTTTATGTCTGCCAGAACTTAGATTGGATTTGTTTATTCTTATTTTCCACAGTGACCTGAAAGTTCTGTATTTGTTCATACTAGTTGTTACATTTATGATTGCTTAATAATATACTTGAATATATTTCTCTAATTATCCAAGTCAAAGTTGCATGGTTTCTTTGGGATTAGGCCTTTATATAACAAAAAATGCAATACTCTTTTACTTCTCTTTATGGTCCTATTCACTTTTTGCTATCTATTGATATAATGTGTGATTTGAAACTATACTGTTATTACCATCGGAATTAGTTCTGAAATTTGCATGCAGTCTGGCAACCAGACCTGCTTAACAGCTTGATGTGACAACATAGGACGAACAGAGCACTATGTAGCCAAAGTAAACAGCAATAGGCTTAAGTGAACCCAGCAACCAAATTAAAAGAACAAGCAGGGCACCTATAAGGTGACTTCTATTGAATTAAGGCTACTGACTGGAGAGATGACATGTTAAACATAAAACTGATAATCATGTTAAGGAAATTCAAATGTAGCATTCCAAAGACAAATGTTCCTGTAACTAAAAAATAATAATAATTTGCTTTTTAATTTTAAAATTCAGTAGACAAGCTGAAGAAGAAAATAGCCATTCTTGAGAAGCTACTATTAACCTGAAAGATTAGAGGGTCAAACAGTACAAAATATGAAAACATATGATTTCCAGAAAAATTAAAAGGAATAGAGGAACAAGGTCAAGGAAAATGTCCTTGGTATGAAAAAAGATGTCTGCAGATTCAAAGGGCTCACTAACTTTTATGCAGAATTGGTGGAAAATGACATGCATTTAGGTAAAATTCCTAAGATCAATGTGAGAAAATTAAAATTTACAAATTCCTAGAGAGAAAGACAGGTACTCAAAATGAAAAAGGATCAGATTATCAGTCAGACTTCTCATATGCAATCTGGAAACTTCAGATAGGGAAATATAGTATGTGCAGGATGTTGAGGAAAACAATTATTGCAACTCAAAAAATTTACACTTAGCCTGATGTAATTCACTTCTCAGGGTAAGCAATGGACATCTGTAGTTATACAAAAAATCACGGAACATATTACCCATCTACCTTACCTCAGAAAACTACTAGAGAGCTTATTCTAACCAAACAACAAGTAAATCAGAACAGAACCCTCACAACAGGGAGTGAGATAGAGGCGAGGAAACAATAAAGAGTAAAACTGCATCATCTAGCCATATTTATATCTAACTGTATTGTGATACTGGGAATGAAGATTTGAAATATGAATACTAAGTAATGAGACTAAGAAGTAACGATTCTTGGAAGAGAGAAATACTGCAAGAAGAGACTAACCATAGTTTGGTACTTTTGATACATGACTATCTCACTAAAACCTTGGAGTGAGTGTAACAAGAAAGGAGTCAAGTAACAGCATTCAGGGCAGGTTGTGTGAGTATGGAGCAGTAAAGAAAGTAAAAATGTTCAAAATGTTTCGTCTTACTGGAGTAGGGGGTGAAGTCAAGAAACATGGTCAGCATTTTCTTTTGGTTTATTTTAAGATAAATAAGTATTTGACTCTGAGTGCAACAGGCAGAAAATTAATACTAGTAGAATGAAAGAGCCAATATATAACATCCAATTACCAAAGGAAAGATATAAAATTAATAGTAATGTAGCCAATCCAGCACAAGTTAGGAAAAGAATAAAGAAGAAGAAGTAACACTGTCACTGTTTGCAGATGACAAGAATACTATACATGGAGAATCCTAAAGATGCCACCAGAAAACTACTAGAGCTAATCAATGAATTTGGCAACGTTGCAGGATACAAAATTAATGCACAGACATCTCTTGCATTCCTATACACTAATGATGAAAAATTTGAAAGAGAAATGAAGGAAACACTCCCATTTACCATTGCAACAAAAAGAATAAAATACCTAGGAATAAACCTACCTAGGGAGACAAAAGACCTGTATGCAGAAAACTATAAGACACTGATGAACGAAATTAAAGAGGATACAAACAGATGGAGAGATATGCCATGTTCTGGGATTGGAAGAATCAATGTTGTGAAAATGACTATACTACCCAAAGCAATCTACAGATTCAATGCAATCCCTATCAAATTACCAATGGCATTTTTTACGGAACTAGAACAAAAAATCTTAAAATTTGTATGGAGACACAAAAGACCCCAAATAGCCAAAGCAGTCTTGAGGGAAAAAAATGGAGCTGGAGGAATCAGACTCCCTGACTTCAGACTATACTACAAAGCTACAGTAATCAAGACAATATGGTACTGGCACAAAAACAGAAACATAGATCAATGGAACAAGACAGAAAGCCCAGAGATAAACCCATGCACCTATGGTCAACTAATCTATGACAAAGGAGGCAAGGATATACAATGGAGAAAAGACAGTCTCTTCAATAAATGGTGCTGGGAAAACTGGACAGCTACATGTAAAAGAATGAAATTAGAACCCTCCCTAACACCATACACAAAAATAAACTAAAAATGGATTTGAGACCTAAATGTAAGACTGGACACTATAAAACCTTAGAGGAAAACATAGGAAGAACACTCTGACATAAATCACAGCAAGATCTTTTTTGATCCACCTCCTAGAGTAATGGAAATAAAAACAAAAATAAACAAATGGGACCTAATGAAACTTAGAAGCTTTTGCACAGCAAAGGAAACCATAAACAAGATGAAAAGACAACCCTCAGAATGGGAGAAAATATTTGCAAACGAATCAACGGACAAAGGATTAATCTCCAAAATATATAAACAGCTCATGCAGCTCAATATTAAAAAAACAAACAACCCAATCCAAAAATGGGCAGAAGACCTAAATAGACATTTCTCCAAAGAAGACATACAGATGGCCAAGAAGCACATGAAAAGCTGCAATTATTAGAGAAATGCAAATCAAAACTACAATGAGGTATCACCTCACACCAGTTAGAATGGGCATCGTCAGAAAATCTACAAACAACACAAGCTGGAGAGGGTGTGGAGAAAATGGAACCCTCTTGCACTGTTGGTGGGAATGTAAATGGATATGGCCACTATGGAGAACAGTATGGAGATTCCTTAAAAAACTAAAAATAGAATTACCATATGACCCAGCAATCCCACTACTGGGCATATACCCAGAGAAAACCATAATTCAAAAAGACACATGCACGCCAATGTTCATTGCAGCACTATTTACAACAGCCAGGTCATGGAAGCAACCTAAATGCCCATTGACAGACGAATGGATAAAGAAGCTGTGGTACATATATACAATGGAATTTTACTCAGCCATAAAAAGGAACGAAATTGGGTCATTTGTTGTGACATGGATGGATCTAGAGACTGTCATACAGAGTGAAGTAAGTCAGAATGAGAAAAACAAATATCATATATTAATGCATATATGTGGAACCTAGAATAATGGTACAGATGAACCGGTTTGCAGGGCAGAAATTGAGACACAGATGTAGAGGACGTATGGACACCAAGGGGGGAAAGCGGCGGGGGGGTGGTGGTGGTGGTGGTGTGATGAATTGGGAGATTGGGATTGACATGTATACACTGATGTGTATAAAACTGATGACTAATAAGAACCTGTTGTATAAAATATAAATAAAATAAAATTCAAAAAAAAACAAAAAAAAAAGAAAGAAAATTATTTGTAAACATAAAGTGAGATAAAAGGAACAAAACCAAGAACATGAATTGTTAAAATACATGTACATGGGATAAACCCCCCTATTTAAAGAGAAACTTGAAGATTGGAAAGAAAAGAAAGTCATAGGTATATGTCATTCTGGACTTAATTTCCTGTTCCATTGTTCTATCTTCCTCTAAACTTTAAAATCATTTTTTGCCTTATTGATCTTATTCTTCATATTTCTGCAGCATATTCTTGAACAACACCTTTTTCAGAAAAACTTTATATTAAGTTAAAATAATAAATCATGTGGTTACCTTAATTTTAATATATTTATATTTTAAGTAAGAAGAATACACATATTTGCTATTTAGGTTCTTACATACAAGAACTCAGTACTTTTTTCAGTTTACCTAATTTTTTGTATATCTTTCAGTAGAATTTTAGGTTTTTCATATAGGGCTTGTACTTTTCTTGATAAATTTATTTCTTGATGTATGATATTATAGTTTGCTTTTTAAAAATTATTTTTATTGTGATAAAATACATAAAAAATAAAACTTACTATCTTATCCATTTTTTAAGTGTGCAGTTCAGTGGTATTAAGTATATTGAACCATCACCACCAATGGATGGTAAGCATCACAACCAATGGATTACTATTTAAAATTAATCTTTTCAGTTATATTTTTGAATGATCTTTGTTGTATGCATCAAAGTTACTGACTTACATTAACAGCCAGCAGTCATATTTCATTTTGATTTTTCAAGCATTTTACATTTGTTTCTCATAAATATTCTAAGTACATAATGAAAACATACAATGTCTCTTGTCTTCTCTTTTCCAATATTTAGACTGTTGGGAAAGGCAGTCTCCTGCATGCAGTCTTTCTACCTCCACTCAGCTGCATGGGAATGGGCCTTGGGCCTGGAACACTTCCTTACCAAGAGATAAACTGGGTACAGGCTGTGTGGACTCTATCAGCTTGCGTGGGAATATCTTTCCTTGTTTCAGACTCAATGAGTAGTCTTTTGTTTCTGCTGAAAGTTTGTGCGTCACATGGCACCTGGCCAACCCCACTGTTACATCTGTCCTCCGAGGGGAGTGGACAGAGTTCCTTCCACTGCAGCACCAGAGGGGTGCACATAGGTGAAGTGCCCTGCATCTGGTCACCGGGAGGGACTCACTGGCCATGGGGGACTGACGCCCACCACTGAAGTTGATCTTGCTGTCTCTTCTCTAAGTAAGTAAAAGTGTTGTTCCATTCAGTGCTTGACTGTGTTGATTCCCTTCGCAACTCTGATACCAGGATGCAGTGGGCAGAAGTGTTTAGAGGCTTCCCCTAGAATTGGTAACTGATGCATGATGGTCTACACCATTGGGATTGATAACTGGTGCATGGTTCTCTGTCCAACATAGACTCCCCCCCCCTTTTTTCGTTTTCAACTGACTGCATTTGCAGTGGTGATGACAATAAGCATTGTCCCCTTGACTGTAGAACAATGGAAAAAATCTAGGATTTCAAACAAGGTTATTGCCTTTGTTCCATCTCTCTGTACTTTTTAGATATTCCAATTATTTATAGATTAGTGCTTTATACTCCAATTTTCACATCAGTCATTTCTTTTCTTTCTTCCCATCTTTCATTTTTCTTTTTTTTGGGAGAACATTTATATACCTTATCCTCTACATCAATATTTTGCATTGCCAATCCTAATTTGCACCTTCTAATGTGAGTTTTAATTTTACTCTTCCCTTTGTGGTTTGCTCACCAGCTTTCCTTATTTTTATTATTTCAATTTCTCTTAGAGCATTATTTTAATGTACTATCTTTTTATCTTAGTCTGTTCTCAATATTCCAGGTTCCCCTTTGATGGAGAGTAATGCCAGGTGGTATAACTTGGGGGCTTCTTAGAAATGCACAACCTGAGGCCACCACATAGAACTACTAAAATCAGAATCCATTCTTAAAAGATCCCCAGTTAACTAATATGTACTTTCGAGTTTGAGAAGTACCACCCTCCTATTTTATCCATACCACATATCATTTTTTGACATATTATATAACTTCTTATGTTTATGTTTGTTTGTTTATTTATTTTAATTGAAGTATAGTTGATTTACAATATTATCTTAGTTTCAGGTATACAACATAGTGATTTAATATTTTTATATTCTCCATTTAAAGTTATAAAATATTGGCTATATTCCCTGTGCTGTACAATATATACTTGTAGCTTATTTATTTCATACCTAGTACTTGGTACCTCTTAATCCCCTAACCCGATCTTGTCCCCCGCCTTCCCTCTCTGCACTGGTAACCACTAGTTTGTTCTCTATATCTGTTTCTTTTTTGTTATATTCATTCATTTCATTTTTTAAATTCCACATAAAAGTGATAACATACAGTATTTGTCTTTCTCTGTCTGACTTATTTCATTAAGCATAATACCCTTCAGATTCATCCGTGTTGTTGCAAATGGCAAAATTTCATTCTTTTTCATGGCTGAGTAATATCCCATTTCATATGTATATACCACATCTTCTTCAAGTGTTTATCTGTTAAGGGGCACTTAGGTAGCTTCCCTGTCTTGGCCATTGTAAATAATGCTGCTATAAACTGTTGGGGGTGTATGTACCGTTTTAAATTAGTGTACAGTGACAATTTAACAATTTCAGAAATGAAAGGTCATCATTACTGATCCCATGGTGATTAAAACAATAATAAAGAATACTACAAACAACTCTATGCCTACAAATTTGATAAAATAGCTGAAAGGGACCAATTCCTTGAAAGACACAAACTACCAAAACTTACACAAGGAGAAATAAATAATCTGACAAGGCCTATACCTATGAAAACTGAATCAGTAGTTAATAACCTTCCAAAAAAGAAAACACCAGACCCAGATGATTCTACTGATGAATTCTACCAAACTTTTAAGAAATTACATCAATTCCCCATAATCTCTTCCACAAAATAGAAGCAGAAGGAATGCTTCCTAACTCATTCCATGAGGCCCACATTACCCCATTACTAAAACTAGATAAAGATGTTAAAAAATAAAGGAAACTACAGACCAATATTTCTCATGAATATAGATGCGATATCTTCAACAAAATAGTAGAAAATCTAACCCAAAACGTACAAAAAGAATTACAAACCACAAGCAAGTGGAATTTATTCCAGATATGCAATGCTTGCTGCATTTGGAATCCAGAACTGACAAAACAATCTAACAGTATTACAAATGTATGAAATAAATACAATGAAGAGGATAGGGCAAAAGGTAGTGACTTAAGTAACTCTGGAAATGAGTCTAATATGTAAAGACTAAAGGCAAAAGAAACTACATAAATGCAGTACTCTAGCTGATAACAATGTTTCCCACGGGGGTTAAGGTTAACGATTCTGCTACAGCTATACACATATACTAAGAGTGAACAATTAAGTAAGTGAATCGCAGACAGTGAGAGCCAGGTTTTTAATAACTGATATATCAAGCAGAGTGCAGTGGGAAATTACAGATAAGCAAAGGAAGAAGCTAGAATGGTTCATGTAGTAATGAGAGTTAGAGACATCAGTGTGGGCTCATGGTTAGTTTAGATATGTGTGTATATATGGGTTAATATACACATGTATATTCCCTTGCTTTGTCAGCTGAGGGCCTAAACGATGACACCCCAGTAGCAGTAAGTACACGTAGTGTTGGGATCTTTCTAATACCTTCCTCCAAGAAAAGGAATTGGGGCTCCTTGGGGAAATGGCTGGTTCTAGGACTGAGGCAAGATGAGCCTGGAGCATTTTGTAGTGCTAGAATGTAAGCAAGTGTTTAAAAAAAGGACTTAAACTAATGAGGGTATGTCAAAGGGATATAGGAAAACCCAGGTCCTGAGAGTAGTATCTGAGCATACACCTCACTGACAAGAAAACTTCCTATCTCTACTAATGTAGAATCATATTTCCAGGAATAAACTATAAATGTTCTGGTATTTTATGAGAGAAAGGTTGGGCTGACAGATACTTCTTCCTATGATTTCTACTTGAAGTATGCTTAAAGATTTTTGAGAGGCTTCTATCCTATATTTGTCATTATCTGACTGGTATTTTAACTTTCATGTGAAATGTGAACTAGTATTTATATGTTAGTGGAGAAGGAAGAAGCAGCAGGGGAATGGATGGATGGCTAAATTTTATTAAGCTCTATACGTTTAATGCTATTTAGAGATTTTTGAGGTGGGGGAGTACCCTTAAACTTTAAATAAGTTATGGAAGGTTGTAACGTGTTAAAAACAATGAGAGAAGCAGCTTTCAAAAGGTGAGCCACTTGACTGTAAATGTAGTTCAGATATACGTAGGCTGTGGATGGATGTAGATAGCATCTCTTCATTATTCATTTCTGGGCTTAGATATCTCTTCCTTCACTGATCATGGCCCAGGACTGAGTTAGATGCCAAATGTATCTGCAGTGTCCCCACATTTACCCTGTTTTAATGCATTTTACTCCACATTATAACTGTGTACCTGAACTTCATAAGTAAACCTATATCCCCTCCTAAAGTAGTTTTTTTCTTGTCCTCTATATATCAGTAAATGTAACTTTTACTGCCTGGTCACTTAAGTCAGAAACCTGGAAGGTTCTGAGGCCTCTCTCTCCTTACCACTACTTGTCATGCTTCATTAGGTACAACCAATACTATCTTCTCTGTGTCTCTTAAACTCATCTACTTCTTTCCAATGCCATTTCCCTAGTAAAGTTAACAATTCCTAAAATGATGACAACAGCCTCTAACTAGTCTCCTCTTGCCTCCCTCGTGTGATCTTCCAACAATGGAAATATGATCCTAATCTCAGCCCCATCATGCCCCCTCGCCCCCCCAAAAATTCAATTGTTCTCCTTTCCTTTTATGGCAAAAAAATCATTAAAAGGTTTACAAGGCCTTGTTTTGCTAATCCCTCCATCCTAGACTCCTGCTTTTTTTCACTATGACAGCTGAAAATATAATGCAATGACTGAAGAGTGCAAGGCTCTGGAATAAGAATTCTGGTTCATCTTAGTACAAGTCTGTGTGATTTGACAAGTTCCTTCCTTTCTGTGATTCAGTTATATCACCTGTTAAATTAGGATGATAAGAGTATCTTCTCAATTGGCTCATGAGAATGCATATACAGGCCTCATTACAGTTTCTCATGTACTTTTAAATGCTCAATTAATTATGTTGTAATTATTAGTATTATTATTCTTAGTTACAGGTGTCTTAGTTTGCCTTCCTCCAGAATTTGAGCTTGAAATAAGGATTCAAGTGTAAGTACTTTATTTGGGAGGTGATCCCACTCAATAACCAACTGGAGAGTGAAGAAGTCAAATAGGGAAGGGAAGGACACCACTAAAAATTATGTTAACAAGCAGGTCACCATTATAGGGAAGTGAAACTCCGTCTTACTGTGAACATGCCTTATGGTTACTCCACCCAAGGAATAAGGAATCCAGATCATAACCTCCAACTTGCATTTCCCCTTTTTTTCTGGGCTGCTTGCAGGAATATCAACAACCTAGCACGTCTGGCCTGTTCCACACACAGATCAAACATGCTCTGGTAGTCCAATAAAGCCTTCAGAGAGTTATAGACACTTGTGATAGGAAGCTGTAAGACATGCACATGAACTAGCAGTCAGGGCATATGTAGCAGACAGCATCTGCTACAACAGGTAAGAGAACTGAGGCTCAATGAGGTGAAATGACTTGTCCAAGATCATTGCTAGAAAGTGTTTGAGTCAGGATTTGAACCCAGGGACATTTGACTCCAAAGTACCTGCAGTTTTCACCAAAGGATGGTAGTTATCAGCTTAGAGGTAGAGACTAGAGAGGAGTAAGGCTAAATATGAGGCAAACAGTGAAAGAAGTTGGAGAGGAATGAAGACAGTGAGACAGGCTGGTCACTATAATTCAATAATCTCCCACTGTCGGAAGTAGAGATTCAAGAAAATATCCTTATCTACCAACTTACCATTTGGTACATATTTGCTAGCAGGAAGCATTATATTATAGTATATTTTGGTATGAATTATATCATGTATCATAAAATACATTTTATATTAAGATCATGATTTGATTCAGGCAGTATGATTTTAGAATCTACTCTCTTACACTAAACTGCTTTTCATAGTACAAGTATTTAAGATTTTAGATTAACACTCAGACCTGATTCTGAATCTTTATTGTGTGTCTAATCAAATACATATCCTTTGGGAAAATTATGTGTTCTATTAATTTCTTAATTTTCCATAAATGGTTCTCATATAAGTACCTACCTCATACAGTGGGTATAAGGGCATAATAACTAATATGAGGATTCATTGAAAGTGACTAGTATAAAGAACATGAAAAATAGACTTAAGAAAAATCAAAAATGTAAAGGGCAGATCTAAAAGTGAGAAAATACTGCAAATATGAACAACAGGACAATGCAGAGCAAACATGCAACAGTCCCAAAATACTGAAGTAACGACCATAAATAAATAAATTCTAATACAGTAGAGGACATATATGCTGAAATAAAGGGAGACTTGAATCTGTATTTTAAAACAATCAGCATGTTTCGGGAATAATTAACAGAGATCAAAACAAAAATATATTCTGTAAAAATGTTTACAATTGAAGGATAAGGAACAAATTCTAAAAGCATACTTTCAGAAAAGCAATGGGAAATATGTCAGGCTCACCCTTGAATTCTGTCTGTATCATTAAAGACAAGTAAGACTGCAGAACAGAAATCCCCAGGATTCAGAGGGGCTCCTGGGTAGAAAGAGAATCCCTTCCATTCTCCAGTGCTGGAGCTCATCTAGTCCTATCTCCTCACTTTTCAGGTGAGCCACCACCTGGGCCTGATCTGAGAATGCTGAAAAGCAGAGAGTATTTAACAAGCCTAAAGAGCTGGAGAGGAAAGAGGCTCATGGGACACCCAGGTTAGCTGGGCATGCGCCAGGCCTGTTTCTAGAATTGAGGGAAGAGAACAGCTGTCAAGCACATGTGGCCCCTGGAAATAGACCTGGAAAAGGAGGAAACCACAGGAGGCCCTGAGAGGCATGAAGGCAACAAGCCTGGGTTGGGACCATTGAGGTACCACCCGCCAGTGACCAGTGGGTGGCCTCAGGGAGCCATTGTATCTCCCTGGGCCTTGTTTTCTTCTTCCCACTATTCCCACTGCTTCCACAGTACAGTGTTTCCAAATTCCTGACCGATAGCCTAGAATGAGGAAATAGAGGCAAGATGTATAACCTTGCTCAAGGTCATGGCTAAGAAGTGAGGAGCCTGGATGAAAACCCAGGCTCTCCTCCACACCCGTCATCCTCCTTCCCATGCTAAAAGGCCCAGCTCCCGCCCTGAGTCAGCCCCTCACAGCAGAGGACCAGTTTGCTCTCAGGTGGTTTCCCTAAATTAATCCCATCACACACCACCTTCTCCCTACCCCTCCCAACCACCTCGAGAGCTCCCTGAGGGCAGAACGAGGTACATCCCCTCACCCAACCCAACCCAACCCACCACTGAGCACACAGTGGAATGGGTCTGTGATTGATGGATGCAACTATTTCCCTGAAAAATAATTAAAACCAAGTGGGCATTTGTAGCCTCAGCTGTTGGGAAGGCAAGTGCTGCCTCGGTCATTTCTGAAATAATTAATGACTGTGCTTATCTAATCTCACTTGAGGTGTGAGGAGCAGGAAAAGGGGAGGGGGGGGTCACTGTTTCTTCCCCACAAGGGACTTGGAGGGTTAGTTTTATAAACTGGGCCTCAGAGACTTTGCTGAGACATCTTCTCCTTCCCTGCTGGGTGGCTTCAAGATTGCAGACAGTTCTGGTTGAACCTCCCCCTGAGGGGACAACTCTAAACATGTTTTCCTCATACTCAGGCCCACACATCTCCACATACAAGCACTTATGCATTGTCCCCACCAGCCACACCCATGGAAAAAAAAAAAAGACAAGTAAGACTGTATTAGTTTGAATAATTTTTGCCTGCAAATTACAGGAATCATGACTTAACAAGTTATAAACAATAAATAATATATATAAAATGATAGAAAGTCCATAGATAAGTTGGCTTCTGCATTGATTCACTCATCTCATTGAAGATCCACATAATTTCAAATCTTTGCTATTGTCAATGTTGGCTTGATTATTGGTTTAGATGCAAAATGGCTGGCTGTCAATGGATATACAGACATGATGTTATTCAGAGGAATACATCAATAAAAGACTATCTCTTATTGGCATTCTGTCTTAGGAGTAAGGAATCTTCCCCAGGAGTCTCCAGTAAATTCTATTTATGAATTTTTAGAATTGATTCACATGCTGAATTCTGAACAAATCCATGGCAATAGCAATAAGATTACCATAGATGAATATGGAGCTCAGGATAGGCTCAACATCCCCTCAGCCATTTGGCTATGGGGAAAGAGAAAGGAAGAGTGAGATGACTGATCAATGTCAGGGTTGGGAAAGAAAGAGATAGCAACGGATACTAGGAAGGCAACTCACAGTGTGCACTGCAAAAACAGTGCAGTAAAAATGGAGCAAATTCTAAATAAATAAGAAGGGAAAATGCTGTGTCCCAGAAACTCTATACCTATGTAACTTTCCATTCATATGTAATATTTTAAAAGTTCTCAAATATGCAAGGATTCAGAAGATCCAAAAACGAAAACAATTCTTAGAAACTTTGTGAATTCAAAACTCAGCCAACTGAACTACTGAAATATTTAAGTACTGATGATGAATCTTGCATTCAATAAAAAATAATGAAATCCAAATTACTATTTTACTTATTGTAAAACCAGAATTTGATATTAAAACTCCTAAAGAGAAGTTACAAAATTTAAATTTAACTATGATAAACTGAAACAAAAAAGCACAAATCCCAGAATGTATTACAGTTGGCAGGAAAAAATGAAGTATAAGAATACTGATTTTATTTACTGACATCTCAATGAAAAATAAAATATTTTCTGAAATCAAAAGAGGTATAATATAAACAAAAATAAATGACATAACTTCCAAATTATTTGAGGATAGAGATAAAGCAAAATAGACCATTAAGCCAAAAAAGAAAATAAACATATTAAAAAGGAAAAAATAACAGAAAGACACAGAAACAGGAGCACATAAAGAAATTCCGCTCAATATTATATTAGCAGAAGAACACATCAAGCTGGCATTTCAGAAGTGCAGGTATTCTGTTAATATAATCAACTGCATCAGTAGTTTAAAGGAAGTACTAAAAAGAATCATGAGGAAATTCAAAATCTAATCATGGCTCCTAAGATGATAGAAAAGGGAAAGAAAGAAGGGAAGATTCTTGATAATCTCATCATCGCAGAAAGAAACTAATCATGATGGAGAGTATCTTCTTCAAACTAAAAATTAAAAATCAAACCAGTGACAAAACACAAGAAAAATTTCCATTCAAATCAGTTCCTCCAATAAAAGAATGCTCAATTCTACTATTACTTAATACTGTTAAGAATTTGAGCCATTTTAATAATGTAAACTCAAAAAATAAGATAATGTGATCAAAGAAGTGGTCCAAGAGAATTTAATGAAAAACAATTTCTAGAGAATTTGGTAAAATGGTATATTAAAAATATATCTAGATATAAGAAAATCATACAACGAATATATGTAACTAATCTAAGTAATTTATAAATAGATTAGACAAAATAAACAAATTCCATTTAAAAAACTATTTAAGGCCAACACTATCCTGATTCCAAAGTCAATAAAGGTACTACAAGAAAATGAAACTACAGACCAATATCACTTATGAATATTGATGCAAAAATCATCCACAGGAAACTAGCAAGCCAAATTTAGAGCACATTAAAAGAATTATACACTACGGCCAAGTGGGATTTATTCCTGGAATTACAAGGATGGCTCAACACATGAAAAGCAATCAATATAATCCACCACGTTCACAGAATTAGGGAAAAACACATGATCATCTCCATTGATGCAAAAAAGGCATTTGACAAAATTTAATATCCTTTCACAATAAAAACACTCAACAACTAGGAATAAATGAAATTTACTTGAACATAATAAACAACTAACATCACACTCAATGGTGAAAGACAATGCTTTTCCTCTAAGATCAGGAACTGGACAAGGATGCCTGCTTTTACCAACTGTATCCAACAATATATTCAGAGTTATAGCCAGAGCAATTAGGCAAGAAAATGAAGTAAAAGTCATCTAAACTGGGAAGGAAGAAGTAAAATTCTCTGTTTGCAGATGACATGATCTTATATGTAGAAAACCCTAAAGAATATGCACACACATAAAATAGATTACTAATAAGAACCTGCTGTATAGCACAGGAAACTCTACTTAATACTCTGTAATGAACTATACGGGAATAGAATCTAAAAAAGAGTGGATATATGTATATATATATATAACTGATTCACTTTGCTGTACAGCAGAAACTAACACAACATTGTAAATCAAGTATAGTCCAATAAAATTAAAAAAAAAAAGATTACACACACACACACCCCTGTTGGAATAATGAATTCAGCCAAGTTGCTGGATAAAAAGTCAACATACAAAATTCCCTTTCATTTCTATACACTAACAATTAAAAAATCCAAAAAGGAAATTAAGAAAATAATTCTATTTTTAATAGTACCAAAAAATAAAAAAAATTCAAGAATAAACTTAACCAAGGATGTCAAAGACTTGTACACTGAAAACTATAAAACATTGCTTAAAGATAGTAAAGAAGACACAAAGAGATGTAAAGCCATCTTGTGTCCATGGATTGGAAGACTTAGTAACATTAAGATGTCAACATTACTCAAAGCAATCTATAGATTTAATGTAATCCTTATCAATATCCCAATGACTTTTTTTCTGTAGAAATAGGAAAATCCATCCTAAAATTCATATGGCATCTCAAGGGACCACAAATAACCAAAACAATCTTGAAAAGGAACAAAGTTGGTAGTTTCACACTTCCTGATTTCAAAACTTACTACAAAGCTACAGCAATCATTATGGACACATGGAATGGGAAAAAATATCTTCAAATCATATATCTCATAAAAGACTAATATCCAGAAATATTTAAAGAACTCTTATAATTCAACAAAAATCGAACCCAATTGAAAAGTGAAAAAAAGGACTTGAATAGACATTTCTCACCAAAATACATACAGACACTAATAAACACATGAAAAGATGCTCAACATCACTAATTATTAGGAAAATGCAAATCAAAACCACAATGTGATACCACTTCTCACACATTAGGACGATTATTACCAAAAGCAGAAAATAAATATTGGGGATGACGGAGGAAATGCAACTCATGCATTGCTAGTGGGAATATTGTGCAGCTGCTGTGGAAAACGGTATGGTGAGTCTCAAAAACTTAAATATCGAATTACCATATGATTCAGCAATTCTGTTACCAAACCAGGTTCGTTTTCCCCAATTTACAGCAAGCCGAAATGCTGAGACGCCAAGGTTTGCAGCAGAGGGTTTGCTCGCGAGGCAGCTAGGCGAAGAAACCGGAAAACACGTCACAGATGCACCATCCTGACGGCCAGGGGCTGGGGGGTTGATGGGATAACCAATAAAGAAGCAGCGAGGTCTGGGGAGCGTGGAGCGTGGGGAGCATGGGGAGTGGCGACTGGGAAAAGGTGCGGTAATCCTCGTTCTACACAGGTGTGACTAAGCTACAGGCCTCTGCACGTTCCAAATTGGAGGCGCTTAGCACACTCTGAGGGTGGAGTTTTCAGCCCTCTGACGTCAAAAGGTCAACAATGGGACACTCGAGCATGCCCAGTTGGAGGGTCGGTGGTCCTATTCCATCTTGACCAGCTCAGCTCAAAGGAGACACAACTGACTCCAAGTTCCTGGAAAACAACACGGGCAAACATCTTATTGTTTAGGCTAAGTGCTGGGCCGCTTGGAGGACGTGCAAGTCTTAAAATGACCTTGATTAGTGAAGGCAGGTGAAGTGGATTTGACTAATGATTAACCACAGTTTCAATTCTGAGTATTTAGCTAAAAGTGTTGAAAGAAGGGACTCAGATATTTTTACAGCCAAGTTCATAGCAGCATTATTCACAATAGCCAACAGGTGGAAGCGTACCACCCAAGTGTCCCTGGATGGATGAGTGGATAAACAAAATGTGGTATATACATGCAATGGAATATGATTCAGCCTTAAAAAGAAAGAAAATTCTGACAATTGCTACAACTTAGGTAAATCTTATAGACATTATGCTAGTTGAAATAAGCTAGTCACAACAGGGAAAATATTGTATGATTCCACTTACATGAGGTACCTGGAGTTTGGATAATGTAAGGATGAAAATTATGCTTAGATTGCTGTGTAGGCTTAATGCAATATCAATACAAATCTAATAATTTTGTTTTTGTTTTAGTTATTGATAACATGATTCTAAAATTTATCCAAAAAATAAACACAAAAAAATTCTAAGTTTTTGAAAAAGAATAAAATGCAGTGACTTTTTCAGTATCAGTTATTATAATTGCTTGTAGAGCTACAATATTTAAAAGACTTTGGCACTAATTCCATAACAGTTTAGAAAACCCAAAGAGATAACCAGGCATACATAAAAAATTGAGTAAATGGTTTAAAAAGTAAGTTATAACCAGTCGTGGAAGAAAATATTATTGAATAAATATTTTTGAGATAAATGGTTACTCTTGAAAAATGTATATAGACCATTACACAATTCACCAAAACTTTAAAAATTATTTAGAAAATTATAAGCATTCCAACAGACACATAGGAAAAGGAGATGGATACTCCATTAAAAGAAAAAAACTGAAGAATATAAAAATCAGAGAGCATCATAAAAGTTGCCCAATTTTCAGTAGTCATCAAAGAAATACTTAAGATTCTTATTTCCCCCATCAAATTGGCAAATAGTCACATAGATGATGTGTATATAGTGTATGTGTGTGTGTACTTGTGTATCAAGAAACTAACAAGAATGCAGGGGAAAATAATGTTATATGCTATTTTTAAAAGTGTAAACCCTTACAACATCTGTCTGCAATTCAGTCTAACAATATGATATAGAATGCAAAATAAGAGATTCAGTGGAAAAAAAAATTCAAAGGCATATGCTTAGGAAATGTTCAATGACAAACACAAAGTTTAGTTTACAAAGATGTTCACCATAGCATGCATGCATTCATTCATTCAACAAATATGTATTAAACATTATCCAGATAAATGTCAGTGTTCCGGGCCCTATGTTAATTTCACGTCTCATAGAACTTACTTTTCAAAAGAGAAGACACACAATGGAAAATGCGATGAATAAAAACAATAATTACATAAAGTGATAAGGGCTATGAAAATCATAAAACAGGGTAATATGTTAGATAGTGCCGAGAAGCAAAGGTCTCCCTAAGATAGTGACATTCCAGCTGAGACCTGACTGTTATAAAGGAGCCACCATGGCTTTGGGGACAGAATACTTTCCAAGCAGAAAAAATAGCAAGGACAAATAGAGAATGAAATTGGAATGTTTGAGCAACAGAAAAAAAGGAGTGTGTAAGTAAGCCCAATAGGAACAAAGTGAGAGGAGAGGTAGAGGCTGAAAAGACAGGTAGGCAGGGAGATATCTAAACCTTACAAAGGCATTTGGATTTTGTTCTAAGCCCAGTGCAAGTCATTGGAGAATTTTAGGCAGGGAGATAGTGATAACTGATTTAACTCGTTAGAAAAATCACCTTGGTGAAGGAGAGAATGGACCACGCTGTGGCAAAAGAAGTAGTAGAGAGACCAGCTAGGTGTCTAATGAGATGAGGAATGATGGCGACTTTCACTACAGCCATCCTTCTGCAACTTTATTGTTCATATGATTCTCTCATGAATCCTGTTGAAGTTCTGATTCTGATTCAGCTTGTTTGAGATAGGACCTAAGATTCTCCATTTCCAACAGGCTCTCAGGTGAGAGAGATACTGCTGGCCCAAAGACCACACTTTGAGTACCAAGGCTCTGGTCAGATGGTATCTTTAAAATTTAAAGTCAGAGAAGGAAGAAAGAATACAGCTTCCATTTACATTTGGAGTTACAGCTGGTAGGTGCTGCTGCAGGGCTGGATTTAGGGGGTAAGAGAAAGAAATGACTGTTATGACTACAAGAATTCTTTATGTTAGCACAAAGTCAAACCAGCGTAATTACCCAGTAATAGGTTAATGAAAGCAGATGGAATATTATTAAAAATCTGAAAATCATATGTTAAAATAATCTTTTTTACATGGGCAAACAAGATTTACGATACGATCCCAACTGTAAAACAGGTATAGCACATATGGAGAGATATCTATCAACATGGAAAAAATATCCTTAGGATTTTTTTCTTTTTTCTTACATTTTTAATAATCAACTTCGATTACTTTTATAACCAGAAATACTTTTTATTCCTTTTCTGTAAAGATCTGAAGCCTATATAGCAAGATGGCATCATCTGTTTAATTTATAGTGGGGGGGCACATAGATTTGTTATATTTTCTCCTATGTTATTGGTATGTTTGAAATATTTTATATTTCATATAAATAAAAATTTAAGCCACTATTTTAAAGGATCTCATATTCTTATTTTCATAAAAAGTATAATGTAACCTGCAGGTACACAAGCACATCTTTTTGAGTACATGGGCCATCGCAATTAATCTTCCACTTTATTTTTATATTTCCATTGTGTGAATTGCCTGCCTGGAAAGTTTTATTTCTTGACTGAGTTTTAGTGTTTTCTACATAGAAAATTTACTCTTTAATCAGGGCATCATCATTTAATAATATTTTTAAAAAATGTAGCCACGACTTTCAATGTCAGGCCTCTATCTTTCTACCCAGTAATCCTGCTGGAAATGTCAACAGTCCAAGGTCTGATGATTGGGAAGTGGTGCCTGGCTGAGCAAGAAGGGTTCTGGGGGGCACAGAGAATGCTGGCTATGACCCCGGCAGGTGGCTTGCAGTAGGGGTGAAAATACGTGGGAGTGTTTGGCATGGCAGTATGGGGGGACATCTTCATGCCCCTGCAGAGCCAGCAGGAGTGAGGGGGCACAATCATGCTGGTAAGTGAAAGCTTGATAGCACTGCTGTCAGGATGTGACAAGGAAAGAATGGATTAGGTCTAGACCAGTGCTTTTCAAACAACATATCAATCCACAAGCATTAGGTGGCAGCAGCATATGTAGTCCTGCGGGCGGCAAAAACAGATTTTACATCTTCTTCCTTTGCCCTGGAGGGGTTTAAAACCTACAGAAAAAAATAAGATCTACACAGAAGTACCAATTTGAAAACATATTTTAAAAGTTCTAAAGGAAAAGGGAATATCTTTGATGATAAACAACTGATTATTTATTGTATCAGGTGGACTCACTGATTTTGCTTGTAAATGTATCCTATCTAGAGTAACTTGAATATGAGTCCATTTTTTCCTATTTGTGGAAACTATCTTTCTATGTACATGATTTCAGGTAATAACAGAAGTGAATTTCCTCTGGGCTGCATATGTTTGCAATTGTTTATTCAATTTGTTTCATCTTCAAGTAAAGTCATGAAATGCAAAGCGACGTAGTAGTCCATTCCTGTAAATAAGGGGGGTGAAAGCTCTGTCCAAAGCCTAAAACACTGACCTGAGCTGGTCAGCACGTGAGCTTTTATTTTCCGTTGTAAGAGTCTGAGATACTGTAATCTGTTCTCGTGTGTGTGTGTGTGTGTGTGTGTGTGTGTGTGTGTGTGTGTGTGTGAATGTATATGTGTACGTTCTTATGAGTATGTATAAATTACACATTTTCCATTATATCAAATATGTATTCCTGTGGTAATTATGGACCAGAGGATGAAAACCATAAATATTTGTGATCTCTGAAATGACAAATTGTTTTAGAATGGGGAAAGGTTAATTAAAAGTTATGGGGCTGGTAAATCAGAAAGTCATTGTATGCAATTTTGTCCATTTGAACGCACACTTAATGAGTGCCTAAAAGGAGGTCAGCAACTTTTGTTTCCATTCTCAGCCTTCATTTATTTCCTCAAAAGTGTAGACTAAGAGAACAATTAGATTTGCACAAGAGCATGACAGAAAGGGAAATGAGGATCAGGGTTGTGGGGAAAAGCAGACAGACAAAACACTGTACTCTGTAAGAAGAAAAGCAGAGAGCTGCCACTTACAGTCACCCACTGCCTTCCTAAGTGTTCATTGTCTCAGGGACCCTACGTGGGAGTTAAACGTTGGAAGGAAGGAGGAGACAGTGGGACGTCATGGCGGGCTCTTCCATACGTTACCACGTGTGTCTCTATTTCCACAGGCCCCAAATGATCTCCTATCTCCCGTGACACGTGTACCCTAAACTGTCAACTTGACAGACTAAGCAAATTAATTGAAATTCTACAGAAATCCTTTCCCTGGTTACAAAATTTAACAGAAGTGGGAGTTTAGGGGGTTCTTTCAAGAAAATTTGGCTTCTAAAGGTTTAAATAAAACTTCTTTTACTACTGTAAGAGCTTCACATATAACGTGAACCTTCATTCCTGAGGACGAAATTCAAGTGAAATAAAAGGAGTGCACATTACGGATGCTTTCACACAGATGCCAGTATTGGCTGTTGTTCATGGTTTTATTTATAAATGCAAGATTTCCCACAAAATTTCCTGGATCGTTGTAGTCTACTGTTGGTATTTACTTTCGGGGCTTATTATTTGGGGAGGTCGATAAATGATTAACTGCAGCTTATTTTGTTTTAGCCAGGGCGTTGGATAGACTGCATTTCTCACTTTGTCTTCTCAGCAGTTGTGTGCATTATGGAGATGAGCTGTGGCTCTAGCAGAAAACGCATCATTTATATATGTCAGTTGGATGGCAGCACGTGCCTGCTCTGGACTTTTTCTCAGAGGCTGTGAGATTTATGACCATCATAAAGCCTTTTTTGCCCCCATAGATCATGTTAGTAGAATACTCGTACCTTTTCTGGACTTCACCCTTTCAGAGACCAGCCAGAATCAGAAAGAACAAGATGCCGTTTTGGTAATTTTTACCAAAATGAGAAAATGACTCCATTCTCCCCAAACTTCCCTCTCTTACCAAACTACTAATTATTCAGCATACATAGAGAGATCTAGCAGATTATTTTTCCTTTTCAATATATTTTGTTTGGAAAAAAAGCATTTATTTATTTTCATAAAAATCTTTTTAGAGCAAAAGATATAAATTGCTTAGCTTGGCAGAGGTCTAGGGTAAAATCCATGCACACAACACAGGACTGTTTTCACTAATGTTCTCCGCAATTCTCAGAAATATACATGTGGTTTCATTTGTCCCATCTGTGTAAATGATTGTCTACCATTGATATCATGTAATCAGAAAATAATTTTCATAATCAGAGACCACTTCTAAAGCAGTCATGTATGTGGCTGAAGGCAATGCAGACCTTAACAGTGTAACATCACCAAGTCAAAGCTCCGATTCATGAAGTAACTGCTTACAAAAAGGAGGACCATGCTTAATTTCTCCTTCTCTCAATTTAGCCTGCCTCAGTCCCTCCCTCTCCAGCAATGCAAAGAGGAATAAACCCCTTTTTTTACCTTTAAAAATGGCACCAATTAGCAAAAAGAAAAACACAAACAAAAATGATTCAAAACATAATAGATGAATTAAGTGTGATTACAGCAGAATGATGAGCTTATCTAAGAAAATGGACATAGGCTTCAAAGAGAAAAAGCTAGCATTTTGAGAAATATATTTCCCTCTGGCCGAGACCTTTTCTATCAGTATGAAAAGAGAAAATCAGGAAACTCAAAGTATTAAAAATATAGGTAATGAAAATTATATAATGTTATATATCAATTTTATCTCAATAAAAAGCAAAATATAGGTAATGGAGCATGTAGAATCAGAAAACAGTAACATAGTTTTAAATGCTAGTATATGTAAACACACTGAACCACTGTTATATTAACAGAGACACATATCTATACATCTATACAATATTTATCTAGCTCTAGATACACACAAACACACACACAGCATATACAAGAGCGAAGACAAATGCCAGAAGACCAAACTTGGTTTTGAATGAATGAATCACCCATGAGCAAATACTCCTGTATCTTTCATTTTCATTTGTCCTCTCTTGCAGCATCCTCATAGATTAAAAAGAATCTTTCTCTGCCAATTTTCACCTTTTTAAAATATTTTCTTCATTGATTTTTTCCCCCTTTTCTTTGCATCAGACCTTGAAATTCATAAAAATGGGGTTTATTTACATTTCCATATTCACTTCATAAGCATGCATTAAAGGCTTACTGTGTGATATGGAAATATGACTATAAAAGGTTTAGATTGAATATGTTGTGACTCCAGGGAAAGCAAAAGTGAATAACAACAAAGAAAAAGTCTTGATATGAGCTGCTTTCTTGGTGATTTATCACTTTTGCCTGAGCATTTAATTCATCAAAGATTTGTGATTTTGAGTCTTGTTCTCCCTTGGGAAGACCAAGGTTTGTTTGGGTGTTGCTGAATTATATTCAACAAAAGGTTATGTAATCATCTAAGTTATGTAATAGAGAGACCACTTATTACCCTGATAGCATGTGAAAAAGAACCTGAATTCATAGATTCAAGGAGTATTCAAGATGGAAGGATCATAGAAATGTTTGAACACATCTCAGTCATACAGATGGAGAAGTTGAAATACAGAGAAAAATGAGGTCATGGTCCTACCTTATGTGTTGCTGATTATGCTGGTTTAGTAATATGGATCTAGGTATTTTAAAATGTTATTTTTTTAAATCAAATTAAGCAACTTACATTGAGTGTCTACACACAGTAAAGCTAACAGTCCATTTTTATTAAACATTTATATATCTTTGGTGCTGCTAATCCTTTAGTTAATTTCAAAAGTTTTTTATGTATACAGCTAATAGAATTTTTCAAATATTTTATTTTTAATTAAATTCTTTATGATATTTTTACGAGGAAATTGAGAAGCCTTTTGCACATCCCTGTGTGCCCTAAGTTAAACAAGAAGGCTCCAATTTGAGTTTTTCACTTTATAGCATAATGGAACTGATCTATTCTCAGGAAAATTAGCCTTCCACTTAAATGTCTATCTTTGACAGGAAAGGAAGCTTAGAGGTGTGTGAAAATATATATGCGCTTTTACAATTGTGATACTCTCCCATCAGAAAGTGCCAAAATACCTGCAAAGAAAACTCTTTTGTCAAAATCAATTTTATATGAAGGTTGATTTAATGAGCAGTTTTTATGGGGCATAGAAATCTCTGGCACCTTCTCTTTTTGTTGCCAACCAGTTTCATTAATCATGAAGCAGCTAGATTTCACAACCAACTACCTGTCCATTAGGACAGATTTCCAGGACTTCGGCAGACCTTACCTCCAAAAATTCTTTTAGCAACACAGAATCAATTTCTCAAAGAATGTAATGTATTGAACTTAAAATCCTGTAGGGTGAAATAGGCATTCTAATTAATAGGAGTTGGTGATGGGATACATTTCGTATCATCTAATACTAACTAGAACAAAATGTCACCCTTCTATCATTCTAGCAAGAAGTTTACACTAAATCCTTATTACCTGCTCAGTAGTAGAAGGGGATTAGCAATGAGGTGACCTTAATCACAAAAGATTGGGCAGATCTCCAAAAGCCTCCTAAATTCACAGCAAGTGGCAGTCCAAAAGACACTATTATAATCTCCCCGGTCCATATGGTTGATTTTCAATTTTGTCAAGGGAAGCTATCTTGTGGTAATTCCAATAGTTCCTGTGGTGCTGTTACTTCTGAGATTGTCAACTTTTACTTTCTGAATTCTAACTTTCATAAAATTCTTTCATTTTTCTGACTCTCCCTGGAATCAGAAAGGGCATTCATAGTCAAAGAAGAACTGAACAGGAGACTCTGTTTCCTGAAGGATTCAGAAATGTATCACCTTGCTCACTGGACCAGCTTAAAGCAAATATTTTTATAATAGATCCTTTGAGAAATTTTAATTTGTGAATGTTAACCTTTCAAAGTTGAAATAAAATAGAGTTAGAGATCCATTTATGAGATTATGTTTGAAATTTTAAATATATCTGCCTCTATTTTCACAAATACAGAGATTTTAAAAATTCTTCTGAGGGATTTCAGTTCCAGGTGATATGATACGTTAAATACCCTAAACAGCTCTGAACAGCAAAGAAAAAAAAAAGACAAAAAACCAAAAAAACTGAATGAAATACATGAACATAACTGAATGTATCCCTGAGTTGGCAAGAAAAAAAATTTCAATTTTAAAACAAAATCAAAATGGTAAAACTGGAAGACGAGTAATGACATAAGTTTTTGAGGTGAGGGTAACTGCAGAAGCATGGTGAATCTGAGCTTTTTTTCTGTTGCCTGATCAGGATTAGAAGACAGGAGGAAAAGCTATGGTCTGCCCATGCCAGAGAGTCTAAAAAGAGGGCTACCTCTTCACTCTGATGTTAAATGAGAAATAAGCCCGTCACACAGAAGAGGATGGCAACACAACAGCAAGGAAATTACCTATCTTGACTTTAGTGCTTAAAATACCTATGGTAAGGGACTTCCCTGGTGGTCCAGTGGTTGGGATGCCGTGCTTCCACTGCAGGGGGCGTGGGTTCGATCCCTGGTTGGGGGAACTAGGATCCTGCATGCTGCACACCAGCCGAAAAAACGAAAAAAAAATCTATGGTAAACACTAAAGGATTATATATAAAGAGGGTAAATTGCATTCTATTAGAAGAGAATAATTGAATGGTAGAAAAAAAAAGAACCTTAATCAATCAAAAACAAGACAAAAAGGAAAAGATAAAAAGAATGACCAAAAGCAGAATATATAGAAAACATAATAATTAAGATTCAAAATAAATTAAATTGAGCAAATAATAATAAATAAATATGGACAAGTGTATCCAATTAAAAGTAAAAGAAAATCAGTCCTGAATTCACTATATCTAGCAATATGTTGTTTATAAAGGGGACCCTCAAAACATTAGGATACATAATTCTGTAACTATGTATGGTGATGCATGTTAACTAGACTTATTGTGGTGATCATTCCCAGTATATACAAATACTGAGTCATTATGTTGTACACCTGAAACTAGTATAATATTGTATGTCAATTATACCTCAATTTAAAACAAACAAACAAACAAAACCCTAAAACATTAAGATACAGAAGTCTGAAAATCAAAGGGTGGAGTCATTCATACCAGGCAAATGCTAACAAAAAGAAAAGCTGGTATAGATAAACTAATAACAAACAAAATAGACTTGAACACCAAAAAGTATGTATTACTTGAAATAAAGAGGATCTGGTCATAATGATAAAAGTGTCAATTCACCAAGAAGACATGCAAATTCTAGACTTGTGTGTACAATACATGGTATTGAAACAACTACACCAAAAATTTACAGACCTAAAAGGAGAAATACACAAATACAGCAACATAGTGGAAGATTTTAACACACTTCTCTCAGTAATATCAAGGGTATAAAAACCAGTAAAAATAAAAGAGATGAACAAGCTTCATCTGTGATATATATGGGATACTAAACCAAAAATTTTATTCTCATTTCTCTTCAAGAACACATGAAATATTTAAGGAAACTGATCATGCATTAGGTGATAAAGCAAGTCTCACCAAAGTTCAAGGGAATGCTATACTACAGATAATATTCTTTGACCACAATGCACTTACATTTTAAATTAATAAAAATAAAAGTAATTTAAAATATCCATATCCCTGGAAATTTAAAAAACCCAAACTTTCGAAGAACCCATGGCTAAAATAAAAATAATGAATATTTTTTTTTCATTATTTTTTCACGTGTAATATTCAGCACACGTGTTTGAATGTTATACCTCAATAAAGCTGCTCAATATGGTTAAGATCTAAATATACACCTAAATTATCTTTAGATTTGAATTATTTTAATCAAAATCCTAATAGTGATTCTCATGGTAACGTACAAACTGATTCTTTCATGTTTATGTAAGAGCAAAAGACAACAGTCTAAAGAAGAACAGAACAGAGATGTGTCCCAACCAGATATCAGGACATTAAAAGCAGTGTTAATTAAGGCATAGATTTGGTATTGTAGTATACAACTTGATTCAAAGACTGGAAAATGTAGAAATTGGGGAGTAGTGGATTATTCAACAAGGCACTGAGACAATTTGTAATTTACATGGAAAAGCACATTAGATCCCTACCCTTATATACCATAAAAATTGAGTTGGATTAGATAATCATAAAAATCAAAAATTAAAACTTCTAGAAGATAGTACAGATAACTAATTTCATGAACCCTGGGTAGGGAAGAATTTCTTAAACAGGACTAAAAATCGATAGCCAGGAGAAAAAAATTGTTATCTGAAAATTAAGAACATTTGATTAACAAGAGACACTGGAGAAGAAAGGAAAATTCAGAGTACATACTTGGAGAAGTCATTTCCAATTTGTATAACTGATAAAGGAATATCTACTTATCTATCATCTATCAATCATTTATCTAAAGATAGATAAACAATCAATAAGAAAAGAAAAAAGAGAAATAGACCCTCAAAAACCCCATGAACAACAGTTCTCAGAAGAAGAAAATCCAACAGATATTGAGAAAATAAAAGCTGCCCAAACTTATTAAGAATAAAGGAAAGTCTGAGAAATCAAGTGACGTTAAGAATGTATGACCACAGGAATTATCATACACTGCTGACTGGAGTACACAATCATACGAACATTTTGGAAAACCATATGGTATTACCAAGCAATTGTGATAGTGCAGATAATGATGACACAGCAGTTCAGCTCCTAGGTATATACTCTAAATGCTTATCCTTCTGCTCCAGGAGACAAACACAAGAAAAGTTCATAGCCCAGCAGCAACATTTACTCTGGGAGTTGGATGGGATCAGTTTGGACATCATCAATTGGCTCCCTTGACTTCCAGCCAAGGTGAGGCACTTGGGGCACTGAGAGGTTTGAAGGAGGGTGAAGTTTGTATAGTTGTTCTGGAATCACCTCCCTGTGAAGTCACCCTGAATTGGCTGCATATTACCTCTATGAAGACCAAAGTTCTTGTCAGGCAGTCCTCTCCCTCTACTTTCTCTGTATCTACCTTCTCCAGGTTTGTGTAACTGCTTTCTCCCTTCAGATCTCCAGGGCTGGGAAGGGCTATCCACTGTTGCATTATCCACTGTTGGTTTGCTGAAACCCTATCACACTTTTGAAAAATAGCCCCTTTATTAAACTCTATCAACGTACTAAGTTTGAGTTAGCCATCTGGTTCCTATGCGAATTCTTACTAATACAAACTCAATGAAACATTGCTAATAAAATGGAAATATAATTTGCGTTACATTTATATAATGGCATTCGATTGTATAAGTACAATAGAGTAGTAAAGTGTATGAATTATAGTTGCATGAATTACTATGGCTAGCTCTCCGTAACTTTACTGAGTTAAAAAAGCCAGAAAGTGCCTAAGTATGATTTCATTTATAAAAAGGTATAAAAACAGAACCAAATAATATATATATTTGGGAATACATTCACATATTATAAAGCTATAAAATTAAACAAACGAATAAACTGTGTTCTTGTCCAGATTGCAACTACAGGATGTATAGGAGAATAGAAGTGGGTATCTAACCTAGACTTTTGCTATCTACAGTGCCAATGTGGACATTCCATTATAGAATTGTTGTTGCTGTTATTATAGGGGTTTAGAAGAATATATTACATGGTTTAAAATGGTGATCCTTAGAACTCCAGTTTCACTTATTATCTGTACCCTGCATTTGGGCTTCGGTATGCACAGCTTCCTACTGTGAGCTCAAGTTTAATAGGTATAGGGTGTTTGCATTTCAAAGAGAAAAGGATTATAATTCCTCAGACCAAGAGGAATATTTGAGTTCCCCCAACAAAAGGAAAAACTGTGAGGGACTAGAACAGGGGTCCCTAACCGGTACCAGTACTGGTCCATGGCCTGTTAGGAACCGGGCCGCACAGCAGGAGGTGAGCGGCGGGCGAGAGAGCGAAGCTTCATCTGCCACTCCCCATTGCTCGCATTACCGCCTGAACCATCACCCCACCACCCCCGTCCGTGGAAATTGTCTGCCACGATGCCAAAAAGGTTGGGGACTGCTGCACTAGAAGGAAATGAGCCTCACAAGAGATGGAGATGGAATTCTGTTACACACGCTATTACTTCCTCTTACTAACTTCCTTTCTCACTGCCTTCCCACTCTTATTAAAATTTTGAAGCTGATTATAATTAGTTTTTGATTTAATTGAAGCAACAGACAGGAAAGAAGAATTATTCCAAGGCAATAGAATAGTCTTTGATCCAGGTGAATATCTAAACAGTAAAATGGAATGATAATTTTGAGGCACGGGTTCAAAATCTGCCTACTCCAGGCATCAGTCTACTTATTTTCTCTCCGCTCTACTTCCTCTTGTCAAGTAATGTCTTTGAGTGATTTAAATGTATGTTAAAAAAAAAAACTAATGAACAACATTTCAAATTCTTTTCAAATTGGTCTGCACCCCATTAGGTCCAGGTGAAGGGAGTCAATGTTAGAGGAGGGAGAATGGATACACAAGGACAGAATAGCCCTGGAAAGGAAAATGCCTACTTACTAAGGGATCTCCTGTGTTTCTCTGACACTTTGTAGGGGAGGAGAAATAATTTTTCCTCTTCCCTTCTAGGTTCTCAGCTGAGACCCCATGTAATAAAAAGACAGATTAACAGGAGAAAAGCAAACAGAAGTTTAATAACATGTATAACTTCTGTGTACATGGGAGAGACCCAGGAAAACTGAATAACTCCAGGAAATGATCCAAGCTTCCATGTTAAATACCATCTCCAGCTAAATACAAAAGAAGATGTTGGGAAGTGGGAGCCAGTTATGGGAGGTTTTCAGGAAAAACACAGTAAACAAAAGTACGGTTGTTTTGCATATCTAAATTGGTGCCTTCTCTACTACTATGTATAAAATAGATAACCAACAAGGACCTACTGTATAGCACAGGGAACTCTACTCAATATCTTGTAATAACCTATAAGAGTCTGAAAATACACACACACACATACACACACACACACACACAACTGAATCACTGTGCTGTATACCTGACGAGAAGGGTGTCCTTCTACCTCCAGATACAGGGACAGCACCTTTCACATGGGAGATTTATTTCCTGCTTTCGGGGAAACAGAAAGGAGGGTCAGAGTGTCCCTCTTGCATTGACCGTTTCTTAAGTAACTTTAATTCAAAATAATCAATGTGCCATTGAGGCATATTTTGGGGTGGCCTGCCCTGGGCCCCAGCAATATTTAGGATTTCAGGGTCTATTTTGGGAGACGTAAACATGAATCAATATATTTCAATACAAAGTAACATGGACTATAGTAGCAGTAATAAAATATTGTATGAAACAAAGATCTTATGATGCCTGGGAAGTTGAAGGAAGGGTTCACAGTAGAGATGACATTGTGTTTTAAAGAACCAGTAGTAGAAAAGCTAAAATGATAAAGCCATTAAAGCTGTCCAAACTTGATGCTGTTGATGATGAAACTTTTATTTTTAAAGAACTTTCCATTTGCAAAGAAATTTCTTTATGCAATTTTGTTTGATGTGATTGCTTCAATAATCACATGAGTTGGGCTTTAACTCCATATTTTTTTCCAGTGGAATAAACAGAAGTTCAGAGGGATTAAATTATTTGACCAAATTTCATGGCTACTAATAAATGAAAATCCCCCAAAAGGGAATTGCCTGTCTCAGGAAGTTGGGAGTCCCCCACCATAGTGAGTGTTGGGAATAAATTGGATGAGCAGTTGGCAGGAAGGATAGATTGATGATTGGTGTTAGGAGGTAGACAAATTCCTTTAAATCTCACCATCTTGTAATTTTCAGGGCTGTAGTGATTATGAATTTAAATAATGAATGTAAAAGAGCTTTGTAAATAAAGAAGAACCATTATCAACTTCATTTATCAGGCACTTCTTGAGAAACTACCCTGTAGCAGAAATGCTGTATTGGGGGCTTGGGACACTAACTGAATACGGTTTGGCCTCTGCTTATCAAAAAAGACAGTATGCACTTCAGTTACGTTTCTGTAGAAGTTAGTAGTAGTAGTAGTAGTAGTAGTAGTAGTAGTAGTAGTAGTAGTAGTAGTAGTAGTAGTAGGGCCATTTAATCATCATGTTTATTTAAGATTTGTCCCAAATAAGTAAGAGTTATCAGTGTTTTCAATATTGTTAATAGCCAAGAAAAAAAACATGCAAAGAGAAATGAAATATAATTCATTATTATTCATATTGCTTGGGCAAAATCATTTGAGAAAAACATTCAGATTCCAAAAAAATTGAAAAATTAAACCAGTTATTCAAGTGGTTAGCACATCCAAGGGCTTATACTCATATAGTATGAAAGAATTAACTGACTGGGCCTCCCTCGTGGTGCAGTGGTTAAGAACCTGCCTGCCAACGCAGGGGACATGGGTTCGAGCCCTGGTCCGGGAAGATCCCACATGCCGCGGAGCAACTAAGCCCGTGCACCACAACTACCGAAGCCCGCGCGCCTAGAGCCCGTGCTCCGCAACAAGAGAAGCCACTGCAATGATAAGCCCACGCACCTCAACGAAGAGTGGCCCCCGCTCGCCGCAACTAGAAAAAGCCCATGCACAGTAATGAAGACCCAACGCAGCCAAAAATAAATAAATAAAATACATTTATAAAAAAAAAAAGAATTAACTGATTATTTTTATTTAGTTCCTGGATTTATTTTTCTACACATCTCATATGCTAAATAGAGTGTGAATCACTGTCATACTGTCATAAAAATATGTCAAGGTCAATGTCTTCATATTAGAGGTTATTTTGTATTTGTATTTTGTGATACTAGAGCTTGTTCTCATGAAACATATTAAAAAACAAAATCAACAAATGCTATAAAAATCCCTCAACCCTCCCCCACAGCCACCCACTCACCATCCCGAGCCTATGGATAGAGCAATTCTTTCTCATCCACTCACATTCAGTATTCCAAACCTAGAAAAGCCCACAAAGTAATCCTCTGACTTTGGATGAGAAACATAGGAGTTTCCTAAACACTCTGCCCTCTGCTCATAGCATCTTCCCTCTCTTTTACCAGTTTCTAATTAAGTATGCAGTGTCATAGACCCACCAGTGAGCTGATCCATTAAAAGACATTTTGTTGTTAAATACTTCATTGTTATGAGCTCACACCTAAATCTAAAGAGCAATCATGACAGAATGAAGTATTCAAAGATTTTATAGCCCATAAAACAACAAGGAAGTTACTTTTAAGGGAACTACCACCTCATGGAGGCACTGCCTTTTTGCACTTCTCTCTTTCCTACTGATTTTCCCCCGTTTTTCTTTACACAACTGCAATACATCAGATCTGAACTACAGAAAATTATACACTCTGAGCCACAAGTAACCAAGGGCATAAGATGATTAAAGACCTAGGATCTTACTGCCTACCTCAGTAACTCCTCTTTAAGATGGCTCATTTCCAAGTCCATGATCAGTGCTGTACCACTACCAACAAGATGACTTCCATTCTGCTTCCACTCACAGCAATTAGCAAGTAGTCTCAATGGCATTACAAAATCATTTTCTTGCCCAGTGTACGGGTACTGGAAAACTAAAGGAAGCAAGAGGAACACACCAACAGAAAGCCAGGAACAGAGGAGTACCACTGTGAAATACCAGCAGAGTCAGGGCTCCTGGACTTGTATAAAAGTGATGCTGAGAGGGTGAGAGATGCCAATTTTGCCATCTTTACTTCTGGCTCTGCTGCTTGCCCTAAAGCATCTTTTCTCCCCTACCGAGTTTCACTGACAACAACACCCTTCCCTCTGGGTCTTAAAGCTAAAGCTGTTTGTGCAGCTGTGCTGGCAACTAAATGATTTCCCGTCATATTGCTTCCAGGGTGAACGTATTAAGTTGAATCATTGTCTCTTTAGACACAGATAGTTGAGCTCCATGTGTACTGAGATAACACGCATTAAGGAAATGTAATCAGTTGAGCTACCACTAATTTAACACTGAAGAATAACATTTAAAAAACATAAACCTTACTGCTTTAAAGGACAAAAAGAATCTCTCGTTAATTCCTTCCCTCCTTTATTTTTAAACCCTCATATTAGAGATGAAAATTTTGATTTCTGAAAATTATGTGACTTATCCAAGACGGCCTAACTGATTAGTGATAGTGTCAAGTCACCACACAGCTAAATTCTTAAAGCATCTCCATAATATTTGTTTCATAATAGGCATATTCAGCCTATACTTAAACACATCCAGAGAGAGAACACTTGTTTCTTGGGCAACCAAAGCATTTTGGGCCAGTTTTAAGGATTAGAAAAATTTTTTACTGTTCACCTGAAATTTATTTCTCTGCATGTTCCATTTCTTCATTCCCTTTGACCCTTTGGAACCAAAGAGAACAAGCCTTATTTTGCTTCCACATGACTCACATATTTTAGCCATGCTTTCAACAACTTTATTTAGCCCCGGCCCCACCCCTCAGGCACTTTTTCTAGCTAGAGGTCCCTTCTGCATCTCCTTTTCTCTCTGCAAAGGGCTCCATATTCTTCAGCTGAGGCTTCCTAGCTACCGAATATTAATCCATTAGTACAGGTGTATACTATTGATATAACTCAATTGTTGGCTGGTTTCCTATGTTTATTTTCATCATGATGATGATTATTTTGTCAGACAATTTTGACCATCTGGTTCTACTGCCCACTTGTGCAAATATATCCATAAGATAAAATGTTAGCCACTGAATTGCTGGATCAAAGCATTTGTGTATTATTCAGGGGAAACTTTCGTATCTTTTTCCAGTCTCTTATCTGCCAGTTATATTTGTCCAATTTTGATTCCACAAGAGAATTTGTAAGCTATTTGAAAACACAGCATGCTGTAGTGGAAATCAGTACTCTGAATGTCATGAACTGGGTGTGAAACAGGCTTCTTGTGATTTTGACAACGTATCTAGGGCAACATGTCTTCATTTATAAAATGAAGGGTCATTCCATCATCGGCATTCTTTCTGACTTCCCATCATGGCACTTCATAAATCGTACTTATGTATATTACATATTATCTTGAATTTTTAAAATGATCTTCACATGTATTTTCACCGTTTTATGCTCTCTCTTCTCTATCAATATGGCTTTTCAAAGACTCTTTTAAAATGTGGTACTAGAGATAACCAACAAGGACCTACTGTATAGCACAGGGAACTATAATCAATAATCTGTAATAACCTATAAGGGAAGAGAATCTGAAGAATGAATATATAAATATTTGGAAAAAATATATATATATAAAAATGAATCACTGTGCTGTACACATGAAACTAACACAACATTGTAAATCAACTACACCTCAATTTAAAAAAAAGAAAAAAAAAACTGGTACTAGAAATGAACACAAAACTCACAGTCCCATCAGACCAATATAAAACAGTGAGACACCAGCTAACTTTCTCTTGAGACTATAGTTCTACTAGTGTAGCCTTATGCTGTGATATGCTGTTAGGTTTTTAGGTTTTGTTTTCCCTTTTATTTTTTGGTTTGATTTTTTTTTTTTAACTGTGTTACACTGAGCCTTTTAGAATTGAATTTTAAATTCTTTGAATTTTTGACTATCAATCCATGTTTTTCTTATCTTCTATGTTGATTCATTACTATTTGAAAACCAAATTATAGGACAATACATTCATCTCAGTTAAATTTCATTTGGGGCTTTGGTATACAATTCCAGTATGTTTGGTATGTTTTTAATGTTGCTTCTGCTGCCAGTTATGTTATCATTACTTATAGATTTTTATACCTAAACGTTGTTTCACATTGTAGGGGGGGAAAATGTTTTCCTCAGCCCTCTTAGGGTCCCTGGCTGGGTCTGAAAATTAAACTGACAAAGACAGATTAACAGGCGAAAAGCATACAAATTTATTTAATGTAAGTTTTACATCACATGGGAGCCTTCATAAGGAAATGGAGACCTGAAGAAATGGTTAAACCTGAGCATTTTTATGCTGGGTTTGATGAAGAGTGGATAGTCATGTAGAAAAATGATAGGTCAAAGAGTATGAGGTAAACGTAGGAAGCTGGGGATACTGAGCATGGCCTGTATGGATTTTTTTCAGAGTCCCTTTGTCTTTGGAGATAAAGGATACTCCTTTCCTCCAGGTATAGGGGAGGGCACCTCTTACATCAGGGTTTTAAGACCTGTTGCAGAAGAGAAGGGAGGGATGAGGTCAAAGTGACCTTCCCTTTTCTGCTGTTTTCTCAAACTCCTTCCACTTAAAATATTCAATATGGCGAGGTGCCATATTTGGGGGTAGCTTGTCCTGAATCCCATCAATATGTTTCTCTGCCTTTGCAAACAGAATGTCTTGAGGTAAACAAACCTGGAACATGTCCTACAGTGTGCTGCACCGAAATTAAAATATAACACCTATCAATCCAGTAGATTTACCAAAAAAGAATGTTTTTCATAATCCATTTGGCTCCTGTTTATTACCATTTTTTTTCTAGCCTAGTTGTTTATTAACTAATTAATAATGTACCCACCAATTATGTTGAAATTTTACAATGAACTTCCCCCTACCTATCTGCTTTTCCTGTTCTGAAAATCAGAATATGTATCTCCTTGACCCTCATGCATAACTTCCATTGTCTCATTTTTCAAAAAAATGTTTACTGTGTATCTATGATCTTATTTAATGTACTTTCATTATCTTAGAACATAATTTACTGAAAGATGAGGTTTGATCTCATTTATAGCAGGTAGTTGCTATTCTACTTTTACTATCTTTCAACTTTTATTGATTTTGAGCTTGTATGAATTATTTGTCATAAATTTCAGAAACTGAATGTGATGTTAATTATTAGAAAATATAAAATCAGTACTAAATAAAAGTAAACACAAAAGCTTACCTTTTGTGGGCAAGTGCTCTTCAAAGAGAGCAGTTGAAGATGAATTACTAAGCTTCTTGTTATATTAGGGTTCAAATAGTCATTAGCTATTCTTTCAGAAAAATGTAGAAATGCTTGATGGTTTAGGACAATCTTTCTTCATTCTTAGTTATCTAAATCACTATGAGTGGTTACAGTAAGAGCAGCCAAATCCTCTAAATTTCTAAAGTATATTCCACAAATGCCTTTACATTAAGATAATCTACAAAGTGGTTTTACATTCAAATATATTTGGAAAACCCTTTGTTGTATATCCCAGTGTAGGAAATTCATATTTCACCTTAGCATGTTCACTTCTAAGAAGTATTGTTGAACCTAGAATTCCAAAGTGGTAACAAAATCCCTTGCCTTTGTTGTTCCGTATATTTAACACAAGGTGGAACAACATTTTGGGTAGTACTACAGAAAGCTAAATTTCATGTAGAGAGCTAAATTACATTCACATGTAAATGTGAAGCTACATTTCATGTGGAGTCAGGCTCCAACTCCTACTTCTCTGGGTTCTTCCATCATATTTCCAGGGACTTCTGAATATTTATATTTCTTAATTTTCACCACTCTATTTTTATTATTTATCATCTTTATTGGGTACACAAGTGCAGTGAACAAGATACTATCTTCTTTGATTTGTGTATCTTTCTAATCAATTCTTTTTTTAACATATTTACCCAGGCACTGAGTGACAAACTAAACATAATCACCAAGTTTTTGTTTGTTTGTAAATAAAGTTCTTCCTACTGGATAATTTTATTTACACTTAACAATTGTTTCTTTCACTTATTCTAATGGTGCTCATCATTTTTAACTTTGAATTAAAACTTATTTGATTATTCTAGTACATAATTATATAAAAACACTGTTTCCTGAAATCATCTTCACATAGTATAATACTTTCTCCAATATCATTGCAATTAACTTGTGTCTCATACAAGACAAAAATAAAATAGAATAGAGTGGTGATTAACAGTTCGTGTTCAGCAGGCAGCTTATCCGAGATTCCAATTCTGTCTCTGATGTGACTTAACTTCTGTTTTCTCATTTGTTAAATGAAATAATAGTTTCTTTCTCAAAGAGCTGCTACAGAACTTGAAATTAGATAACAAAACATACAAAGTATCAGAGTTCCAAGAAAGTGGTAAGCGCTTCACTTAGTTTAATTTAAATATGAAGAAATGTGCAGCTCTTGAATGTATGGTTCAATGAATTCTGGTAAATGTATACACCCATATGACACACACCCCTATCAAGACATAGAGCATTTTCATCATCTCAAAAATTTCTCGAGTAACTCTTTACAGTCTATCCCCACTCTCTCCCTCCAAAACCACTGTTCTCACTTCTGTCACTATATATCAGTTTTGCCTATTCTAGAACTTCATATAAATTGAAGCATACAGTAAGTGCTTTTATTTGACTGCCTTCTTTTGCTCAAAATAATCTTTTAAAAATTCATCCATATTGTTGTATCAGTAATTTATTCCTTTTAATTACTGAACTGCTACCATATGTTTTTGTCATTCATTAGCATTAATAATACTTCCCCCCTAAAATGTGTGTAAGAATACGCAAGGTATCATCAATCCTTAGAAATATAGTTTTAAAAAAATCACATATGTGTGTGTTCTGTTTTTTTCCTCAGTTTTGTATATATCTCTGAGTTCAAACATAAATCCACAGTAGTTATTTTTTTAAATTGTCTTTTTTTCTTATGATATTATTTAGAATTGTAATCAAAAACTTATTTTAGCCTCTCATTCATCTTAGACTTCTCTTCTGTTGGAATTTCTAGCCATTCCACTATTTTCTCTGAGTTTTGAAGTGTTCCTGAAGTTTGACCATATTGAAATATGCTCAGTTTCATCTTTCTTTACTCTTATCAATCCCCAAACCTCATGTAATATTCCTCCAAGATTCAGTCCATGTCTGTATCACCAATTAGGCTTTGTTGTTTGGAATTAAGTTAGAGTTGCAGCTTCCATAATTCTCAACATTGTTTTGTAATAACTGCAATTTGCTGTCTAGGTTACGCCATATTTTCTACCATTAAGAACTTTCACACATCTTTAAATTTTTGGCATTCAGTTTAAGTTTCTGAAATACAGCATGCTTTTCCTGGATTTATATTTTAGTGGCCAAACCAGAATATTCTACCAACAAGTATATTTAAATTATTTCAGTTTAAATAGTGTTTAAATAATGTTATTTTAAAGAGTGTTTAGTGATTTGTTTAATGGAAACAATATATTTTAGAGTGAATTTCTTTGAAGGCAATATTACATTTTATTCATGTTCATATTCTAAGGCTTTAGCAGGCAGTTACCAGTGTACAATAAATCTTTATTGATTAGCTGATGCAAACAGTGCCTATTAGAATTAATATCATTAAATTAAATTAAAAAAAGATTGTTCAAATCTCCTTTATCCTCTTCACATTCTCCATAATCCTAAATGAGAATATACTATAAATGATGAAGACATTTTTGAGAGCTCAAGATCAGAACTGGAAAAACTTGAATGGAATACTGAAAGAGCCACTGACTGGCTTTGTGTCCTGGACAAACTACTTCATCTCTCTGCACTTCAAGTATTGGTGTTATTATTATTATTATTTAGTTTGTGTTTTAACTGTTTATTTATTGGGGTATAATTGATACACAATATATGTTAGTTTCCAGTGTACAACATAATGATTCAATATTTAGATACGCTATGAAATGATCACCACAATAAGTCTAGTTTACATCCATCATCATATATAGTTACAGAATTTTTTTTCTTGTGATGAGAACTTTTAAGATTTACTCTTTTAGCAACTTTTAAATACGCAATACAGTATGTTAACTATAGTTGCCATGCTGTACATTTCGTCCCTGGACTTATTATTTCTTTTAAATAAACTGCAGATCATCATAATAGCTTTTCATAAAGTTATTATGTGGGTTTAATAAGATAATTCATGTACTGTGTGTTGACCTGGCAAACAAGTGTTCTACATATGTAATTTATTATTATCACTATTACCACTATTGTCGTTATATTTAAAAGAGATCTGAATAAGAGTAACGTCTGGTTGTTTGCATAGATAATTTTTGGATTCAGGAGTAAAGTTTATAAAGACCTAAACCTATGCAGACAGATGTCCTGATTGTTAAACACTGGGTCCTGTAAACACATTGAATTCTTGTCTTGAAACTTAAATATCTGTTGGGAACTGAGCTCCATAGGACTCCTGATTCTCACCCATCAGTCTGAAATGTCAGACCCAGCTGGGTTGGAATAATATATAACTTGAGACAGTTGTGAATCACTTTAACATTCTAGCAAAAAGGTAAGACAGCTACATGTCTCTTAAAACTTCAAGATGACAAAATCTTACTGCTGCTATATCCCCATATAGTGAAAAACATAGCTGTTATCAAGTTGCATGAAATTAAAAAAAAAAAAACTATAAGTTGATCCTTATGGCAAATATAGGCTTTATAATGTAAAAAACAAATATATCTAGGCCTGCATTAGAATTCTGTCTCTTAGAATTTTTTCTACTTATCACTACATGTACAGATACAGGTAGAGCAATTAAGACCATCTTCTACTTCATTCATGATAGTAACAAAGAAGAAGAAAATAAAATTTGTAACAAGGAGATTAAAAATTATTGAAAATCTATTAAACTAAAAACTTGTTTCTTTTTTTAAAAGGAAGACCATGGAATTAATTATACACGGTTACACTTTACACTCCATTAGGAGAAATTATGTGTTGAAAAGAAGCTGAATGGATATAGTTCCTGCTCTGTGAATTGATAGTAGATATCTTAAGCTGTTATGTCTTTCTTATAGCAGAGAACAAATACCAAGTATGCCATGGAAACCCCTCATATACATATGTAACAAGATGTAAAGATCCTTTGAGCTCGTGAGACTTCCAAAGACTTCAAAATAAAGCCCAATTAACTGCATATTGGACATTAGGTGGTAACACAAGCTTCATATATTGAGACTTGGGAGAGAAAAGTGATAATCTGTATCATTTTAAGCAAATCTCAAGATATAAATTAATCAAGAAAAGTCATTGGTCAAAAGTGCCATAATTTCCAAAGGAGGTGGGAGAAGCTGGTTAAGGGCAGACTGCAAGGATTCCTTTTATACAGAATAGGCATCCAAAGCTCATTTCACAATTAAGTAAGAGGGATTAAGGAAGAAAACCAAAAGTTAGTGAGGTCAAATTTTAAAAATTATATCAAATTTAGGTGAGATCTGAAACACACACACACACACACACGTTTCCTGGCTACCCCAGATCATGGCAAACCTCATCCTCTCCAGTTCCATCCCACCCAAACCTTGGACTCCACTCTCCACTTCAGGGTTTGTAGACCTCCAATCTGGAGATTCAGCTTCATCACTCAGTTTGGAGCCAATCTTGCCTGAGGGTGTAAGAGCTTCCTCTGAAGCACATGAAGTTTGGGGTGAGTTTTACTGTCCTCGAAGCAGTGTTGTATGATTCCTGAGACACACCATACCGACCAAACTCCAGTTGTCAAACTCTCACCTTACTTCATCGGTTCATTTAGCAGGATTTTTGTCATAGTTTTGGGTCAGGGGATGATATGCTCATTTCCCTGGGATTTTTGAAGAGAACTTTTAAAATAAAGGAATTATTTCAAGAGGAAATTGGACCCTGCTTTATGACACCTCCACTTACTTGTCTGGAGTCCTGACTCAACATTAAATCAACCTTGCTTTTAGTATGGGTTGTTGTCTGACCCTTGAATGCAGATTTCTATTTTCTATCTCTTTTCCAGTAACAGGATTCACATTCTTATAATCTTCCTAGTTGTCTCATCTTTCAAAGAACAGACCCTCCTTTACTTCCTAAGGCCAAGAAATTGTGAACCCCCATCAGCCCAGTATCAGGCACTTTTGACCTAACATTTGAAATTACTTCCCGTCTTAGTTATCTTGGGGAAATGCCTATGGTATGGTTGGCTATTTTTAAAATTTCCTTTCTATCACTGCATTTCTGAAACTGTGTATGTGTGTCTGTATGGATGTCTGTGGTTTACCCTGCTTCTGATTCTTTGAGGTTCCTGTATCTATTAGTTTATACTTTCCCAAATCTGTGAATGTTTTGGTATCATTTCCTGAATTTTTTTCTCTCTTACCCTGCCTTCCTCTTTTCTCTGGGAATCCAATTATATATATTCTAGACTTTTTAATATCATACAGTTCACTAAGGTATACTGTTCATTTATTCAGTCTTTCCCCCCCATCTGTGCTTCATTTTGAATAATTTTTATCACTATGTCTTCATCTCCCTTGATCTTTTCTTGTGCAGGTCTATTATGCTGTAATTCAATGTAGTGAAATTTTTGTTTTAAGTGTTGTAATTTTTATTTCTGAAAATTTGAGTCTTTTTTATGTCATCCATTTACCTCCTCATTATGTTCCTTAAAATTCCTGAACATATTTATAACAGTAGTAGAGATGTAGCAAAGGACAATTCGCTTACCAAGTTGATTTAATATAGATGGAATTTGGAAACCAGTAGAGAGTTTATGAAATAATCTAGGAGAGAATAATGTCTTGTAGTACAAGGAGGAGTAGGAGAGAAAAGAAGGGAGTAGTATGAAGAGAGACAAGGAAAGTAGATTCTATATGAGTAGATAATTAATAGTGTGAAGATCAAAGGAGAAGAAAAACTCACCACTGATTCTCAAGTTTTAAACCTGAGTAATAGCAAAAAGGTTGATTATCTATCTATCTATCTATCTATCTATCTATCTATCTATCTATCTATCTATCTATCTATTTATCTATGTAGGAAAGCCAAGAGGAGAAGTAACTGTAGTAGGAAAGATAATGAGTTTTAACATTTGGAATGCTGTTCAAGAAGCAGGAACATAAAATAAGCCTTTGGAAACTTGAGTCAAAAGAGAGAACCTTTGGTTACACTATATTTAGTGTTCAAGAAAAACTACAGAATACACAAACCAATTTTTTTATGAATGGGATATAGTATGTTTGTAGACATTTTGGATCAAAATCTGTGTATAAAATAATGACAGAAACAGATGATTTTATATAATTTTCTAAAAGCTTCCTGAAATTGGAATTAATGACTAAATGGTAACAATCTCAAAAAAGACAAAAAGGTTTGAGTAAAACGACGACATGCTTATTTGGTTTCCGATTGTGTAAAAGTTAATTATTTGACAGCTGGGTCTATTTTCAAACACACAGAGTTTATTCTTTCCTCCCAGTGGGAAAGAAAACACATGTTAATAAGAAAATAATATATATAATGCTATTTAAATTGCTACTCCAAATATCCTATTGTTTAATAGGTGATTTAGTTTTTAAGCAAACCTATTTGGCAAGTTGTCAGAAGTGTAATAATATCCTATTATTTTAAAGCCCTATTTATACAAAGGACATTTCTATTTTTTATTTTCCCATCTAAGTGGAGTCTTGATGTAATATAATGTTATGGGAGTGAAAAAAACAACTTCTACCCCTGGTATTTGCTCAAGAAAAGAGGAAAATAAACCTCTCCACGCATGGCCAACACACACATACATTTAAGGAAAGAAGCACAGGGGCGGGCTTCCCTGGTGGCACAGTGGTTGAGAATCTGCCTGCCAATGCAAGGGACATGGGTTCGAGCCCTGGTCTGGGAAGATCCCACATGCCGCGGAGCGACTAGGCCCGTGAGCCACAACTACTGAGCCTGCGCATCTGGAGTGTGTGCTCCACAACAAAGAGAGGCCGCGATAATGAGAGGCCCGCGCACCGCGATGAAGAGTGGCCCCCACTTGCCGCAACTGGAGAAAGCCCTCGCACAGAAACGAAGAACCAACACAGCCATAAATAAATAAATAAATAAATAAATAAGTAAAATTAAAAAAAAAAAAAAAAGAAGCACAGGGGCCCTGACCTTCAATTTTGCCTAAGAAATTTATCTGAAACCTGGGAGGTTCTGCAAGAAAAACTGCCATTTCAAAGGCTCTGTGTATTGCTAAACATGGAGTCATGAAATCATTTTTGATGGTAGAAAATGCTTTTCTTTAGGAAAATACAGTTTAAAAGGCCTTGAGTCAGATCAAGCAAAAGAAAAATCCAAAATGGCAAAGTTTGGAACAACAGGGAGCTTAGAAGGCTCTGAATACTAATGCAACATGGTTATGTTATTTGAAGAATTTTTTAAAGGATATTTTTAGTTTTCCTTGGTGTCTGAGAGACCAGCTAATTGACAGAGTCTGGCAGTGGATTAAAGAGGATACGAACGAAATGATTATCTACCTCTTGATTCCTAGGAAAGGAGTTCTCAAACAGAAAGCCAAGGCTCGGGGCGGGGGGGGCGGGGGGGGGCAGGGAGGGACCCGAAAATCTGCCAGTTAGGAATTCCCTATGCCAGACTTTGTAAATATTATTATCTAATATACAAAGTATCTTGGCCTTCCATTCTGTAATTACTCTTTTACCTCCATCCTTTAATAAAAGTGTGATAATCACTGAAACTCTAGTATCAGCTTAGTTTAAGTATCACCATAGGAAGTGGAAAGAGGAATGTGTTCATTTGGAGATATGGAAAGCCTAGAAAGAAAAAGAAATAGAAATAGAAATCCAAGTCAATTACACGAAACAGTACTTTTCACACATTGCACAACAGAGAGCACAGGATTGTGACAGTTGAGATAAGAAACCAAACAATGCATATGAAAAAGCAAAGGATGTAGAAATGCCAAAATGACTTCAAAAATGCAAAATGCGTAGGAATCACACACCCTGATAATAAGATCTACTATAAAACTGCAATAAGTAAGAACTTTCAAAGATAAGCACAGATGTCAATGAAACAGAATAGTCTAAAAGCGGATCTACACACATATGGTCAATTACTTTTTGACAAAGGTACAGAGGCAATATAATGGAGAAAACATAGTCTTTTCAGTAATAGTGCTAGAACTACTGGACATCCATGTGCAAAAAAATTGTTTTGAACTTCACCTCATCTTAAAGGCAAAAATTAACTCAAAATCAATGGTAGGTACAAATGTAAGACTAAAAACTATAAGGCTCTTAGAAGAAAGCATTAGAGAAAATAATCATGACTTTGAGTTAGGCAAGATGTCTTGGATAGATCACAAAAAGCACAATCCATGACAGAAAAGGAAAGATTAGTTAGACTTTTAAATTACAAAATTAAACTGCAATTTAAAAATCAAATTAAAAATGTAATTCTATTTTTTATTTTTTAATTAAAAAATTCTCCTCTTTGAGAGAACCTATGAGAAAATATAAAAATAAGCTACTGACTGGGAGAAATATTTGGAAAATACATGTCTGATTGTGACAGTTTCATGTGTCAATGTGACTAGGCTACAGTACCTAGTTATTTAATTAAATAATTTATGTAAAGGAGATTATCTTTGATAATCTGGGTGGGCCTCATCCAATCAGTTGAAAGGCTCTAAAAGCAAAACTGAGGTTTCCCTGAAGAAAAAATTCTGCCTGTGGAGGAATAAATTCCACCTCCAACTTTGTTCTCCTTCAATATCACATTGGCTATTCTGGGTCTTTCACCTCTCCATGTAAACTTTGCAATCAATTTGTCAGTATCCACAGAATAATGTGCTGGGATTTTGACTGAGATTGCATTGAATCTATATATTAAGTCCGGAAGAACTGAGATTTTGACAATATTGCATCTTCCTATCCCTGAACATGGAATGTCTGTCTATTTATTTTGTTTTGTAAAGTTTTGTTCATCAGAGTTTTGTAGTTTTCCTCATGTAGATCCTGTATATATTTTGTTAGACTGATTACCTAAGTATTTCATTTTGTGGGGTGCTACTGCAAATGGTATTGTGTTTTAATTTCATATTTCCTACTTTGTTTCCTGCAACCTTACTATTAATTGCTTATTAGTTCCAGGAGTTTTTTGGTTGATTCTTTCAGATTTTCTACATAGACAATCATGTCATCTGTGAACAAAGATAGTTATATTTCTTCCATTCCAACCTATATAGCTTTTATTTCCTTTTCTTGTCTTACTGTTTTAACTAGAGCTTCCAATACAATGTTGAGAAGGAGTGGTGAAAGGAGATATCCTTGTTTTGTACCTGATCTTAGTGGGAAAGCTTTGAGTTTCTCACCGTTAACCATGATGTTAGCTGTAGGTTTTTTGTAGATATTCTTTCTCAAATTGAGGAAATTACCCCCTCTCTCTTCCTAGCTTACTGAGTTTTTATCATGAATGGTTGTTGGATTTTGTCAAATGCTTTTTCTGCATCTATTGATACGATAATGTAACTTAAGCTTGTTGATGTGATGGATTCCATTATTTAACTTTCAAATGTTGATCCAGCCTTGTATACTGGGTGCCCCTGGAGTTTTTAAGCCTCAGAGTTTTCCACACTGAGCCCCCAGCTCAGTTACATCAATTATAGTTCAAGTTTTCTCATCCTGGAAATTTTTTTTGCCATTATTTTGGTAGTGGTTATATACATTGAATTGTACACTTAAAATTGATGAGGGCTTTTGTAAATTGTACTTCAATAAGCTTGAGTTTGAAAAAAAACCAAACAAAACAAAACAGAAAACTATCCGAGAAATCTGGAGAATGCAGAAATGAAAAGAAAATTTCAAGTTATTCTTAGCTCCATGATCTACCAGTTTGGGTATGATTTATATACACACCAAGATTAATTTTTAAAAAATAAAAAATTCCCTCAAATGAATAATTCTTATTTGTACTCCTTTACTTAAATATAAATATATATATGCTTCTTCTCGGTCATCTGGGTTCATATAGAAATCTAAATACTGATGCCACCCAATGTCAACAATTTTAGTATAAATTTTAGTATAATTGTACTATGATAAAGTTGTTCAATGGCCAAGCCAAAAAAAATAAATAAATAAAGGTGAGATATTTATGTTCCTTCCTGATTTAAAAAATGGAATTATCTTATATTCCTTTCCAATTTGAATTAAACATGCAATACTAAATTATGCAGAAAAGGAAAAACATTTCCCTTTCAATCTCTTCAATTAGAAAATTACTGCAATAATACCATGGTTAAGAGTATAGATCTCAGAGCCAAATATCTGGGTTCGAACTTACTTCTATGGCTTATAAGCTGTGTGACCAAGCGCAAATTCCTTAAATTTGCTGTATGTCAGCTTCTTTACCTGCAAAATTGATATAGTGCTTATCTCATAGGGTTGTCATATTGGCTAAATGAATTAACACTGTAAAACACTTGAAATTGTTCCTATTACATAGTAAGCATTAAACAAATGTAGCTACTATTATTCCTTACTATCTTCCACTGTCTTTGGACAATTAAAAGTGTAGTCATTAAAAATCCAAGAATAAAAATAAATAGAAATGCAAAGAAATACTGTGATAAAAGTGGCTGTGACAGAGACAAAATCTACTATTTTGAGGTAAGTTATTCAACTCTCAATGTTACATTTATTCTTCTGCATGTTTCAACTTTCTTTCTGGCATATAAATATTCACATTTTAATATTCTTCACTGTCTTATATTTTTAAAGTTTTCTTTTAAAGTATATCCTAGAGACTTGGATATATCAGGGTACAATTTTCATAAATAGAACAGTTCTGCCTCATTAGTTTGAATAGAATGAAAAATATTTGAATCACAAGTAGGAGGTTTGAAAATCATCTACTAAACTTCTGTAACTACTAATAAGTTTTTTCTTCATGAAGACAGAATCTTAAAGACATAAAAAATTTCTGGCTTGGACTCAAAAGGTTCAAGAAAACTGTGTTAGTATAGAAAACAATGGTTCTTAGACTTGTCTTGCAATCACATCATCTTACCCAAAGAGAAAGATATAAATGAACTCAAATTGTCTTTTATTTTTTAAATTTTGGGAGCAATACATACATACTTTCTGATATTTCTAATAGTAGAGATAATATTTCTATATGCTGCATATTAAAGTGCTCTGGAACTAGAAAAAAATAACTTCTAAAAATGATAACAGGGCTTCCCTGGTGGCACAGTGGTTAAGAATCTGCCTGCCAATTCAGGGGACATGGGTTTGAGCCCTGGTCCGGGAAGATCCCACATGCTGCGGAGCAACTAAGCCCATGCACCACAACTACTGAGCCTGTGCTCTAGAGCCCGCATGCCACAACTACTGAGCCTGTGTGCCACAACTACTGAAGCCTGCGTGCCTAGAGCCCGTGCTCTGCAACAAGACAAGCCACCGCAATGAGAAGCCTGCACACTACGACAAAGAGTAGTCCCCACTCCCCACAAATAGAGAAAGCCTGCGCGCAGCAACGAAGACCCAACGTAGCCAAAAATAAATAAATAAAATAAATAAATTTATTTTAAAAATGATAACAGATTGGATTCTGGGATATAACTTTGAAATACAGGGATTAGTTATTTCATATCATCACCACAGCATAATGAAATTTTGAAATTATTTTGTTTCCACAGTATCTCATGAATACCAGGAAATAAAGACTTTACCCCCACCCACACAGAAAGATATAAACAGTGAGATGGAATGATAGAAGTGAGGAAACGAGAACAAAATGACACGTAAACCCTTACAAAAAATGATAAGCAAAAATTTTTGTAGTCAATCTATCAGTTCGCATTTGTATAATTAAAGATTTTAATGCCACAGATTAGGACATCATTTGGAGATATATATATATATATATAAGCGATATATATATAAATAGGAGATACATACATAGGTGATATAAAATATATATATGATATCTATATCATATATATATAGGAAACATATATATGCCCTGAACCATCCATCAGGATCTCAAGACCATACTGATATGATGAATTTCATCCATATTGATCAGTGAATTTCACAGACATAGAAGTCACAAGAGTGGAAAGGGGTTTTGGCATTCATTTTCGATGCTCTTAAATTCTACTTCTTTTTCATTCTATTGCCTATTATTTTTGTAATGGCTGGCATTCTTAAGTGATTTTGTGACCTTTCACTTAAAAAAAAAGATATCTGCTCTCCATCTTCAGGTTTAGATAATCCAATGTTTAAATGATATAAAATATAAACCAGAAAGTTCCTATTCCAGTTGATCACTGAATCCAAAGGAAATAAATACTAGTGACACTATATAGCACACTGTACTAACTTGTGCAAGGCTTATTTTTCCAAAAGGGTCATATATCCAGAATATAGCTTAGAAATATGAAAATATTTTTAAAGCTTCTGAGCATTTGAAATCAATGTCATACATTCAATATCCTTAACATAAAGAAAATCCTCTCAGACTATCACTCATAACATTTCTTTTTTCTTTAAATATTTTTCTATAATATTTGGTTTTCAGATCATTTTAGTTAGGAATTTTAGGAAAGCATGAAGCTGAAGCTCAAAAATCAGCATGCTGATGATCGTCAGAAATAATAACTGCTAAACTGAAAGTGCATGAGATATCAGAAAACAATTTTAATATTTTGAGAAAAAAACTATAGAAGAGCAATATGGGTAAACTTTGGATGGGGATAATGAGTCACGTGTACTCCACCCCCCACCAACCGACCTCCCCAGGTTATGGCTGCCTTTTGGCAATGCTTTTAACAACAGTAAAATAATTGATGCACATCTTTATAACCTTCATTTTTTATAAACAGTTCATAATTAATTTTGATATGTTTTTGAAGTCATCATAGTATTGTTGAAATGCCTCTTAGAAAGATTTTTTTAAATCTAAGACTTTGGTAATTAAAGGGTAAATTTGAATTAGCTAGACAATTCACTTGGCCTAGAGTGGAAGCACTCCCTTCCTTGTGGGTTTGATATTATAGAACATTTCATGTTGCCTGGTTATTGCTGAGAAATGATGTATATGATAATATCATTACATGTGTTAGATACAGTGCACTAAAGGAGTATTTTAGGAAATAGCACCATGGCTGGAAGCAATGTCAGCAGCTTAGAAATACTTTAATCCTCATATCTTTGTCTTCCACACAAAGCAAACAAAAATATCAAAGCCTTTAAAAATTATTCTTTGTGTGTGTTTGCCAAATGGCATGTTGTTTGTGTCCTTTGTTCTCTGATGCAGCCAATGCCATAGAATCATTTGATGATATTTCTCGATGCTGTCTAGTCCAACTCTCTCATTAGATAAATGAGGGAAAAGATCCAGAGAACTCAGGATACGTTTCCATACACTTATCAACTCTGGATAGAGCCCAAATTTAACTTTCTTCATTTCCAGCTTTTTTTTTTTTTTTTTTCTATTTTACTATGACTCTAAGTAAAAGTAGAACCTTTAAAGAGACATATCCAGTTGATATGCGTCCACAGGGCTGAGATACCCTAGAAACAGATTCTTTGCTTCCCCTGGGATAAAAGCTTTCTTCCTTTGATCTGAATTAAGTCCTTTTCACCTACTCCAAACTAGACTAGACTTGACTTCTTGGTTTTATTCTATTCAAAGCTGCATATCTTAAGCTACATTACTAGCCAGAGTTCTTAGTGATTTCTTTATCTGCCCAGGACCAGAGTTGCTAGTTTAGGATGCAGAATCTCTTATAATAATATAGCTAGCAGCATCAGGCAGTTAATACGTGTCTTGAGTAATTTTCATGCATTAACACATTTAATCATCTCCTCTGGAACTATTATTACCCCCTTTTTAGCACATTAGGAAACTTAAGCATAGGGAGAGATTAAATAAATTGACCAAAATCACATCACTAGTATGAGGATAAACTTGGATTTGTATACAGGCAGGCAGGCTTCAAAAGCCACTCATTTTAACCACTACCCTAAACTACCATTCAAAGGCTTATGGCTGAATCTTTAATGATCCCACTACAGTTAGGAGGTAAATTTCTATGGGTTTTTTTTGTTTTTTTAAATTTAAATTTATTTATTTATTTTTGTCTGCGTTGGGTCTTCGTTGTTGCACGCGGGCTTTCTCTAGTTGCGGCGAGCAGGGGCTACTCTTTGTTGTGGTGCGTGGGCTTCTCATTGCGGTGGGTTCTACTGTTGCGGAGCATGGGCTCTAGGCGCACGGGCTTCAGTAGTTGTGGCTCGCGGGTTCTAGAGCGCAGGCTCAGTAGTTGTGGCGCATGGGCTTAGTTGCTCCGCGGCATGTGGGATCTTCCTGGACCAGGGCTCGAACCCGTGTCCCCTGCATTGGCAGGCAGATTCTCAACCACTGCTCCACCAGGGAAGCCCGAGAAGTCATTTTTATGTGAGTAAAGTCCTTGTCTATTTTTCTCTCCAGTCAGCTGTTGATTCATTTGATCAGTACTGGAAAAATTAGCAATAACTAAAATGGACAAAAACCCACTCTAGCAGAGCCCAACATACAGAAACAACAAAACAAATAAGCATGCATGCCAGGTGGTAAGAAGTACCACAAAGGAGAGAGTCAATTTTACTCGAGGAATCAGGAAAGCCGTATCTGTATTTGAGATATCCTAGTTACTTAATAATTCTTGGCTAAATGACTGTATTAGTAACAGTGTCTGATATTTACTACAACTCCGACCTACCAATTACATTAGTCTTATATAGCCCTGTTTTGGCCACAGAAAGGAGATCACACTGACCTGCTTGCCTTTACATGTAGTGCCTTGCTCTCCTTGAACTAGCTGGAATCACCTTCTCTCGGGGCAAACCCTATCATCTAGTGCTGCTGACATATGGTCCTATGATCACATCCTGCCACCAGGCCTTCAGTTTTGAGCCAGTTATCTTTAAAACCCCAGTTCTCTGATGGTCCACCTACCCTTTCAGCTTCTTTCTGTTGTGTCATAGTAGGTGGGGAGGTGGCCCATAGGAGGCTCCAAATCACCCATATACAAAAAAAAAAAAAAAAAAAAAGCCATGTCAGCAATTGTGAAGAAAAACGAAGGAATTTGTGCTATATCCTGATAAAGATTTGGGTTACACAAGTGTATGCATTTCTCAAAATTTAGTAAGTATCCACTTAAAATCTATGAACTTCATTGTGCATGACTGCTACCGCAAAAGAAATATGAACTTCAAACAAATAAGGATATTTATGTTGAAATATTTAGGGGAGAATTGTACAGAAGTCAACAAACAAATGGGCTGATGGTTGGATAAAGTAATGAACAGATGATAAATACAGTCAAATGTTAATGATACAATCCATGGAGGAGGTATGTAGGTGCTTAATAAAACTCTTTCAATTTTGCCCTAAATTTGAAAATTTTCATAATAAAATGTTGGAGGGGTTGCTAAGCCACAGAGAGCCAGTATATTATCCCAGGGATAATTAATTGAATATTTTTTACATATAACATTGCATATATTTAAGGTATACACATGTTACTTTGATACATTTATATATTGTAATATGATTGCCATTACAGTGATATTTATCACATTACATGATTAGAGTACAATACTGTTGTCTATATCAGGGATTTTTAACTTAAAATAACTGTACCCTAAGGGGTTTACGGCTAGAATTCAGGAGGTCTGTACACTTGGATTAGAAAAAATCCTACATCTTTATTTTCACAAATATCCAACTGCAATTTGGCATTTTCTTTGGTTATGAATTTAGGCAACATCCTATAGTAGCTTTAACAGTACCTATGAGTTTTCACCAAGAGATTTAATTTTTACATTACATTAAAATTATTTCACATAACTAGAATTATTGTTTATACCCATCATTATTTTGAAATTACAGAGATTTTTAGATTCTCTACTAGTTCTTATTATTTAATGTCTTAATAAAAGCAAATATAGGACTTCCCTGGTGGCACAGTGGTTAAGAATCCGCCTGCCAATGTAGGGGACCCGGGTTCAAGCCCTGGTCCAGGAAGATCCCACATGCTGTGGAGCAACTAAGCCCGTGCGCCACAACTACTGAAGCCTGCGCACCTAGAGCCCGCGTTCCGCAACAAGGGAAGCCACCGCAATGAGAAGCCCGCTCACCACGACGAAGAGTAGCCCCACTCGCTGCAACTAGAGAAAGCCCGCATGCAGCAACGAAGACCCAACGCATCCAAAAAATAAAGAAAGAAATTTTTTAAAAAAGCAAATATGTTACAATATCACAATATGCTTTAAATTATTTTGACAACAGTAGTTTAAAATATAATTGATTTCCTTGGTAATCCCATATATTTTATAGATTTAAAAACATTATTTTGAGAAGGAGCTCACTGGCACCAGACTGTCTCTGTGACACAAAAATGTTTAAGACCCTCTGACATCTTCTTCCATGCTCTGCTACGCTTTTCAGGATGTGGCAAATGTGGCACCATATAGGATGTGGGGCTTGTATGGAAGCTTTGCAGCATCCCCCAGTCTAGGCCTGGAAATGATGATCCCAAGCCCTAAAGACACGTTACATTATTGTTCAAACTCAAGTTGTAGAACTAGTCAAAGATCTTTTCACTTTATCACTTATGTCTCTCTCTTCCTCATGCAGTACTTGAGGGACAAACTTGTACTAAAAAAAAAAAAAATTTCTTTTTACCTGGAAGTCAAATTTAACTAGGTATCCTGTATTTTATCTGGCCACTTTGGTCATGGGACCCAGAAGTATTCCCATGGACATTTAAATCAAATATACAAACCCCAGCAGGTGACATGTAACTAGGACTGGGCGAGTTTCAATCTGGTAATTGAAAACCGGGAACTGCCACCAGCTAGGTGCACTGGTTAGCACCGATCACTATTTCCTTAAATTCACAGTTGCTCCATCATGTGGATTCACTGTGGATTGACGATTTTGTACCTTACTCATTGCATTATGATAGGGCTTTACTGTTGCTCATTTCTTTATAATCATTGTCTCATTTAAACCTCACAAGATCAAGGCGAGTGGGCATGTTTCCCCCAGTTTAGAGAGGTCAATAAACTTGTCCTAATTCACACACCTATTCATTGTCAGAGGCAAGGATTTAACCAGATTTCAGTCTGGTTCATGCTTTTCCACATACTATGATGTTTCTCATGTTAAGTCAGAAAATGTCAGAAGCAGAGCACATTATGCTAGGTGCATTAGAGAATTTCATATTTTAATGGAGCAAAATAATAGGGCAGAGTTTAAGAATATTTACAAATGTGTAGTCCTGCTGGAACTAAAAAATATTTTAAATAAAACTGTCTCTTTTGTTTAAACATCAAAACAGATTGTATTGAAAAAGCAACATTTTTCCCCCTAGCATTAGAAAATGCTATGAGAGATGTGATAAAAATCAACAAAGATAAAAATGTGTACAATTTTGTTTTTAAATTAAGTGTGTTTAAAACATCGAAAATCCCAACATAACAACAGTGGATGGAAAATCCTAATATTTGGCATGCAAAATAATGACAGAGCAGAAGCAGTGATTATAATTCGAGAAAAGCAAATAATACACAAAAAGTAAGTAAATGCAGATTATGGTATTTAACCAATGAAAACATAGCTGAATGGTTGCACATGTAACGTCTTCCTTGTACGTTAGAAAATATAAATATGAGCTATATCTTCTTTTATGAATGTCCTTGAGGAAAACCAAAACTGTTGGTGACCTTAAAGGGGATGAGAGAATATAAAAACAAAGTGTAATTATGCTTGCTGAGTAGAAGGACAATTACTCTGCACTTTTAGTTGTATCATGCTATTATAGTAAACACTCTACTTTTATTTAGAAAGGAAAAAATCTCTAGAGACTAAAGGAGCCTTTCAACAAAGATACTTTGCAATTCCAGACAAGTACCAAAGGAGTTTCCTTACTGTGTACAACATAACTGCTTTTGTAAAGATTGGCTATTGATTGAAAGGTGTGTGTGAGTAAAGGGGTGTGTGTGTGTGTGTGTGTGTGTGTGTGTGTGAATTAAATCATATTTTAAATAAATTAGTGGAGGTCTTTTTAAGAACCACTTATTATATCTGTTCAAAAGTATATTACTGCTTTATAATGTGAATAAACAACTAATAATTTGGCCCTACAGATTTTGGATTTTAAAAACTGCCTTTTAAAGTGCAAGACAACTCTTTATACCAACACAAACATTTGTAGTATTGTTTTCCTTTTTGATAATTCATGTATGTCCTTTGTGTAGCATATATTTTAATGTGTACATACTCATCATTATATAACAAAAGATTAGAATAAAACCATTAAGGCAGTTCATGAAATGGGGCAAACTATATTTATATATTACAACTATATGAATAACTACTATTGTTGTAGTTATATAGCATTTGTTATAGAGGTGTGAATAAACAACCAGATGGCCTTTTTTTTTTTAATGTATAGCACACCCTCCCCCAATTCTGAATAGTAGAATTTTCATAGCAGTTGTTTCTGTATTTGTTTTGCTAAGTTGACTCTGGATATGCCAAGTATTTTCTTAGGTGCTAGATAAGGACAAAGCCAAACAAAAGATTCAAAATGAAAAAAAGGCAATGCACCAACTTATTGATTTTTCTCCATGACATCAAATAATGTATTTCGCCTATATCATGTTCTATGAAATGACTCCTCAGGATGCTCTTCCTTCGCTTCTGACGCCTCTGACTGGGTGAGCACCTCTTCCTCAAAATACTATCATCCCAACAACTGGCCTGTGTGAAACATGAGAGAGAGAGCCTGAAAAACCATAGGTAGTTTATGTAATGCAGCCCTTATACATCTGACTCCTGTTAATGCTGATTGGTATACCTGGCTCTTCACTTTTGCATTCTGTGACTTGGACTCTGAAAATTTAAATTATAGATTAATGTAAAAATTCTCAAGACAGGTTACACATTGGAATCACAAGAAACACATCTGCCTGAGTTGCTCTCTGACATACAAAAGAGAAAAGCCAGGTATGGGGCCCTGGTTATAAAGCTCTACAGATGTACTCAGTGTGTGCTCATGATTGAAAGATAGCTCTAGATGTATTTTTTGGTTCCCTTTCCTCTTTTCTTTTCCTCTCCCCTGACGTCTGGCCTTTAACTTTAGATATAGACCCTATGTCAAATATCCCTGAGTTTAGATGGGTAAACTATTTACTTGTTTGGGCCTTGTTAACTTAACTAGTTAATTTATTGGGTTTTAGTTTCTATTTTCTCTCCATGGCCCACATCTGTATGTTGTTCTCCCAAAGCCTAGTTTCCATGCTCAAAGAAAAAAAGCTTTCATTCTGCAGGATATTTTGTTGCATCACAAAATAAAATAATACCCTGGATGTTCTATCATCTCAAAAGTAGGAAAACAAACAAACAAAAGCTTGATATTTGTCTTGAGGGTTTGTTGTTGTTATTTTAATTATTTATAATTAAGCATTCTATAAATACGCAAGAATCTCACAGACAGTATCTTAAAAATCAAATTCTAGCTATCAATCCTTTCAGCCAGTGGGCATGGCAATATTGCTAAGTAATGGTAGGTATCATTTAAACATATGAAGGATTTTAGTGATAGTTTCAGGTAGAAGTTTTGAGTCAGAATGCTTGCGGCTGGCAAAAGAACTACTATGCTATTCAGGTGTGACCCTAACACCTTTAAATCCCAAGGCCTGGCTCACATTATTGAATCATTGTTCCAAAGGCATAAAGGCATTCAACATTAAAAGCATTAATATTTTATTTTTTGCCTCCCAGTTAAAGCATTTCTCCTACCACTGTGCATCATAAAGTCATGCTGATAAAGGGTGGACAGGTGTAGGCATATTATTCGGATCACTTATTCCTAGTTAATTACCTTTACGGTTCAAATACCAAGTGATAATAGGAAAGCGTGATAAACAGCTCTCCATTAAAATGCTTGGATTACTATAAAAAATGACTTGCTTTCTGCCAGCCAATTCTCAGCAAATTATTTACCCCCATAGTATGTTGTCTCCAAAACAAGACACATCAATAGATATTTTTCCCCTATCAGAGGGATATGTGATAGTGCCTCAGGCTAGTTAGGACATGCCAATAAAATATTTGCTACAACAAGCATTTTAATGTGTAATTTACTTTTAATTGTTCATTTATTTAGGAAAATAAGTTTAAGATTAAATTCCTACATGCCTTTTACTTTAAATTAATGTATTATAAAGGTATAGAGAACATGTCTGTCCAGTAAAATTTATTAATATTGATAAAAATGCTATATTTGTTGTGTCGATACATTTTTAAAAATTTTCATAATGGTTTCCACGTGACTAGAATTAGGGTTAATCATAGCATGTGTAAAGTCCTAAAGAATTAGAATGGTCTTCTTGAAAAAAGGACACTAATCAATTTCTGAGAATTTTGAAGGACAAGATATGAGTTGTCTTGTGGTAGGCAGAATAGTGGCCCCTCAAATATATCCATGTCCTCATCCCCAGAATCTGTCAATATGTCACGTTACATGGGAGAGGGGAATTAAGGTTGTTAATCAGCTGACCTTAAGACAGGGAGATTAGCCTGTATTATCCAGGTGAGCCCAATGGCATCACAAAGGTCTTTAGAAGTGAAATTGGAAGGCAGGAGAGGAGAGCTATAAAGGGAGATATTAGGGATCAGAGAGGTGTGACACAGTTGCCTTGGAAAATTCAGGAAAGGAAACATAGGACAAGAAATATGTATTGTCTCTAAAAGCTGGAAAAGGGAAAGAAATATATTCTCTTCTTGAGCCTCCAGAAGGAACACAGCCCTGCTAAAACCTTGATTTTTAGCCCAATGAAACTTGCGCCACACTTGATTACAGAACTGTAAGACCGTACATTTTTATTGTTTATGAACTGACAAGTTTGTAATAATTTGTTAAAGAATGCAGGTATGTTACTTTCTAAAAAGATATCATTATTCTCCTTTCTATTAGCCACTGAGTTGGAAATACAGGCATACCTCAGATATATTGGGTTCAGTTCCAAACCATCACAATAAAGCAAATATTGCAATAAAGCAAGTCACATGAATTTTTTGGTATCCCAGCACATATAAAAGTTATGTTTACACTATACTACAGTCTATTAAGTGTGCAATAGCATTATGTCTAAAAAAACAATATACATACCTTAATTTTAACATACTTTATTGCTAAAAAATGCTAACCATCACCTGAGCCTTGAGTGAGTCATAATTTTTTTGCAGTAGTAACATCAAAAGATCACTGATCACAGATCACCATAACAAATAAAATAATAATGAAAAAGTTTCAAATATTGGGAGAATTACCAAAATGTGACACAGAGACACGAAGTAAGCAAATGCTATTGGAAAAATGGTGCCAACAGACTTGCTCAACAGAGGGTTACCACAAACCTTCAATTTGTAAAATACACAGTATCTGTGAAGCAAAATAAAGCAAAGTGCAGTAGAACAAAGTACAATTAAATGAGATATGCCTGAATGTCCAAGGTGAGCAGAGGACAAACTGGGTCCTTAAATAAGTGAGAGTTACTAGAATAGGGCATAGCTCTTTGAGATGAGCAATAAGCTATATTTTACAAGTGTTTTTAAAAAAGCATCAGAGATTTCACTTCTGAGTAGTATATAAAAATTCTCAAGAAACAATTACTCCCATTTTAACAGTGCAAGCAAACTGAATAAATTAGACATACATAATTCTTAAGCCTGTAGGAGAGCTGAAGATGCAAATAAATCCAAATAGACTAAATTCCAGAAAGCTCTTAGAAAAGAAGAGGTACACATCTGCTTTCACCTTGATGGAGCAGTGGGAGGAGAAGAAATCTTCCATAAAGGGAGTTAAGGAAAAACTAGCCAGTTTTTAAACAAACTTTTAATGGGTGTGAGTGGGATAACAGGATGGATTAGAATCCTGCAGTGCTCCAGCGGCAGAGTGAGCCTGCCCTGACCTGCCAAACCTTTCCTACAAACTTTCACAGTGCACTACTACTCCCCAGAGCAAGGAAGGAGACCTGAGAGAGAGAATCCCTGAGGTGTTCAAGCAGCAGTCATCTGAAGGCTGAACTTAGAGCCAGAGAAATGAGAGAATTCACTCCAAGACAATGCAAATCTTTATCAAGTGCACTGCAGCTGACTTCCACAAACTGACAGCAGGGAGGGCACTGGTTAAAAATTCTCTCAAGGCACCAGAGGCCTTGTGAGGCAGAACACCAGCTGCTGAAGGCTGAGGGCAGGGCAGGAGAGCTGGAGAATCCCACTGAGTCTACCTCAGTAGCCCTCTGGAGATCGGGGATGGGCAGCAGGGCTGAGAGAGATAACCTGATGGTGTAGAAAGTTTCTGATAAGTAGTGGCAAGCAAAGAGAAACTTAAAGGAACTAGAAATCCGGCAACAAAGCCACAAAACAGAGAGTGATCTCTCCCCATTTGGAAAGATGGTAGTCAGCCTGAAAAGCATAACAAAAAGTCCATTGTCTTACCATTGTTCAGATCACAAATGTTGCTGAAATAAAATTCATGATCCCTGACTCGAAATATTGAAAGCCAGTGATGAACTGAATCTAACTAAAGTTGACACAAAGTTCAAACCCCACTCAATAACTGATTAAGTTGAATTTGTTGTCCCATCTATTGATTCAAGAGAAGAGGCATATCCAATGTTGGGGTTAAATAGTATTATTTCAGTCTGTATTGTCCTTTCATGCACAATGTCTGGCATACAATAAGGAATTCTATACAACAAGAATAAAAAAAAATGACCTGTGATCAAGAGAGGAAATATTCCATATAAGCAGACACAAAGATGGCCCAAATGCTAGAATTGGTAATCAATGACTTTAAAATAACTAGAATAAGTAGGCTAAAGGATATAATGCCAAAGGAGAGCAACATGTGTGAACAAGTGTAGAAATTCACTAAAGCCAGGAAAACTATAAATTATCAACATTTACAAGAAATGGAAGATAATAAGGAAATGTATAATACCATGAACAAAGAATTCATGCAATGAACTTAACAACAGACTCTATGCGGCTGAGAAAAAGACGGGTTATTCTGAAGGAAAACAGAAGACATTATCCAAATCAAATACAAAATCTAAAAATAAATGGAACGGAGCATCCAATATCTGTCGCACAATATTCATGTTCTTGGAATCCCAGAAAAGTATAGATAAGAATGTAACAGAAGGAATATCAGAAGAGGTTGTTACTAAGAACTTTCCAAAAGTGATTAAATATATTTACCCACAGATTCAAGAAGGTCAGCAAACCTCAAATGGGATAAATACAAAGAAAGCACAGCTAGGTATATAATCATAAAACTGCTGAAAACAAAATACAGAGAATATTTTAGAGCAGAAAAGAAAAAAGACACATACATACATACAGTGGAATGATAAGGATTATGCCACACTTTTTATCATAAATAGTAAAGGCTGGAGGAAATGGAATGGTATATTCAAAGTCTTAAGATTTAAAAATAAAAAGAAAGAAAAAAGGGGTTTAGTAAGGATAATATTCAGAGAAAAAAAATAAGGGATTCCTCTCTGGCAAACTTGCAGCATAGAAAATGCTAAAATAAATTCTTTAGTCTGAAAGGAAATGTACTTGATGGAAGTCCAGATTTGGAGAAGGAATGAAGAACATTAAGAAAGGGTAAACATATGGATACATTTCAAAAATTTTAATTATCTTTATTTTACTTATAATAAGAAGAATGAAATAATGCAGGTTAGAGCAAAAAAACAATCAGATAGAAATGGACAAACAATAGAGAACATCAATAAAGCCAAAAGTTAGTTCTCTGAAAAGATCAAAATAACTGATAACCCCCTAACAAAACTGATTTACAAGATAAAAGAGGCAACAAAAACTATCAATATCAGATACAGAAGAAAAGAAATCACTACAGATCCTGAAGATACTAAAAAGATAATGGGGGATATTATGATAGTATGTCAATAAATTCAACAACTTAGATAAAATGAACAAATTCCTTAGAATATAACTTCCCAAAACTGATATGAGATGGAATAAAAATCTGAGTATCTATATATGTTATAAAAACTGAATTCATAACTAAAATCCTTTATATGAAGAAAAACTGATGCCCAGAAAGCTTTACCAGCGAATTCTAACAGTAAAGAAATCTTGTACAAATGGTCAGAAAGTACAGGAGTAGTGAACACTTCCCAACTCATTCTAGAAGGCCTGCATGATCTTGACATCAAAACCTGACACTTCGGCACTTCCCTGGTGGCGCAGTGGTAAAGAATCCGCCTGCCAATGCAGGGGACATGGGTTCAATCCCTGGTCCGGGAAGATCCCACATGCCATGGAGCAATGAAGCCCGTGCGTCACAACTACAGAGCCTGTGCTCTAGAGCCCGTGAGCCACAACTACTGAGCCCGTGTGCCACAACTACTGAAGCCTGCATGCCTAGAGCCCGTGCTCCACAACGAGAAGCCCACGCACTGCAACAAAGAGTAGCCCCCACTCGCCACAACTAGAGAAAGCCTGGGCGCAGCAACAAAGACCCAAAACAGCCCAAAATAAATATAATAAATAAATTTATTTTAAAAAACCCCCTGACTTTTCTACATCTGGAATAGTATTTATCCAAGAGAAACTAAAACATATGTCCACAAAAAGACTAATACAAGAATGTTCCTAGGAGCTTTATTCATAATAAACAAAAAATAACCCAACTGTCCATCAGCGGGTGAATGTATGAAAAAAATGTGATACATTCATTCATAGACTACTACTCAGCAACTAAAAGGAATTAAGTACTCATTCAAACAATAACATGGATGATAATTACAGACATCATGTTAAGCAAAAGAAGCCAGACATTTAAAAAAGGGCATACCCTATTATTTTATTATACGAAGCTCTAATACATGCAGAACTAATCTGTGGTGATACAAATCAAAGTTTTTGATACCAGGAGTGGGGAGCAATGAATGCAGGGTCTTCCTGGAAAGGATGTGAAGACACTTTATGTACTAATTGAAATGTTTCATTTCTTTGGGTGGGTGTATAAAATTTCTAAACTTATCAAACTGAACAGGCAAAATCTGTGCATATTTATTGTATATCAATTTTATCTCAATTTGAAAAAAGCCTTGCAAAAAATAAACAGAAGCAGCAGGACTCCTGGGCTGATATAAACCTGAACTATGGGGTCCTTGAAACTGGGCAGAAGGGCAGAAAATAAAATTAATTCTTTTTGGCAAACCTCCATTGGTGTTTTATAACTATATTAGAATTTATCAACGACTGAATATAGAATGTGTATAAGTGTATAAGTCCCAAGTTTAAATGGATGACTTTCCTAGATTTCTTTTTTAACTCACTTTATTGAGGTATGATTGACATACAGAAAGCTATGCATATTTAATGCATACAACTTAATAAATTTGAAGATAAGTATAAATGTGTGAAACCATCACCACAATCTATGCTATTAATATATCCATCACTACAAGTTTCTTCCTGCCCTCTTCATTTATTATTATTTTTTGTGTGATTAAAAACACTTAAGTATAGAATACTCATTAGCTTTGAGCGTTAAGAAAGGCTTCCGATAAGAGGATTAACCAAGATGGCGGAGTAGAAGGACATGCTCTCACTCCCTCTTGCGAGAACACCAGAATCACAACTGGCTGCTGGACAATCATCGACAGGAAGACACTGGACTTCACCAAGGAGGATACCCCACGTCCAAGGATAGAGGAGAAGCCACAGTGAGACGGTAGGAGGGGCGCAATCAGAGTAAAATCAAATCCCATAACTGCTGGGTGGGTGACTCACAGACTGGTGAGCACTTATACCACAGAAGTCCACCCACTGGAGTGAACATTCTGAGCCCCACGTCAGGCTTCCCAACCTGGGGGTCCGGCAACGGGAGGAGGAATTCATAGAGAATCAGACTTTGAAGCCTAGTGGGAATTGATTGCAGGACTTCGACAGGACTGGGGGAAACAGAGACCCCACTCTTGGAGGGCGTACACAAAATAGTGTGTGCATTGGGACCCAGGGGAAGGAGCAGTGACCCTGGGGGAGACTGAACCAGACATAACTGCTGGTGTTGGGGGGTCTCCTGCAGAGGCGGGGGCTGGCTCTGCTTCACCATGGGGACAAGGACACTGGCAGCGGAGGTTCTGGGAAGTACTCCTTGGCGTGAGCCCTCCCAGAGTCTGCCATTAGCCCCACCAAAGAGCCGGGGTAGGCTCCAGTGTTGGGTTGCCTCAGGCAAAACAACCAACAGGGAGGGAACCCAGCCCCACCCAGCAACAGTCAAGTGGATTAAAGTTTTACAGAGCTCTGACCGCCACAGCAACAGTCAGCTCTACCCACCTCCAGAGCCTCCCATCAAGCCTCTTAGATAGCCTCAACCACCAGAGGGCAGACAGCAGAAGCAAGAAAAACTACAGTCCTGCAGCTTGTGGAACAGAAACCAAATTTACAGAAAGATAGACAAGATGAAAAGGCAGAGGGCTATATACCAGATAAAGGAACAAGAAAAAACCCCAGAAAAACAACTAAATGAAGTGGAGATAGGCAACCTTCCAGAAAAAGAATTCAGAATAATGATAGTGAAGATGATCCAGGACCTTGGAATAAGAATGGAGGCAAAGATTGAGAAGATGCAAGAAATGATTAACAAAGACCTAGAAGAATTAAAGAACAAACAAACAGAGATGACCAATACAATAACTGAAATGAAAACTACACTAGAAGGAATCAATAGTAGAATAACTGAGGCAGAAGAACGGATAAGTGACCTGGAAGACAGAATGGTGGAATTCACTGCTGCAGAACAGACTAAAGAAAAAAGAATGAAAAGAAATGAAGACAGCCTAAGAGACCTCTGGGACAACATTAAACGCAACAACATTCGTATTATAGGGGTCCCAGAAGGAGAAGAGAGAGAGAAAGGACCAGAGAAAATATTTGAAGAGATTATAGTCGAAAACTTCCCTAACATGGGAAAGGAAATAGCCACCCAAGTCCAGGAAGCGCAGAGAGTCCCATACAGGATAAACCCAAGGAGAAGCACGCCGAGACACATAGTAATCAAAGTGGCAAAAATTAAAGAAAAAGAAAAATTATTCAAAGCAGCAAGGGAAAAACGACAAATAACATACAAGGGAACTCCCATAAGGTTAACAGCTGATTTCTCAGCAGAAACTCTACAAGCCAGAAGGGGGTGGCATGATATACTTAAAGTGATGAAAGGGAAGAACCTACAACCAAGATTACTCTACCCGGCAAGGATCTCATTTAGATTTGATGGAGAAATCAAAAGCTTTACAGACAAGCAAAAGCTAAGAGAATTCAGCACCACCAAACCAGCTCTACAACAAATGTTAAAGGAACTTCTCTAAGTGGGGAACACAAGAGAAGAAAAGGACCTACAAAAACAAACCCAAAACAATTAAGAAAATGGTCATAGGAACATACATATCGATAATTACCTTAAACGTGAATGGATTAAATGCTCCAGCCAAAAGACACAGGCTTGCTGAATGGATACAAAAACAAGACCCATATATATGCTGTCTACAAGAGACCCACTTCAGACCTAGGGACACATACAGACTGAAAGTGAGGGGATGGAAAAAGATATTCCATGCAAATGGAAATCAAAAGAAAGCTGGAGTAGCTATACTCATATCAGATAAAATAGACTTTAAAATAAAGAATGTTACAAGAGACAAGGAAGGACACTACATAATGATCAAGGGATCAATCCAAGAAGAAGATATAACAATTATAAATATATATGCACCCAACATAGGAGCACCTCATTACATAAGGCAATTGCTAACAGCTATAAAAGAGGAAATTGATAGTAACACAATAATAGTGGGGGACTTTAACACCTCACTTACACCAATGGACAGATCATCCAAAATGAAAATAAATAAGGAAACAGAAGCTTTAAATGACACAATAGACCAGATAGATTTAATTGATATTTATAGGACATTCCATCCAAAAACAGCAGATTACACGTTCTTCTCAAGTGCGCACGGAACATTCTCCAGGATAGATCACATCTTGGGTCACAAATCAAGCCTCAGTAAATTCAAGAAAATTGAAATCATATCAAGCATCTTTTCTGACCACAACGCTATGAGATTAGAAATGAATTACAGGGGAAAAAGCGTAAAAAATACAAACACATGGAGGCTAAACAATACGTTACTAAATAACCAAGAGATCACTGAAGAAATCAAAGAGGAAATCAAAAAATACCTAGAGACAAATGACAATGAAAACACAACAACCCAAAACCTATGGGATGCTGCAAAAGCAGTTCTAAGAGGGAAGTTTATAGCTATACAAGCCTACCTAAAGAAACAAGAAAAATCTCAAGTAAACAATCTAACCTTACACCTAAAGAAACTAGAGAAAGAAGAACAAACAAAACCCAAAGTTAGCAGAAGGAAAGAAATCATAAAGATCAGATCAGAAATAAATGAAATAGAAACAAAGAAAACAATAGCAAAGATCAATAAAACTAAAAGCTGGTTCTTTGAGAAGATAAACAAAATTGATAAGCCATTAGCCAGACTCATCAAGAAAAAGAGGGAGAGGACTCAAATCAATAAAATCAGAAATGAAAAAGGAGAAGTTACAGCAGACACCGCAGAAATACAAAGCATCCTAAGAGACTACTACAAGCAACGTTATGCCAATAAAATGGACAACCTGGAAGAAATGGACAAATTCTTAGAAAGGTATAACCTTCCAAGACTGAACCAGGAAGAAGCAGAAAATATGAACAGACCAATCACAAGTAATGAAATTGAAACTGTGATTAAAAATCTTCCAACAAACAAAAGTCCAGGACCAGATGGCTTCACAGGTGAATTCTATCAAACATTTAGAGAAGAGCTAACACCTATCCTTCTCAAACTCTTCCAAAAAATTGCAGAGGAAGGAACACTCCCAAACTCATTCTATGAGGCCACCATCACCCTGATACCAAAACCAGACAAAGACACTACAAAAAAAGAAAATTACAGACCAATATCACTGATGAATATAGATGCAAAAATCCTCAACAAAATACTAGCAAACAGAATCCAACAACACATTAAAAGGATCATACACCACGATCAAGTGGGATTTATCCCAGGGATGCAAGGATTCTTCAATATACGCAAATCAATCAATGTGATACACCATATTAACAAATTGAAGAATAAAAACCATATGATCATCTCAATAGATGCAGAAAAAGCTTTTGACAAAATTCAACACCCATTTATGATAAAAACTCTCCAGAAAGTGGGCATAGAGGGAACTTACCTCAACATAATAAAGGCCATATATGACAAACCCACAGCAAACATCATTCTCAACGGTGAAAAACTGAAAGCATTTCCTCTAAGATCAGGAACGAGACAAGGATGTCCACTCTCACCACTATTATTCAACATAGTTCTGGAAGTCCTAGCCATGGCAATCAGAGAAGAAAAAGAAATAAAAGGAATACAAATTGGAAAAGAAGAAGTAAAACTGTCACTGTTTGCAGATGACATGATACTATACATAGAGAATCCTAAAACTGCCACCAGAAAACTGCTAGAGCTAATTAATGAATATGGTAAAGTTGCAGGATACAAAATTAATGCACAGAAATCTCTTGCATTCTTATACACTAATGGTGAAAAATCTGAAAGAGAAATGAAGGAAACACTCCCATTTACCATTGCAACAAAAAGAATAAAATACCTAGGAATAAACCTACCTAGGGAGACAAAAGACCTGTATGCAGAAAACTATAAGACACTGATGAAAGAAATTAAAGATGATACCAACAGATGGAGAGATATACCATGTTCTTGGATTGGAAGAATCAACATTGTGAAAGTGACTATACTACCCAAAGCAATCTACAGATTCAATGCAATCCCTATCAAATTACCAATGGCATTTTTTACGGAGCTAGAAAAAATCATCTTAAAATTTGTATGGAGACACAAAAGACCCCGAATAGCCAAAGCAGTCTTGAGGGAAAAAAACGGAGCTGGAGGAATCAGACTCCATGACTTCAGACTATACTACAAAGCTACAGTAATCAAGACAATATGGTACTGGCACAAAAACAGAAACATAGATCAATGGAACAAGATAGAAAGCCCAGAGATAAACCCACGCACCTATGGTCAACTAATCTATGACAAAGGAGGCAAAGATATACGATGGAGAAAAGACAGTCTCTTCAATAAGTGGTGCTGGGAAAACTGGACAGCTACATGTAAAAGAATGAAATTAGAATACTCCCTAACACCATACACAAAAATAAACTCAAAATGGATTACAGACCTAAATGTAAGACTGGACACTATAAAACTCTTAGAGGAAAACATAGGAAGAACACTCTTTGACATAAATCACAGCAAGATCTTTTTTGATCCACCTCCTAGAGTAATGGAAATAAAAACAAAAATAAACAAATGGGACCTAATGAAACTTAGAAGCTTTTGCACAGCAAAGGAAAGCATAAACAAGACGAAAAGACAACCCTCAGAATGGGAGAAAATATTTGCAAACGAATCAACGGACAAAGGATTAATCTCCAAAATATATAAACAGCTCATTCAGCTCAATATTAAAGAAACAAACAAGCCAATCCAAAAATGGGCAGAAGACCTAAATAGACATTTCTCCAAAGAAGACATACAGACGGCCATGAAGCACATGAAAAGATGCTCAACATCACTAATTATTAGAGAAATGCAAATCAAAACTACAATGAGGTATCACCTCACACCAGTTAGAATGGGCATCATCAGAAAATCTACAAACAACAAATGCTGGAGAGGGTGTGGAGAAAAGGGAACCCTCTTGCACTGTTGGTGGGAATGTAAATTGATACAGCCACTATGGAGAACAATATGGAGGTTCCTTAAAAAACTAAAAATAGAATTACCATATGACCCAGCAATCCCACTACTGGGCATATACCCAGAGAAAACCGTAATTCAAAAAGACACATGCACCCGAATGTTCATTGCAGCACTATTTACAATAGCCAGGTCATGGAAGCAACCTAAATGCCCATCAACAGACGAATGGATAAAGAAGTTGTGGTACATATATACAATGGAATATTACTCAGCCATAAAAAGGAACGAAATTGAGTCATTTGTTGAGACGTGGATGGATCTAGAGACTGTCATACAGAGTGAAGGAAGTCAGAAAGAGAAAAACAAATATCGTATATTAACGCATGTATGTGGAACCTAGAAAAATGGTACAGATGAGCCGGTTTGCAGGGCAGAAGTTGAGACACAGATGTAGAGAACAGACATATGGACACCAAGGGGGAAAACTGCGGTGGGGCGGGGATAGTGGTGTGCTGAACTGGGCGATTGGGATTGACATGTATACACTGATGTGTATAAAATGGATGACTAATAAGAACCTGCAGTATAAACAAACAAACAAAACAACTAATACTAAACTTTCATTGGGTTATTTGTATGGAAATATGTTAATATAAATGTTTCAGACATTACATGAAATTTCTAAAAATCTTATATGTTCTGGTATAATGTTATAAGTCATAATCCTAGTTATTACTTTAAAATGTATATCTCAGAAATAACTAATTTTCTTGTCAACTGCATTATTATGAACTTTCATCAAATCTTTAACCGTGGTCATTTTTAAGTCTTTTGTCATTTACAGACAGTTCTGGGTGTACTCTGATGTTTTTGTAAATATGTTCCTATAAAAGGGTTTCATCTTCAGGAAATTCATGGAAAAGACTCTGACAAGTACAGGTTTCTGGTACCTGACTGTATTGCTGAACTGAATGAATAAGCATTTCCAGAACTCTAATGAAAAACTGATGAGCTCATAAAAGTGCTAACAAAAGATCAAGATGAAAAAAAAAATTAATTACATGGGACTGAGTGAACTGATGAGGATGAGTATAATTTTTGTGACTTTCTGGTTGAATTTAAAAAAAGAAAAAATCCCACAAGAACTCAGAGGCAAAGAATATACAAATCAATTTTCACTGCAAAGTAAAGGAGCTGTTACAGTGGAGGATTACTGGACTGAATGTCAATATTATGACATAGTGTGAGTGTGTTTCATGTTTGGTAATTGCAATCATTGTTGCTTTTGTTGTGGTCATCCATGTACAATGCTTGGTGTCAGTCTATTTATCTCTTGTAAAAATAAAATACAGTGTGTGTGAAAAAAAAAAAAACAAAAAAACACTTAAGTATAATTTCAAATCAAGAAAAAAATTATGAGCCAAAAGCAATCACAAAACCCTTTTACTGCATTTGTCTCTGCAACAAATACTATTGTTGGCATTCCACAGGTGAAATCTAGAGACAATTTTAATTGTGACCTACACAGAGTATGAATTTTTGTTTTAAATTTATATAGGAACATGTATGTGCTCAAATTTAAAAAATATTAAAGTATACCAAAATCTATAAATTACAAAATGAATCTCTCCCTTTCTCAGTGATACTCTCCAAAATTTCACTTCCCAAGAGTCTGAAGAGTCTTTAAAAAGCCTTTAAAATTCTGGATGTATTCTTTCAGGCTCTGTTTATGAGCACAAACTTACAGGATTCTCTTGCAGGAAAACAGAAAATGGTATCCCAAATTTTTAGATTTAGGTCATTTCTTACCCTTCAAGACATACAGACATACAACAACAACAACGACAATGACATAGGCTATCATTGTTTAGAATTTTATTTTCACAATTATGCCTTGATCACCTAAAGGGAAATGCTGAGCTAAGCTAGTGTAGATTTAGAACTGAAAAAGACAGAGTCTCTGCTTCCAAGGAATATGCAATTGAACTAGTGAGGACAAGACAAGTAAGAAATGACTTTGATACAGTGAAATAAACAAAATACCAGACAGGAGGAGTAACCATATATCATGCTGGATATTCCAGCCAATGTATAGTAAGCGTTGGAAGATTTAAAAAGTTATGGTTGCCTTTGCAATTAGACATTGCTGATACCTAACAACAAAGCTTCTACACTGTACTTTGGAGATTGATGAAGTCCAGTCAGCAGTGCTGATTGTTCAAGCATGGGCATATGCATGAGTGGTCGACCACCTGTCAGCTGGTTACCATGAAGCTGCTTATATGCCCATATAAACTTCGTTGGAAAATCAGTAGTTACTCATAGAAATTTCTAGGGATCCCTGTGATTCATATGGTCTGGCCTTAAATATCCAGTTTGTTTTTGTGTAGTTTTACAGCTTGCCTAGGTTATACAAAAAAACACTGCACAAAATAAGAGCCTCGTCACTAATTCCTCCAGCAAGATAAAGTGTTAAATTGATCCTCTTGTCTACGTACTGTTACTATGGGACAAATTACCAAAAAAAAAAAAAAAAAGTCTTAAACATATTAAAACGCTTATAGATTCTGTGGTCTGGAATTCAGACGGGGTACAGTGAGAATGTCTTGCCTGTATTTCAAAATGCCTAGGGCCTCAGTAAGGGTGACTCCGCAGTGGAGAAGAGTCAATGGCTGGGAATTGAAATTATCTGAAGGTGCCTTCACTCCAATTTCTGGTGCTTGATGCTAGCTGTCAGCCTGGACTTCAGCTGTGTCTGCTGACCAAAATACCTAAACGGGGCCCTTCTATGTGTCATGGGCTTCCTCAGAGCATGCTGACCTCAGGGTAGTCAGATTTCTTACACAACAATTCAAGGCTTTGAAAGTAAATATCCCATTGAGCATGGCAGCAGCAGCAGCAGCACTGTCTTTACCTAGTCTCAGAAGTCATGAGGTATCATATCCACCGCAATCTATTGTTTATGAGAGAATCACTAAGGTCAGCCTAGGTTCAAGGGAACAGGACTTATCTCTTGGTGGTAGATGTGTCAATGAATTTGAGAACATCTTATGAAATTGCTACATCTACAAAAGACAAATTAGGGAAGCTTCTCATTTCAATAAGAAAAGTAATCGAAATAGAAAGCTACCCTCCGAGAAAGTCAAATTTTGTTAACAAGGGAATTACATGTAAAGGCATATGCTAAAGTACAGCTGTCTTAATTCAACTACTGTGAAATCATTTTTGCACATATTACATCAAGCAATCCAAATTCCTACTGAGAAAGATATGTAATGTTCTGAAACCATGTTTCCTCCCATTGTCAGTCCCAGTGAGAGTGGGGGAGCTGTCACTGGAATATCTAACATAACCATTGTGACATTTTAATATGTAAAGTTTGGGAAAGATTAAAATCTTCTGAATTGAAAATTTCTTTAAGGTGATATTTTATATTGGCAGTTATAAAGAGCTATAGAAATTACCAAATGTCTCGAAGTGTAAATTTCCCAGTTCTAGAGTGTTTGTTTTTGTTTTATTTAGCCTTGATTTTGGAGCTCTTAGAGTACCAGGAAATACACTATGTCTTATGAGTTATACAAAAATGTGTAATGGATGGTATGTGCCCACAAAAGCCCCATTTTTTATGAGGGGAGAGATGGAATACCTAAAAAACTATAAGCAACAATGAAGTGAGATAGCCAAGTTTTCATTGGAGATGATGACATTTGCATTGGGGAGGCTCTCCTCAAAGTACTAAAGCTTCTTAAATTTATACAACTGTAGATAAAAAATAACCAAATAATTACTACATAGATTCACTTTCCTGATGTCTTACGATAATAAGCGGATATCAAATAACTGAATTTTCCAGGTAATGGAAACTTCCCCCTTTTAGCAGCCATTTTGGTTAAGAACTTTTCTAAATAATATTAGATGGCTTGTATTATCTTTAAATTAACACACGATATAATTTAAACTTAGGAAACAAGTACATTATTAAGTAAATCAATTATTACATTGTGCTTTAAGTTCTGACACCCTCATCAGAAACAGAAGTCATGGGATTACTTATACTCAATTTAGATGGACTCAATTTACTACTTTTATTTTTTTTAGTTTTTTAAATTTTATTTATTTATTTATTTTTTTGGCTGCATTGGGTCTTCGTTGCGGTGCACGGGCTTATCACGGTGGCCTCTCTTGTTGTGGAGCATGGGCTCTAGGCGCATGGGCTTCAGTAGTTGTGGTGTGTGGGCTTCAGTAGTTGTGACTCGTGGGCTCTAGAGTGCAGGCTCAGTAGTTGCGGCGCACGGCCTTAGTTGCTCCGCGGCAGGTGGGATCTTCCTGGACCAGAGCTCGAACCCGTGTCCCCTGCATTGGCAGGCGGATTCTTAACCACTGCACCACCAGGGAAGCCCTACTACTTTTATTTTTATATTTTGGTCTGTGTGTCACGTGTGTGGGGTTGGGAGAGGAATGGTGAGGGTGGGATTTCTACATGTTTTGAAAAAGAAAAACACTAGTATTCTCCTCATCTAGTGTATGTGCTGCCGAAGCGAGCATATTATTCTCCTCATCTACAGTCACTAATTAACATTTGTGCCACTAATTGCCATATTTGTGCATAGTGGCTCTGTCTCTGTATTTATGTACATTCGTGTATAAAGATTTTTTTTGTTGAATCATTTGGAAGTGAATTGTGATATCACATATATCACTACAGATGTCCTAAGAACAAAGTTTATAACCAAACCATCCTTATCGCAAGCACAATTTATTAATTTAACAATATTATTATATTCTATTACCCCAATATTACAAATGATGCTTTTGTGTTTTTAAAAAACTGCAGGATTCTGTACTGCATTTAGTTGTCATGTTTCTAAGGTGTCATTTAATCCAGAAGATTACCACCTCGTTTGTGTTTCATTACATTGACATTTTGTCAGCATCAGGTTTTATAGAATGTTCTACAATCCGAATTTCTCTAATTGTTTCCATGTGGTTAGATTCAGATTAAATATTTTTGGTAAGATTTCTGCAATGAAAATGTGTGTTTTCTTTTGCTTCACATCAAGGAGACACATAATGCCAGTCTGCCCCATTATTGGGGATGTTATGTTGATAACTTAGTTTAGGTAGAGTTCTCCACATTTCTCTTTTGTAAAGGTACCCTTTTCTTTTCCAGGTATACATAATCAGTGGGGTGATACTTTTCAACACAGTGAATATTCAAGTCCCCAAGAAATTTCACCCAATGATTTTACCATACATGGGTGATCTCTGCCTAAACCAATTATCAGTTTTTTTATTGCTAATTGTGACTTTCTGTTTTATTCTATCTATTTTTTAGCTGTCATTCTTCTATAAAGAACTTTCCCTTCCTTCACCATTCCCTCTTTTTGAGTACTTCTATGGACTCAATGGATTCTTTCCCCAGTTGTCTGCCTTTACTGCCACTATCCTTTTTGATGCTCAATTAAACCAAATTTGGTCAGTGGGAGCCCATTCATCGTGACATATTCCTATTAATATTTGAGCAAGTCTTTGGCAAGAAGTTTCAAGCTCTCTGTTCTTTCCATATCCACACCTAGAATCAGTCTTTTATTCAAGGAGCCCTGGTCTTTTTAAAGAGTAATGATATCTTGAAACAAATATTTGGATATTAAATATTTTGATAGTAATCAACTTATTGCCTCTCAGTTCCAGTTGTACACATCAACATATACTCTATGTAACACACAAAATTCCTTTAAGCATATTTCTATATTTCCTATGATGTTAACCTTTCTAAGAAGAGGGCACTGGGGGGACACTGCAGGAGGAAAGGGCCCTTCTGTAGTATGGTGAAACAGCAGTGTAGGTGGGAAGACATATGGCAGACCTGTGCCCCATCAACATACCTAGATTGCACGGTCCCTGGCAACCTTGCATCCTTGGCCTGGCAAAACCAGTACCTCCAAGGCTTCCTCCCTATAGCTGTCAATTCCCTCTGCATGGTCCCATGCTGCTCACCTGTGGCCCAGAGGGTTTTTACCTCCTTTGTGAAAACACACACACACACACACACACACACACACACACAGAGGCTGCTTACTGTGCTGCTCTTTGCCTGCACTCTGAAGGATTGCTTCCCACCTGTCCAGTAATTGTAGATCAGGTCTGGCTTTGGAAAATCAACAACATTTTCTGCTATCTAGTGGACTGAATTACACCTTCACCAATGAGGTCTCAAACCCAGATTTGGGGAGGGACTCCCTACTGAGTTCGTCCTTCTTTGGTACCCTCCTTCAGCCAAAAAATCCCATATAGAGTTTTCTGTGGTTTTTTTTCGAATTTTATTTTATTTATTTTTTTATACAGCACGTTCTTATTAGTCATCAATTTTATACACATCAGTGTATACATGTCAATCCCAATTGCCCGAGTTTTCATATATCTTATAGTCAATCCTATATGCCAGTTTAATAATTATTTTTATTAGACTTCCCCCTCTTTAATCCACACTGTGATTTCTATCTCCTGATTGGGCCCAGACTGACACAAGGGTGCTCACTGCAATGAATGCCAATGTTTCTAGGCTCTTTCAGTGGACAGAGATATCAGTAGAATATGTACATACGGAACTCACACTGATATCTCTAATTCAAAAGCAATCCTGGGGAAAAGGGAACCCTTCTGCACTGTGGGAATGTAAGTTGGTGCAGCCACTGTGGAAAACAGTATGGAGGTTCCTCAGAAAACTAAAAATAGAATTACCATATGATCCAGCAATCCCACTGCTGGGCATATACCCAGACAAAACTATAATTCAAAAAGATACGTGCACCCCTGTGTTCATAGCAGCACTATTCACAATAGACAAGACATGAAAATAACCTAAAAGTCCATCGACAGATGAATGGATAAAGAAGATGTGGTACATATATACAATGGAATATTACTCAGTCATAAAAAAGAATGAAATAATGCCATTTGTGACAACATGGATGGACCCAGAGATTATTATACTGAGTGAAGTAAGTCAGAAAGACAAATACCATATGATATCACTTATATGTGGAATCTAAAATATGAGAAATGAACCTATCTATGAAATAGAAACAGACTCACGGATATAGAGAACAGACTGGTTGGTTGCCAAGGGGGAGGGGACTTGGGGAGGGATGGAGTAGGAGGTTGGGGTTAGCAGATATAAGCTTTTATATATGGAATGGATAAACAACAAGGTCCTACTGTATAACACACAGAACTATATTCAGTACCCTATGATAAACCATAATGGAAAAGAATATTTTAAAAAAAGAATGTATATATATATATATATATGTATAACTGAATCACTTTGCTGTACAGCAGAAATTAACACAACATTGTAAATCAACCATACTTCAATAAAAAAATAATGAAAAACAAACAAACAAACAAAAAACCCAAAAGCAATCCTACAGGTTGTTTCTGACTTTTCCCCACCTCATAGCTGTGTCTCCCTTTTCCCACAGTGAGAAACTTCGTTTATAATAACATCAATATATTAATCATTGGCACCATCCTGTGATGTACACAATATAGTTTACAATCATTATGCTAATACCACTACCAACAACCTTACTATGTAAGATTAAATATTTCTTTGTAGATTTTTGTCTTTAAAAATATCCCCTAAGTATTTGGTCACAGTCCTGGGAAAAAAATAAATTTATTATTTTTTCTATGTGATTATATAATCAGTCTGATATAGAGCTAGGTTCATTTACCTATGCTTTCAATTTTAGGCTTTGCTTAATTCCCTTTCTGGTCTTTTTGAAATGTAAAATATTCATTGGTTCAAAGTGGATGCTGCATTTTAAAGACTCTAAGTCTTCCCTCTGTTAGATCATCATCTATCTCAGAGCGGCAGGATCTTCCCGGACCAGGGATCGAACCTCTGTCCCCTGCATTGGCAGGCGGATTCCCAACCACTGTGCCACCAGGGAAGTCCCTAATTTAACTTTTTAAAACGTAAATTGAGCAAATCATTCTGTTATCTTCTGGTTTCCACTGTGACTTACAGTCTGTCTCCCTTTTGAGGATTATCTATATTATTTTCATTAGATGATTTATAATTTTTTTTTTTTTTTGCTTCACTATGATGTGTCTAGTGAGTGTGTGTGTGTGTGTATTTGTATGCTTGTATGTGTGTATATTTCATCTTGATGGAGATTTTTTTGGGTTACTTGAATCTGTGGCATGATATCTGTCATCAGTTTTGGTAATTTTTTCAACTATTATCTCTTAAAATATCACCTTTTCACCTCTATTTTTCTCCTCTCCTTCTAACTGATATTATCTGTATATTATAGCTTCTTACTGTATACTCTATGACTTTTATCCTCTGTTTTATTTTTTTGGATTTTTGTTTCACTGTGCTTTATTATGAGAATTACTCTGACCTATCTTCCAGTTCACTAATTCTCTTTGTAAATGTTTTCTTTCTACTTCTTCCTTTCCAATTCTGATGCCTTTTATTTCTTTTTCTTGACTGATTGCTCTGGCTAGAATTTCCATTACTATGTTGAATAGGAGCAGGAAGAGTGGGTACCCTTGTCTTGTTCCTGATCTTAGAGGAAAATCTTTCAACCTTTCACCATGGGGTATGATGTTAGCTGCAGGCTTGTTATATATGGCCTTTATTATGTTCAAGTATGTTCCTTCTATACCTAGCTTGTTAGGGATTTTTATCATGAATCGATGTTGAATTTTGTCAAATGCTTTTTATGAGTCAAATGAGATGATATGATTTTTTTCATTCTGTTAATGTGATGTATTACATTTATTGATTTGTGTATGTTGAACCATCCTTGCATCCCAGGGATAAATCCCACTTCATGGTGAATGATCCTTTTTACATGTTAATGAATTTGGTTTGCTAGTATTTTATTGAGAAATTCTGCATATATATTCATCAAGGATACTGGTCTGTAGTTTTCTTGTAGTGCCCTTTCCTGGCTTTAGTATCAAAGCAATGTTGGCAGTGTAAAATGAGTTTGGGAGTGTTACATCCTCTTTTATTTTTTGGAAGAGCTTGAGAAGGATTGGCATTAATTCATCTTTAAATGTTTGGTAAAATTCACCAGTGAAGCCGTACAGTTCTGCACTTTTCCTTGTTGGGAGATTTTTGATTACTGATTCAATCTCCTTACTAGTATTTGGTCTGTTCAGATTATCTATTTCTTCCTAATTCAGTCTTGGTAGGTTATGTGTTTCTAAGAAATTTTTCATTTCTTCTAGGTTATCTAGTTTGTTGGTGTATAGTTGTTCCATTCAGTTTTTTTCCAGCTTGCCTAAGGAACATTACAATTCTAAGTCCCCTTTTCTCATTTACTGTAGGCTTTTCCTCTTCTTATTCTTGTAAGTAAAATGATAAAGCTCCCCTTTTGTTTTGTTTCTGAATCCTCATAAAATACATTGGTCTAGGTTTCAGATTTAATAGGTACTCGTCAGCTTGTAAGTGGCTTTCTTAAAAAACTATTTCAAATAAAAATGACTTTACTCTTAGCAACAATAGATAATCACTTCTTATATTTCTAGATGGTTTAAATACTAAAAAAAGCAGTTGAAGATTTTGCTTTAAGAGATACTATATATTTGTTAAAAATAAGAATTACATAAGGAATTAACCATATCCAAATCACAGGACCCATGTTTCCAAATACATAAAATATTTAAACCAGTCATTCAGGTATCTGTCTGACTTAGTAAGAAATGTTACTTACCTAACATTCATGGTGTTACTAAAAATGGAAAAATGCGTAAAATCTTCAAATTACTGCATATATTTGTAGGGAAATATGCCATTACCTACCATGTTAGAAAACTTCCTAGGAGTAGTCTCTATTAGGCAACCCAGTAATGGAATCTAAGCTAAAAAAGTCAAAATCACATGTATAGCTAGAGCAAGCATGGAGCCTCCAGATTCCCACCTTGCACCATAAGTAGAGAAGTATAAAAAAACAAGCACCCACCTACCTATATAACCTTCCCAATTCACTGGAAATCCTTCCAACTTAACACTCTCCTCCAGTTTAAGTAATTTTCTTATAAAGAACTCTCTTAGAATGGCAATATCTAATTCAGAGGGATAACACATTATGATGTGTGCCATTAGCCTACTTTCTATGATTAGGTTTAGACTGATTCCCAGGCTTACCACCCTCAGAATCTCATGTAGTAAGACTGAAACTTGGCCGAGGAATCTGTGTATTGTAACAAGCATCCCTATTGAGTTTATTGTGGTTGGTCTGGCAAAATATTTTTAGAATGCTGCCTAGGAAATCAGGGCTGCTGCACACAGTTAATAAAAAGCTGGGAGAAAATTCAAATAGTTAAGTGATTATGAGATAGGCAGCAGGATCTTTGAGAGCAAATCATCTATTTTGTAGTTTTTACCATGACTGACCTCTGATGGTGTCCTTCTTACACTGTGTGACCATCCCTCAGGGTGTCTAAACTCCGTAAGAATACGTATAAAAGTAAAAAAAAAGAAATCACTACAAACTATAAGCTATTAACAATTCAGTCTGCAAAAATATGCTTTAATTTAAATTTTTACACCCATATTTAAATTTTTGTTTGTATCTTCATTCATTTTAATCATTATTGCCACTATAAAGGGTCAGAGAAACTCCTATAAAAGTCTTCACATGGCTTCCATGTGAAAGTAGGAAAAATATATTTTATAAACCTAGATTTGGCACCTCCTCTGTAGCATTCAATTCTTCTTCAAAACTCTGATTTATGAAGACCAGTTTGGTATCTGTTTTTAATCCTTGTTTGTTATAGCTCTAAGACACTAGAGGTATTGGGTTTACTGTTTTCATCACTGTATCACTGGAACATATCATGGAATAGCCCCAACCTAAATGGAAAGAAAAAAATCACAAACCCAGTGTAGATGAGTGGTACATTATGAAATACATGTGTCTCTCAGTGAAACAAAAACAATCCACTGTAATTTTGAACCTGAAATCAGCAATCATCATTTGTGATTTTTTATTTTAATTTTTAAGTTAGATGGGAAGACCTTAAATAATGAAATATAATTTCCTATTTCTTAATGGTCCCAGCAACTAGAGCACATTTGCCCTTAATGGGGCTAATCTGTCTTTTTATATAGTCATTTTATAAGAATAGCTTATACCATTATATCTTGTTTTAGATATTTTTTAAATAATAAAATCTTATATGCAATTTTAATACTTATGATTAAAATGGAAATTAGGCATCTTATATGCTCCATTTAGATTGGAATGCGTGATGCATTATTTATTGCACAAATAGGTTTGAGGATGCAAAGCCTTATTTTAGCAACTCCTTACAGGCCTACTATTTAAAACATGCCCCAGGTAGCTGTAAGATTTTTGCCACATTTTACAGCCCCTTTATACTTATTTTTCTAACTTTTTACAAATATTAAAACTTATATCAGTGCAATATAAAATATCTGAGACTAAAAACTATAATTTTATAGACAATTTGTGTTTGTGTTCATATATTTGTAAATGAAAGACAACTATAAGAGACATTCAAAACTGGCCTCCACAGGCAAGAAACCATTACAGGGAAACGTTCAGTAAGATTTCCCAGTGTTCCTTAATTCAATTTCAGTTTGAACCTTTTTGAAACTAAAGAGCTGACATTGTTAACCAGGTGTTACAGTTGGATTTTAATAGCTTTTAGTTGTTTTCTGTGGGATAAAAATGGCCGCTTTGTAATGGTAAAGGAAGTTTAATGTTTACTCCTCATGGGTCTAAAGCACGCATGGGTGGGCAAACGTTTTATAGAAAGGTCCAGATAGTAAATATTTTCAGCTTTGGGGACCCCATACAGTCTCTGTCACAACTACTCAGCTCTGCCATCGTAACTTGAAATAGCCATAGACAGTACATAAACAAATGGGCATGACTGTGTTCCAATAACACTTTATTTACAAAAAAAAAGGCAGAGTGCTGACCCTTGACTTTAAACATAGAATACAAGTACACAAAAGTAAAATGGTTATATTTTTCTCATTGAAGCTGAGCCCTGAGCCAGGAGTGTGAATTCTACATCTGAGAGTCACTAATTGTGACATCATCACTGACTACTTCTGTACCCCTTAATTCATATGAATTCTGTTGCACAAAAGAATAAATACCACTTATCTTTTATTTTCTGTTACTTCATCATCCTTTGAGCAAAAGGCCTATGTATCACCAAGATAGTTAGGTATTGGCTACTACATAAGATGAAAAGTAACAAATCATCAAAAACATTAATCATTTCCACAATAAATAACTATTAGTCCAAAATAATTTTTAAAAAAAAAGCACTATAAAGATGGCAGAGTAGAAGGACATGCTCTCACTCCCTCTTGTGAGAAGACCAGAATCACAACTAACTGCTGAACAATCATCGACAGGAAGACACTGGAACTCACCAAAAAAGATACCCCACATCCAAAGACAAAGGAGAAGCCACAAAGAGATGGTAGGAGGGGCGCAATCACAATAAAATCAAATCCCATAACTGCTGGGTGGGTGACTCACAAACTGGAGAACACTTAAACCACAGAAGTCCACCCACTGGAGTGAAGGTTCTGAGCCCCACGTCAGGCTTCCCAACCTGGGGGTCCGGCAAAGGGAGGAGGAATTCCTAGAGAATCAGACTTTGAAGGCTAGCAGGATTTGACTGCAGGACTTCGACAGGACTGGGGGAAACAGAGACTCCACTCTTGGAGGGCACACACAAAGGAGTGTGTGCATCAGGATGCAGAGGAAGGAGCAGTGACCCCAGGGGAGACAGAACCAGACCTACCTGCTAGTGTTGGAGGGTCTCCTGCAGAGGCAGGGGGTGGCTCTGTCTCACCGTGAGGACAACGACACTGGCAGCAGAAGTTCTGGGGAGTACTCCGTGGCGTGAGCCCTCCCAGAGTCCGCCATTAGCCCCACCAAAGAGCCCGGGTATGCTCCAGTGTTGGGTCGCCTCAGGCCAAACAACCAACAGGGAGGGAACCCAGTTCCACCCATCAGCAGTCAAGCAGATTAAAGTTTTACTGAGCTGTGCCCACGAGAGCAACAGCCAGGTCTACCCACCACCAGACCCTCCCATCACGAAACTTGCACAAGCCTCTAGGATAGCCTCATCCACCAGAGGGCAGACAGCAGAAGCAAGAAGAACTACCATCCTGCAGCCTGTGGAACAAAAACCACATTCACAGAAAGATAGACAAGATGAAACGGAGGAGGGCTATGTACCAGATGAAGGAACAAGATAAAACCCCAGAAAAACAACTAAATGAGGTGGACATAGGCAATCTTCCAGAAAAAGAATTCAGAATAATGATAGTGAAGATGATCCAGGACCTCAGAAAAAAAATGGAGGCAAAGATCAAGAAGATGCAAGAAACGTTTAACAAAGACCTAGAAGAATTAAAGAACAAACAAACAGAGATGAACAGTACAATAACTGAAATGAAAACTACACTAGAAGGAATCAATAGCAGAATAACTGAGGCAGAAGAACAGATAAGTGACCTGGAAGACAGAATGGTGGAATTCACTGCTGCAGAGCAGAATAAAGAAAAAAGAAGGAAAAGAAATGAAGACAGCCTAAGAGACCTCTGGGACAACATTAAACGCAACAACATTTGCATTACAGGGGTCCCAGAAGGAGAAGAGAAAGAGAAAGGACTCAAGAAAATATTTGAAGAGATTATAGTCAAAAACTTCCATAATATGGGAAAGGAAATAGCCACCCAAGTCCAGGAAGCGCAGAGAGTCCCATACGGGATAAGGCCAAGGAGAAACATGCTGACACACATAGTAATGAAATTGGCAAAAATTAAAGAAAAAGAAAAATTATTCAAAGCAGCAAGGGAAAAACGACAAATAACATACAAGGGAACTCCCATAAGGTTAACAGCTGATTTCTCAGCACAAACTCTACAAGCTAGAAGGGAGCGGCATGATATACTTAAAGTGATGAAAGGGAAGAAACTACAACCAAGATTACTCTACCCGGTAAGGATCTCATTCAGATTCGACGGAGAAATCAAAAGCTTTATAGACAAGCAAAAGCTAAGAGAATTCAGCACCACCAAACCAGCTCTACAACAAATGCTAAAAGAACTTCTCTAAGTGGGAAACACAAGAGAAGTAAAGGACCTACAAAAACAAACCCAAAACAATTAAGAAAATGGTCATAGGAACACACATATCAATAATTACCTTAAACATCAATGGATTAAATGCTCCAACCAAAAGACACAGGCTTGCTGAATGGATACAAAAACAAGACCCATATATATGCTGTCTACAAGAGACCCACTTCAGACCTAGGGACACATTCAGACTGAAAGTGAGGGGATGGAAAAAGATATTCCATGCAAATGGAAATCAAAAGAAAGCTGGAGTAGCAATACTCATATCAGATTAAAATAGACTTTAAAATAAAGAATGTTACAAGAGATAAGGAAGGACACCTCATAACGATCAAGGGATCAATCCAAGAAGAAGATGTAACAATTATAAATCTAAATGCACCCAACATAGGAGCACCTCAATACATAAGGCAACTGCTAACAGCTATAAAAGAGGAAATCGACAGTAACACAATAATAGTGGGGGACTTTAACACCTCACTTACACCAATGGACAGATCATCCAAACACAAAATTAATAAGGAAACACAAGCTTTAAATGACACAATAGATCAGATAGATTTAATTGATATTTATAGGACATTCCAACCAAAAACAGCAGATTACACTTTCTTCTTAAGTGCGCATGGAACATTCTCCAGGATAGATCACATCTTGGGTCACAAATCAAGCCTCAGTAAATTTAAGAAAATTGAAATCATATCAAGCATCTTTTCTGAACACAGTGCTATGAGATTAGAAATCAATTACAGGGGAAAAAATGTAAAAAACACAAACACATGGAGGCTAAACAATACGTTACTAAATAACCAAGAGATCACTGAAGAAATCACAGAGGAAATCAAAAAATACCTAGACACAAATGACAATGAAAACATGACGATGCAAAACCTATGGGATGCAGCAAAAGCAGTTCTGAGAGGGAAGTTTATAGCTATACAAGCCTACCTCAAGAAAAAAGAAAAGTCTCAAGTAAACAATCTAACCTTACACCTAAAGGAACTAGAGAAAGAAGAACAAACAAAACCCAAAGTTAGCAGAAGGAAAGAAATCATAAAGGTCAGAGCAGAAATAAATGAAATAGAAACAAAGAAAACAATAGCAAAGATCAATAAAACTAAAAACTGATTCTTTGAGAAGATAAACAAAATTGATAAACCATCAGCCAGACTCATCAAGAAAAAGAGGGAGAGGACTCAAATCAATAAAATTAGAAATGAAAAAGGAGAAGTTACAGCAGACACCGCAGAAATACAAAGCATCCTAAGAGACTACTACAAGCAACTCTAAGCCAATAAAATGGACAACCTGGAAGAAATGGACAAATTCTTAGAAAGGTATAAGCTTCCAAGACTGAACCAGGAAGAAACAGAAAATAGGAACAGACCAATCACAAGCACTGAAATTGAAACTGTGATTAAAAATCTTCCAACAAACAAAAGCCCAGGACCAGATGGCTTCACAGGCGAATTCTATCAAACATTTAGAGAAGAGCTAACACCTATCCTTCTCAAACTCTTCCAAGAAATTGCAGAGGCAGGAACACTCCCAAACTCATTCTACGAGGCCACCATCACCCTGATACCAAAACCGGATAGAGATACTACAAAAAAAGAAAATTACACACCAATATCACTGATGAATATAGATGCAAAAATCCTCAACAAAATACTAGCAAACAGAATCCAACACCACATTAAAAGGATCATACACCACGATCAAGTGGGATTTATCCCAGGGATGCAAGGATTCTTTAATACATGCAAATCAATCAATGTGACACACCCTATTAACAAATTGAAGAATAAAAACCATATGATCATCTCAATAGATGCAGAAAAAGCTTTTGACAAAATTCAATAGCCATTTATGATAAAAACTCTCCAGAAAGTGGGCACAGAGGGAACCGACCTCAACATAATAAAGGCCATATACGACAAACCCACAGCAAACATCATTCTCAATGGTGAAAAACTGAAAGCATTTCCTCTAAGATCAGGAACGAGACAAGGATGTCCACTCTCACCACTACTATTCAACATAGTTTTGGAAGTCCTAGCCACGGCAATCAGAGAAGAAAAAGAAATAAAAGGAATACAAATTGGAAAAGAAGAAGTAAAACTGTCACTGTCTGCAGATGACATGATACTATACATAGAGAATCCTAAAGATGCTACCAGAAAACTACTAGAGCTGATCAATGAATTCGGTAAAGTTGCAGGATACAAAATTAATGCACAGAAATCCCTTGCATTCCTATACATCAATGAAGAAAAATCTGAAAGAGAAATGAAGGAAACACTCCCATTTACCATTGCAACAAAAAGAATAAAATACCTAGGAATAAACCGACCTAGGAAGACAAAAGACCTGTAGGCAGAAAACTATAAGACACTGATGAAAGAAATTAAAGATGATACCAACAGATGGAGAGATATACCATGTTCTTGGATTGGAAGAATCAATATTGTGAAAATGACTATACTACCCAAAGCAATCTACAGATTCAATGCAATCCTTATCAAATTACCAATGGCATTTTTTCCAGAACCAGAACAAAAAATCTTAAAATTTGTATGGAGACACAAAAGACCCCGAATAACCAAAGCAGTCTTGAGGGAAAAAAACGGAGCTGGAGGAATCAGACTCCATGACTTCAGACTATACTGCAAAGCTACAGTAATCAAGACAATATGATACCGGCACAGAAACAGAAATATAGATCAATGGAACAAGATAGAAAGCCCAGAGATAAACCCACGCACCTATGGTCAACTAATCTATGACAAAGGAGGCAAAGATATACAATGGAGAAAAGACAGTCTCTTCGATAAGTGGTGCTGGGAAAACTGGACAGCGACATGTAAAAGAATGAAATTAGAACCCTCCCTAACAGCATACACAAAAATAAACTCAAAATGGATTAGAGACCTAAATGTAAGGCCGGACACTATAAAACTCTTAGAGGAAAACATAGGAAGAACACGCTTTGACATAAATCACAGCAAGATCTTTTTTGATCCACCTCCTAGAGTAATGGAAATAAAAACAAAAATAAACAAAAGGGACCCAATGAAACTTCAATGCTTTCGCACAGCAAAGGAAACCATAAACAAGATGAAAAGACAACCCTCAGAATCGGAGAATATATTTGCAAATGAATCAACGGACAAAGGATTAATCTCCAAAATATATAAACAGCCCATGCAGCTCAATATTAAAAAAACAAACAACCCAATCCAAAAATGGGCAGAAGACCTAAACAGACATTTCTCCAAAGACAGACAGATGGCCAAGAAGCACATGAAAAGCTGCTCAACATCACTAATTATTAGAGAAATGCAAATCAAAACTACAATGAGGTATCACCTCACACCAGTTAGAATGGGCATCATCAGAAAATCTACAGACAACAAATGCTGGAGAGGGTGTGGAGAAAAGGGAACCCTCTTGCACTGTTGGTGGGAATGTAAATTGATACAGCCACTATGGAGAACAGTATGGAGGTTCCTTAAAAAACTAAAAAAAGAACTACCATACGACCTAGCAACCCACTATTGGGCATATACCTGGAGAAAACCATAATTCCAAAAGAGTCACATACCACAATGTTCATTGCAGCACTATTTACAACAGCCAGGTCATGGAGGTAACCTAAATGCCCATCGACAGACGAATGGATAAAGAAGCTGTGGTACATATATACAATGGAATATTACTCAGCCATAAGAAGGAATGAAATTGGGTCATTTGTAGAGACGTGGATGGATCTAGACACTGTCATACAGAGTGAAGTAAATCAGAAAGAGAAAAACAAATATCGTATATTAACCCATATATGTGGAACCTAGAAAAACGGTACAGATGAACCGGTTTGCAGGGGGAAGTTGAGACACAGATGTAGAGGACAAATGTATGGACACCAAGGGGGGAAAGAGGCCGGGGGTGGGGGTGGTGGTGTGATGAATTGGGAAATTGGGATTGACATGGATACACTAATATGTATAAAATGGATGACTAATGAGAACCTGCTGTATAAAAAAATAAATAAAATGAAATTCAAAAATTCCAAAAAAAAAGCACTATAATTGCATGGTAGAAAGTTTATCATAGGAAAAAAATTATTGTAAAGAAGGCCCATGGATTGTCAATGGTAAAGGATTTTTTTTCTTATTTTCAGTAGGAGAGATTTAGGACAAAGACGTACTCAGGGTTAAGTATATGAAAGGACTGGCACAAAGTCTAGCTACAGTATTTGATAAGATTCAAGTTACATAAGTGAAGATCACTGTTCTTCTTATTGTGTTCCTAAGCAAGATGACCAAGTCCAGTTTTCCAATTTGGTCAATGACTTCAGTATAATGTATACATCCTTGTGGTAGAAAACTTAATGTTGTGGCAGAGAATATTGTTTCTCACCAATATCTGTGTTTTCTCTCTGCTTTTGAGGCACATACATTTCTTTACCCCTTGGCAATTATGTGGGGCCATATGGTTGTGTTCTGGCCAATGAAATATGGACAGAAGTTATACACATCACTTCTAAGACTGGTTTTTAGGACTTCTGCAAAAATTTCCATGCTCTCTTTCTTACTTTATTTACTGGCCACATACAGAGACTACAATAGACATCTCCAAGGCCCAAGAGTGACTGGGACATGAAATCATGGCATTAAAGAGAACTGTGGCTGGAATTGGGTTTAAGAGCCAAGGTTGTAACATCTTAAGAGGAATATATAAAAAAAGGATAAATAAATTTTCAAGCGTATAACTTTTCTGGTTCTAATTTACTATCACACAAAATACTTACATCTATAATAATTAGAGTACATATGTATATATATGTATATTTACATACACATATGTGTATATTGTATTTATGTATAAATTTCTTAAAGTTCTATTTAAAACAAGTTTCAAGTTATAGCTCAGGAAATAGATAATGATTTCCATTAATTACCCTCTCACATAGAATGTTTAAATCTAAACTGTTCAATTCTACCCATATATTCTTTTTGTAGTAAACTTAGCCTTTTGCCAATCTTTTCTCTTCCTAAGTGTCAATGTGAGGAATGATTTTTGCCTTTTAATAGTTGATATCAGAAATGCAGATATAAATAATTTGCCTTATTGCATTTTATAGAATAATGTTTAGCCTCTGCATTCTGCAGCAATTTTGGAAAAGAAAATAAAATGGATCTAAATAAAATGGATTAACTGATTAATCTTAAAAAAACAGATAATACAGTCACATTTTGAAATCTGATTTAAAATTTGTGGTAATCAACTGTATCACTTTTGTGTATCTTGCTGCAATATAAAGAGGAAAATGAAAAGAGAAAAGGATTCAGTAATAAGTTAAATTGTAGATTATTTTTATGACATAGATTCCTATTTTATATTTATCAACTCTAATAAAGGCCTGCTTTTTCAACCTAATATGCTTTAAAAACATTTGGTATTGATCCTATATAAATTATGCTTAATAACTAGTTTCAAAACTAAATTTCAACAGAAGAGACAAACTATGTTGAAGATTCAGGAAAAAAAATGGCAAGCTCTTATTTTAGCACTCCTGGGTATTCAACTGTAATTGTCATTTTTCCTAGGGTATGCAAAAGTACTAAGAAGTTTCAGGCAAAAAGCCTGCTGAATAACCAAAGTGATATCACAAATACTTTGGGAGTTTAACTAATGCAATTCAATGAAATTGCTGATTGAAGAGATTTCTCATGTTATTAGTAAATGAATTTAGTGTTACAAGAGACAAGTTGTAAAAAGGCGAACATTAGTAATTATCAGATGCTTACAGTGCATTACAATGTGCCTGCATCATTTAAACAGTAAATTATCACCTTTTAGCATAATAAAATAATAAGAATTAGAAGATTACAGAAAATCATGAAAAGATTAAAGTAAAAATTATTAAACATACTAGTATCAAGTCAGAAAAGTAATTATGGATTAAGAAAAATAACAAAATCGTAACATGTCAACCTATTTCATGTTTGGGTTTTTGCTAACATAGCATGGAATCTAAGTCTATTTATTACATTATTTTACTTGGTATATTTATATTTTGAGACTTAAGATACTGATTTTTAACTGTATATATGCAATCCTAATCAGATTTATGTTTAAATGATTTAATATTCATTTCCTGTCTGTTACGGACTGAATGTTTGTGTCCCCCTCCTCCAAATTCTTTTGCTAAAGCCCTAATCCCCAATATGACTGTATTTGGAGATAGGGTCTTTATGGCAGTAATTAAAGCTAAATGAGGTCATAAAGGGTGGGGACCAGATCCAATAGGAGTAGTGTCCTTATAAGAGACGCTGGAGAGCTTCCTCTCTCTCTCAGCTCTCTTGCACCAAGGAAAAGCCATGTGAGGACACAGCGAAAAGGCAGCTATCTGCAAGCTAAGATTCACCAAGAACTGACCAGGCTGGCAACTTGATCTTGATCTTCTAACCTACAGAATTGTGAAGGAATAAATATCTGTTGTTTAAGCCACCCAATCTATGGTATTTTCAGCCCAAGTGGACTAATACACTGTCTCTGAAAACCAAAATTTTGTTTCTGAATCTGAGTCTTCATTCTCAATGTTAGACTACTTTGTCAGGAACAGTGCTCTGGTGATATATGCTTGAGCCCACATATGTCAAAAGTGAATTTTTTGTTTTAACAGGTTAATATCTGATGAATTCTTACCTATTTATAAAGAATTATAGAGTCACAAATATTTTTCTCTCAAAATTTAGTGGTTTTAGTATTTAACATCATGGAAAAGAATACTGGAAGTATTTGGATTGGTTTTTCTTTGTATGTAACAATATTTCTGCTGAATGCTTATATGACCTTTTGTTTTTCATCCTTGAAATTTAGAAAAAAAATGATATATATTGGTTTTAGTAGATTTTCAATAATTTTGCCAGGCACAATTTGTATGTCTTTTCAGACTGCATATTTTTATTGCTCTCGGGGGTGTTTTTCTGTGTATTTTTTGTTTGAGATCACATAGACTGCTCTACTAAATCTTTCACCATTGCTTCTGCTGGTTACTATCATCTTTTCTTTAGGAACACCAATAGTCAATTTCTTGGGGGCAATTCTCTCTTCTTACCATCTGTAAATACCTCTTGCTGGCATTATTTGTGTGTCCATTTTCTCTGTATTTGGGAGGAGTTTCTCACATTTGTTTTTTATATTTGCAATTGTGCAGTTAGATGCAGATATCATCATGAAAGTTCTTTTCTCTTTATGTTAAGACACTCATGGAATTTTTAACAACTTTTATCAATCTGTCCTTGTTTGACCCTGAATATTGTTTTGTCTGCTATTTATATTGCTGCTATTGCTTTTCCTTCCTTATCATATGTCTAATATACAATTTTCTCTTCATTTTCAATCTTTACCACCATTTTATCTAATATGTCTTTGTAAATAGAATATAGCTGAGTTTTGCTTGTTTTAAATACCAATCTGAAAAACTATCTTTTAAATAGGCAAATTAGTTTATACATATTTAGAGTAATCACTGATATGTTTGGATGTATTTTTACCATGCTATGTTTTCCTACTTTACATGATTTCTTATTCTTTAGCTTCTCTCCTGCCATTCATTGGTTTGTTAAAGTTTTATTTTTGTTCCATTTATTTTTCTTTACTTTTTTGTACTTTTTCACATAAATGCCCCTAAGTCTTAGTGATTATTATTTCACTTTATCTAATAAAACATTTCACTATAAAAAATGCTATACAAAAAAATCATTTAAAAATACCTGGCTTCGGGCTTCCCTGGTGGCACAGTGGTTAAGAATCCGCCTGCCAATGCAGGGGACACGGGTTTAAGCCCTGGTCCAGGAGGTTCCCACATGCCGCAGAGCAAAGAAGCCCGTGCGCCACAGCTACTGAGCCTGCGCTCTAGAGCCCATGAGCCACAACTACTGAAGCCCGCGTGCCTACAGCCCATGCTCCGCAACAAAAGAAGCCACCGCAATGAGAAACCCATGCACCGCAACGAAGAGTAGCCCCCGCGTGCCACAACTAGAGAAAGCCCACATGCAGCAATGAAGACCCAATGCAGCCAAAAAAAAAAGAATACCTGGCTTCCTCCAACCAAGTTCAGCAACAAACCGTTACAAATATACTTCAAGGTTCTTTTATAGTTTTCCCTTATTATAGTCCGCTTCTTCTTGCCAGAGGTAATCTCTTTGCTGATATTACTGTTTATCATCCTATTATTTACTTTATATTTTAACATCATATGCATGCATTTACTTTAAAATGTTCCATTACTTTGTTGTTTTAAAGTGGTATTACATGTCTAGTTTTCCAGCTTTATTTTTTGACTCAAAATTAAGTTTTTTTAGATTGTGCCATGTTGGTAGATCATGTTGGATACAAGGCTTATGAGCCTCCTCACATTTCCTTCATTGCCTCCTTCCTTCCAGTTGTGTCCCAGACTTTTTGATCACACTACATAGGACAGGGGCCAATCAGTCATTTGTCTCTGCTAGACTGTCCTACTTGGTTCCTATCACATAGCCAGGTAGACCAACCCAAAACCCAGAGTTTCCAGTTCCTCTCACTGCTTCCATACTTGGACAGATCAGTATACTACAAGATTAGTAATGACTCAGAGACTACTCTGAGTCACAATTTCACCTCATGGCCTATCCAGAGAAATCTCAGATGCTGAGTGAATCCACTTGCTGAGCAGCCTTTAGTATCTCTTCTTGGCTTGCCATGAAATGGTAGGCAACAGGGTAACACAAACTTTGTTTCACAACTTTACTCACCTTTCCTCATGCATGTTGCCTTAGGTTTCCCAAATAAATTTTCAGCTCCTTTAACCCATGTCTGAGGTTCTGTTTATTAGCGATCTGGTCAAAGAATAATATAACCCTGTTTGTTTCCCCTTTCACTTATCATTTTGTACTTCTAGCTATAAAACATGTTTAAAGATGCAATAATGAAATACTCATATTTAATGGAATGGATGCTCCTCCATCAACTTTGACCACTGTCTTCATGATATCTAAGATGAGCCTCATATTCCGTTAATGTGAAACTGAGTTCATGGCACACCCCTTCCATTTCCTCTTCCCTGCTTCAACCAAAGCCTGCTTCCTCTTGAATATGCTGTCTATCTCAATGAAAAATCCCATGAACCTGGGAACCATCTCTTCTTACTTTGTATCCAAATTTAATTATTCGCCAGGTCTGTCAATTCTACTCCTAAGTATTTCTTGAATCCACATCTCTCTTCACTTCCCCCACTTTCACAGCTTAAACATGGCAGCCACCATCTTTCACGTGGACCATTCCAATCATCTCTCAGTCAGGCTCTCTTCCTTCAACCTCTGCAACCTCTAGTCCATCTTTGAGCCTGCTGCCAAAATATTCAATTTAAAGTGATACCAACCAACATATACTAAAAATCTCTTCAATAACACCCTATTGCCAAACTTGTAAGATATAATCCAAGCTCCTAGCATGCCATACAATGACCTTTGTGATCAGATGGTTCCCATACAACTATCTGAGTTTTTAAAATGTGCCAAGTTTTTTCACGCTTCATGGTTTTTTAACATGCCATTTCTCCCACTTAAAATATCCTTTTGCTCCACAGTCTACCTGATAAATTCCTATTAATCTTTAAGAGACAGCTTAATATTCATATCACTTCCTCTCTTAGGCCTTTCCTGATGTCCGTATAACTCTTTCTTGAGTGCTAACTTAACTCTTTCCATATGTCTCTTACAAATGTCCAGTAGCCTTGGTCTCAAGGTAAAGACAGATGAGCAAGAGATGAAGTGGAAACATGTAAGTACCTTGTCAAGCCTCTGCTTGGATCAAGTCTGCTATCATCCTATTGGCCAAAGCAACTCACATGGAGAAGTCTAGAATCAAGGAGGGGAACAGAATGACCTGCTAGAGTGAGAAGGAACTGTGAAGTTCTATGGAAAAGGGCAAAGATACAAGGAAAGGTGAATAGTTAGAGCCATAAGCACAACTGATGAATATTCACCACACAATGTGAATATTAATTCCTGAAAATCTGGGCTCCATAGAATCTTTTTCTTAAAGCATACCTAGAGGTTATATACAGCAATCAAATTAATCAGATCTCCACTTGACAATGCATTCATTATATGGAAAAAGACTAAAAGAAGTCAGGGGTGACTGGAAATCATGAGCTTTTGGAAGTGATGCTCAATTTAAATATTATTACAAACACATCTCCTTGCCAGTTAATGCCATGGCTTTAGTGGGTTTTACTTGTCACCACTTTTAACAGGTATGCTTTCAGAGGGCTGGATGCTGTGTGAGATTGACTGAGGAATTTGGGGAGAAATAATACAAAGGCCAATACTATAAAATACTATACAACATAGTAATTGTTGCTACAAATTGAAAAGAAAATGTGTTTTGCTCTTTTTGTGATTCTGTTCAATTAACAGATCTTGAGTTTCACAGATCAAGATACATCTTGGGAATTCTGTTTTTCTTTCTCAAATATGAGAGAAAGAGAAAACATCTTAAAAAATTTGTATTAGGTTATCCCTAAGAACCTTAATGAATACATAAAGAATATGTATTCACATTAGAGTCATAATTGAGTGACAGTCCAATGTGTTTACCCAGTCCCTTTGCTTGTGGTCTAACTGTTCAAGCAGATGGCTCTGTGTGCTTCTAAAAGGCACTTTCCTTGAACCTAAGTTTGAACAAAGAAGTATATCTAATGAACCCTATAGATAGTAAAAAGCTAAGCCCTGGACATGAAAGGACCCGGCACTGAATGAGAAATTTAAGCTAATCACAAATTACTGTAGGTATAATAAGAAATCATTGGGTTGAATGAAACCATGATTTTACCTATCTTTTTTTTTTTGTTAGATGCTATTATGTTGCCACTATCATTTTCACTCTTGATTTTTCTTAGTGGCTGTCACATATACATAGATATATGTGAGGGATGGCCTAATTCTTGATGGAGGGAGGGGCTGATCATATAAACGGAGCCATCCTGGCGTGGCAGAGAAGTCAAATTGGACATCCCAGTAAGTGAGCAGAGGGTAACATTATGGTTGACATCTAGGCAAACAGGCAGAGAGCCCAAGGACAAGACACTGGAAAAATTTAATACTCCATTCTCTAGGGTAATTACTAAATACTCTATTAATGATACTAACAATATTAATTGTAGTAGCAATAAGTACTATTTCTTGACCTCTGCCTATATGTCAGGTACCTGATAAGTGCATTTCATATGTTATCTCTTATTGAGGTCAGTTTTATTGTCCCATATTGTGGAAAAGGAAACTGAGACTCCGAAAAGACAATATTCATAGTTACACGGTTAGGGGAAAACTCAATTGTAAGCCCAGGTTAGTAGGACTTCAGGTTTCCTGTTTTTTTTTAATCACTAAGGATGTCACCTCCTGGAAGGACTTGGTTACTAGATAGGCTACCAAGAAAATCAATCCCCCCGGAAAAATAAGAAATAATTATCAGAATTTCGATACAGGGTTCATCTCAGGATCACTTGTCAGTAATGGGGCTCAAATTCAGAGTAGGACAAGTAGTAATAAGAATATCTTCATGCTGAATCCCATATTATTAGACAAGACAAGAAGCATTCAAGTGTTTAAATTTGCTTTGCTTATTTTGAAAACAGGTCATATGATCAGAAGCCCACCCATACTGGTTATTCTGCTTCTTCCCTTAAATCTATTCTTCCCCATCTTCTGCTCTGTTCTAGGTCCTAGAAGGCTGATCCCTAAGAGGACATGAGCCAGCTTGCCCTCTGGATTCTTGTTGGATTTGATGAACGAGAATCACCAGTAGGAGACTGGAGTGTAGGAGGAGAGAGAGAGGCTTAGGTAGGTATTCCTGCCCACCCCAGTCCTGGCAGTGACTGCCTTCCTTCACATCTACGATTCTGAAAGGCAGTTCCTCTTTCCTGCCAGTGGCTCCCGCTCTCACAGGGCTCTAGCCAGCACTGCTCTGCTTCTTGCCCCTCAAGCCTGCTGTTGCTAGTCCATGGGGTCTTGTCATCCATATTTGATGCCTCACACTACCCATATCTCTGTATTTTATTCCTTTGTGGAATTATTTTCAGTTAAATCATTCCCAATGTGTCATCTCCTTTCTGCTTAGAACTTTAATACGAAAGGGACCATATGCCACAGGTTATATCTACTGCCCTGGAGTAGTTTTTAAAGCTGTTTTAAAACAGCTTTATTGAGGTAAAAATGATATACAAAGAACTGCACATACTTAATGTGTACAATTTGATGTTTGATGAGTTTGGACATATGCAAACACCCATGATGGCATCACTACAATCAAGGTAACAGACATATCCATGACCTCCCAAATTTTCCTGTGTCCCTTTGTTTCTGGTTTTTTTTTTTTAATTTAATTTAATTTAATTTTTTTGTGTGGTAAGAACACTTAACATGAGATCTACTCTCTTAAATTCTGAGGTGCACAATACCATATTGTTAACTACAGGCAGTATGTTATATAGCGGATCTCTAGAACATATTCATCTAGTATAACTGAAACCTTATACTCATTGAACAATAACTCCCTGTGGTAATTTTTAATAACCCTCTTTTACTCTAAAAAGTATCCTGAGTTAGAGGATAATTTAAATGGTCATCCTGTTGATATACCATACGAGTGTTAACTGTATGTGCTTTTATTTTTTTTTAATCCAAAAACAATGGAGGAATTGGGAATTGAATTCACCAAGGCAGGATGGCAAAACAGACAATGCTTCAGAGTCAGGAAGAAGAGGATTTCACTCCCAATTGTTGTCGCTTGTTAGCTCTGGAAACTTGGGTCAGTTAATTTCTCTAAAGCTGTGATAGTATCTGTAAAAGGAGACTAATAAAACCCACAGTGAAGGGTTGTTTTAAAGTATCAGAGAATGTATAAAGTGCCCTGCAGATAGTAGATGCTTAATAGTATTATGTTAAAACAACTATTGCTGGAACATGAGTACTTATCTTTGAACTTCTATAACGGTCTTTGATATAGAACAGGTATTCAAAAATGTTTAATGGAATTATTTAATGGATGATTTTCAAATGTGAATCAGTTATAAACCAAAACTGGATTCTTAGCTATCTTCAGTTTTGAAATAACTTTTTTATAATGATCCTCTTTAACAATTTAATTTTCCTTAAATTTAAATGAGTTACTAAAAACTAAACAATTACTTCCGATTTCAATTACTATTATGAATGTATTCTAGCCTGTTAGCTTGCTTACTCTTAATATGGGCAATCAGGGCTTATCTCCTTCTGTCTAGTCCGATAGTTGATCTGTTCTAGGCAATAAGTAAAGGGGACTGGATAAAAACCTCAGTGTACCTGAGCAGTCTACAGCCTCAGTCTACAGACCATTGGCTGTATGCTGAAGCCGAGTGGAAAGGGCTTCTTCTTACTCTCAGACCAAAATACTGAGGAACTAAGGTTGGACAGCACTTGCATAGAGAGTCAATAAATATAACTGTGGGCTCATAAGAATTCAGACTGGGCTAGGCATGGCCTAACATAACAGGGCTGAGAGGTACCTGGCTGTTCTATCACTCCTGCTTTACAACTTTTGTGGAGGATTTCTACATCCCTTTATGAATCCTCTGTGAACCATGGGACTTCGTTATGGCTACTGTAGTACCTTGACAGTTTAAGCTTTTAACCAAAGTCCTACCTTAAGCCACCTCGAGAAACACAAATGAAATAATACATGTAAAACACAACGTATACAAACTACGTCTAGTACATAATGCATAGGTAAAATTTGCTTTCTCTTTTTCTTACTATGAACAGGATATGTTGCTAGATACTGTAAAGGATATAATACTGGTCAAATAGGATGGTGTTCTACCCTAGTACAGATATCACCTAGTAGAGGAGAAGAAATGAATGCTGTTAACTCTGTCATGCATTCATATGTCAGCATTTATTTACATCTGACGCAGATACATTAGGCAACACATTGGAGACATAAAGATAAATAAGCCATGGTATACTATTTTCAAGAAATTCACTCTCTCTTGTAATTTTCTTCCTTTCTCTTACCCATTATAATCAATTACTCTCTCTAGAATCGCATTGGACTTTGTTCAGATATCAGTTGTAATTTCTATCATTATGAATACACAAACCAATCCACCATTATGTTATGAAGTACATTACCCATGCTGTATTATTTTATTATTTACACACAGATCAATGACCTGGCAAGGGGTCCTGCTCAATACTTATTTCTAAACTGTCCCTACTGTATAGCAATCTACTGGTTTAAGGTGAGTTATGAGCCTTATTTTGTAACTGTCAAGAATTATACCTTATGGATCACAGACCTAAGTGTAAAATGTAAAAGTATAAAACTCCTAGAAGATAACACAGGAGAAAACCTAGATGACCTTGGGTAAGGTGGTGACTTTTTAGATACAACACCAAAAGCATGATCCAAGAAAGAAATAATTGATAAGTTGGACTTCATTAAAATTAAAAACTTCTCCTTTGAGAAAAACAATATCAAGAGAACAAGACAAACCACAGACTGGGAAAAAATATTTGCAAAGACACATCTGATAAAGGATTGTTATCCAAAATATACGAAGAAGTCTTGTATACACAAGAAATTCTCCAATGGAGATCTGGAACATATGTCAACATAGAGACCACAGTAAACAACAGTTCGGGTTTGGAGTAAGAGCTCTTATTTTCTTTCTTTATTCTTTACCAAGTATAATTTTTATAAGATTTTTTTAAGAAAGCATAATCTCAAATGCCTAATTACGCTCTACAGTAGTTAGACATTGGTTCATCTGTAATCACTAGATACTTTCAAGACTGAGTATTGCCTCTAGAGAGTTGATGGCTGTAAAGTTTGAAAGAGGGGACAAAAACGGGTAACTAAGCTTTTCGTAAAAAGAAGGAATAATTATGTAGTTCCCATTAAGTTTCCCTTTGAAATTCTAAAAATAAAGAATTCTATTCCAAAAATATAGGTAACCCAAGAATGTTTTGTTTCAAATCTACTGGGCTCTGAACACCTAGTTTTCAAAGTCAGGTAAATGTAATAGAAAACATTTAAAAGTCTATCTTTCATACTACCTTGGGGAAAAAAGTGTCAGACTAAGAAGAAACTATGAAGTTGGCTTGGTTTGCCTTTAGCATGACACCGTCCTTCTCAGCTTAACCCCAACTTCAGCAATCACTCCTTTCTCTCTTACAACCCTTCCCTCATGAGTGCTTTCATGGTTTACAAGTTTCTCCAATTAAGGAAAGAATGGCATGATAAATGGATTCTCACTAAGATACTAGAGATCCTTGTTTCTCAAAGAGTGTTCCACAGAGCAGAGAAACTGGCATTACCTTATCTACTGAGTAAAGATCTGCATTTTCATAAGGTCCCCATGTGATTTCTATACATTTTAGTAAGATAACCAGGAGATTCAGATGCACATTAAAGTTAGAGAACATTAGTGGAAACTGCTGTTTTCCAGAGCTCTCAAAGCGTGATCCCTGGGTGAGCAGCATCAGCATCAACTGGGAATTTATTGGAAATGTAAATTCTCAGGCCCTGCCCTAGACCTCTGCCTCAGAAACTCTGGGGGTGGGACCCAGCCATCTGGATTTTAAAAAGCCCTCCAGGGGATTGTGATGCATGAAAAAAATTTAAAGACCATTGTTCCAGAGCATCTATATGTAAAGAATTGCTAATTTCAGAATTATAGAGCTGAGTGCACCATAAAAAGTAAAAAGGGGTGGGCATTCTATCCCATAGAGCCTCCTGGCTTTCCTTCAACTTGCATAATCCTAAAATTCAAGAGTTTCCAAACATGCCCTAAGTGTGCTTCTCTGATTAGGCCATTAACTTGTTTCATGTCTTTTGAGAGTAAATCCCTTGATACCAATTGGTTTAATTCAAGAAGTCTGCTCCATTACTTTAGCTATTTCAACCTGTGAAATTTCACACCACCAGGACATCAGGCTGTACAGCAATTTTAATTAGCTGCCTCTGATATGGAGAAGACTTACTGGAATTACTTCAGTAACTTAAAAGCTTCTGCAAAATTGAACTCTGTGTCTTTTCCTTTTTTCCCCCAACTCACTGCCCAGATGCCCCTTGTTTAAATTTATTAACCCTGCTTTTTAATCTAAACTGGTGTCTCTGTGTGTTTGTGTGTCTGTGCTGATTAACTGAAGTTTCAGATCACAGCCTATTGCTAGCAAATATCACTGCGAGGCGGCATTCTTTACTGGTTTTAATGTGCTTTCCAGTTCAACAAGGAGTGGCAATTAATGCAGCTTAAACTCCAAAGTAAACAAGGAGTATACAGAAGTATGAATGATTGCGCTTGGTAGTGGTCACACTGTAGAATAGGGCACTTTACTACAGTGAAAGTAGCTATAATATTTTACTATCAATATTTTAAGATAGCCACTAGTGTTTCTCCAAGACTAAACAATGGATTAAGGGAATGGCTAGGCAAGAACATTCTATACTGTTCCCATAATTCATCTGCTATTATTTAAAGCCTTTTCCCAGTGTTAAACAAGAGAAAATTGCCATTTGCTGAAATACTTTTCCAATGGTATGGCTCTTAGTACATTTCACCATTACGGCATTGAATGAATTGCTTTTACTTTCATTAATGCTTATTTTGTTAGAAACTAGGAAATAGTTGTTCTACTCTACATGGAGGTGTAAAGAAGCTAGTCTTGATGCCGAAGATAACTAAAGTGATCACTCCTTTGGCACTTGCATGAAAGTGTTAAGCATATTCAGTCTCACTAGCCCACAACAATAGCCTATTAGTTATGACATGTTTGTTACCTTTAACAGGGAAGCACATTAGTGTAAGTGCTGCAGACTTACAGCTATATAGTGCCCCGAAGGTGTGTTGAGACTTTCCTGTAAATTGTTCAAACTAAGTGAGAATCATAGATAACAAAGAAAACCACCCCTCGGGGAACTTTTCTGTGTCATATTAAAAATCATTTTTGGCACCTTCTCAGAGAGCAACAACACATTCATACTGAGGTTGGAATTAATGGATAAAAACAGATAAGAACTATTAATTAATATCCTTTCACAACACTGAAGCGAAGAGAATCTTTAAGCCAGCCAAGAAATTAACTTTTAAGAAACGTTTGCAGAGTGGAAATACTGACTGAATTAAGGAGTTTACTGGAAATTAAAGGATGGGTGCAATTCCATTCTAACAGACCTGGGAAATGGAATCAGCTTACCTCTCAGGCGTGTAGTAATGACTGTCATCAGCAAGAAATGTCCACTTTGTAAATAAATGGAAGTGTAAACATAATTCTAATGAATGTTTAGCTTAGTCACTATTTAGAAAGTTAAATTTGTTTAGTATTAAATTGCAAATACAAATTTTAACTCAGTGCATACATGCTTCTGCATTCATCACCTGTCGATCAAACTATGCATCGATTTTATTTCACTGACAGACTAAAGTCTTTTGTTTTAAAAATGAGTATGGATAATGAGACTGGCATTTATGCCTTCCTTTTATATATTTTAGTTTTTTACTAAATTATAGCATACATACAGTAAAGGTGGAAGTAAGTGCATATAACTCGTTTGATTCTCACTAACTGATTTACAGTCATGGGATTAACACATCAAGAAAGAGTCCCCATGCCAGTACCCTAGAAGCCTCGTGCCTCCTTCCAGTTTCCACTCACCCTCTGCTCAAGATTAATCACTATCCTGTCTTCTAATCACTTTGTCTTATGCTGCATTAAACAATTCTTAAATAGAAAATCAAAGCAACCAATCAAACTAACCCTTCTTTGAACACCTTGCTCCTTTGCACCAGTGGCAACTTCATTCTTTGTTTTGTGGTCTGATATAGCTACCAAAATGTATCAGATATAAATATCTAGACTTCCTCTAACCCAAAAGTTCTCAAAGTGTGATCTGGGGACCCTAGAGAGATACCTGAGTAACTTTTAGGGGGCCCTCAAGTTCAAAACACTTTTCTTAATAATACTAAAACATCATTCACCTTTTCCGCTCACTCTCTCACAAATGTATATTGGAGTTTTCCAGAGGCCTCAACACATGTGATGTCACAACAGACTGAATGCAGAAACATATATAAGAATCCAGTTGTCTTCTATTAAGGCAGGTATTAAAGAGATTCACAAAAATGTAAAATAGTGCCACACTTTTCACTATTTTTTTGTTTTGTTTCGGAAAATAAGGCTTTTTGTAGTAATGTGTTATTTATGTTAAAATGTAATGAGTTTCTTATTATTTTAAATGAATTAATAATTCAATATTTTTCTACATTTCAGTGTTTATTTCTACTACATAAATATCAATAGATATATCCACATACACAAAGGTTCTTTAGAGTCGTCAATAATTTGAGTTTAGGAGTCCTGAGACAAACATGTTTGAGAACCACTGTCCTAGTTATTCCAGAGTTCACTTCTCATACCATTCTTCTGGATTGGCTTCCATTGATATCCCAAATTACTTAATTGCCAACTTCACTTATCATTTTCAATCTTTGTTTACTTGAACTTTATAAATTGGGGGGGGCTTACTTTCTCTCCTGTTTGTTTTTTTCCTTCACAACTCCCCACATCCTTTGCTTCCACAAAACTGCTCTCATATTTTATCATTTCTCAGGTTTACATATAGGCTCAACTTTAATTTCCCACCTCTGATATTCAAAAATTTAAAAAATACATCATGATCCATTATCTGGTCTGGAATTTGATCTTACCCTACATAAAATCTCATAAATTAGCAAGTTAACCTTGTTACTATTTCATGGATGCTGGTAGAAGACACAGGACTCCTGAGTCAAAGACAAAGGGTTTTATTATGCATAGCACAACAAGCCCCATGAGCATCAGGTTGTTTGTTTTGTTCCCCTTTCCCGAAAGTCCCACGATGGTCATGTGGAGGGGCCCAGATTGATGTTCCACATGTAGTGGGTTTGCACTGCAGCTGAAGAACACTGAGCTCAGGTATCCTCCTTTTTATAGCAAGTAGTAAGTGAGCCTGCTCATCCCTTAAGACTGCTCCTGCTAACCCACCTAACAAATAGCCTGGGTAAAGGGCCATTATGGCCTTGCATTCTTGGCATACCCAACAAGAACATGCAGAGACACTCAGGGTCCATGGAGGACTGTCTCTCCCAACACCCATTTGAGAAACTAATTAATCTGGGAACACTATTTACAAAACGGGAGGCAATTCCCCCGGCAACATACACAAATGTAAACAACTTCAGGGGATTCAAAAATCCTTCAGAGTATATCCACGGACTCCTGCCTTAAATATTCATGTTTCTCAGGGTACTACCAAGACCCTCTTCTTATCTCAGTCTACATACACTCCATGTATGATCAATGACTACTAGTGTAAGGGATCAGACCTTTTACATCAGCTTTAGGTACTTTTATCTAACTTCATGGTAGATATCTTTATCTGGTTATCAAATGGGCACTTCAAATTCAACACAAAGAACAGTAATCAAATCATCATTTCCCACTCCCAAGGTGTTGGGGGGGGACTTTTCTTCGTTGTTTAAAAACTTGATAAAAATCACCTGTTTTCCATCACTCAAACTGAAATTTGATGCCATTTTTCTTTTTTTTTTTTTCCTATTTTCCAATATCCAAATATTCTGCATGTCTGCTAATATTTTTCTCTTAGATATTTCTTGAATCTGGTCTGTTCTCTTAATATCTACCTCTATAGCCTATGTTGAGGAGCTCAGAATCCCTTGCTATCATCTACAGAAAATGATTTTCATCTACAGACTCATTAGGCCTCTAATGATTCTCTACATGTTTAGCTTCACTCTCCTCCACTGCATCCTCCCCATCAATCCTAAATGGCCTAGAGGTAGGGAAAGCAGACAGGCTTTGGTATCAGATCAACTCTGACTCTGAGTCTGTACTTTAGGGCAACATATTGAGCTTTCGAGTACTGCTCCTTATTTACAACAGGAAGGCAATACTTTCTCCATTATGAAGTAAATTGTTAGGATTACATAGTATGATATATGTATATCACAAGTTCAATTTAGGGTGAGTTAATTCTTAAAAATACTCCTCCCCTCCTGCTCTTTCTCTAAAAACAATTTAAAGGCTTTCAGCCACCATAAAAATAAATTCAAATTCTTACCATCAAATATAACCCATTTCTTGATCTGTGAGATACCCAGTTTCATTTTCCCATTGCTTTTGACATTTTTTCAGTGATAGAATTCTACATTGATATATATCTTTAGTGAGATAGTGATCCTTACTGCAGGGGTATAATATTAAAATTCACTTGTACAACTGCATTGTAAAACATATAGGAAACAAATCTATTAATACTAAATTAACAGTAACAGAAATACGTATGGACTCATTAGATAGTTTTACTAAAATTTCCAATGGTACTTGATAGTTGAAGCTCTGCCTCAAACATCACAGAGGCCACAGAAAAAATGGGTAAAAAACTGTGTAAAGATTATAGGGAAGGAAAAATAACTTTCCCTCTACCCTTCTAGGTTCTTGGCCGAGACCCCCTCCCCGTAATAAAAGACAGATTAAAAGGAGAAAAAGAAGCAGAAGCTTAATAAAACATGTATACCTCCTGTACATATGGGAGACACCCAGGAAAAATGGAGTAACTCCCCAAAATGGCCCAAGCCACCACCTTCAATACCATCTCAAGTTAAAGACAAAAAAATGTTGGTGGGGTAGGCAGTCAGTTATGGGAGGTTACCGGGAAAGGCACAGTAAACAAGGGTAAGGTTGTTATGCAGATTTAAATTGCTGCCTTCTCCATTGATAAGTGTTTTGAAAGATTTAATCACCTTCCTCTTCCTGGTACTGAGAGGACGACACCTTTACAAATGGAGATTTTCCCTGTATATATGTAAATGTCTCTTACAAAAGGGTAACTTTTACTTGATTTTCAGAGCTTCTCCTGTGTCTGCTGTTTCTTAAAAATAGTCAGCCTAAAATAATCCTTATGCCAAAGAGGCATATTTTGGAGTGATATACTCTGGTCCCCATAAGATCTTTCACTTATATATGAAATACAGTGATGGGGTCCAAATTAGAAGAAAAGAGTGAAGAAAACAAGCAATATTTACACTAGTGACCAACTGCATGAAGTCTTTGCTGTAGAGGATTATAAAAGCTTTCAGCATTACACAATGCAATTATTCAATTATTTGTCATATGATAAAGCAGTGTTTCAAGAAAGCAAACAATAACTTTGTATATAATACATAGAGACTAATACCTACAAATATGGAAGGGTAGCCTATTTTAAAATATACTTCTTGTTCTAAATCATCAAAAGTTAATATCCATTTAGTGTATAAACTAAATGGATATTAAACTACTAGTTTTTATGCATTTCACTGTCATGACTAGAAGCAAGAATAACATATTTCTTCTGTCCAGTAATGTCCATAGTCAACAAACATTTACTAATGTGTATCTCAGGGGATCTTTTGAAAAGATAATATTAAGGATGACTAATGATCATGATGGGTTTTTGTCTCTCCTTTTATGCAGTGCTCCATCTTACACAGCTCTATAAAAGGTGAATTAGAATCTTGCTTCAGTATAGATATTAAATCAACAAAAAGGGAACCTCTAGGCCCTTGCGATTTCCTTTCAATCTAAGAGGACCAACTCTAATTCTTAACTCTGATTAATAATTCTCCCTCTGCCTTTAGTGCTCTGTTGAGGCACTACTCATGTTGACCCAGAGTAATTTTTCCTATTACTTTTCTTTTCTATTCAATGCACATAATTAAGCCAAGGGATTCTTAGGTTATAACATTTTGGGAGCCATAAAATTAGGCATTATAGAACCTACCCAAAGACTAGTGAACTTAAATACAGCTAGAAATAAATGCAAAATCACATGTAGTTAATGGACAATATATCCACAAGGGTGAATTTATTACTTTAACTGGTTTTATAAATAGCTGTATCTCTATCATCATTAATAGTGAGTATATTATCAATTATCAGTAATGTTTATCAGAGCTTGATAATTTAGTTCTGGGCTGTCTTGACTGGGGATGACTGAGACATTTCCACTTCATTACTAGTTATCACTTGCTTACTGGATTTGATTTTGGGACAGAGTACATCTTACCAGTATATCAATCTTCCAACTGACAGAGTTAATGACGCTTATAATGAGAGTTTCAGGTCAGAGACATCAGAACTACTGCACATGGTTGTGCGTTTTTGCCCTGTACATTATTACCTGGCTATGGGGGTGAGTTGGGGTATAAATTGAGCCCATGCTTGCCTAGCCAAGCCCTATGCCGCCCTTGACTAGAACTGAGGCTGACAGAAGATGAGGCACTTTTTTCTTAACAAAAAAGTGTTGTCTATACTCAAGCCATAGGGAGACTGCCCAGAGGGAGCCTCTAAAAAATTCTAAAATGGTGCTGAGTCAGGTAGAGGAAGCCTTGAGAGTGGCTTCACTTCACAATTACTCACAAGTTTATTTATTTACTTAAAAAAATTTTTTTTGTTTTGCTGAGTTTTTTTAAATTTTATTTTTATTTATTTTTTAAGAAATTTATTTATTTTATTTATTTATTTTTAGCTGTGTTGGGTCTTCCTTGCTGCGCGTGGGCTTTCTCTAGTTGCAGTGAGCGGGAGCTACTCTTCGTTGCGGTGCACGGGCTTCTCATTGCAGTGGCTTCTCTTGTTGTGGAGCACGGGCTCTAGGCACGCAGGCTTCAGTAGTTGCGGCACTCGGGCTCAGTAGTTGTGGCTCGCAGGCTTTAAAGCACAGGCTCAGTAGTTGTGGCACACGGGCTTAGTTGCTCTGCGGCACGTGGGATCTTCCTGGACCAGGGCTCGAACCCGTGTCCCCTGCATTGGCAGACGGATTCTTAACCACTGCGCCACCAGGGAAACCCACTGAGATTTTTTTTTTTAACTTATTTATTTTGGCTGCACTGGGTTTTCGTTGCGGTGTGTGGGATCTTCCTTGCAGCAAGCTTCTCTAGTTGCGGTGCGTGGGCTCTAGAGCACGTGGGCTCAGTAGTTGTGGAGCGCGGGCTTAGTTGCGGTATGTGGGATCTTAGTTCCCGGACCAGGGATCAAATGCAGGCCCCCTGCACTGGGAGCACGGAGTCTTACCCACAGGACTACCAGGGAAGTCCCCACAATTACTCACATATGAAGTGTTACCACTTTCACATAAAGTCAAAGTTTCATAAAATCTGTTTTGCTTATTAAATCTTAATGTAGTATAAATAAGGATGTTATGTATCAGAAACCACTTTTCATTTATGCCTTAATCAGAATTATGTTGAATTTTCACATTCCAAATGAATAGGCGATTAATTCTATTCCCAGGGCACATATTTTTACGATTAAAAATGACCCTACACGTGCAGACATCAGATCACTTTATGTTTTTCTGAGAGTGTAAATGTGTGTGTGTATGTGCGTGTGTGTGAGAGAGACAGAGAGAGAGAGAGAGAGAGAGAGAAAGAGAGAGAGAGAGAGAGAGAGAGAGAGAGAGAGAGAGAGAGAGAGAGAGAGAGAACAGCTACCCACATATCAATGGAAAACAATTATTGTGCCCATGGTCAAAATTTTGCTTGGGCTCTGTAATTATTTTTCTCTCAGTGTGTGCCCTCTCTCTCACTCTCACTCTTACTCTCACTCTTTCTCTCTATTTCTCAGTATGTTTATCCTTGGATATTGATAATAATAATAACAATAATTTTAAATGTAGCTACCCTAATAATCAGGGTTAATGGAAAGGAATGATATTTCAGATGATCTGATATGACAATAGATTATCCTGAATTTTAAAATACATAATTGTATTGAAATTTTGTGGAATGCATGGCATATATGGTAGTTTACTCATATATAATGAAGCCACCTTCCTTTATATCATATACAAAAATAAATTCCAGATCAATTATTATAGTAACTGTTTTAAAAATATCTATAAAGTTGTTAAAAATAACATAATCTTGAGATAGGGAATGTTGTCTTAAATAAGACATTAGATCCAGAACATATAAAGTAAAATATTAACATTAGTAAATTTTATTACATAAATATTACCATGGTCAAAGTTTTTTAAAAAGCGCTATAAAGTCAACATTCAAGTGTCAGACTGAGAGAAAATATTGCAATGCATATGACATATAAAGAGTTTACCTCAAGAATATAGAAAGAACCACAAATCAGTAAGAAACCTACACAGACCCTAAAAGAAAAATGTACAAAGGATATGAACTAACAGTTCACAGAAGGAGAAATACAGATGGCCAATAAACTTTTAAAAGAATGAGTGATCTCAGTAGAAATCAGAGATATTTGAGTTTTAAAAACTAGGGGACATCATTTTTCATCCATCATTTGCAAAAGTGAAAACAATTGTTAACAATCCGTTATGAGAGAGGGCATGGAAAATGCATATTCTAGTTCATATTGGTATATCATTTTGGAGGGCAATTTGATTGAACCAATCAAAATTTAAAATGTAAGTGTCCTTTTATTCATTAATTCCATTTCTAAGTATCTAATCCAGAGGAAATAATACCTATGCCCACAAATATTTGAGTACAAGAATATTTATGACCTCTCTTTTTCTAACCCTTAGAGCAAATATTATAGGCCATAATCTGTCCAAAGTGCTTAGCTTGTGTTCATTCACCTACCTCTATCACAGAACCTATAAGTTGGTATGAATATTATCCCCAATTTATGTTTTAAAAACATCCTTTAAGGATACTAAAGGGACCTGAATTGGATACTGAAATAGAAAAAGGCCATTAGTGGAAAACTGGTGAAATACGAATAAAGTCTAGAGTTAATAATATTGTACCAGGATTAATTTCTTTTTCTTAATAAATGTACCATAATTATGTAAGATGTCAATATTAGAGGAAGCTGGATGAAGGGTATACAGGAACTCTGTACTATCTTTTCAACTTTTTTGGTAAATCTACATTCATTTTTCTAAATAAAACATTTTAAAAAATATTCTTAATATCCCACAGCTAGCAAGTGGCCGAGCTATTTGGAACAGTGGGAGAGAAAATCCATGGAGAGTCAAGATGCTTTAGATGCCTAAAGGCAGGTAAAGGGAGACATAAGTTGAGAATAACCAATTCTGTTATTTGCATTTGACCAACCAGCTGATTACAGTCTCCAAACACTACATGACAATTTTACTCTCTATGTAAAAGCTCTGAAGGCAATAAAAACAAATGAGACAGTACTCATACTCAGGTAAACCATTAGGCTAGATAGATATAAACAATCAGCTACAACATAAATAAAGAAATGATCCTTGAAGTTCATAGACAGTGCTCTGGGAGATGTCACCAAGAGCTTCTTAACATGGGTTTATGATATTCTGACTTTTAATCACATATCTTGATTGGATAATCAAAATTAAAAATAGTAATGTTAGAATTTTAAATTTTAAAGTGTTCTATGTATAGATGTATTTCTACTAGCATGTCTATCTTTGTCTCTATCTATGAAGAACTCTTCTGATAATTTTCCCAAAGTTAAAAATTCACTTTGTATAATAAATGATGACAATAATCTTTTTCAAGTATCTTCTATGGAGCAAATACTTCAATATACTTTTTTTTTTTTAATTTTTTTTTTTTTTAATTTTTTTTTGGCTGTGTTGGGTCTTTGTTTCTGTGCGAGGGCTTTTTCTCTAGTTGAGGCAAGCGGGGGCCACTCTTCATCGCAGTGTGCGGGCCTCTCACTATCGCGGCCTCTCTTGTTGCTGAGCACAGGCTCCAGACGTGCAGGCTCGGTAGTTGTGGCTCACGGACCTAGTTCCTCCACGGCATGTGGATCTTCCCAGACCAGGGCTCGAACCCGTGTCCCCTGCATTGGCAGGCAGACTCTCAACCACTGCGCCACCAGGGAAGCCCTCAATATACTTTTAATAATGTAATAACAGAGTCTGTTGTTTTAACAACTGTGTTATCTTTGTGCAATAATTCATAATTAGAAACTCAAATTCTCATCAACAGGAAAATGATTAGGTAGACTATAGTCCATATGGAGTATGAAATATTCTGTGCCAATTAAAATGGGAATATCTTTAAGATATTTTGTGAGTGGGAAAAATGGAATTTGGAAAATGGTATATATTGTGAGCCAATGAGCCTGCGGTAAGCAGAATTTCTAATATGCCCTGAAAAGCTATCTTGCTGTAATTTCCAGATCCTGTGAATAGATGAGATTTCACTTCTGCAGTTATGTTATGTTATAAGGCACAATTAACCTTAAGATAGATTATCCAGATGCGCCTGCTAATCACTTGAGAACTTTCTCCAGCTGACAACAGAAGATGTTAAAGACACTTGAATCATGAGAAAGACTCAACACACCATTCCTGATTTGAAGAGGGAGGGACTACATGAGATAGAATACATGCAGTCTTAAAGAGCTGAGAATAGTCCCCAGTCTATAGTCAGCAAGTAAACAGGGAACCCAATCCTACAACCACAAGGAACTAAATTCTGCCAATGACAGAAGTGAGCTTGGAAGGAGACTCTGAGCTCCTGGTGAGAACACAGCCAGCGAACACCTTGACTTTGGACTTGTGAAGCCCTAAGTAGAGATTCTGGCCATGCAGTGCTAGATTGCTGACTTACAGAAATATGAGCTAATAAATGGGTGTTGTTTTAAGCCATTAAGTTTGTATTAATTTATTATGGCAGCAATATAAAACTAATACAGAGCCAATCTATGTATAATGCACATAAAGTTACTTTTTTAAACTGATAAAAGTGGTTACTCCGAATTGGAGAAGAATTGAGGAAGAGGAGAGGAGGATTTTTTTTCTTTATATACTACTGTATTTAACTTTTTTTGTACAATGGGGATGAATTCTTATATTAGCTTAGTATTTAAAAAGCAATTTTAAAGTATAAAGGCATTTACAGAGACCTAATTGTAAAGAAGCCTTGGAATCTTCCCATTCAGATTCTCCGTATATTTTACGAATGATTAAGTGGGCAAGGCAGTGTTAGGCACTGGGTATAGAGTAGTCAATTAGATATTATCCCTAGCCTGGTGGAGGTCAGAGTCTGGTGGAGGATGTAAAGTAAAGCCAAGTTTGTTAAGTTCTATTTGTTAAAGAGCTAAGTGCAAGGTGCTAGGCAGATAGCAAAGTCATTTCAGAGACAAGGCAAGAGAAATTGACCACAGCAAAGTTCAAGAATTGCATTGTAAGGAATGTTTAAAAGTTTTAATTTTATTCTGAGCAAATGGGATGCTTCTGAATCATTAAAATAGGCAGTGGCATAATCTTACTCATTGTTTTGAAATACTACTCAGGCTATCACACAGAGAATACATTGGAGAGGGGAATGGGAAACAGGTACTTGCTTCATAAGAATGTACTGTATTGCACATGTGTTGATATTCCCTCATCTGTATATTTATTATATTTCACATTTTAAAAAATACAATGAAATGTTCTAAAATAAGATAGCAGAAGTTGGGATGAGGTGACAAATGTCAAAGATATTTAGGAGGTAGTATCAGCAATTCTTACTGATCTTGATGTAGGAGTGAGAAAGCAGGAGAAAGACAGCAAGAATGACACCAAAGTTTCCGTGCCATTCACTAATGAGAGGATACAAGAGGAAGAGCAGTCTTGCAGAGAGAGAATGATGATACCCATTCTGGGCTTGCTGGATTTGAAGTATTTCTGAGACATCTATATGCAGATGCTAGGTAGACAGCTCAGTTCTAGAATTCAGGGGAGCAATCTGGATTTTATATCATTTCCCCCCCTAGCTTTATTGAAATGTAATTGGTATACAAAAACTGCACATAGTTGATGCATATACTTTGGTGAGTTTGAACATATGTATTGTATACATTTGTGTTACCATTACCATAATCAAGGTAATAAACACTGGATTTTATATTTTATGAAGGCTGTTAATACCACAGAACAGAAAATATGACTAATAGTGGCTGGTAAAGCACAGGTTTATTTTTCTTACACTAAAAACAATTCGAGGTGGCAGCTTCAGGCACTGGTTTAGTGGCTCAAAAATGCTATCAAAATCTCACCTCTTTTTAGGTTTCTGTTCTCCTATACCTAGAGGGTTTTTTTTTTTTTTAATGTCTCCTCTAAATGGTAAGCTGGCTGCCACAGATCCAGGCATCACGTCTGAGTTCAAAGGATGAAAAGGGAAGGGATGGGCCCAACAAGATTTCCTCACCTTTATCAGAAAGCTCCCTAGCAGACTTCCCTTGCAGTTCATTGCCTTTAAAGTGGGAGATGGCAAGGAATAAAGAGGAGACTAATAATAGTAGCTGGGTTAGTGAAGCAATAAAAGCAGTCCCCAAAATGTAGATGGCATTTCAATCTATGGCAAAAGGTCCAGGGAAAGTGTGTAGAATTAAAAATATCTGCAAAAGACACATCTGATAAAGGACTATTATCCAAAAACAAAAAACTCTTAAAACTCAATGAGAAAGCACACAACACGATTATAAATGGGCCATAGATCTGAACAGACACCTCACCAAAGAAGATATACAGATGACAAATAAGCATATGAAAAGATGCTCCACATCATGTGTGATCAGGGAAATACATATTAAAACAACAATGAGATACTACTACACACCTATTAGAATGGCCAAAACCCTGAACACTGACAACAGCAAATGCTGGTGAGGCTGTGGAGCAAAAGGAACTCTCAATCATTGCTGGTGGGAATGCAAAATGGCACAGTCACTTTGAAAAACACTTTGGCTGGAGGTTGAATCAATCACCAATGGCCAATGAGTTAATCAATCATGTCTATGCAATGAAGCCTCCATAAAAACCCAAAAGGATGGAGTTCAGAGAGCTTCCAGGTTGGTGAACATGTGAAGACTGGGGAGAGTGGCATACTGGAGAGAGCATGGAAACTCTTTCCCTTTCCCCATGCCTTGCCCTATGCAGCTCTTCATCTGGCTGTTGATTTGTATCCTTTAATATCTTTTTATAATAAATCAGTGATTTAATAAGTAACATGCTACTCTGAGTTTCGTGAGCCATTCTAGAAAATTAATCAACCTGAGGAGGGAGTTGTGGGAACCTCTGATTTATAGCCAGTCAGCCAGAAGCACAGAAAACAACTTGGACTTGGGACTGGTGTCTGAAGTAGAGGGCAGTCTTGTGGAATTGAGCCCTTTACCTGTGGAATCTGGTTCTGTCTCCAAGCAGATAGTGTTAGAATTGAGTTGAAATCTTGGACATATGCTGGCATCCAAGAACTGTTTGTTGGTGTGGGAAAGCCTCCACACATACACATTGAAACTGGGTCCAGGAATTCAAAAGAGGGACACGTGCATGTGTGGGGGCAGAAGGTATATGAGAAATCTCTGTATCTTCCTCTCAATTTTACCATGAACCTGATACTGCTCGAAAAATAGAAAGTCTCTTTTAAAAAAAGTCAAATAATAATAAGTTATTTGGGAAGCATGAAATCACTAAATGGGTATTCATTTATTCATTCATCAGGCTAACAATCAGCACATTCGTTCTAGGCACCCTACTAATCACTGGAGATCCAGTCTGCATTATAATGCAAGGTGACAGGAACCCAAACGAATGCCTAAGCTTGTCCTGCAATGCCTGTAACAGAAATCACTAATTAATTCCAGACCTCTTTCCCACTCATGCCAAACATGACTTCAGAAACGTTACCAACACAACCCAACAAGTCACGACTAGCCATTGACTGGAATTTGGCATGCAGGATATAACTTATTTCTCATCCTTATCTAGTACATTGTACATACGCCAGATTTTAACCTTAGTTAAGTGTGACGAATAAAACAGATTTTTATTTAAAAAATTCAGAGTTCTTATTTAAATCTAGAAATACGCATTTTAATTAAAGCACAGTAATCACATGTGCATTACTATATTATAGCAGTTCTTTGTCTCCTGATTTATAGGTTATATGCTAAACATGTACACATTTTTCTTTCCTTTTTATCCACCTCATATATTTACAAAAATGCAAAATGCAAAGTCACCAACATGATTAATGCAGAGTTTAAAAATTTCCCAAAATATATTCTCTCCCTCTTTTATATATTCAAGTAGATAAAATCTAAGAATATATTAGGCTTTGAAAATTACCGGAAAATATTTCTCAAATGTGGCTGTCTTTACTGTATGTGAAATACACTGATTGCTGGAATATTTTGTTCTGCACCTAGTAACTGACATGTGAATTAGTTATTTTTTCTGCATTGGTTTGAGGAATTTAACCCTCAACTTTCAACTAAAACTAGCAAGCCAAAAACACAAGTTTTGTCAATCAACACAGGTTACCTATTTGCCACAGGAACAGTTTTACAAATAAGGAAATCTAGTGAACATTTTAAAAGATTAAGTGAAATGTGACCATCTACCAATAACAGCTACCATTTTTGAGCACAGAATCTATGATAAGCAACTTATATGCATTACCGCATGTAATAGTCACGATGTATTATCTCATTTAATTATCACAATTGTCACAAAGCAATCCTGCAAGGTATCAGTATAACCATTTAAGGATGAAAAACAACTGAAGTTTAGATTCAAGATCAACATACTTATAAGTTGTACAGCTAGGAATTGAACTCAAATATAGCCTCATAAAAAAATGAGTATGATTAAATATATTACTGAGTAAGTATACTTCAATGATTTTCAAATGTTGTAGAAAAATGAACAGTTGTATGTTATTACATGTCCATCTAGAATGGAATGTATAAAATTTGAGCTGGACATAATGCCTCTCAGGTATAGACTACATTTCCTAGACTCCCTTGCAGCTCAGTAGGCCCAAGACATGGTATAAAACCAACCACGTTATCTCCTTAGAGGTAAAGCTGCTTGTCCTAGACTTTCTCTTTCCTATAGAATTTTATTAGTACCTTCTGTAGACTAAATGTTTGTGTCCCTTCCCAAATTCATATGTTAAAATCCTATCCCTCAAGGTGATGGTATTAGGAGATGGGGCCACTGGGGAGTGATTAGGTCAGGACGGTAGAGCCCTCATAAACGGGATTAGTATTCATATAAAAGAGGCCCCAGAGATCTCCCTCACCCCTTCTGCCATGTGAAGTTAGAGCAAAAAAACAACCTTCTAGAAAGTGGGCTCTCACCAGACACTGATTCTGCTGGCACTTGACCTTAGACTTCCCAGCCTCCACAACTGTGGGAAATAAATATCTGTTCTTTATAAGTCACCCAGGCTATAGTATTATGTTACAGTAGCCTGAAGGGACTAAGACAGTATCTACACTTTCCAGGCATGCCATATCATGGGGGAGAGGAAGATGAGTAGAATCCTCCCTTGTTGTCAATCCAGTGGAATATCAAACATGTAAAGAAAGAAATACCATCACAGTGTATTGAATAGCAAAGAACAAAGTCTTATGGGAGAATAAAGAAAAAAGCACTTATTTAGGCTAGAGATTTCAGGAGTGTTTCCTAGATTGTATTAGTCTGCTCAAGCTGCCATAACAAAATACCATAGACTGAGTGGCTTAAACTACAGGAATTTATTTCTCACAGCCTGGAGGCTGGGAATTCTAAGATCAAGGTGCTGGCCAACTTAATTCCCTAGCAAGGGCCCTTTTCCTGGCTTGTAGATGACTGCCTTCTTGCTGTATCCTCACATGGCAGGGGGGTGGGGAGCTCTCTGGTCTCTCTTCCTCTTTCTAAAAGGACACGAATCCCATTATGGGAGCCCCACCCTCAAGACTTCATCTAACCTAATTACCTCCCAAAGGCCCTACTTCCAAATACCATCACACTGGGGGTTAGAGTTTCAACACACAAATTTGGGGGGACACTGTGTTATTCAGTCCATAACACAGACGATGTAAAAAGTGAACTGAATATCAAAGGTTCACTGACTTCTAGTCTTGGAGTCGAATTTGTTTTTAAGGCATGCAGGATACTGGGAAAAGCTAGTGCTTTCTCTTTACCCTGCAGGTGCTGGGGTATTTGGTTTATCCTCTGCCTCAGACTATGTAGAAAAACTATCTCTTCTCATTTACAAAGCTGGAAATAACTACTCAAAATATCATTATTCATTAGAAGGAGGTTTTTCATAGATTTTTAAAAAGTTATTTTGAAATAATTATAGGGTCACAGGAAGTTGCAAAAATAGTACAGAGAGGTCCCATGTACCCTTCATCCAGCTTCCTCCAGTGTAACATCTTATAGAACTATAGTATAATATCAAAACCAGGAGTACAGAGCTTATTTAGATGTCACCAGTCTTTACAAGCACTTGTATGTGTGTTTGTGTGTATGTGCGTGTGAAGTTCTATGCCATTTTATCACATGTATAGATTCATGTCACCACAACCACGATCAAGATACCAAACTGTTCCATCACTGAAAAGGAACTCCCTATAATTCATCCTGAGCAAAATTTCTCTCTAGCTCTGACCTACAAAACCAAACAAGTTATGTGCTTCTAAATGAAACAGGCATAGGATAGATATTTCCATTCCAAAAGGGAGACATAAGAAGGAATAAAGTAGTGACAGGTCCCACACAAGTGTAAAACTTAGCAAGGCAAACTCCATGAGATGTTAAGGCTTGAGAACAATCCTCTTTGACTCAATGCTCTGCCCTCCAGACCTGCTGGGAAAGCAACATCACCCCCATGACTCAGCAGGGTGCTGCTCATGCCTTGGCTCTCTGTGGCAGCCACAGCCATGCCACAGCTCTGCCAGGAGGGGTCTTACCCCCATAACTTCTGTTGGAGGTCATCTACCCTTTTGGAAAAAAAAAAAAGAGAACTCCCTTGGGTTACTCCTTTATAGTAGCATAGTCCCTAGTACCTAACCTCTAACAACCACTAGTATGTTTTCTATCTCTATGATTCTGTCATTTCATAAATGCTAATAAATGGAATCAAACAGTATATAACCTTTCTTTTTAATAGCAAGGGCACAGTACAATGCATGCGACCAATGTCAAGCAAATATTGTCTCTTATCTGGCTCAGTGTTTTGGCTTTCCCTGGATCTCCCCTTGTAATATCTGCTATTACCACCCTTGGGCTCTACTCTCTTTATCTCTGGGAACAGAAGCCAGACCAAAGGTGGCCATATCTACTGATTAAGAGGCATACAGGGCCACAATCTTAACCATAGACACTCTGAAAGGGCTTGACAGAGCTCAGTTTTCTAGTTTATATGTGAAGTGACACTCTTCCCATGGTGCATTCAGAGGGGTGATACGACTTGCTCACTAGGTTTGGGCAGTAGATGGGGTTATTTTTCCATTAGAGGGCAACAAAAACACACAGTGATGTTAATGAGCAGTGCTGAGTCTTTAGATGAAATAACAGCAAAGAAGAAGAAAGCCAACAGGCAAAAAATAACATCAAACAGGCAAAAAATAACCATCAACAGTATGGTCCTTCATTGCCGGACTGTCACAAGAAGTCAAAATAGAACAAGGAGACCAGGTTGCTGGTGAGTATTGTTGCACCAGGGCATATAGTGAATTCCAGCAGGTTTTTTCTTACCTTTGGTGAAAACAAGCTAGCTTCATTGCTGCTAATGGTCTGCATGCTCTTCAGGGCCAAGGGGCAGGTGTGCTCTTGCTGTGGGAAGTAAAAAGACAAAAGATAAGTTTCTCTTTAACTCAAAACCCTCCTCACATCTTAGAAGAGTACCAGATGGATTTCTTTTAATATAAAAAGTTAACTTGTACAAACTAGTAGACTAAAACATAGACACACATTTATATAATTTGGGGTTTGAAAAAACTTTTTAAAGCATTATAATAACATAAAAGACTGATATATTTTCAAAAAGTTTTGAATAATAAATTAAAAATTTTGTCAAGAACCTAATATGTAAGTTAGAAGGGAAGTGCCAAATGAAAAAACACTATGTATTTTATAGTATAGGAGGTATATAGTAGGTACAGAAGGTACATATTTTAGTAGGTGTATACACACATATATATATAATCATACATATAATAAAGGGTTAATATATTAATTATATGAAAACATGATATACATTATACTTATGTTAATATATTAATATCTCTTGATAATTAACAAAAAACTATAAATTCTCCAATAGAAAAAAAATGACATAAGAATTTTTGAAAACAAACATAAATATTTATTGAGTGCTACTTTCTGCCCAGTATATTGCTATGTATTGGGAATAGAGCAGAATATCTGAAACGAAAAATTTATTGGAAACTTACAGGAGATTTACAGTTTAATAGGAATAATATCAGTGTTCAATAACTATCAAAAAATAAATACAGCCTTACACTTAAAACAATCATAAAATATAATTTTCAGCTGATCAAATTGCCAATGATTAAAAAAAGAATAGCCAGTGTGGACTTGAATGTTGGGAAATAGGCATTTTGTAATCACTGACAACTTCTTGGATGTAACTGTCAAACTATATTTAAATTATTTCATAATATATGTATATGTGTGATTACATATATATAGACATAGGCACAAAGGTTCTTATAGCATTGCTTAAAATTGTAAAAAAAAAAAATGGAAACAATGTAAATAGTCAATAAAGGGGGAATGGGTAAGGGAATTATGTTACACCCCTATAATGGAGTACTATGCACCATTACAAGCCATGATCTAAAACTATTTTACCTACATACAACTTTTCCGACTAATATGTATAGTATTTTATTTGTTGAAAAACCAAGTACACAAATGCCATGAAAAATGGTGTTTTTCTCTAGGTGGTGATTTTTAATTAGAAAGAAATTTTTACTACTCCATATTTTCTTCTCTTTTTTTTTTTAAACTTAGAATTAACATTTATTACCTGTAAAAATAAAACAATGAAGAAAAAAGGCAAATTAAAACACAGGAATTAGAACAGATTGTAAGTCAGTACATTAGCATTGTCTTGAACTCTATTTTGTATTTTTAAGACTATTAAGTAACAGTATCTAGTTTGACCCTCAAAACAACTCTGTAAGTTGTGTTGTTTTGGCTAAGCAAAAATTCCCTCTAGAATATACTCAGAGTAGGAGTGTAAAATCAAAGATTTATCACCAGTGAATTAAAAGAAAATTGTACACATTAATCAGTGTTGAAAGCACAGGATGAGCAAGACACTGTAGAGACACCCTCCCATTTTGTCCTCTTTTCCCCGGGAGATGCACTGGAGTCCTCTGTGCTCACTTCTTAAACCCAGTGGGGTAACTGTGAGCAGGTGGGAACTGCCAAAGTCAGGTTCTGCACACAAAGCATACTAAAGAGGCTGCACAGGGAAAACTATTTATTCCATAATAAAAGTTGGACTAGTATTATGTGGCCACATGATTTGTTCCACCTGCAATTTGATATCCAATGCTTCCAGCAAGGCTCCTTGCAGACCTAAATATCTTCCTCCAAATCTCAGAACAATCCTTGCCTGCTTTACAAGGACAAAGACACAAGCACACTTAAGCATATGCATAGGTGTACATGTACATACAAACAAAATACATACATAAAGAAGCAATGTTTTTACTTTTTAAAAAGTGTATTTCCTATAACAGGTATTGATATCGTTATTTTACAGATGATAAAATTGAGATTCTTACTCTGTGAATGTGATTGACTTGACTAACATACTACTGGTGAGTTTCCCAGCCTGGACTTAAACCCAAGTTTCTTGGTTCCAAAGACCATACCCTCCCCATTAACGTCCTGCCACCTCAAGAGTCCCACAAGTACTTTCTGGCTCTGAAATGCTAAAACTTTGATTCCTTGTAAGAGGAGAGCCTCAAATTATGCAGTATGTTGCCTTCTCGGAGTGAGGAGTCAAGGCAAGAGAAGACTGATTAATCAACCACAGTGTGAACACTAAGGATTCGATAGATCTCAAGTAGTTGTGGGATAAAGACCAGTGTCATTACATTATGGGAGCTGTGTCTGTGTGTTCACCTCTGTATCTGCCTTAGTGATCCTGTAAGTGAGAAACATAATCTCCAGCTCATTAAAACATTGTTAGCATGGCCATATACGTTCAAATGTGCTCTAATAAATATCTGTTGTTTTCACTTTTGACGAGTATCATGGTGCTCCACCAAAAGAAACTGACAAAAGAACATAAACTTAGATTTGGCAAAAAGCATAATAGATAAACATTCAATTGCAAAGTTCTTTTTCCATGGCAAATTTTCTGAGTCATCCAAGCACTGGAACTTCTGAAAATTCCTTTTCAGTAGAGCACCAAAGCAATTCTGTTGCCTCCAAGTTCTTGATAACTTACTTAATGTAGTACAGAGTTTTTTTGCGGTAAAGCTTGGTTTCTGAATTCTCACTTTCCCTGTGTTTTCTACTGTGAAGCTCTGAGTGGACATATAACACTTTACTGGGGCTACAGTGCTCTTCAGAGGAGCCAGGGACCTTCGGAAACTCCCAGGTTGCATCATAAAGAGGATTACAATAGATTTATTGTACATAGGAAGTGAGTTATGAAGTGTTTTCTGTTAGGCATCGTTTTAACAGAGAATCTTTCTTGAAAATTCGGTGTTGGCAGAAAAGAACACTCTCGCCTGAATGAACAAATTATTTTTTTGAGCAGAGATTTTCCCATAAACTCAGTCTTCCTTGAAGAGTTATCGATTTGCTTCTTGGCTTATGAATCACTAGTAAGACTAAAAGAATCAAAAGGAAAATTATAAATATACTTCAAAGTGAGCAAGGAGCTGGATCTTTGTATTTTTTCTCATCTTTGATATGACTGTGGTTAGAAAAAGCCATTATTTGAATAATTTAGTTCTTGGAGTAATCAGACCCCACCCCAAAAATAACCATTATCGATTAAAAGGTTAAATGTGGGTGACATATTTCATATTGTAGGCATCAGTGTCCATTATATTTCTGGGATCTTGCTATATTAAATTTTATCCATAATCAAATCAGTAAATAGATGTTAGTCGAATGCCCATGCTTGTGTGCAGCCCAGAACAGTTTTCACAAACTGTAAATAATGAACAAAAAGACAAGTTCTCATACCTCTTACCTAGAAAGCTTCAAGAACTGATTTTTTTTCTTTTTAAACACAATGGAAAACACACTGGTTATTCTGTTTCTTGAATACCGCATGCCCCTTCCAGCTTCAGGAAGTTTACATACGCTTTTTCCTGTGCCTGGAAGGTTTTTGCCCAACTCTTTCTTGTCCTCAGGTCTTGACTTAAATGGCAGATACTTACAGAGAGAGGCTTTCTCTGATTCAGCGTTGCCATACACACACGCACCCCCATTATTCTCATAGCATTCACTTTTCCCCGTATTATAATTTTTCAATATATTCTATTTGTTTACTTGTTTAATTTGTGTGGCTCTCTTTGGAATATAAGATCTATAAAGTTACTGTATCTCAAGTGTAGGTTGAGTGACCGTGACACCAGTGACACCAGTGAAGTGTAAGCTTCAGACGTACTTGCTTGAACTATATTCATAAATTTATACTATTTTTATTTTCTTCAAGAGGGCTCCCAAATTTAATAAATATTAGGCCCCCAAAATCTGGATTTGCCTTGCGCCCTGTAGCAGACACACTCTAAGGTTACCCTCAATGGGTCCTGCCCTTGTATAATGCCTTCTACTTAAGTGTGAGTGGAACTTAATGACTTGAAGCTAGGCAATAGTATATGGCAAAGGTGAAGGAATAGGCACTCTTGTGATAGAGCTACATTATGTAAGATTCTGTCTTTACAGACTGGAATGATGGATTCTCCTGCTGGCCTTGAAGAAGTAAGCTTCCATGTTGTGAGAGGGCTGATGAGAGGGCCTGTGAAGGCAGTCTCTAGGAGATAGCTACAGGCTACAACTAATAGCCAGCCAGAAAATGGGGTCGTCAGTCCCACACCACAATAAACTGAATTCTACCCACAATCACAAGGGCTTAGAAGCGGACTCCAGGTTCCAGACGGGAAAACAGCCTTGACTGCAGCTCTGTGAAACCCTGAGCCAAGGATCCAGCTAATCTGTGTCCAAACTCCTGATCCATGGAATCGATGAGATAATAAATAGGGGTTGTTTTAAGCTGCTAACTTTGTGGTCATTTGTTATGCAGCAATAATAACTAAAACAATCACCAATGTCTGGTGTAGTGCCTATCACATGCTAAGAACTCAAAAATATTTAATGAAACACGGATTATATTCAGGCTCCTCTGAACCCATTACTGGATTTCAGGGTTTATCTAAAAAAGGGATCAACTGAATTGGAACAATTTAACTTAAAACATTTCCTTAATTATACTATCTTGTTTCAGTTTGTCTCATTAAACTAAAAATATTCTTAGTTTTCCTTTTTTATCCAACTAGAAGACTTTAGTCCAATTACATTTATCACAATACATGTAGTTTGATGTCTGTAAATCCTATTTTGTGGGTTTTCTCTCTTTTTTGTTACCTGGTTATTCCTTATTTATTTTCACTTTTGATTACCGAACTACATCCTACTTATATTTAACTCTTACATGGTTTGGAAGATAAAAGAGCAAAGAGCAGATTCAAAAAATAAGGCAAAAAGACTAGGATAGGAAGGTTATTTATACCTGGTCAAGGGAAAAATATTAAATCCCTGAATTAAAATACAGCCAGATATAGGCATGCAGGAAATACCATTTTTGCTCAAGTTGTTCCCTCTTCCCAAAATGACCTCACCTACCTTCTCTGCTTATTTTTCAATTCTCACAATGACAGTCTCCCTAGAGTTACATCTGCCCCTCTTCTCACCTCATGAGTTAGGTATTTCTAAAATGTACCACTTTAGCTCTCTGTAAATATCTCCATCAAATCACTCTCTCCAAGCATTCTTCTTTCTATTTACCTATCCCCATAGAGAGATTATTAGCAACCTGAGAAATGGAAGAGTGTATTCCATTTCTACACCTTCAGCACTAAGCAGAATGCCTGGCAGCTTGGAGGGCTCAATATGTATTTGATGACTTGATGGATAAGTAAATGAACTATAACTAGACTTCAGTACAAGGCGCAGTGGGTAGGGAAGGCTATAAGGAATGTAAGGTTTGATCTGAAACCAACAAATAAACTGACATGACTTAGTAGAGAGGCAGTATGCCTCCGAGAAGAAACAATCTGAGAACAGGCACAGAGGTGGGAGTAAGCATGCTGCACAGCCAGGATGAGGAGGCAGGCATATCTGGAGCTGTGAGATTATGCTGGTCAGAAGGAGATTTCATAGGAGTAGGGATATTTAAGGCCTTAAACAGCAAATAGAGCTGTTGTTTTTTGATGCACTAGGCGAAAGGGGTGCTATTGCTATTATAATCCAGAGGCCAAAGGAGATTGTAATGTTTTCACTGAAGTTGCTGAGTCTTGTTGTTCGTGTTGTTGCTTATTTTTCTGGAGAGCATTATGCTGTAATTTTTTTCTGGTCTTGTTCTGTGTGACATAATTAATATGGCTCATTTGGACAGAACTGTTAGGAACATTAATTAAAATTATTATGATCCTACTGACTGTGTGACTGTTGTGGAAGCATTTAAAGCCAGAGAAAAACTCTGGTAATTGGAAAACCTTATAAGACATAAGCTTCAAACCACTCATTATGCTTTACCATCGCATAAAGATACAGTCAGCCCTCCGTGTCTGCAGGTTCTGTATCCATGGATTCAACCAACCTCAAGTCAAAAATATTTTTTTTTTAATTCCAGAAAGCTCCAAAAAGCAAAACTTAAAAATTTGCAGCACACCAGCAACTATTTATATAGCATTTCCATTGTATTAGACGTTATAAGTAGTCTAGAGATGATTTAAAGTTTACAGGAGGATATGCGTAGGTTATATGCAAACACTATGCCATTTTATATAAGGAACTTAAGCATCTGAGAATTTTGGTATCCATGGGGGTCCAGGAACCAGTCCCTTGTGGATACCAAGGGACGACTGTACTAAGTGAGAAAACCAAGGTACTGTTGTTATTAATGTCAAATAATATCTATTTAAGTGAAGGGGCAACTATTTTTGGATAACAAAATATGATGTACTGCAGAAAAAAAATACTCTCGCTTTCAAAGAAGTTTTTTTTTCCTTTAAGATACTAGTGAAAATTTTAGTTATCAAATAAAATATATAACAGGAATGGCTCTTTAAAACTCCTCTTATACACTTTCCATGTATGTAGCAAGCTTTTACTTAGCAGTTAGTTTCCTTATAATCATGACTTAGAAAGCTGAGGCTTCTAATTTTATCTTCTGAATGAGGTTCTCAACTTTATGCAACAGAAAAAGTTGATTGCATTCTACTGAAAATGGTTAAATCTTGATCAAATGTGCCTGCCTTCATCACATAATTCCCCACCAAATGAAATTAGTATTGAAAACTTTTTCAAGATGATATTATTGTGCCTTTTATGTCAAAGTTTGAGGCCATATTAAAGTTATCAAGTACTTATCCCCAAGCGTTCTGTTGTAGATGCAAAATATGATCAAAGAGGACTGACACCCAAGTAAACTTAGGAATTTGAAAAAGTCATGAACAGGGCTGAATTTCAGCTGTATCTCCATGGAAAGTTCATTTTTTAATATAAATTATCTTAAATCAGTTTTTTTTCTCACGAGAGCAGAAACCATGACAAAGAAAACAGAATACAGAGACATAATGACTTTGACATCTTGGAAAGGAAACAGCATTGATGGATTTAACCCTAAGGCAAGCAGGGTATTCTTTCTTATGTATTTCATTCCTCCAGCAATTAAGGGTATTCATGGGCTGCTCTGATGCAGAATTAAGTGACATCAAAACTTCTGCAGATAGACTTTCTCCCAAAGGAGACCTAAGCAATTATAGTAGAACTCCCATGGAGTCTTAGAACACATTTTTGCCCAAGCATACCTCTATTCAAGATAGTCAGCCAGGGCTTTGTAGCTGTTGAAATTGCCAGCTATGCTAAAACATGATAGCCCCCAAGTTTCCCTGTGTTTCAGTGTCTATTGCTATAAAACAAACCAGTTAGTTGCTTAAAAAACAGCAATGTATCATTTCTTCATTTCTTAAAATTTTCTAGGTCAGGAATTCAGGCAGGGCTTGGCTGGGCAGTTCTTCTGTTACATATAACAATGGCTGAAGTCACTCTCTCAGCTGCATTTGACTGGTGGTTGAGCTAGTCTGGGACATACAAGAAGGCTTCACTTACATGGCTGGTCCTCTCTATCCTCATATGCTGTCTCATATATCAGTTTTCTGATCTCAGCTTCTTTACATCATGGAGGCTGGCTCCCTGTAAAGAGAAAGCAGAAGATGCCTCTTCAAAGTTAGGCCTGGAACTCACACAGTGTCATACCTGCCATATCCTACTGGTCAAAGTAAATCACAAAGCCAGCTCAGACTCAGGAGGAGAGGAAGTTGACTCCATCTCTTGATGGTATGCGTACAAAAAGGGAAAGAAGTGATGGTGGTCAACTGTGGAAACAAATTGAACACTGTATCTCTATGTTGGATACTTAGTGTCCCAGACTGGCCTTCCTCCTGTCCCCAGAGTAGCTTTGCTGACCTTAAGCACATCTTCTGGCAATGTGGTATAAGCAAGTATAGGGCAATGTGGGAATTTATATTGAACAGATCTAGAGTTGCATCGTGGTTCTATCTCTTCTGAATTAAGTAATGCAGTATAATAAAAGCCCATCCGAGCACTGTTTTCAAAATCTATGAAATCGGGGTAATGCTATTACCTTGGATAGTAACAAGAATTAGAAACAAATATAAAGAGACTGGCATATATCAGGTGCTTAAAAATGTTTGTTGTTGTTGTTGTTATTATTAGATGATTGATGGGGAACGGCTTTCTAGCATACTTCTACCTAGAATCCTTTCTATTCAGAAAGGGAATTGAAAGAGTAGAAGAAAACTGTGATGCTCTTCTGAGACATCTCAAATAACTGAAACACTCTGGCCTTCAAATGTCAGAAGCCTCTTAAATGGGAGGAAATCTCAGAGAATGAAGGATAAGCCACACACTTGGGACTTCCCTGGTAGCACAGTGGTTAAGAATCCGCCTGCCAATGCAGGGGACACGGGTTCGATCCCCGGTCCAAGAAGATCCCACATGCCGTGGAGCAACTAAGCCCATACGCCACAACTACTGAGCCTGTGCTCTAGAGCCCGCAAGCCACAACTACTGAGCCTGTGTACCACAACTATTGAAGCCCGCACACCTAGAGCCCGTGCTCCGCAGAAAGAGAAGCCGCCGCAATGAGAAGCCCATGCACCGCAACGAAGAGTAACCCCCACTTGCAGCAACTAGAGAAAAGCCCACGCGCAGCAACAAAGACCCAACGCAGCCAAATAAATAAATAAATTTTTTAAAAAACCAAAGAAAAAGAAAAAAGGAAAGGGTAAGCCACATACTCAGAATTTAAGTTTGACCCTGAAAGTTGTGGGGAATGCTGATCTTCACCCCTCTTCAACATAGGAATCGGATAAGATCCTGAGAGGAAAAATATAGGACAGGATACTATAGACCTCCTATCAAATGCTTTGACTACATAACTCAAATAAATAATAGTAATATAATTATATAAAGTAGACTCTCCATGTTGAAATATTATGTATGACATAATATATAATATGTATGTATTCGTATCTATTACATATATATGCAAATACATATACATAGGCTAAAAGAGATTCATACTGCTAAGCTTCCCAAAGACAATGATATATTATTTTTGTCATATGAAAGAAAGGGCATTCTATACATAGCACATACTTCAATCAGAACCAGTTCATGGACATGCTACCTTTGAAGTCAAAAAGGGGCCCACGCTTAGAAGTCCCCATGCTGGCTTCAATGCTCTGTTGTCACCATCTAGAAACCCTCAGTAATTTTTGAACAAGGGGCTCTATATTTTCATTTTTTTAAAATTGATTTATTTTATTTATTTATTATTTTTGGCTGCGTGGGGTCTTCGTTGCTGCACGCGGGCTTTCTCTAGTTGCGGCGAGCAGAGGCTACTCTTTGTTGCGGTGCCGGCGGGCTTCCCATTGCGGTGGCTTCTCTTGTTGCGAAGCACGGGCTCTAGACACGCAGGCTTCAGTAGTTGTGGCACACGGGCTCAGTAGTTGTGGCTCACGGGCTCGAGAGCGCAGGCTCAGTAGTTGTGGTGCATGGGCCTAGTTGCTCCACGGCATGTGGGATCTTCCCGGACCAGGGCTCGAACCCATGTCCCTTGCACTGGCAGGCGGATTCTTAACCACTGCACCACCAGGGAAGCCCTACATTTTCATTTTTCACTGGCAAATTACTTAGCTGGTCCTCACTTCAACATACTGTTAACTATGAATTCATATAATTTTGATCAGAAATTTTTAATGTTTATATGTGCTTATGAGTAAACAGATACATGTATAAAGTATTCATAGACAAAATGTCATTCAACCATTCAACAAATAACTACTGAGGGCAGATTTATACCTATATTAATGATATATTACTTCATTATTTATTACTATATTATTTTATGTATTTTTATCAGGAAGAGAGAAAGATCAAGAAGTTTTGTGATTCCTGAGACAGATGTTCCAAAGGATGTTACTTGAAAGCTCCTCATTAACTATTCAGAGGAGGACCAGTGACATGTAGACACTTTCTCCCTAAGTGTCAACCCAGAGGTGTCTCTTGTGGCCCACTCAGTTCTCCATGTACTCACTCAGCCAGGAGTAGTACCTTTACTGTCAGAAAAATCATTTTCATTATGCAGAATAAAGTGATTCAACTGCCAAAGGCAATCTTCATGACAAAAAACAGCAGCTCTTTTTACAAATAAAGTTAAGTATAATAACAGTATGATGAGCTTTAGGAATGATGGAATTCTCTCTCTCTCTTTTTTTTGATATAAAACATCAGGTGATTTTCAGAAACCTTCATATTTTGAAACTTAAAAAGATAAAATATAAGCAAGTGGCCAAGTTAAGCAACCCAATAAAGGCCATGATAGTGAGGGAAGCCTCATGGTTTCCAGTGGCTTTCAAAATATAAAGAAGTAAATCAAATTTCATTGTGTCCTCACAGAAAACATCACGATAACTCAGTCTCCATCATAGAACTGGGATTACCAAATGTTTGCTTCTAAGCAATGATAGCCCTAGTAAGAAAATTGCCAATCTTTAGCTTATTCAAAAATCCCAAGTCTTTATTAAGCACAATCAACAAATCGGCAGTTTGAATTCTCTTTTTGCATCTCCCTGACAAATCTCTAATTAAAAATGCAATAATTTTGAATATTACACTGAGGCAGTGGATTACATTTTATGCCTTCTTGTTTCTAAACATTAATATGAAAGTCCAAGCATCTAGCGAGTCCTCCCCACCTTTTACAAATGTTGACAAAGAATTTCAAAAAAACGGATAATAAGCAAAATCTCTGTATATATGTGAGAGAGCTTTGATTACATAGGCCTGTGGTGTAACATACACTCAAGTTTTTGCATTATTTATGAACAAATAAAGTCTTAAAGATCTGCTGACCTTAAAACACTTTTAGTTACTGTACTATTTTCTTTGTGTAACAAGAAGTAGAAAATAGTTTGTGTTCTGGGGATCCACAATGAAAACTCAAAGGCAGATTGCATTTTGATTAAGGTATGGATGGTAGATTAGACTACTGTTGAGTAAATATTCACTCCCCACCTTCTCCGCCCCAACCTGGATGAGAAGAGTATACATCCACGATACACTGATGTTGGGTTTGGCCATATGACTTGCTTTTGCCAATAGGATATTAGTGGACATGACAAATTGAGACTTGAAATGTGCTTATATGATTGTGGCCTAGAACTTGTTCTCATGCATGCATATTGCATCATTGCTATGAGAAGAAGAGGCTACAAGTAGCCCCTGGAGCAAAGAGGATGACAGACACATGTAGCCGACTTGGATCCTAGCTTCAGCTTGGATCCAAGCCCAAACAAACTCAGCCAAGATCACAAAATATCAGCCAACCTGCAGAAGCATGAGGGAGAAATAAATACTTGCTATATGCATTGAATTTGGGCTTCTTAAAAATACAACACAATTGTGACAACAGCTAATTGACTCAACAAACTATTTAAAGAACTACACAAGTATAGCTCTTCCAGGGCAAAATCTGGTTCCATATCTACTCAGGCAAGGTACTGAATACATTAGATTCATTGCTAGAATTGTTAAACTGAAACTTTAAGCAACATGAAATTACTTGAAAATAACATTCCCTACAAAAATTATTTATGCAAAATTACTAAGCATTCATATTAAAATGCATATAAATTTCAATTATCACACTATCAATATGTTGTTATATATGTTGAAATACACATAAATTTCAATTATTTTCTACCATCAACAATATGTTCATCATGACATTCACCAAATATTTTTTAATGTCTATTATAAGTTACCAGGCACATGCAAGCATTATTTAGACCCCTAACCAGTTGTATACAAGGAGTGGTCAACAGTTCAATAAGCACAGGAAAGAAGATTCATCTAGGAACTTTCCGATACATTCTCCTCATCACCGTCATCTCATGGTGTCTTGAGTTGGTTACTATATTCTTTACTGTTGACTTGGCTATTACTAGAAGTTTTACTACTATTACTGTTCACTACATTCCTCTACCTCTTTTTTATTACTTTCTGTTTTTTTTTTTTTTTTACAGGATTTTAAACAAAGTGTCACCAAGAAGAAAATTCTCCCAGAAAAGATATCTTTCTAATTTAGAGCAATTGGTTCCTGGGAATAGGAGGAGAGAATGGTAAAATATTCAAATTTTTACCACTATGCTCTGTGAAATGTATGTTCTACACAATTCAAATAAATCACTTAGCATAACTGTGCCTCAGTTTCCTTTCTCATCCATGAGATGGGAAAAACAATAATATATACCCACACCTTTCAGCATTGAGATGATCAAATGCTGTGTCTGAAAACACTAAAGTAATATAAGTCATTTTTTTCTTCTTTATTTAGAGGCAGTTTTCAGCAATATCAAATTTTCTCCTTACAAAAAACCTGCCTTTCACTATTTCAATAATATATCTCTTGTACAGAGTCTTCCACTAAAAAAAAAGCATTTCCTCTTCACAAAAGCCAAGTAAAAATTTTAAATGGAAAAACTTTTTTTCTAAATTTCTATTGTAACACTGCTATTATGGATATGCTCAATTGTGAGTTTATTGCTACACAATGGTGCAAATGGTCCAAAATAGATATTGTCAAAGAATAGATTGCTATTATGATTGATATGCCTGCACCAGGGTTGTGTTTCATAAAATATGTATGTTGTTTTGTTTTATTTGGTTTTGTTCTATTTTACTTCTCCATGATGTTTTTGTTTGAACTTGATGTGTCTAATTCAGCTATGGCTTGGTCACTGCTACATGACCTTTCTTTCTTGGTGTTTGTCTTTGGGCTATTTATCCAGTCATCAGTCCAAGAACTAGGAAAAGGAAACAAAAACTAGTTTCATTCAAATAGTAAATGGTCTGGCATAGTAGAAGTATAAAAGGGAAGAGTTGGTTAAAACCATTTTTGATTTTTTCATATATTAGCTCTGTATTATATACTTCTCTGTATATATTTTATTATCTATATATCCTACACTTCACTGTCATGAATATATCAGAGATTTCTTATTGTTTAGTGAAATCCTCTACACATTTAAAAATGTCAAGCCATGAAAACTGAGTTTAAAAAAACTATCCAGTTGCTAAGATGAAACTCATGTTTAAAGACCTAGATTAAAACTAAAGTTTAATAGGAAATACTTATTTTTATTTAAAAGTCCAATATCCTTTATAAACAACTTCCTTCGAATGACAATAAATGTACACATCTCAATAGTCATCACAACATTAAATGTAGATGCAATGGAACCTGAAATTTAATAATTCTGGAGAGTTTCTTAAGTTTTGGAAAAGCATGACTCTAAGCCATGAAGAAGTTAATTACTTCAAAGCTTATTGATTCATTCTGAAAAAATAAATTTTTAAATATCATACTCATCCTAAGGCTCAGCTGGTGTCTTACGTTATACATAATGATTGCAACAGACCCCATAAACTATGTACCACTGAAAATAGAAAAGGACCTCTCTAATGTAAATACCAAATATCACATATTAATCACAATATGCTTTGCCATCAGTTTCACATTTACATATAAGTACAATGCACACAATCATTTTCTTTTCTTTTAAATGAATTTTAGTTGCATTAAAAAATGTATTGACATTTTAAAAAGCTGTTTAAATTGAAATCAAATTAGAAAAAAACAGTTAATATTCATGTTAATAGAAACACAAATGACTCAGTCTAGGAAAAGCCGATAATGACTTTTTCTACTTTGCCATCATAATGTACATTTAATGAGTTGTCCTTCACATAGCAACACAATGCTGCCATCAACAGAACATATGCTTTGTGCTGTTTTTCAACTGGTGATAATGAGTTTTTCTGAAGCGAATACAGTATAGAACTGAAGTTCACCAAATTCTCTAGATGTCATAACTAGAGTTACTGAGTATATGGGTTTAACTCTTTATAGAATGTATTTATTTCTTTATTCATTACTTTATTATGCTTATAGTTCAACAATGTTATGAGTGGATTAATTTATTCATCAACATTGAATAAGAAATTGCTATCTCTACTGATTAAAAGTAAAAACGTTTATTGGATATTCATAGGAATGGCAAGCTCTGGCACCAAAACATTGATAATCTTTATATATATGCAACAGAATTATGGGAGATTAAATTGTTTTCTGTATACTCTAATTCTCCTACAATAAGTACGCTTCGCTGCCCATTTTTAAAATGTTGGGTTGCCTACATATTTTTTATTTCACTCTGTACGCTCTTCCTTGCCAATCTCATTCATGTTCATTGCTTCCATTTTCAAATACCTGCTCATGACTTCAGATGTGCATCTTAAGCCCAGGCCTCTCCTCTAATATTCAGCTTCATATATATTTCTGCTTACCTGATATCTTCACCTGCATATTTATTAAAAGTGCTTCAAACACAACCCTCTTTAAATTGAACTCACAACCATACCTCCAAATTACATCCATTCTTATCAATCCTACTCTTGATAAATTGTACACTTGCAGAATTCCCAATCTCAGTAGGTGATGCAACTGTGAATGCAGTTGCACAGGCCATGGATATAAGCGGGCATTTTTGACACTATGTTCTCCTACACCATCCATGTGCAAACTAGCACATGAGTCTTGCAAATTCTACCTATACACAACTTTCTAATCTGTCCAAATTTCTCCATCTCTGATGTCACAATCCTGGAATACTGTACAAGTATCTGGAATTCTTTTTCCTATGTGTTTTTTGTTTGTTTTGCTTTGTTTCCCTTTTTTTTTTACACCGCAGCCACAGTGATCTTTATAAAATGCATATCTGAGCAGGTCATTCGCCTGCTTTAAAACTTTTAGTTGTTTCATTTTGCATCTAAGAAGAAACCCAAACTCTTTTACTACACTCTACCCATTGACTTTCACACTCAAGCTAAAGTGGTCTTCCTTCCAGTCCACTGAGTGGTCTTCTTCCAGTCCGCCAACTTTATTATTCAATCAGACCTCTGTACAGGCGGTTCCCATAAGGAACAGTTTCCAAACCTCACCCCACCCTTGTTAACCTAACTCACATTCATCCTTTTTTCTAGGTTAAGATACTAATTCTTCAGGACAGCCTTCCCAAATTTATAGAATCAGATAGTATCCCACTATTTTATCTCTCTGTCCTTTTCCTTTGTAATGTTTAACAGTTTGTAATAAATGTATATACGTATCTATTGGATTTACATCTGTCATTCCCACTAGACAATAAGTTCTAGGAAGGCAGGGTCTGCTCACATTTTGCTCACCATTTTCTCCTCAGCTCCCAGCACAGTGCATGGTTGAATTACTTATCAATAACTTACTGCTGCATTAAGGATGATAATGTTTTACATTCAGAAAAATATTAAAGTGGGAACAAAATATATGAGGTCAACTTGGTATTCAAAGTGCATAGAATCAGAACATGTTCACCTGCTTGGTTAAGAATCTGCCTGCCAATGCAGGGGACATGTCACGGGTTCCATCCCTGATCTGGGAGGATCCTACATGCTGCGAAGCAACTAAGCCCGTGTGCCACAACTACTGAGCCTGCACTCTAGAGCCCGCGAGCCACAACTACTGAGCCCGTGTGCCGCAACTACTGAGCCCACGCACTGCAACTACTGAAGCCTGCACGCTCTAGGGCCTGCATGCCACAATTACTGAAGCCCGTACGCTCTGGGGCCCACATGGCACAACTACTGAAACCCGCATGCCTCGAGCCTGTGCTCCGCAACGAGAGAAGCCACCGCAATGAGAAGCCTGCTCACTGCAACGCAGAGTAGCCCCCGCTCACAGCGACTAGAGAAAGCCCACGTGCAGCAACGAAAACCCAATGCAGCCAAAAAAAAAAAAAAAAAAGAACATGTTCACTTGCTCTAAGAATACATAAATCTGACTTTGAGATTCTACTTTTGACTTGAGTAAAAACCGACATCTAATTGTCCACCAGATTAAAAACAACATAGGGCTTCCCTGGTGGCACAGTGGTTAAGAATCCACCTGCCAATGCAGGGGACACGGGTTCGAGCCCTGGTCCAGGAAGATCCCACATGCCGTGGAGCAACTAAGCCCATGCGCCACAACTACTGAGCCTGCACTCTAGAGCCCGCGAGACACAACTACTGAAGCCCGTGCGCCACAACTACTGAAGCCCACTCTCCTAGAGCTTGTGCTCCACAACAAGAGAAGCCACTGCAATGAGAAGTCTGTGCACCACAATGAAGAGTAGCCCCCGCTTGCTGCAACTAGAGAAAGCCCACGTGCAGCAACAAAGACCCAACACAGCCAAAAATAAATAAATAAACAAACAAATAAATAAATAAATTTAAAAACAACATAGTTTCTCTTAAATAAAAGAGCTAAACTAAGAGCATATTTCCTTAAAGGTCTTTTCAACTGAATGCTTAAGATGATTCTATAGTGAACAATGTCCTTATAATAAATACGATGTTAATTTTTTCCTTATAATGACTTTAATACTCGTTTATAGTTGAGACCAACTTTTAACCATCATTTTGCTTATCAAAATTATGAGTAATATTACAAAGAAAAAAACAAAGAAAAGGCTAAGACAGAAAGTAATGAACAGGGTTGAATGCAACACATAAAACTAAATAAAGTTGCTTATCTACTGTCAAGGAATCTTTGCCACTTCTGACCAGGAAAAAAAAAACTTCTCTGACACCCCTTTTCTCTATCTCTTGTTTAGTCTAAGCCTTTGGTTTCTTCATGACTGTGGTCAAGTTCCTGGTTTAGTAAATAAAAACTAAATGGATGAATGAAAGCTTCTTAATCTTAAAAGCCTCAGTTCCTTTGCCTGTATAATCCAATAAATAAAACCTACACCACAGGTGAAGTACTATAATGGACATAGCACACTTCCTTGAACATAATGGGTCCTCAACAAATAAGTAGTTATTATTATTTTTACTTTAAAATATTTGTCCTCCCTCCTTACTATTTCCCCTCATATCTCTGTAGCTCAATAACAGATGTTTTAGAGAATGGGGTGGGGAAACCCATGTGCCCCATTCCATAATTCAGTCACACTTTAGATTTAAAACAGTGTAGGACACTAGGCTAATTAAAGTTTTCCAGTCACAACCACTTCTTTCTTAGGGTACTTCTCACTTATCTTGTAGTAGTTGATAACTTGTCTTCCCATGCCTTCTTGCCTGCCCCATGAGTGCACATACATTGATATATACTGAGAGGGTTAGTTCTAACATTCCACTAAGAGTGAAAATAATAAGAAAACAAATGAACAAAAAACCAAAACCTCTTAACTGATCAGATTTTAAATGTTCCAAATACCCCCGTATTTGGTATTTGCTAACGGCCATCAGGAACAAGTGTTTAAAAAAAAAAAAAAAGCAAAAACACAACCCATAGCATTAGAGACTTTAAAACCCTTCATTCTAAATTTAGTATAGCATATGCAACTTGGGAGTTCCAGCTACCACTGTGGTCAGAAATTCTGCAATCATTTATTTTTTTCTAGTTGTGACAGGCAGAATTTTAAGCTTACCCTACATGGCTCACACTCCTGTTTAATCCCCTCCCATTGAGTGCAGGAGGGACCTGTGAATATGATGGAATATTGCTTCCATGATTAGGTTATGTTACATGGCACAGTTGACTTTAAGAAAGGGAGATTATCCTTGGTGGACCTGACCTAATCAAGTGAGCCCTTAAAAGGGGCAAGACTCTGTCTTCCTGGTGAAATGGATTCAAAGTTCTGGGGATTCTACATGAAGGAGATTCTTCACTGTGGGCTTTGAAAATGGAGAGGGCCATGCAGCAAGGAATGCAATCAACTTCTAGGAGCTAAGAATGGCCCCTGTCTGACAGCAAGCAAGGAAATGGAGACCTCAGTTCCACAATCACAAGGAACTTCATTCTGCCAACAACCTGAATCCTTGAAGTGGATCCTTGCCCAGAGCCTCCTGATAAGAACACAGCTCAGCCAATAAGACACCTTGAGAGTGAGGACCTGAGCAGAGAACACAAATGAACTGCATCTAGACTACTCACCAACAGAACTGGGAGATAATAAGTGGGTGTTATCTTAAGCCACTGAGTCTGTGATAACTTGCTATGCAGCAATGGAAAATTAATCCACTGGGTATCTCAAAGGATGGATCAAGACTGATTTTTAGGACTTTCTCAAAGTTTCAACCCAATAAATATTTCTAAACAACTAATAATTTGTAAAGTTTACAAAGTATTTTCTCATATATACTTTTATTTAATCATCCCACCAACTCAGTAAAAAGAATATCTTTATTATCTACTCTAAACCTTTTTTTTTTTTTAATGGCGTCTCATATAGGGTAGTTTTACTGCTCAAGATCACAAAAGCAGGCAGTGAAATGATGCCTAAAATTTAAAACAAGGCAAGGTATAATTAAGTAATGATGCTCTTAAAAGTGTGAGGCCAGGATTAATATTAAACACTAAAGACCTACCAGGACTGGGGCTAGGGTGAGACAAGTCAGGCCTTCATCTTGAGTTCAAAATTTAAGGTAGGGCTTCCCTGGTGGTGCAGTGGTTGAGAGTCCGCCTGCCAGTGCAGGGGACATGGGTTCGAGCCCTGGTCTGGGAGGATCCCACATACCGCAGAGCAACTGGGCCCGTGAGCCACAACTACTGAGCCTGGGCGTCGGGAGCCTGTGCTCCGCAACAAGAGAGGCCGCGATAGTGAGAGGCCCGCGCGCCGCGATGAAGAGTGGCCCCCACTCGCCGCAACTGGAGAGAGCCCTCGCACAGGGACGAAGACCCAACACAGCCAAAAATAAAATAAATAAATAAATTTATTTAAAAAAAAAAAAATTTAAGGTAAGGGGGGAACCAAAAAAATCTCAGTAATCAAGATAAATTATGTCTCAATTCAATATTTTAAAAAGTCAAAATAAATGCCAAAATCCATGATAAGAAAATATCACACTTTTAAATAAAAACACCATCCACTGGCTAAAAATAGGGTTAAACAAGTGAGGCACTCACTCTCAGCATCATGCAAGTGCAGCGTCAGATCCTGTCTTTATTTAAAACTGTATTTATTTGCATTTATTTATTTCATTATTTAAAATAAAGAAAATTTATTTATTTTATCACTCACCTCACCTTAGTCCTGGCCCTGACTCAGTAACATGTACCCTTGGACACTTCCTTATCTTCCATTTACTAGGCCATATTAACATTTTCTATTTCTTAAGTAAACTCTCTACTCAGTTATTTTGGTTGCCTGGCAAGGGGCGAAGTTATGTATTCAAAAGCAGAGTTCTCTTAAGCTGACAAAGTGATTCCTGGCTATGTCAGTCTAAGCATGGTGTCACAGGTATTGGGCTCATTGAAGACAGTGCACCCATTCCTCTAAAGTGGCCTCGATCACTAACATGTCTTGTTCCTCCTTAATATCATTATCCTGGCTGGAGCTGATGTTTTAGAGAATGAGGCGTGGGGATGAGGAAGCCTTCAGAAATTCAGTCCTTCATTGGCAGTGTGGCCATTGAAAGGGTTGAAATGGTACTGGACACAGCAGATTTAAGTGTGGACAATTTGTTCAAGTCGAACTGAAACAGAAAGTAAAGGGGAACAAAGTCTTCAGCCATTGAAAGGCTCAAGTTATTATTAGGGGCTGAATCACTCTAAATGACTTCTGCTTGAGAAGGCATTATTATACCATTCGGGGGAAGCAGGATGGGCGGAAGCACAGGGGGAGAAGGAGGTTATAATAGATAAAGAACTCAAATAGTTGTAACAGTTAGTTTATAACCTAAGACTCCTTACCCACAGTTTGAGTGTCTTTGCTCTATAACATTCTGTATTTCCAGGCTTATTAACTTAGAAACAACCAACAATGTTACCTACTCAAGAAGTAAATATTCATTCAAAAATCTAAACATTTAATTTACTAACAAGTGAAATGAGAAGTTGGAAAAATTATTTTAATAAACTGAGGCAACATATTAGCATATTTATTCAAACAAATCAGATATTTTTGCATTGACCACATTAATGGAGTCCTTATATGAAGTCCATTAGGACAGCCCTATATTGAATAAATTTGTGAACCCAGAGGACAGAGTGCCACAATTTGTTTTTATGTCTACATATGCATAAACTAAAATAGTAATAACACTTACACTACTTGCCATATCCACACTGGAATGTATAAAGAAAAAAGTAAAACTCAACTAGCATAACGACTGGATAGCTATATAGAAAGAAAAGAGAAACTATATCCCTTCAAAGAAAGCTGGCTTTGAATAAATCATAGGAAAATTTTCTATGTCTTCCAAAATTATAACCATCTGTAGGCACAAATAATATGTCATGTGATAAATTCTAGGGCCTGAACATTGATTATTCCAATGCTGCTCATTAATAGTAATTAATGACAGATGAATTATTCAACCAGTTATTAACTGGTTTTGTTCTCAAGCAAGATTTTTTTGTTATTTAAAATTATAAAAAATATGAAACAATTTTGGGCTGAAGACTGTTCTGATATTGATTAGACAAAGAGAGACTTAGCTTTCTTTATCTATCTATCTATCTATGTTTCTAGGCAGTAAAATAGGGCCTTGTAAGGCTCACCTCAAGAAAACAAAAGGGAGGATAACAGAAGGTTCTACCTATAGATATATTTCAGCTAATAATCTTGAGAAGGAATGATAGAATTAGAGAATTACAACTCAGCAGCCCTAATGGATTAATGGATGACAGTGATGATCCTCAATGACTGACAACATCACCACAAAGGAAACTACAGACATTATGTATCTCCTAATAGAATTGCAGCGTCACCTCTGGAATGGTTTTGCTAACAAAGAGTAGTATTGGAATTCACTATGTTAACAGACAGAGAAGAGAAAGCATTTGATCATGTGTGGGAGTAAAGAAATTGATAAAAACTCAACACCTGTTCATGGTAATAACTTTTAGAAAACTTACATTAGAATGGAATTTCCATATTGTTAAATCAACAGCAAACATATATAAGTGTGAAATGTTAGAAACATTCCCAATAAAGTCCAGAAGAGGACACGGAGGTATGGTACCAACTTTGCTGTTCAAACCTGGACTGGATTGCATAGCCAGTATACAGCCATACACAGCAATACCAAAATAAAAGTCATGAATAATGAAAAGAGGTAATACGATCCTCTAATTAAAAACTCCAAAGAAATTGGCTGCCAAATATTCAAATGTATAAGGAACTTCAGAAAGCTGGTGTAGAAGATCACTATACCAAAAGGAGAACTCTTATCACACAAAATAAGTAACTAATTAGAATATGTAATGGAAAATACACCATTCAAAACAGCAGCGATATCCAAAATATACCTAAAAAGAGAACTAACAAAAATGCACATGATCTTTATGGAAGCAAATATAAAAAATTACTGATCGATTTAGGTAAAAGAAGTCTCAAATACAGCAACATATTATGTTTATTCATGGTGAGTAGAATATTGTACAGATGTCAATTCTCCTTAAATTATTTACAGATTTATGCCTTACCTGATGGGTTTGGTGCCGTGTCAGCAGAGAAGTAGCCCAGCACCTACAAGGCATCAAGGTAAGACACTGAAGGGTGACAGAGGGGAGAACCCACTCCAAAATAAGAGGCCACAAAGAGCCCCCCTACTGTCAGTCTTGGGAGACCCCAGACACGGCTGCTAGGCTCAGGTTCCCCCTTACTTCCAACTGGGGGTTCTGCGGGAAATGAGAACTTGGTCTGAGGCCAGCTGACTCATCTCAGCAGAGGAAGAAGCCCCGGGCCCTGCCAGGAGTCAGGTAAGACCCCAGTGTGAGTTCTGCATGACTCCTCCGCCTCCCAGAAGAGAGAGGGAGGCCCCCAGAACCCCACCTCTGCTATAACGCTGGGAAGCCCAGGTGGGCGTGGCCGGAAGCGCTCTCCCTAACTTCTGTCACACCAGCTATAGAGCCTGAGGCTTCGGTCTGAGAGGTGTGGCCTCGTATCAGCAGACGGAGGAGTCCCAGGATTGGAGAGGTGTCGAGGTGAGTAATCTTTGTTAGAACTGAAGGGATACACTCCTCCCAGAAGTGAAGCGGCCCCACAGAGCCCCGCCCTGTACTGACATGACCCAACCCCACTGTCGGCCCCCGAGGGGCTCAAGCGTGGCTATTATGCCCAACCCCTCCTCCACTTCCGCCTGCAGAATTTGTGGGATGGGAATCCTTGGTCTGAAGGGGTAGCCTCAAATCAGCAGAGGGAGGAGTCAAAGGACTGGTCAGGAGTCAAGTTTAGTATCCTGGGTTAGAACTGAGGTGACAAGCTCCCGCAGAATAGAGGCGGTCCACAGAGTCCTGCCGGCCCCTGTCTCGTGGGTTCCTAAAACAGTACCCTTAAGGGGAAAAGCAGAGGCAGCTTTTCTTGGAGCCAAGGTAGAAGAATCTCCCTATCGAGGCTATACACACCATCTCTTCCTCTGTCTTCTTCGGTGACCTCTCATCAACCTTGGAAGATTGAACAACTGCCTGCAGTCCCTGACCAGAGTCATCATGCCTCGAGGTCAGAAGAGTAAGCTCCGTGCCCGTGAGAAACGCCGCCAGGCCCATGCTGAGACCCAGGGTCTGGAGGATGCTCAGGCCACTGGGGCAGCAGCAGCAGCAGCAGGAGAGTCCCCTTCCTCTGTCTATCCTCTCTTTGAGGACAGGCCTCAGAATATGCCTGCTGCTGGGACATCTAGCACTCCTGAGGGACCTCAGGGAACCACCAATGCTAGTGCAGCTGTTTCATGCACCAATTCAGATGAAGGTACCAACAGCCAAAAGAAGGAAAGCTCAAAATCCTCCAAGGGCACTGAGGACTCACGCAGAGATCCTTTACACAAGAAGGTGGTTTTGTTGGTGCAGTTCCTGCTGCAGAAGTATCAAAAAAAAGAGCCAATTACTAAGGCAGACATGCTGAAGTTTGTTATCAAAAAGTACAAGTGTCATTTCAATGAGATCCTCAAGAGAGCCTCTGAGCACATGGAGCTGGCCTTTGGTCTTGATTTGAAGGAAGTGGATCCTACCAGGCACTGCTATGCCCTTGTCAGCAAACTAGACCTCACCTTCAATGGAACGATGAATGAAGAAGAGAACATGCCCAAGACCGGGCTCCTGATGATCGTGCTGGGTGTGATCTTCATGAAGGGCAACTGTGCCCCTGAAGAGGAGATCTGGCAAGTGCTGAATATGATGGGTGTACATGCTGAAAGGAAGCACTTCATCTATGGGGATCCCAAGAAGGTCATCACTGAAGATTTGGTGCAGCTAAAGTACCTGGAGTACCGCCAGGTGGCCAACAGCAATCCTCCACACTATGAGTTCCTATGGGGTCCAAGAGCCCACGTTGAAACCAGCAAGATGAAAATCCTGGAGTTTTTAGCCAAGGTTTATGATACAGTGCCCAGTGCCTTCCCATCCTGGTATGAAGAAGCTTTGAGAGACGAGGAAGAGAGAGCCCAAGCAAGAATGGCAGCCAGGGCTCGTACTGCTGCCATGGCCAGTGCACGCTCCAGGGCCACGGCCAGCAACTTCTCCCAGGCTCAGTGAAGTTCGAGGCTGGTTCTTCACTTTTTGGTTGAAAAGGTGTGTCAGTGTTCTAATAGTGGAGGGCCAGGGTGGGACTGGAGAAGGGTATATCCCTGAGTTCCTGTTGTGTATTGCTAACTTGGAATTTTACCTTTTTTTCTTTTTTATTTAGGTTATAGTTCAAATGATGAAGTCTGAGAAGGTTGTTTTCCTTGTGGAAAAAGAGCAGTAACATTCTAAGTTGTGGATGGCCAGGGTGGGTCTATAGGGAACACAGTGTAATATCCTCTTTGTGTTCCTATTCTATATGGTAAACTTAGAGTTTAATCTTTTCTCTTCCTTTTCTTTTCTTTTCCTTTTTATTCTCTTTTCTTTTCTTTCCCCCTTCCCTCCCTCCCTTCCTTTCTCTCTTTCTTTCTTTTTGTTATATTTTAAATGTTGTTTCTTTAATAGAAGGTATAATAATTTCAGAATCTAAATTTATTAGTGACCTCAGTTACATATTTATTAGATTTAACTTAATAGAGTTAAGATTAAGAGTTTTATTATTTTGTAACACAAATTGGGAAACCTTTCGTATTTATAGAACTAGAACAATAAAACATGGCATGGTAATTGGCATTTCTTTGGAAATGTGAAAAATTTTATCAGTAAAATTACTGGGATCAAAAAAATACAGGAGACTTCCAATAAAGATGTTAAAAAAAAATACAGGAGAAAAAAAGTTTTAAAAATGTGCAGTTCTTGGTTTCCCTTATCCATTTTAGTCTGTTATTCTGTAAAAATAAAAGATATATACCTGGATTTGCTTAGCTTATTAAAGAATATAGGAGAAATAAAGTATTTATAAACTAGAACTCATGCTCACTGGCTCATTCATTCTCCAAATATTGAGCATCTGCTCTTTGAAAATTATTGTGTTATAAATGGTGAAACTAGGATACAAAACACCCTGCCTTTAGAATTGTACAGTCAAGGAGCAGTAATTATATAGAGAAGATGGTGAAATACCCTCTAAGACCTAAAGGACAAGTACGAAGGAGTAAGGAGGTAATGGGACAGGGATGGGGTTGGGAGGAGGGGGAGGGGGAAAACAATAAGGTACAAATTCCCTGGGGAACAGAAGTTTGGGGTTTGGGGAAAATACAAGTCTCTCAGTGGGATATCCTGTTAATTTAAGCTGGGTGGTAGACTAGATGAGGCTGTGGGACTGGTGAGCAGAGGCCAGGTATACAAACGGTGTTTCTCAGAGTTGGAGGACAAAACCCTGGAATGCAAACCTGTTCATAAGAGTTACTTTAGTATCATCAATAAACCAGAGGAAAAGCTCCTCCTCGGGCAGAAATGGAAGGTGTCCTGTGCTCTTGTTCAAGTGCAGCTGAACACAGAGCACAATCTAGTTGTTTTATGCACAACATCTCCAAGGAATTTATGAGAAGTAAAGGTGATACTCCCTTGAGGTGGAATTCTGAGAACCATATCTCAGGCATTAAAAAGGCATTTTAATTAGGTTATCTTGAGTATAATTTTGCAAACTCTAAGGGAGGGCTCCATATTAGGTGGTGAAGAAATGAATAAAAATACAGGTGATTTGGATAGAAAGGCACCCAGGGGGGACATTGTTGGTCCTTGACACAAATTATACGACCTCTGAGTTGCATCCATCTGGGGTGGACAACCCCACATACAAATTAAGTAACATCCTCAAATGGGGGAATTTATTTTGTTTTACCTGCTAAGCAGCTTTATGTGATCACTTGGTGGAAACCGCATATTCTGTGATATCTCTTGGATTAATGTAACATAAATCTTCCCAGAGGGGAGGGTGGTATCATCTGCAGTAAAAAAAAAAAAAAAAAATCATATGATAACTGCCATTCATTAAAGACCTTACTCTGTCAAGTGCTTCATATCCATTACATATATCCCAACAGTCCTACAAGATAGGGCTTATTAGACATACTTTGCAGATGAAGAACTTGTAATTTTCTCGAGTTCACATGGCTGATAAGTGAAAGAGCTGGGACTAGACCCCTGGTCCAAATTTTTCTAGAGCCCACACTATTCCACTCCTCCAACCTGAGGCAGACCTTCTGTCTTTTCATTCTCTATTATTCTCACTACACCAAATGTATCACATACAATTAAAAAACAAGACACTCTAGTCAAAGTACAAAAAGCGATCCTGATGAAGGAAGGTGAATATGAGAATAAAGCACAATTTGGGGATTGTCTGTGGGTTTCATATGCGGAGGATCCCCCTGTCACTAGCCCCAGGGTTCCCTGACAGGTGACTCTGCTCACATACTGGCACAGTCCTGTACCAGCACTTTCCTGAATTACAGCATGTTTCCTCTGGGTCTTCCCCAGTGTGCCTGCCTGCCCAAATCTGAACCTCATACACTGACCAGCTCTTCACTGGGACCTCTGGAGCTGCACCCTGTTTCCTGTGATACAGGCAGTCCAGAGTCATATGCCCTCCCCTTGATTAGAGCATTCCAACTCTCTGCACGTGTACAGTGAAGATCCCATCCCTCCCAGTGGAACCACTGACAGTGAAGTATAGATACCTGGTCACCACAGCCCCATCCCCAGCCCACAAGTCTCAGAGTATATTCCAAATGAGCTGGTGATCACAGTCTTATTTCTTACAGAAGATACTGGTTCTTGGGATATAACTGAAGTTAGATGGGGGATTTTGTAAATGACCCAGATATTGTCAGTAAGATTTTGAAGGAATGTGTTATTTGAGACTGGCCACTGAACACATACACCAATGACTGAGCTTACGAAAGCCTCCCTCATAAGTTGAAGATGAGAAAAGACCATGGAAATCACTGTCTAACAAACATCTACTGAGGCTGAATTCCTCAGAACCCCCAGTTGTTCTAGGAGGGGAAAAATGTCAGCGGTTTCCTGACAGATACCCTGTCTTTGAACAACAAAGATCAAAATAATTCACCATCCTTCATACGCCTCTTATCTCAGTTCTTGCCCCAGAGGAAAATCCTGGTTTTCCCTTGTGCCTAATGTCACCTGTAAACGTGTCCTACACGTTCAGTCCAATCCGCCTGTACTTAGGAAGGCTCATGTGACTACACAGACACTGAAATATGAACAATGTTTGTCACCTCCAGGCCAAGGAATTTGAAAGCCAGTATGCCACTTCCATGCTTTCTGTTCCATTCAGCAGCAAACATGGAGATCGCTTGTTGAGAAGCGGAACTGCCAATGGGAGCAGACTGGATCCCTGGGTCATCTGACAGTGGAGGCCCCTGCCTACCCACATTGGACGTTATGTGTATACGAAATAAATTTCTGTTGCTTTAAGCCATTGTGGGTCTGCAGGTTTTATCTGTTGCATCAGTTACTTTATCTGATTAATGCATACCTACTATTTAAAAAAAATTTTTTTTAATTTATTTTTTGGTTGCATTGGGTCTTCATTGCTGCGTGTGGGCTTTCTCTAGTTGTGGTGAGCGGGGACTACTCTTCGTTGTGGTGCGCGGGCTTCTCATTGCGGTGGCTTCTCTTGTTGCGGAGCATGGGCTCTAGGCGGGCAGGCTTCAGTAGTTGCGGTGCGTGGGCTCAGTAGCTGTGGCTCGCGGGCTCTAGAGCGCAGGCTCAGCAGTTGTGGCACACGAGCTTAGTTGCTCCGCGGCATGTGGGATCTTCCCGGACCAGAGCTCGAACCCGTGTCCCCTGCATTGGCAGGCGGATTCTTAACCACTGCGCCACCAGGGAAGTCCCACATACCTACTATTTTTGTGGTTAGATGTATTTAAATATTGTAATTACAAAGGTAATAGTACATATATTCTTGCTGCAAAAAATTCTTACAGATAGATTACAATCTCCCCCTTTCCTCAAAATCCAGCCCCCTCCTCAGAGGCAACCACAATTAACAAACTGATGTGTGTCATTTTAAAGCTGACCTGAGGCTTTTTCATATGTAGATGTGCTATAAAAATATATTGAACTTAACATGTATGATTAACAACATACATATTGTTCTGCCTCTTGACCCTGTCACTTAACAAAATGAATGCAGAATATTTCCATGACAGCACACATAGATCCACCACACTCATTTAACAACTAAGATCCTTTTTCTTTAAAAAAAAAACATGTTTATTGAGATACATTTGATATAAAAAACTGCACATATTTAATATGTACAATTTGATGAGTTTGGACATATGTATACACCTGAGAAATCATCACCACAGTCAACGTAACAGACATATCCATCACCTCCAAAAGTTTCCTCGTGTCCCTTTGGTTTTTTCTTTCATGGTGAAAACACTTAACATGAGATCTATGCTCTTTCAAAAATTTTCAGTATTGTTAACTATAGGCACCATGCTGTACAGCAGATCTTGAGAACTAATTCATCTTGCATATCTGAACCTTTATACCAATTGAACAACTCCTTATTTCCCCCTCACCCCAGCCCCTGGTAACTCAGTTGATTCTCTCCTTCTATGAGTTTGATGATTTTAGGTACCTCACTTAAGCAGAACCATGCAGTATTTGTCCTTCTGTGACTGGCTTATTTCACTTAGCATAATGTCCTTCAAGTCCATCATATTGTTGCAAATGGCAGGATTTCCTCTTCTAAGGCTGAATAATATTCCACTGTGTGTGTGTGTCCGTGTGTGTGTGTGTTTGTGTATGAATCACATTTTCTTTCTTCGCTTATCTTTGATGGACATTTGGGTTGTTTCCATATCTTGGCTTTTGTGAGTAGTGCTTCAAGGAACATGAGAATGCAGACATCTCTTAGAGATCCTGATCTCCATTCTTTTGAATACATAAGAATGTATTCATTTTGAATACAGGTCATGGAAGCAACCTAAATGCCCATCAACAGACGAATGGATAAAGAAGTTGTGGTACATATATACAATGGAATATTACTCAGCCATAAAAAGGAACGAAATTGAGTCATTTGTTGAGATGTGGATGGATCTAGAGACTGTCATACAGAGTGAAGTAAGTCAGAAAGAGAAAAACAAATATCGTATATTAACGCATGTATGTGGAACCTAGAAAAATGGTACAGATGAACCGGGTTGCAGGGCAGAAGTTGAGACACAGATGTAGAGAACAAACGTATGGACACCAAGGGGGGAAAACTGCGGGGGGGGGGGATGGTGGTGTGCTGAATTGGGCGATTGGGATTGACATGTATAAAGTGATGTGTATAAAATTGATGACTGATTAAAAAAAAAAAAAGGTGCTGGGAAAACTGGATAACTACATGCAGAGGAATGAGGGTGGACCCCTATTTTATACCACTCACAAAAATGAACTCAAAATGGAGTAAAAACTTAAATTTAAAACCTGAAACTGTAAAACTCCTGGAGGAAAACAGGGCTCCTTGACATTGATCTAGGCAGTGATTTCGTGGATACGACAGCAAAGCACAAGCAACAAAAGCAAAAATGAATGAGTTTGCCATGTTTGAAGAGCAAATTTTACAGCTCTATCAGCAAAATTATTACCTTTAGAAACTTCATCCTTCTGCCCTGTGTGAGTTCTACCATGAATTACTGATATCTGAGCGGGCAGTTGTAAAGCCTTTAACCAATCAGTTATCACTTTTCCATGAGAAAATTTAGTTCTTATCGAAGTAAAAAATCCCCTATTTTTCCAAATTTACCCTGTGGCATGGCAGAACCAAACATTTATTAGTAGCATATGTATCCATTTTAAGTCTAGGACCAAGAATTGTAGCTCTAGGAACTGTTATTATCTCGTCTGCTTGTGCAGACCTAACTCTGGACAAAACATGGGCTTCCAAGATTTCATTTCACCACCCCACAGGAAGCCTTAAGTCAGCCACTTTTATCTCAAGTACATGACCCAGCAGTAAACATTATCAAATCTGCATTTTAAACAGAAATGTCAAATAAATCATGCCAGGTTTTTCAAAATTTAGACTCCAAAGCTGTGGGGAGAGAGAGGCTGTAGCCAATTTCAATTATTCAAAAGCCTCTTCAGACTCCAGGGACAAAAACCAGAGGATCTAGAGAACAACGTGCAATTGCTCTGCCAGAAGTTATGACTGCCCTGTAAAAACCTAGAATCCACTGTCTACAATATCCTACTAGTTCCCTAATTATCTAAGATAATTTTTTATTTGCAAAATTGGCTGGCTCCTCGATTGTAACACTTTGCCACTTTCAGCTGACAACAGATGCTGTATTTTCTCTCAGTTTGGTAATACTGCACTTTGCCTAGGGCAGCCTTATGGCCCTGTGAAGAGAGGAATTGTAACAAAGTTTCAGCTTTGCATTGCTCTTTAGTTTCTGAATCTACCAGCAAATCATCTACATACTGCATGACTGTCCCTCTGCTAGTGGCACAAATTTCTCCACATTTTCCTGTAAATGACTAGAGAAAACAGTAGGAGAGTCCCCAGAGCTCTGAGGAATCCTTTGCCATAAATGCTGTACTCTTTTGAAAGCAAACACAAACAAGAATATAGATTTGTGTGCTAGAGGAACAGAGAGGGAGAAAAAAAAAATCAGAAGGCAGATCAACTACAGAGAAAAAAACACTGCAGATACTGGTACTGAAGTCACAAGTGAGAATAGTTGGAGGCTTAGGGACTATAGGGGTTAATGGAACAACAGATTTACTTACTTCTCTAAGATCTTGTACAAAATGATGTAGTGGTCAAAGATCTTCATAAAATATACCTTCCTTCTTTACTGTAAGTATGGGAGTATTACAGGGGAAGTACTGTTTTCATTTTTTATTATCTCCCTTCTTCTCTAATTCTTTTATAACCAGTTTTATTCCTTACAAGTGAGCTCTCAACAAAGGATATTGTTTTATGCGTAGCCATGACATCCCTTTGGTGAGCTATTTTTATTGGTTCTATATCTCAAATTAAACCAGTATCATTATTCCCTAGGGCCCAAAGTGATGCATAGATTTGTTTTAGCTTGGGGTGCTTTTCCAGCATGGTATGACACTGCCACTTTCTGCCATACCCCATTTCATTCAGAAGGCACAATGAACCCAATCAGGTGCTTTTCTCCCCCTAGGGTACTCCACAGACACTCTGTCCAGTGTATAGAATGTGGTAACCTTTCATTTCCAAGGCATGTCTCTCTCCAGTGGGTTTACAGGAGGATCAAGAGAAAGTAAGAAAGGATTTTCCTTAGTCATAGGCCCTATCTGTATGGGAACCATGGATGAAAAGGGACAAGAAGAAGGCTGACCCAAAATACCAGAAACCTGTATTGATCTATCACCAAATGAAAAGCGAAAAATCCCTGAGGAAATTTCAGAATAAGTAGCACCAGTATCACCAATTCCCACCCCCAAGATTCCAATATCTGTCCATTTTTAGCCATTTTGCCAATTATTCCCTAGTCTTCCTGCGCTTTCCTGATTCCCTGCTTCCTGCAACTTCTGCATTTGGAGTTTCTCTTTACAGTTCCTTTTCCAATGTCCCAGCTTCTTGTAAGAATGACATACAGTCTCCCTTCACAAGTTGTCCAGAGTAGGGGTTATTCCTCTACTAAGTAGTTTTAACTAAGCAGCTAACACAACAATTTTTAATTTCTTCTTTCCTTCTTTGTCTTTCTTTCGATTGTCAGAAAACAACATAGCTGCTGCTAAGATTTGAGTAACAATCTGTCCTTGTCATCCTACCTCCTTCTGCCTAACTTGAATGTGGATAGTCATCAAGAGAGCCCAGACAAGTGTGCTTAGGGCCAGAGACGGATTTTGATCTGCCTTTGGCCCTGAGCCAATAAATTTTGAGACCGCCTTAGCAAACAGCCAACTGAAATCAGTTGGGGGGACTCACTGGTTTTCTGGTTACACCTCTGCAACTTCTCTCAGCTCACCTTTAGCAGAAAGGCTTCAAGCATGGCTATCAGCAACCCTTCTTGCAGGTCTTTAATGCCCTTGGTTCTTCCATACTTGTGGCGGGGCGGGGGGGGGGGGGGCAGTGGCTTCCTTTGGCCACCATACACCTTGATGCGGTAATTTTCTGGACCCTGACATGCTTGTTCCATCAAACTCGCCAAGCCAGCTAGTTGCAAAATTCCACACAGCAGGCAGTGCACATCCCCATGTGTGGGGCTGTAAACTGAAAACACACTGCAAAGTATTTCTAGGGTACAGTGAAAAAAGCCTTTAAATGAGTCACATCAGCTCATTGGAAAGGCAAGCGAATTACCTTGGAGGCCTGGGCAGCTCCTCAATGCTGTCATCGGCATTGCTGGTGATCCGAATAGGAAGAGCTTGTTGTTCTCATACTGAAACAAGAAAAATGTAAATTATATGGTCTTTTGGCTAATCTTCCCATGTTGACCTTTATCAGCTTAACATCTTTTTTTGTTTGCTTGGTTTCAAGTGCCTAGTGGAATTACTCTCCATCCTGTTGCCTTCATATGGGGGCAGAATCTTTTATCCACATTCTCAATTATTCCATGATCATGTTGCTTTATCATTTCTGCTTTCCTTCCTACCTACCTGGTGTGGGGATGATATGGGACTCTTGTAGGTGAACCTGGGCATGAAGACATGAAGTGGACTCAGGCTAGGGCATGAGGTACACAAACCTGTGTCCTCAAACAGGGCAGGTAATTCATTAGCAGTTAACAAACTTATGCCTTAGTCCCTCTGTGCAGGGAAATCACTAATGAAGGGAGCCACACATCCAAAAGATCACTGCCTCCTCCTCTCCAGAAACTGATTTGAGTTAGGGAAAGATAAAGGAGAAGCAGGGGAGGGACTTCCCTGGTGGTCCGGTGGTTAAGAATCCACCTGCCAATGCAGGGGACACAGGTTAAATCCCTGATCGGAGAACTAAGATCCCACATGCCACTAAGATCCCATGCGCTGCAACTACTGAGCCCGCGTGCTCTGGAGCCTGTGCGCCACAACTAGAGAAAAGCCCGCAGGCTGCAACTAGAGAAGCCCACGCACCACAACGAAGATCCCGTGAACTGCAACGAAAGATCCTGCGTGCTGCAACTAAGACCTGACGCAGCCAAATAATTAAAAAAAAAAAAAAAGAGAGAGAGAGAGAAGCAGGGGAGCAGAGAGAGTTGGGACATCAGGGAGAGGAGGAGGGTTCTGTGACAGAGACAGTGCCTATAATTCTCTAATTTCCTCTTCCATTTTTCTCAGGTTTTCCTCCTGGCTATCCAACTTATATTTAATTTTTATATTTAATTTTTATTAAAAAAATATTATATATATTTTTTGATATTAATCCCATAAATACTAATAATTCATTTGGTTGAGATGAGGCCCTTCTGAGAACCTCTGAAAATATGTTACTTTATCCAAATTAAAGGAAGCATCCTCAGGCCACTGCAAGACTAGATTCTTACAGGTATATCATGTCTAATGTGACAGAGCTAGTACCTAGTAAAGAGAAAGAAGTGGCTTCCCATATTTTTCCATCATCAAAGCTGATGGTGATCCTGATGGGATTTTAGAGCCCATATTACCATGCATATTTTATAGTAAAATCTTGAATTTGACGAGGTTGGTTCTTCTGACAAATAATCCAAAAGGGCACAGAGCTAGAAGGAAGACTTTATAATTTAAATCTCTTACCTGACTGTTGTGTGTCCACAGAACTTCTGCTGATTCACTTGATTCAGGAACTTACAGAAGTCTTGTCCTCATTGCCAGATTTCTTGGGGTAATTTATTAGAAACAAACTCTCCTGCCAACTAACAAATGCCTTTCTGCAAAATATAGGAAAGAGAGAAAACAGTTTTATTATTTAATAAGAATTAAACCAGAATGTGACACTCATCACAGGCAATCTGCTAAAAAGATTGCGAAGACAGAAAGAGAGCTCACCCTTCTATACCACGAAACAAATACAACCCATTACACCCATGTTCTCAAGATAAGGATAACTGTTCCTCAAGTAAGAGGACGTGACAGCTCCAGGTATTACACATACTTCATCCTAAATTCATCTGGTAATTGGGGCTGCCCTCTTTGTTAGATAATTGCCTTTATCCAAAGGAAAAATAAACTTGTCATACCTTTGTGAAAGGAGGCAGTTTTTTACAACTTGGAGACAGGTCAAAGTTAAACTCTTATGGAGTCTAGGAGATGGGGTGCTAACTTCCTTGATATTTATATTTCAAAGAGGTGGCTCCCAGTTACTTGAGAAAAACATTCCTGGGCTGTAAAACTGGCGAGAGGCTTATTTAGCTTTTAAAAGATTTACATAGATCTCAATGAGGCAGAGAAAGAATTTACAAGTTTTTTAAAGTAAATGCTCTAAAAAACGGGGGAGGGGGAGGGGAGTTTCGTTTCTTTTTTGCCCTGGGAAAAATAAAATTTTCTTATTTCATTTTATTTTTATTGAGGTATAATTGACATATAACATTTTATTAGTTTCAGGTGTACAACATAATGATTTAATATTTCTACTTCTTCCTTATTTTAAATTTGTACTTGCTCTTATGTATGCCAAAGGGGAGACGGTACTTTCCTGATTATGGACATTATATAAGACTCCATTTTGCTAGCAGAAATGCTCTTGCTATGCTGGTGACCTTGAAGAAAAGATCTGTCATGTTGGACAGGTCTTTGGAGACCTATGGAAATGGCCAGTATGGAATGAGCCATGTGTCATGGAATTGCAGGCTGTGTTTAGGAACTGAGGCTGGCCTCTAACCAACAGCCAGCAACAACAACAACAACAAACCCAAAATTTCTTAGCACCATTGCCAACAAAGTGAGTCAACTGGGATTTTTCTCTAGTTGAGCCTTTAGATAAGAACATAGCTCAACTGACATGGTGATTGCAGCTAGGTGAGACTCTAAAGCAGAGGCCACAGTTGAGTTCTACCTGGACTTCTTACACATAGAAACTGAGATAATAAATTTGTGTTCATTTATCCTGTTAAATTGGCACTAATTTGCTATGTAGCAGCAGTAGAAAATGGATACGAGAAGAATACTCTACTATACTGACCTAGCTATTAACCCTTTCTTTTGGCCTTGCTTCATTCCTTACATACCAAGTTTCCCTGCCTAAAGTGGTTACCTGGTAACAGTTAGAAAAAGGTTCATGAAACATTTGAGTGAGTAGGAGTTGTTCACTCCTGTCAGAGTTGAGGGTAGCTGGAAGGAAGTACGTGGAGCTGAAGTGAAGGCAGGCCTTGTTCTGGGCTGAGATGTACCTATGAGATAACCAAGTTAGTCCCCATCCTCCTCCAGTTCCCCTCAGCTTATGACCCTGTGGATTTATTTCTGGGTGACTTATTCCACATTTCGGGATAGACTGTCAGCCTAAAGTCTTTCCCACTGGAGCTCCAAATACCATTCAGATAATGGAAAGTCCTCATTTACACATTTCCAGGGCACAACCTGCCCTGAGTGGTGTTAGTTCACTTGCTAGAGGAGCAGGCTCTCACAATGAGATTGTGCAAAGCTGCCTGCCCATTGTGGAATCAGGGTCACTCCCTGCTTCCCGACCTCTCTCCACTCAGAGTAGCCCTGACAACAACAAGGGAAAGAAATGTCTCCCTTGTACCATTAAGTACTCTAAACCCCAGTGTAAGCCTCTACAAAAGAGTCTCCCTGATAAAGAGCAGAATCTGCAGGATACCTCCACATGGGCAAAAGAAAAAAAAAAAAGGGAGCGGGGGAGAGGCCCTGGCTCCCAATTTCCTCACCCCACAGCAGGAGCACTCATTCTTGTGGAGAAGAAGGTGAGACACTGCCCCCATCACAGGTGGACAAGCTGGGACTGCCTCTAAGTCACTAATGTCTTCTTGGTTCTCTTCAGTGTGTCTATAATCAGCACTATATCCCCTGGTCACTATGTCTATAACACTATTGTCCAGGTTATGCTTCCTCAAAGTCTAGCGATTGACAGGTCAGTGGAGAGACTGGTGTAGAGGTAGATGGAATGAACAGATCATTGGCCCAGGTAGCTTTCTCCCAAGCCTGTGCGAAATCCCCATGCACTTTTCTTTGAAAGTGAAAGCCCGAGATGGTATCCAGGCCAACTAAGCGGGGGACAAGGGGACTGAAGGAGCTGCCATTTCTCAGAAGGAGCTGACATTTCTTCTTCCTCTTCAGCTCACATCATTCCCAGTCCTTCTGTTACTCAGTTGACTGATGTCCCCTTTTCCTTTCAGCCCTTTCCTTCCAGATGCCCTACTTGAACAATGCTGGTATCTCTCTAGTTCATAGAAAATACAAAGTTTTTTTGCTCTCTTCAACTGGATGTAACTTTGAAAATTACCATAATATATACAAAAGAAGGTTTTTAGTAGCCCCCAAAATTGAATTTTGTGTCTAGTGTGAGGGAGTGTTCCAGTTGCATTATTTTTCAATTTGGATATACAGTTGTTCCATTATCACACCTTAGTAAAAAGAGTGTTCTTTCTCCGCTTCTCTGCAATGGCAGTTTTAATAATCAAAGGTCCACGTATAAGTGGGTGTTTTAGGACATTCTATTCAGTTCTATTGGTCTATTTGCTTATATCGGCACTTATAACACAAATTTTTAATTACTGTAGTGTTTTTTAAAAAAGTAATTCTTAACATCTAGTAGAGTAAGTCCTCATATTTGTTTTCTTTATCAAGAGCATATTGACTCTTCTTGGCCATTTGCAAATAAATTTAAAGTTTAGAATAAGCTATCAAGTTTCACATACAAAACCTCTTGAGTTTCTCTTGGGAGGACTGGGTATTACCATACACGACAGATTAAAATTGGGGAGAATTAACATGTTTACAATATTGAATGCTCCTCTCCATGAATATATGATAATTCCCTATTTAAGTTTTTGTTAATTTCTCTATTAATAGCTGTATATTTTAAATTTTTTATTATATATATTTTAATATGAGGCATGGGTATTTTATTTAGTAATTTACAAGTCATATTTTGTTTAATTTCATGGTCACATGTTTGTTGCTGCAGAAACAAAACGCATGTTTACATACTGACTTTATACCCACCAACTTTTAAAAATAACTGTATTGATTTCATAGGTTGTTTTTATTTATTGTTCTTGTTTTCATAGATATCCTTTACTTTCAAAGATATCCTTTGCCTGGTAGCATAATTTCCTTTATCATGAATGAATAAGTTTTATAAAACACTATTCTGTATCAATTTAGATATGATTTTTCTCTCATTTAATCTGTCCACAAGGTATGCCAGCTGTGGATTTATTCTCCCTCAGATCGATTCCTCACTCTTCTGCTCTGCTCTTTAGTATAAAATGTCTGACTCTCATTTCTCATGCTCTGTGCTCTCCAACACCTGGATGCCAGCTCAGTTAAACCAAGGAGTGACAGCTGCAGAGTAGAGTCCAGGAGGATCAAAGTGCCCAGAATCCTTCACCTTCTTCCTCTCTGAAGCAGGTGGCTTCCCTTCGATGGCCACATTATCTCCGTGGCTCCAACTTACCTCAGTAACAATACTTTTTCTCTTTGTTCCTCTAGCCTAGAGGCGGGAATGCCTTTTTAAGTTGCGAAGTATTGTTTTGCTCAATTCTCCCCAGTTGGCTTCTCAAGTAACCCATCTCCTACACTAAATTCTCCAAATTGTATAGAGTGATTTCTGTTTCCTGGATAACAGTTGACCAATTACAGATAACCAATTTTATTGATTTATTTTTTCATGTGAAAGCCTCCTTTCAGTCCTAAGAAAAACTTAACTCTGTCACGTATGTGTGTATACACAAATACACACATATATATTCAAAAACTCTAACAGTATAATGGAGAGATTTATTCAACTTTTAAAAATTTCAAGCACTACACATAAAGCTCTACAGTATAACCTGTGAGAAATAGTCCAAGTGGTACTCGAATATTATAGCCTTAAATACATTTACCAGAAAAAAAAATTTTAAACATTCAAATGATTCAAGAGCTATAGAAACAATAGCACATTACATTCAAATAATTAGAAGGTAGGAAATAATGAAGATAAATGCAGAAATGATGAATTAGAAGGTAGTAGAGCCAACTAATGAAAGCCAGCTCTTTGAAAATATTTCTATAATACTTTCTGTAGGTATTATCAATTACAAAAGAAAGAAGCATAAGTAAGTGATATTAGTTCAATAAAATTCTGTAAGATATACCTACAGAAGAGATTTAAAGGCTATAATAGAACACTGTAAATACTTTTACCCTTACAACAGGATAACAAATGGTGGATAAGGAAAAAATTCTACCTAGAGAATTTTTTAGCTAATAATCACAAAGGAATGCTAGAGTTACCATTCTGCAGCCCCTAATGGATTAATGGCTGAGGGTGATGAACCTCAATGACTGGCAACGTCACCACAAAGGAGATAACAGACATCATGTATCTCCTAATGGAAATGCACAGTGTCATCTTTGGAGTAATGTTACCAATAAATAAACCTTCATCTTCAAGGGTCTTTCTATTATTATTGAGGACTGTTGATGTTGAGTTATCAGGTATATTGGGTTCATTATTCTATTCTCTGTGCCACTGTATGTTTGAGAATTTCAATAACATGATTTTATTATAAATAGTATGCCTCTAAATTTAAAAATCCAACTGACATGGAAGATTTTTTAGCAAAATATAAATGACTAAATAGGTCCATAAAGAAACAAAAAACTTAATCTAACAATAAAAACTAAAACCGTAGTTAAAACCCATGGAACCCTCAAAATGTTCCTGGAAGCTTCTTATACCAAATGAAGGAGGAATCAATCAAAATTTTATATAAACTCTTCCAAACCATACAAAAGATAGGAAATGACTCATCCACTCTAATGGGGTAGCGCTCCTTGATACAAAGACGAGGTAAGGATACCCTGAAAAAAGAACATGAGTCAAGCTCACTCATATAGAGACAAGTCTTAAATAACTTCATAGCACATGCAATGTAGTGGTGAATTAATAAGAAAAAATAGGCTGTGTCAGAGGAATGCAAAGAAGAAATCACATTAGAAAACATGAATCAGAATTCACTATACTAACAGATAAGGGAGAAAAAGCACTTGATCATGTGCAGGGGTAAAGAAAAAGCTCTGATAAAAATTCAACATACATTAATGGTAATAACTTTTAGCAAACTTATAAGAATGGAATTCCCATATCATAGTCGTCAGCAAATACACATAAATGTGAAATATTAGAAGCATTCCCAATAAAGTCTGGAAAAACACACAGATGTATGATACCACAAACCTGTATGTGAATGTATAGCAGGACACAGCCAAGAACAAGAATAATAAAATAAATATATGAATAATGAAAAGAAACAGTAATAGTACCAATATGATTTTATAATTAAAGTACCTAAAGTAATAGGCAAACACAATATTCAAATGTATAAGGAACATCAAAAACCTAGTATATTGAAAATCACTACAGCAAAATCAGAAACCTGGTCACACAAAATCGATAACTAATTAGAACACGTAAAGGACAATCCCATTCACAGCAGCAACAATATCTAAAACGTACCTAAAATGAAACCTTACAAAACTGTACAAGATCTTTATGAAGACAACTATAAAAATTTACTGATAGAGTTAGAAAAAAAATGTCCCAAATAGAGCAGTATAATATGTTTATTCAGGGGAACAGAATATTGTAAAGAAGTCAATTCTCCTTAACTTATTTACAGTTTTAGTGCTGTACCTGTAGCTTCCAAGATGACAACCAAACTCTAGGTGCTGTCTCCTGTGCCCCAAATCAACCCTGGAAAAACTAAAGAAGGAATAAACAAAATGATATCAACATTAACAGTAAAACAATAATAAGAAACCCCTGAGGGTACTAAGTCTGTACTGAACAAGTGCTTGTGTGAGGGCAGTTGAGATAGGTCTAGGGAAGACAGGATCATTTGAAGCAAAGGTTTTAAAGTTTAGCCCTTATTTCTCCCAGTGTGCCCTGGGTGGATGAATTTCCACTGCCTCACTGAACTTGAGGGAACTTGAGGCAGCTCCTCAGAGCCCACACGCCAGGACTATTGGGTTATGCCAGGACTATGGGATAATATCAGAACAGCACCAAAATTTGGTTGGTTGAGGTAATATGAGTCCAGAGATTGTCCTAATAACCACCTGAAACTTCTTCTGTTGGTGAAGACAGGGCTTTTTTTAATGGTCATCTTAATAGACTATAAGGCATGAATGGAAATAAAATAGTGAGAACACTTGAGATCTCTCCTTTCAGCAAATTTCAAGTATATAATACATTATAATTAACAGGAGTCACCATGCTGTACAGTAAGTTTCCAGAACTTATTCATCTTATAACTGAAAGTTGTACCCTTTGATCAGTATCTCTGCTTCTCTCTAACCCCCCAGGCTCTGGTAATCACGATTCTGCTCTCTGTTACTAGGAGTTCAACTTTTGTTTTTTTAGATACCACATATAAGTTAGATCACGTGATATTTGTCTTCCTGTGTCTGGCTTATTTCACTTAGCATAATGTCCTCCTAGGTTCATCCATGTTGTTCAAAATGATGGGATTTCTCACCACACACACAAAAATGGTAACTATGGGAGGAGATACGATAAATAGTTTCGTTCTGGCAATCATTTCACAATGTACCCATATATAAAAACATCACATTTGATAAAATATACATAAAAAGCAATTTTTATTTGTCAAAATATAAAGAAAATATTGACATAGAAATAGCAAGTATCACAGTAATTTCACATAAGAAAAAAATTCATTCCAGAAAATTTGATTAATGACACTGATATCATGCAACAGAGGTCCCAGGGCTAAAGTTAGGAAAGGGAAGAAACCAGTTAGAATGGGCATCATCAGAAAATCTACAAACAACAAATGCTAGAGAGGGTGTGGAGAAAAGGGAACCCTCTTGCACTGTTGGTGGGAAGGTAAACTGATACAGCCACTATGGAGAACAGTATGGAGGTTCCTTAAAAAACTAAAAATAGAATTACCATATAACCCAGGAATCCCACTACTGGGCATATACCCAGAGAAAACCATAATTCAAAAAGAGACATGCACCCCAATGTTCATTGCAGCACTATTTACAATAGCCAGGTAATGGAAGCAACCTAAATGCCCATTGACAGATGAATGGATAAAGAAGATGGGGTACATACATACAATGGAATATTACTCAGCCATAAAGAGGAACGAAATTGGGTCATTTGTAAAGACATGGATGGATCTAGACACTGTCATACAGAGTGAAGTAAGTCAGAAAAAGAAAAACAAATACTGTATAATAACGCATATATATGGAACCTAGAAAAATGGTACAGATGAACCAGTTTGCAGGGCACAAATAAAGACACAGATGTAGAGAACAAACGTATGGACACCAAGGGGGGAAATGGTGAGGGGTGGTGTGGTGGTCGTATGAATTGGGAGATTTTGATTGACATGTAAACACCAATATGTATAAAATGGATAACTAATAAGAACCTGCTGTATAAAAAATAAATTAAATAAAATTCCAAAAAAAAAAGAGGAATTCCAAGACTCATAGAACTCAATGCAACTTCCCTAACCCAAGACATTGAAACCCACAGGATTCTCACCTCCTACAGCCATTTCCAGGAAGCCTGAGGCAGAACTGTCCAGATGAGATGTGCCTGCACTTCACACCAGCAGTCTCAGGGAGCTGATGTCTTTGATGTGAGGTCTTCGCCTCAGGTCAGCAGACGGGAGGTAGCCCAGCACCTACAGGGAGTCAAGAGAAGACACTGAGAGAGGATTGAGAGCAGCATCCACCATAGAACAGGGGGCCCCAAAGAGGCCTCACTGTCAGTCTCGGGGGACCCAGGCATGGCTGTGAGGCTCAGGCCCCCAGATACTTCCGCCTGGGGGTGCCGACAGAAATGAGAGCCAAGGTGTGACGCCTGCTGACTCAGCTCAGCAGAGGGAAAAGTCCCAGGACCTGCCAAGAGTCAATGAAAGGCCCACGTGCCAGTCCTGCGGGAAGCTCCGCTGGCACCACCCCACACCTCCCGCCCCGCCCCGCCCCGCCCCGCCCCGCCCCGCCCCACCCCGGCCGGGGTCCACCCCACCCAGGCCGGGGTCCGCCCTGCCCCGGCCCCGGCCCCGGCCCCGCCCCCGCCCCGCCCCTGCTGTCCTCCTGGAGACCAGATGCGCATGACCGGAAGTGACGTCCTCCTAACCACGCTGTGGGGGCGAGGCCATTTTTGAGAGCTGCCGTCCCGCGAGGGTGAGCCGCGGGAGGAGTCTCACGTCTCGTCAGGTGTCAAAGTGTGAGGTAACCCCAGTTAGAAGTGAGGGGACGCCCCCGACACCCCCAATCCCCTTTCCCTCCGCAAAGAGGCGGCCACACAGGCCCCGCCCACCCCGCCCCTGCTCTCGGCCCGAGAGGCTCGGGCCTGGCCCTTAGGCCCCAAGTCCATCCGCTTCCCCTGCGGGGTCTCGGGCAAGGAAGGCCTCGCTCTGAGGCTGGTGGACCCTGGCTCAGCTCAGTAGAGGGAGCGCCCCAGGCCCTGTGGAGTGAAGGACGGGACCCTCGTGGGGACCGAGGGGCTCCACACCCCAGAATGGCGGCCACGCGGACCCCGCCCCTGACGTCAGCCTGGGAGCCTCCGGGCAGGTCTCAAGACGGAGGGGCTCCCTCAGTGCGAACGCGGGCGGGCGGGCGGGCGGACGGACGCGGGAGACTCAGGGAGGAGGGGGCCTTGTTCTGAGGGGCTGGCCGCAGGTCAGCAGAGGGGGGATTTCCAGGGCACGGGAGGAGTCAGGGTGAGGACCGTCCTCCCCGTCGCAAGGGCACCTCAGAACCCCTCCCCTGTTGCCAGCCGCTTCCTTCTGGCCACACACGGAGAAGGGAGGGCTGCTGTGTGAGAGGGGAGGTGCAGGCCAGCAGAAGGCGCGTCCCTGAGCACTCCCAAGAGTCAGCCCAAGCCCTTGAGTGAGGACCAGTGGGGCCGCCAACCACAGGGCCTCGACCTGTCTGCCGCACGCTGCAGGCTTGGTAAAACTCTGCCACATGCGGCCGCGTGGTCACCCTCACTGCCTCCTAATGAGACTCAAGGAGGTGCCGGCACTGGTGCGAGCAGATGGCCCTCGGGGCAAGAGAGGAGCTCCAGGCTGCACCGGCCGTCCAGGGAGGACCCCGAGTGAGGACTAAGGGAGCCACCCACCCCGAAGAGAAGGGACGAGAGAGAATATGGCCTGTCCGCTCCTGCCAACCCTTAAACTCCCAAGGAAGGACTGTCAGGCTGAGACTGCCCGTAATTTCCTCTGCCAGGTCCAAGGGAGGTTAGAGCTTTGTTCTGAAGGGGCCATCACCAGGCAGCAGAAGGGAGGGTCCCAGGACCCTTCGGTGGTGGGCTGAACGCTCCCTCCTTTCCTCCTCCTGGGTGTCATGGAAGATGGTGGTGTCAACTTCAGAGCAGCAGACGGGATGGGGTGGTGGGGGGTGGGGGAGTCTTGCCAGCAACTGTCATCCTGACGCTGAATGGGAACCGCGAGGACCTACCGCCCCTGCCAGCCCCCACTGTCACCCCCGTACCGCCCAGGCAGGGCTGGCTGGCCGTGCCCCAAGGCTCACTCTACCGTCCTCCACAGGGGTCTCAGGGGACAGGCTGAGCAGGAGAACAGGAGCCCTGTGGGTCCTCGAGCAGTGCCCTCAAGGACCCTGCAGAGGCGGCCTTGGTGAAAGCCAGGGAGGAATCTCCCCGCTGAAGGTGCTCACAGCATCTCCTTGTCCCTCCCCCAGGTGCCCTCATTGCCTGCCTTCCTGCCCACACTCCCGCCTGCTGGCCCTGACCTGTGTCATGCCTCGAGGCCAGAGGAGCAAGCGCCGTGCCCGCGAGAGACGCCACCAGGCCCGGGGGGAGACTCAGAGTCTCAAGGGTGCCCAGGCCACTGAGGCGGCGGCGGCGGCGGCGGCGGCAGAGATAGAAGAGTCGCCCTCCTCCCCCGTTTCTGTTTCTCGGGGTACTCCCCCGAGCTCCCGTGCTGCTGGCGCTCGCCAGGAGCCTCAGGGAGCCCCAGCCACTAGCTGTCGTGATGCAGGGGTTCCATGCCCAGGATATGAAGAGGGTGCCCGGGCGAGCCAAGATGAGGAAAGTGCAAGTACCTCCCAGGCAGCACCTTGCACTCACAGCACTTGCAGAGATCCTCTGTCCAGGAAGGCCAGCATGTTGGTGCAGTTCCTGCTGGAGAAGTACAAGATGAAGGAGCCCATCCGGCAGGCAGCAATGCTGAAGATTGTCAACAAGCAGTACAGGAAGCACTTCCCCGAGATCCTCAGGAGAGCCTCTGAGAGCATGGAGCTGGTCTTTGGCCTCGAGCTGAAGGAAGTCGACCCCAGCCGTCACTCCTACGCCCTCATCAGCAAGCTGGCAGTCCCCAGCGAGGAAAGTCCGAGTGATGAGTCGGGGCTGCCCAAGTCCGGTCTCCTGATGATTCTCCTGGGCATGATCTTAATGAAGGGCAACCGTGCCACTGAGGAGGAGATCTGGGAATTCCTCAATGCGTTGGGGTTGTATGCTGGGAGGAGGCACTCGATCTTTGGGGAGCCCAGGAGGCTCATCAGCGAAGATTTCGTGCAGCAGAAGTACCTGACGTACCGCCAGGCGCCCAACAGCGATCCTCCGCGCTATGAGTTCCTGTGGGGCCCGAGAGCACACGCTGAAACCAGCAAGATGAAAGTGCTGGAGTTTGTTGCCAAGGTCAATGCTGCCGTCCCCAGTGCCTTCCCAGATCTCTATAAGGAGGCTCTGAAAGATGAGGAAGAGAGAGCAGGAGTGAGAGCCGCGGCCAGGGCTGCAGCTCTTGCTCAGCGCAGTGCACGTTCCAGGGCCAAGGCCCGCAGCTCCTCCCACATCTAGGGAGGGAGGCCGCGGGCAGTTTGTTCACTTTGTTTTAGAAGAGAGCAGTCAAGCTCCTAAATAGTGCAGAAAAGTATTGGTAGAGGGAACAAAACATATATGTTCTTACAGTTTTAAGTAGCATGGTAGTTTAGGTGCAGTTAGTTTTAATAAAATATGTATCTTTTTTTCTTTTTTCCATATGAAGAATACCTAGTTAAAGATAGACAGATGATAGGTAGGTAAGTAGGTAGAGAGATGCTAGATAGATAGATTTATGATAGAGATGTTTAGTATCTTTTCAAGTGTTATTACTTCATTGAAGGTTTATTTTGCTTCAGAATCTAAGTGTATTAATGTCATGGATGTCATGTTTATTGCTGTTCAGTTTTAAGATTAAGAGTTTGCTATTTGTAAAAAAAACTGAAAAGCCTTCAATATTTTCCTTTTGCTACAGAACAGGGTAACATGGCATTGGAATAGGATTTTTCGTGGAAGTGAGAAAGAATCCCACAGGAAAATATTTGGGATCTCAAAATGGTGATACAAAAGTAAAGGCTGGTTAATTCTTAGTTTGCCTTCTTCTCTGTCTCTTTGCTTGTAAAATTAAATAATATATACCTAGATTTGCTTAGGTTATTCAAACTGTTTGAAAATTAAATGATAAATAAGACTTCTTGGTCATTCCTTCTTTTTTCTCTCAAATTAATTGACCATCTTCTCTTTGGAAGCCTCTCCAATACTACTATGGTTGGTAAGAAAATGAAGACCAAGCCACTGCCCATAGAATTTTTAGAGTCTAGCATCAGCTATCATGTAAGGAAGATGGTGAGATACACTCTAAGAAATAAACAAATGAAAATTTTTTTAAAAAGTGAGGGTGTGGAAGAGGAGGTTCCAAATGAGAGCAAGCAAGTGTAAGTTACCTGATGAAAGCAGCGTTGGGTCTTGGGCAACTTCTAGTCCCTCGGCAGGAAGTAATTATCAGTCAGGATGCATGGTGGGCTAGATGAAGCTGTGGGAGTGATGGAAAGGGCCACTCAGATGTTGTTTCTCAGTGTTGAGAGACTAAACCTGGAATGGAAAACATATCTTCACAGTTAACTTTGGGATGTGGAAAAACCAGAGAGAATCCCCACCTAGGGAATGGAAGGGGTCCCATGCACTTGCCCCAGGGCAAGTGAACACTCAAACTAGGTGTTTTAGGCATGAGCTGTCCAGAGAGTTTCTGAGAAAGGTGATACTCATTGAAGTGAGATGCCAAGAAGCCACTGGACTATCTCTCTTTTTGTGGGATGGGATTGCCAGAGCTCGCTCCGTTAAAAGGGCATTTTAATTAGGTTATTTTGAGTGTAATTTGGCAAACTCTAAGGGAGGGCTCAAATTTTAGTGGCAATGGTATGAATGAAATTAGGGGTGGTTTGGATGAAAAGGCACCTGCGAGGGAAGCTGTTGGTCCTTGAGACAAATGAACTCCTAGTTGCATCCATCTGGAGAAGATGACCCCATACCAATATTAAAACAAATGCTCTAATAGGGAAATACTACTTAGTTTTACTCGCTTGGCATTTTGGCTGATGTGGATTTCTATATTGTTTGGAGTTGCATATTCTCTAATGTAGGCTGGAAGTAAAATTCCGTGAAGGAAGTTTGTTATCATTTGGGGTCAAAATCATCTTAGTAATAACTGCCATTCATTGAAAGTACCAAACTTTGTCTCAAACTGCCAGGTGGTTTACATACATCATGCATGCCTGTGGTCCTGCACTATAGACCTTTTCAGACTCATTTTGCAGATAAAGAAGTTGGAATATTCTCAAATTCAAGGCTGGTAAGCGACAGGAGCTGGACTGAACCCTGGCTCTGAATCCCTCTAGAGCCCACACTGTGCCACTCCTCCCAGGCTGAGGCCGACCTTGGGTCACTTCATTTTTCTGCTCACTAGTCCAAAATGTACTTCAGGTGTTAAAAAGCAGGACTTCATACCCCAAACATGGTTTTGGAATAAAAAGCTCCAGGAATAAGTAATAAAAATATGAAAATAAAAGTGAGGTACAAATAAAGAAAGAGATAGCATTTGGTGACAATATAACTATCTATGAAGGAAATGTCAGTAAACCTCAAAAGATCAGGGGCTCACAAAGTCATTTAATTCAGCCCTTTCCCTGTAGAAAGTAAATCTATTAGAATTGAGGTTATATAAGGCTATATCTGGCCAGTGACGAGAAGGAAGAGATCAGCGTGTTTTCTCTGATAGCACAACACCTGTGCTGGGGCCCTTGCTTGGCTGCAGCTTCCCATCTCACATCACTCCTAGGGCTCAACCTATTCTCTGCAAGATTTGTTGTAGGGAGATCAATTAAGAGTTTTCAAGGATGTGGCATTTCCCAAGAAGCCTTTCATAGAAGAGATAGGAGTCAAGGTGAAGACTGATGAATGAGGACCGAGGAGACAAAAGCCACATAATAACTGAAGTCACAGAGAGACTGGCCTGTGTCTGCTCTCAGACTTAGAAGGCCAAGGCAGGGCTGCCAGGCTGAGCATCCCCGCACTTATTTTCAGGGTTTAGAGGAACATAAGAGCTTTGGTCTACATGGGTGACTTTAAGTCGAAAGAAAGAGGAAACTTAGGGCCCTTCAGAAGTCAAGGTGAGGAACCTGAATGAGGACTGAGGGCACACCCCTACCCTGAACAGAGAGAGCCCCAAGGAGCCTGAATCCTGGTGTCAACCCTGGAAGGGCACAGGTAGGAGTAGCCTCATGTGGCATTCCCAGACTTTGCCTCTCTGGCACCTCAGGGAGTGAGGACCTTAGTCTGAGGAGAGGGTCCTTAGGTAAACAAAGGAAGGAGTCCCAAGCCCTGCCAGGAGTCAAGGTGAGAACCCCGAGTGAGGACTTAAGGAAACCTCTGCCTTTAGACTGTGAGAGAACCCCACGGAACCATGCCCTTCCTGGTATCCCTGGGATACCTGGGCTTTGTTGACATGATGTGACATATTTCCTCCTATGGTGTCACACGGGGGTGAGGGACATGGTCTAAGGGGTATGGCCTAGGGCCAGCAGTGGGAAGATTTCCAGGTTTTTCCAGAGACCAGGTGAATACCCTGAGGACTAAGGGACCCACATACCCCATAACCATAGAATTCATTCCTTACTCTCAGCCTCAGAAGACCAAGGACAGGTATGGTCAGATGAGGAGAATCTCACTTTCTCCTAGGGGTTTCAGGGTGGTGCTGGCCTTAGTATAAGGGGCAGGCCTAAGGGCAAGGGAGGGTGGAATTCCAGGCCATGACAGAGGTCAAAGCAAGGACTGGGGGATCATCTACCACTAAATAGAAGTGATAAGGAATCCAGCCCTGCTCCTTGTTACAGCCCTTGAGGATCCAGGGCAGGGCTATCAAGCTGAAGCTCCACCAACACTTATTTATATCAGGTCTATGGGAGGTGAAATCCTTAGTTTGAAGGTGTAGCCACCATTCAATGAAAGGGGTGGGGATATCAGGCCCTATGTGTAGCCAAATTAAGGACCCTTAATGAGGACTGAGGACTCCAGAGGCCAGGACAGAAAACTCCCCACTGAGCAGTCAGTACTGGGGGCACCTGGACAGGGGTGATAAGCTGAGGACCCCCTTCATTTCTTTCTCATGGATCCCAGGGAGGTTTGTGATGTCAACCTCAGAACAGCAGAGGGAATGGGTCCCATGACCTGCCACCAGTTAAATGACGGTCTTGGATGTGACATAAGAGACTCCTCAATGTAGAAGACCACCAGCTCCTGCTGTCGCCCCAGCGTGCCTGAGGCAGGGGTGGCAGGATGCAGCCTAAAGATCACTCTAATTTCCTTCAACAGGTTTCCCAAGGGACAGGCTGATTAGGAGAACAGGAGCCCTGTGGGTTTTTAGAGCAGTGCCCTCAAGGAAAACTACAAATGTAGCCTTCCTTATAACCAAGGTGGTATTTCCCTGCTGAAGCTGCACACTCTCTCAACCTTCCTCATCCAGTGGACCCTTATCCCCTGCTCTTCTACTCACACTCCTGACCATTGTACCTGAGCACAGTCATCATGCCTCGGGGTCAGAAGAGTAAGCTCCGCACCCGTGAGAAACGCCGCCAGGCCCAAGATGACTCCCAGAGTCACAGGAGAGTTCAGGCCACTGCAGTAATAGAAGAACCCCCCTCCTCCTCTTCTCCTGTTTTGGAGGATAATCCCCAGAGTTCATCAGCTACTGGGTCAAACAGCACTTCTCAGGGGTCTTCAAAAGCCCCATCTACTACCATCACTTCTTCAAGTACTTCTGACACAAGGTCTGATGAAAATGATAACAGTCAAGATGAGGAACATCCATGTTCCTCTGATGTCTCACCTTCTACTGAGAGCACATACAGTGATACTCTAACTAGTCAGATGGATTTGTTGGAGCAGTTCCTTCTGCACAAATATAAAATGAAGCAGCCCATTATGAAGGAAGACATGCTGAAGATTGTCAACCAAAAGTACCAAGACCGATTTGCTGAGATTCTCAAGAAAGTCTCTGAACGCATTGAGGCTGTCTTTGCAGTTGACTTGAAGGAAGTCGACTCAACCATCCACTCATATGACCTTGTCAGCAAACTGAAACTCCCCAACAATGGGAGGGTGTGTGCTGGTAAGGGGTTACCTAAGACCGGTCTCTTGATGACAGTCTTGGGTGTAATCTTCATGAACGGCAACTGTGCCACTGAGGAAGACATCTGGAAATTCCTGAATGTGATGCGAGTATATGCTGGGAGGAAGCACTCCACCTATAGGGAGCCCAGGAAGCTCATCACCAAAGATTTCGTGAGGCTGAAGTACCTGGAGTACCGCCAGGTGCCCAACAGTGATCCTCCGCGCTATGAGTTCCTGTGGGGCCCGAGAGCCCATGCTGAAACCAGCAAAATGAAAATCTTGGAATTTTTGGCGAAGTTCAGCAATACGGTTCCCAGTGCCTTCTCATCACAATATGAAGAAGCTTTGCAAGATGAGGAAGAGAGAGATCGAGCCAAAATTGCAGCCAGGCCTGGAAATACTGTCACTTCCAGGCATGTTCCCTGGCCACGTCCAGCAGCTTCTCCCACCCTTACTGAAGTCTGAGACACTTTAAAAATCATCCAGATAAGAAAATTTGACATCACAATAGGGATTTTTGTTGAAATGGGAAAGAATCCCACAATAAAATTGTTGGGATAATGGAATGAAAAAATTAAAAATAATTAAAAAGGAAACATGATAAACCTTGATTTTTCTTAATCCTTTCAGTCTTCTGTTTTGTAAAATTAAATGATTTATACCTCAATATGCTTAACTTATTAAAGAATGTAGGAGGTATTAAATCTTAACAAGTTAGACCTCTTACTCACTTTCTTTTTTATTTCCCAAACGTCAGTTGAGCATCTGCTCTTTAAAAGGCTCTGTGCTAGTACTGGCAATGCTAAGATAAAGACCCAGCCTATGCCCATACAACTTTAGAAGCAAGGAGCTGCAGTCATACAAGATGTTGAGATGCCCTCTATGACTTACGGGAAAGTAAAAGGATAATCCAGAAAGAAATCTCTACCTGGGGCAGTGTATTGATTTGTTAGGGCTTCCACAACAAAATACCACAGAATGGGTGGCTTAAACAACCAAAATTTATTTTCTCACAGTTCTGGAGGCTGGAAGTCCAAGATGAGGGTTGGTTTCTTCTGAGGCCTCTCTCCTCAGCTGGCAGATGGCCACCCTCTTCACTTGGCTGTCCCTTTGTGTGCATATATCCCTGGTCTCTCCTTTTGTGTCCTAACCTCTTCTTATAAAGACACCAGTCAGATTGGGTTATGGCCCACCTTAATGGCCTCATTTTAACTTAACCAGCTCTTTAAAGACCTTATCTCCAACTACAGTCGCATTCTTAGGTACTGGGGTTTATGGCCTTCAACATGAATTTTTGGGGGGACACAATTCAGCCCCTAACAGACAGAAGTCTAAGGTGTCTTTGCTCTTATCTCAATGCAGGAGAATACAGTGCACAGACAGGTATTCTTTGCACATTGTCTCCAGGGAGTTTCTGAGAAATAAGGGTTAACTGCCTTGAGGTATGTCAGGGAGGAGGAAATTCCCCCACTACCCCTTTGAGTTCTTGTGGTTAGACTAATAAAGTTGACACAAGACAAATTAACAGGAGAAAAAGAAAGAAATTGTAATTCATGTGCACGGAGGTGTCATAGAAATGGGACCTAAGAAGTAGCCAAAGCAGGCAGCTTTTATACTTTTTAGACAAAGAAACAATAAACTTGTGAGGAATGGACAGGACAAATAAACTTACATTTTGGGTAATTCCTTCAATTAGTAAGGAATCTAAACAGAATTTGGGCTTGGGGTAGTAAGTTAAAGAAGTAACAACGTTTGTTTATACAGGCTTCTCTGCCTGAATTCCCTATTTCTGGCTATAAGGGTATCCTTCTACCTCCAGATGCAGGGAATGCATCTTTCACATGAGAGATTTATTTCCTGCTTTCAGGGAGACCGAAAGGAGGGTCGGAGTGCCCCTCCTGCACTGGCTGTTTCTTAAATAACTTTAATTCAAAATAATCAATATGCCATTGTGGTATATTTGGGGGCAGCCTGCCCTAAGCCTTAACAGTTCCCTCCTCTGAAACTTCCCTGGAAGTTTCACATATTAAGAGCTGAACTGGTCACTGTGGAGACAGAGAATGGGTTAGTAGAGTCCTCCATTTCATTGAACCAGTTTCTTAGCTCTGAGAACAGTTCAGTTCAGTTAAATTGTTGTATCTCATTTCAGGAGGCAGTGATGCAGATGGGCTCCCAAAGCTAGGTCTATGGTGCAAGCAATATCAGGTATTTAATAAGAGGCATTTCTATGGAAACAAAAGAAAAACAAAGGTTAATGATTGGAGCTGGTTATAAACCAGTTTCTGAGCCCAGGGGGCGGTCAGTCAAGAAGATTTCTAGGTGTCAGGTTCGAAGCATCTATTGCAGTTTGAAATGTCTCTGATGATGTCACTGGGTGTTCAGGTTAACTTTCTGAGTGGCTCATACAGCAACTGGCATGAAGATTGTTTAAATATGAGCTGTTGTGGCAATTTCTCTGACGTTTATATCAAGTCGTCTATCTTCAGTGTGCAGGGCTTCAGGAAAAGAACAGTTTTAGTTCTCAATGATTCAAGTCAAAAGGATGGGAGAGGGGAGCAGGTCAAGTTGGCAGAGGAGTAGGACATAGAGCTCACCTTCTCCCCACAGATACATCAAAAGAATGAGGGAAAATTGGAAATGTTAGTTTAGAGAGTTGCAGCCAGATACTGGAGGAAACTAGAAAAATTCAGGATCCAGTCCTGTTTACAGGTAAATGACAAAACTTCAAGGAAAAGTAATAGCACTAGAATCTAATACCCACAAGTGCGTAGTATAGTTTCTATTGAAACAATTTTTCTCTCTAAAATCTCCCTCATCTCTACCAAAGAAAGCAAAATTAAGACTAATTTGTTTGCAAAATAAGTCTAGATTCAATAAACTTGGCCTGATTATTTATGTTAAGTCCAGCAAGAATAGCAATTGGCCATATAGGCTCTTTTAAATCTGCTTTGCTGGAAGTTTTCATAAGGAGTCTCCAGAGTGAAATTTTAATAGCTTCTCAAGGCCAGGAAGCCACACCAAAGACTTGTCGTCAGAGTTCCTTTTATACCTAGAGATTTGGGTGAATTCCTCTCTTCTTGAAGTCCCCCAAATATCCTGAGGCTCCTGTGCCTGCCAGGAAGTGGCCTTCCTTACTCACCTGGTAAGGCTGCTGGGAAGCTGTTGGGAACTCTGTCAGCAAGGTCCTAGGCTGTTTTTTCAAGGGGCTTTATGGTTCCATAAAGTCGACCTTAGTTCCTTCAAGCTATCTGGTCATATCTGAGTCTACATGTATCTCTGTCAAATATGACATTCCAATCAAAGTCTTGGTAATATAACCAATGTTTCCAATTGTGTCCTGCTATAAGAACAGATTCTTATTCAATTACGCAAATAACTATTTTGCCAAGAAAATAAGAATACTCACTGAGACTTTCTGAATTCTGGAGTGATCAGGTAGGGACAAAAAGATAAATGTTTAAATTCTATTTACAAAGGTATAATTTATCAAATTGCTGTAAGTGTTAAAAAATTTCCTTATATCTGGAAAATGAAAGATTTTTAAAAATCAGTAATATTTCAGACAAAAAAATCATGAAAATTATAATCATATTCATCAATTCATTCGGTCCCATGTTAATCCTTGTTCTGCTTGAATCCAGTTTTTCCATTAGTTCTATCGATCTTCCCTGAAGATTGTGGGTGATAGGGACAGTGATAATTTCAAGAAGTTTGCAAGGTTTTTGTTAAGGCTTGTATGATTTGCCCAGGGAAATCTGTGCCTTGATCACTGGATATTATAAAAGGTATACCCCAAGTGGAGAACACATTTTCTAAACAGTTTATTTGCCACTGTGAGGGAATCAGCTTTGCAGCAAGGGAAGGCTTCAACCCATCCAGAAAACATACATACAATAACAAGAGTATTTTGATGACTCATACTAAGTGGCAAATAAATGAAGTCCAGTTGCAGGTGTTCAAAGGGTCCAGCGAAAGGAGATCTTGAGGCCTCTGGGGACAAAAATCTTTTTTTTTTTTTTTCTTCCCAGGGTTATGGACCTGCCAGGTCAGACATTGCTGGTAAACTTTTTGCACAATTTTATAGAAATCTTCCTACCAATGTCTATTTATAATTTGAGTTATCTTAAATGGGGTGGGGGGTTGCCAGAAAGCTGGGAGGAACCAAGGGACCATCTTGGGTTTCTCATAGCCCCAGCTATTTATTTTATAGCTATTGTTTACCCATTTAATTTCTCCAATTCAGAGGCAGACTGGTGCTATGTTAAACGGACATCAGGATGGCAAGTCTGGCGATTAAGGGTCAATTTTTTGGCAGAAGCAAAATGGACTTTATCCACACGTGCCACAATCTTTACAGATTCTTTTTTTGTTGCTGCCTGTGCATAAAAGTCAGCTTCAGTGTTTCCCTGATACTTGGGTTTAGTCCTTTTAGTGTGAGCTTCAATTTTGGTGACAGACAACATTTTATGCCAGGACATATAAGACTTCCAGTAATTTCACATAATTTCTGGAACACTTATAATACATACCTATACAGACACAACATAAAAAAGGCTTAACGTTACTTCTTATTTGACAATGCTTCCCATGTAATTTAACATAACAAATACTCCTAATTAGTTTAATATCTCTCTTTTTATAAGGAGAGAGGACAAATCTTTGAGATATTTCAGGGGCCCTCTGAAATAACTCATATCTCAAAGTTAGTTCTAAGTCAAAAAGACTTCATATAGAATTTGATTTGGGGGAAGCTTGTCAAAAATATCAAAGAGGCTTTAAAACACTTAGTCAAATAGGCCACTGTGAAACAATGCTTATTTATCCATTTAACCAAAGTAACAATTAAAGACTTCATAGGCAAATATAGAAGGTTATATGGTTCTGAGCAAAATTTCACTCTTTTAACACCCAGAGGACTATGTTTACTTAAGCAATCAAAGACCTGATAAAGATAAGACAAGACACTATATATATTTTTTGGTCAGATTCCTTCAAGGTAAAGAAAACCTTTCATAATCTCTTCTTATCAAGAGCAGACCAATAGAAAAAAAAAAAAAAAAAAAAAAAACCTCTGTCCTTTTAACAGAGATAAAACCAAATTCCAATTTTGTACCAGTTTACTTTTGATACTTAAGCTCATTTACTTAATTAAATTGATTCCAATCTTATTTAGTCCTGACCACACATAAAATTCCTTTCCAAAGATTCCTTTTTTCACAAAACTTACAATTTTCTATGTCCATTTTAGTTTGTGCCTTGTTTTCTTTCCCATTTAGAAATAACCAGCCTTACGGAAAATCACTTTCTTTTTCCTTAACAAAAACATCTCCATACCCTATAACTTTTCTTACCCCAAAACACATCCTATTTCTATTGCTCTATCTGGTAGCTTTAACCAATATATTAATTAGAATTCTTAATCCTTTGAAATCTTAATTTTTTAGTGAAAATAAAGAAGTAAACAATTCTGAACTGTATTAACATTTTGTGGCTTGGCACTCTTAAAAATACATTTTATAATTTCTAGAAATATGTTACGTTATAGAATAATCTTTCAATAAAGCATAAGGTATATTTATTAATAAACCCAAATATCATCTCCATACCCTATAACTTTTCTTACCCCAAAACACATCCTATTTCTATTGCTATATCTGGTAGCTTTAACCAATATATTAATTAGAATTCTTAATCCTTTGAAATCTTAATTTTTTAGTGAAAATAAAGAAGTAAACAATTCTGAACTGTATTAACATTTTGTGGCTTGGCAAACTTAAAAATACATTTTATAATTTCTAGAAATATATGTTACGTTATAGAATAATCTTTCAATAAAGCATAAGGTATATTTATTAATAAACCCAAACATACTTAGTCTCTGTAGTAAGAGGTAAAAAATATGCAACCTTAGACTTGTTCAGCAGTTAATGTTTTAGTATTTTATCTTATTTGGAAATGACTAGACATTCAATGAATTCTCATCATTTAATTTAACTTAGCAAAACTCTAAGAGTGTAAATTACCAAAGAGATTTAGGAAACTATTTAGGTAGACATACCACAAAACAATTATTGTTAAAAAGTTCACCTAAACACTCTTATCTCACTTACACCTATTTAATTCTTTTGTTCTTGAATAATCATACTTAGATTACTCATGAAAATTTCATGAGTCATTAAAGCATTTAGTCATTATCCTAAGGTCTTTTGTCTGTTTTGTTTGTTTGTTTTCTGACAAACGTTGCAACAGAGACATTAGCTAGTAAACCCAGTAGAACAAAAGTTGGTTTTCTGCATTATATTTTATGCTAACTCTGAAGATATACCCGTATTAATTAAATCAACAAGCTTAAAATTAGCTTTTACAATATTTACTAAAGATTATTCTAGATCATGTGAACTTGAAAAACATTTGGGTTAGTTTTTGTTATATTTTTAACAATTTTTATATAAGTACTAGTTTGTTTAAGCCAATTAAATAGAGCTCTTTTACAAATAACGATTTTGGCAACATAATCTGGAGGTAGAAAGATACCATATTTATAAAGTAGACATATAGACATATAGACAGACAAAACCAGAGATCTCATAGTTTTCATTTTAAAACTTTAGTCATGAATCAGGTACAATACAAAACTCACTAGTTTATAAATAACAGTTAGAATTAATTAAGTGTACTCATTCAGATGGCTAAAGTCTTTTTTTATTTGTGGAGAAGACTTTTAAGATCTGTATTTGCCCTTGACAAGCAATTTTAAGGAGACTATTCAGGCAAGAGAGTCTTTTAGCAGTTTGTGTTTGAAGAGGTCCCTTTCCTTTTTTTTTTCTTCTTCTTTTTTTTTTTTAAGTTCTACAGACTGAGCTAATCCAGACTCATAACTTTAAGGGGCAGGGAAGGAAATGTTAAGTTTTGTCCTAGGGAGTTTTGGAGTATATTTGTCTATTATCGTAAGTCTTTGAGTAATCACTATTAATTTTTTTCTTAAGTAAAGGACAATTTTACTCTAATATCCTGATCATTTATAATATCTACAAGCATTTTAAGAGGGATGGGTGAGGGCTTGGGACGGGTAAGGTTAGGTGCGCTTTGACTTGCTTCTAGAATTGTATTTCTGATTTTATATAGATTTACAAGACAAAGACAGTTGTTCCTATTAGCCGTTGAATATTGGACTCCAGCTGATCTGTTCCCGGATTATTTGTAGGAGGTCCTGGAAAACTACTGAGGAAACAGGGCGATTTTTAAGAGCAGAATTTATGTTGGATTTTTGTTTTAATTTCTTTCATCATAATAAGGAATTTCTTAATATTCATTATAATTTTTTTCCTTTCAATTTGATCCTCCCATAAGTACCAATATGAGAGATGTTTATGATGAGAGCTCTCACAAAATTTTTTCCTTTTAAATACAGCCAATTTATTTATTTATTTATTTTTCTTGTTTTTTATTGGGGTATAGTTGTTTTACAATGTTGTGCTAGTTTCTACTGTACAGTGAAGTGGAGTTCCCTGTGCTATACAGCAGGCTCTCATTAGTTATCTATTTTATACATAGTAGTGTATATATGTCAATCCCAATCTCCCAATTCATTCCACCCCAATTTCCCCCCTTGGTGTCCATACGTTTGTTCTCTATGTCTATGTCTCTATTTTTGCCTTGCAAACCGGTTCATATGTGAATACAGCCAATTTAAAGGATCCATCATCTGGCCATTGGCAAGTAGGATCTTATACTAATTTCAAACAGCAACTCAAACCAATAAGCATTTTTTTTTACTGCTTAACCAAAAATGCAAGAGACATATCACGAGAGATTATTTAGCCCTCACAAGATCCAGAAAGTTCATTCCCAGAGTTAGTCTAAAAAAGTAAAAGCCCTTTGTTGCTACAGGTGGTACGAATGGTATAGTGAAAACAATCTCTCTAGTGTCCCACAAAAATGTGGGGCACTCCAGCCATAAACCCATTAATTTATGGCACCAGGCAGGCAGGCACTACTGGAATGGGGCTTTTCCAGTACTAACAAGCAATAAAAGTTGAGATGACAAATGCCCCTTATGGGCCAGGACCCCTTATGACAAACTCCCCTGAGAGCTGGCACAACCAGACAATGAGAGTGCTGGTAACTTCATGTCTTGGAACCCCAGTCTATTCAACTAGCCACCAGATACACCCCAGTAAATGCACCTTCTGGATGACAGACCAGAGAGAATATTCTCACTGGACAAAATGCCAGGCTCTCAAGACATAAAAGAAGACGGAAGGTAAAACCTCATCTCGTTTTTACGTAGAGGAACCACAGCAAAGTTTGTCTAAATAGACGCGGGTCTGGTGACAGCTGTTAACAATCTGTGAGGTTGGCTTGAACAGCAGGCTTATAGGGCCTATGCCTACTGTACTGCCCTATGGTTCTTTCTCCTTATGACAAATGACACAACAGACAGAGACAAAGTAAAACAGTGACCATGTTTGAGAAGAACAGAATCCTAAAGTTTCCCGAAGTCTAAGGAACTAGCTACACAAATATTTTCTCCTGCTAACCTAAATTTAGAGAGAAAAAAAAGGGACTCTCATTACTTTCCCTTCCATCAGACCTTGAAGGCAGCAATCTGGGAGGCTGACATGGTAAGAAATCTTACCTTCTGCGGCCTTTGTCACATGTCCCAGGATCTCTCAGCTGCAGCAGCCTCAGGATGGGAAGCCTCCTGCCTGGCTTGCCAACTGTCAGGGAGGGGGAAATTTACCCCCTACACCTCTTGAGTTCTTGTGGTTGGACTAATAACAAAATTGACACAAGACAGATTAACAGGAGAAAAAGAAACAAATTGTAATTCATGCACATGGAGGTTTCTTAGAAATGGGACCTAAGAAGTGGCCCAAAAAAGGCAGCTTTTATATTTTTAGACGAAGAAACAATAAAGTTTTGAGGAATGGACAGGACAAATAAACTTGCATTTTGAGTGCTCAATTAGTGAAGAATCTAAACAGAATTTGGGCTTGGGGTAGTAAATTAAAGAAGTAACAAGGTTTGTTTATATAGGTTTCTCTGCCTGAATTTCCTATTTCTGGCTATAAGGGTGTCCTTCTACCTCCAGATGCAGGGAGTACATCTTTCACATGAGAGATTTATTTCCTGCTTTCAGGGAGACATAAAGGAGGGTCAGACTGTCCCTCCTGCGTTGGCCATTTCTTCAGTAACCGTAATACAAGGTAATCAATATGCCTTTGTGGCACATTTTGGGGCAGCCTGCCTTGAGCCCCAATGGGTGAGATGCACAGGAGCCACTCCGTTGACACTTTCTGCCTTGAACTGGTAGAGCCAGATCCCAATGCACTAAAAGAGCATTTTAGTTAGGTTATCTTGAGTATAATTTGGCAAATTCTAAGAGAGGGCTAGATTTTGGTGGGGAAGAAACAAAAATAAAAATGGACATGGTTTAGATAGAAGGGCAGCTGGAAAGGACTGAAAGAGTCGGTGCATAACAAAATTCTAGGAACTTTGAGTTGCATCCAGGTGGGGGAAAAAAAACACCTCCACACTAAAATTAAATAATAAATGCTCCCAGTGTGGACAAGATACTTAATTTTACTTGCTAAAGCAAATTTTTGACTGATTTGGTAGTGTTTTGTCTGAGAGCATTGCATTTTCTCTGACATATGCTGGATTTAAGAAAACATTCCTACATAGGAGGGTGATATTGTCTAGGTAAAAATAGTAACTGCCATTCATGAAACACCCAATATTTGCTAGTCATTTTGATGGGTGCTTTATACACAATACATACATTCCCACAGTCATACAAGATAGGGTTTATCAAACTCAGTTGGCAAATGAAGAACTTGCAATATTCTCATGTTCACAAGGTTTTAAGTGACACAGCTAGACTAGACTCCTGGTCTAAATTTCTGTAGGGCACACACTGTTCCACCACTCCCACCCTGAAGCTGACCTTGCGTATCGTTATTCACTTTTCTTCTCACTACTCCATAGTATATCTCAGGTGACTGAAGAAAAAAAAAAAGTTTGTGCCCAAAGTACTGGATTAGAATACATAGCCAGGGCGATAAGAAAACCAAAATAAATGAAGGATATGAATAATGAAAGGAAGGATATACTATCTGGTAACAATGTGATCATCTATATATGCAGTGTCAGTTAACCTCGAAAGATGGGGTCTCACAAAATTATCAGGCTCAGCCTATTTCCTGTAGTATGTAAGTCTTGTAGAACAGAAGTTACATTAGAAGCCAAGTTTGGGTGGTAGAGGAGAAATAATCAGCGTGTTTTTTGTTTTCTCTCTGAAAGCTCACCTCCTATGTGAGTCCTCTACCTTGCTCTTCAGCTTCCCCATCTCACGTCTTTCCTGAGACACAGACCCACTGTCGTAAGATTTACAGTGGAGAGAGTACTCAAGAGTTTGCAGGGATGTGGCACTTCCCAGGAAACCATTCATTAAAGAGACAGGAGCTGAGACGAGGACCTAGGTGAATGATGACTGAGGAGAACACCACTTCTCTGTAGTGTAGGGAGTCTTGCAGAGACTTTCCCTAGCCTGATCTTAGACCTATGCCATCAGGCAGCCTCCTGCAAGGAAGGTCTCAAGGAGGTGAGGACCTTGTTGTAAGGGCAGTGGCAGAGGGAAGTTCCCAAGGGTCTGAAAGGAGTATAATTGAGAATCCTGTGTGCAACTGAGGGTGCCCTCCACCCCAGAACAGAGGGGGCGCCAGAGATCGAGGCCCTGTCGGTGGTGAGGTGAGGGGTAGCGCTCACTTCCTCCTAGGGAGCCTGAGGAAGGTGAGAGACTTTGCCTCCTGCGGCGAGCAGCCTCAGGGCTGAGGAGTTCCAGGTTCTAGCAGGAACCGAGTCGAGGTGAGGAGCCTGAATGACGAATGGGAGACATCCCCCAACCCCTGCCTCCCCTCCAAAACCCCGCCCCTCTTCTAAGTCCTGGGAGGCCTTGCGCAGTGCAGTCAGGCTGAGGGAGATTTCGGCCCAGAGGCTCTCAGGGCGGTGAGGGCCTTGGTTTATGTGGGCAGCCCCAGTTCAGCACACGGAGGAGAAGACGCTAGCAAGAGTCTGGGTGAGGAAACTTAGGTGGAAAGTCCCAACGAGGCCCTGCTTGCCACTCTCAGAGGACCCAAGCATGGCAGTCAGGTAGAGGGAAGCCTTCCTTTCCTATTTGATAGATCAGGAAGCTGAGGGCCTTGCCCTGAAGGAGTTCAAAGACAGAACTCTGAGTGAGGTCTGAGGGGACCTCAACCCCAGAACAGTGAAGTGGCACAGAACTTGCTTGCTTCCGTCAAGCCTGGGAAGCCCCGCGCAGGGCTATCAGGCTTACTTCTGAGAGGAGGGTCTCAGGGATGTGAGGGCGTTGGTTTGAGGGGAGGGGCCTCAAGTTAGCAGAGGAAAGCATCCCAAGTGTGGCCAGGAGTCAGGATAAGGACCCTATGTGAGGACTGAGGGAATTCCCGCCCTGCTGGCAGCCTGGGGTGTCTGTGCAACTGGTGATGTGATGACTGACACTCATTTTCTCCTATGGTATCACGGGGAGGGGAGGGTGGGGGGATGGAGGGAGGCGGGGAAGTGGGGGATGGGGGAGGCCGGGGGTGGGAGGTGGGAGGCAGGAAGGCTGAGGGTGGTGGGGAGGCGGGAGGTGGGGAGGTGAGAGATTTTGTTTATAAGGGATAGTTTATCCCCCACAGTAGGAGGATTTCCAGATCTTTCCAGGAGTTTAGTTGTCTGGGGGGAACACCCACAAATAGGGTACAAGAGAATCCATCCCCTATTCTCAGCCTTGGAGACCACTGGCAGCTGGGGGAACCCTCATATCCTCCTGGGGTGGGGTGTGTCTCAGGAGACGCTGGCAGGAAGAGAGAAGTCCCAGACTATGCCAAGGGTCAAAGGAAGGGAAAGACTGAAGGGACCACCAGTCATTGAATAGATAACAAAAAATCTAGGCCCCACCTTTGCATTCAGAACTTGAAGGTTCAGGGCAGGGCTGTCAGGCTGAGGATCACCCTCACTTATTTACATCAAATGTAAGAGAGAAGAGTATAAGGTTAGTATGAAGTTGCAGCCACTAGTCAGCAGAGGGGAGGTGTACCAGGTACTACCTGGAGAACAGGTGAGTATCCTGAATGACAACTGAGCACCCAAGCAGCCCATGACAGAGAGGGCTCCACATAGCTCTCAGTTGGGTGCCCCCTGACAGAGAGAGGGGCTAAGGAACCCCTTTACTTCCTCCTCTGGGGTCTCAGGGAAGTATTGGATTTGGTTTGAGGTGTCAACTTCAAAGCACCAGAATAGAGGGGGCCCTTGACCTGCCAACAGTTGACATGATGATCCTGACTGTAAACTGAGAAGACTGTCACACCCCACAACAGAGGCTTCCTACTGGCAGCCCCTGCTGTTATCCCAGTATACCCCAGGCAGGGCTGGCAGGCCGCAGTCTAAGGTTCTAACATCCTCCACAGGGTTCTCAGGGGACAGGCTGACCAAAACAGAAGCCTTGAGGGGGCCTAGAGCAGTGCCCTCAAAGACCCTGCAGAGGTGGCCTTGGTTAAAGCCAGGGAGGAATCTCCCTGATGAAGGTGCTCATAGCATCTTATTCTCCTTCCTCCAGGTGTCCACATCTTCTGACCTCCTGTATATACTCCTTCCTGCTGTCCTCGACCATGCCTCAGAGTCAGCAGAGTAAGGTCCATGCTGGTGATAAACGCCACCAGGCCGGAGGTGAGACCGAGTTGTGGGGGTGCCCAGGCCATAGCAGCAGCAGAAGAGGAGTCCACTACCACCTCCTCTCCTCAGTGTGGAGGCATTACCCAAAGTCTGCCTGCTGCTGGGTCATGTAGCACTGCCCAGGAGCCTCAAAGAGCACCAACTACCACCACTACTTCTGCAGGCATTTCTTACACGAGATCTGATGAAGCTTCCAACGGCCAACATGAGGATAGGGCAAGCGCCTATGAGGTCCCACCCTTCACTGAGAGCTCAGGAACTGACTTTTTAACCAGGAAGGCTGGGTTGTTGAAGCAGTGCCTTCTGTACAAGTATAAAATGAAACAGCCCATTATGAAGGAAGATATGCTGAAGATTGTCCACCAAAGCTACCACGGCCGATTTGCTGAGATTCTCAAGAGAGCCTCTGAGTGCACTGAGATAGTCTTTGCAGTAGATGTGAAGGAAGTCGACTCAACCAGTCACTGCTACAATCTTGTCAGCAAATTGAAACTTCCCAACAATGGGAGGGTGCGTGGTGGAAGGGGGTTACCCAAGACCGGTCTCCTGATGAATCTCCTGGGTATGATCTTCATGAAGGGCAACTGTGCCACTGAGGAAGACATCTGGAAATTCCTGAGTATGATGCGAGTGTATGCTGGAAGGAAACATTTCATCTATGGGGAGCCCAGGTAGCTCATCACCAAAGATTTAGTGAGCCTTATAAGATAGGGCTTACCAAACTTGGCAGATGAAGAACTCACAGTTTTTTCAAGTTCACAAGACTGGTTATTAGCAGAGCTGGGAATAGACCCCTGGTCTGAATTTGTCTAGAGGCCACACTGTTCCACTCCTCCCAGCCTGAGGCAGACCTGTCTCTTAATTCACTTTTCTTTGCACTATTCCAAAATGTATCTCAAGCAATAAAAAGGCACTTGTAGCCAAAGTGCTAAAAGCAGGCCTACTGAAGGGAAGAGTAAACATGAGAATAAATCAATATTTGGGGATTGTCCCTGGGTTTCATTTTCCTAGGATCTTACTGAGAGCTAACTGTCTAGAAGCTGGTATTTTGTCCAGCTCCAGTTCTTTCTACCATTACAGCACCCTTCTCCCTGGACTTCCCCAGTGTGTCCTTCTTCCAACTCTGGAACCTGACCTGCTGACCAGCTCTTCTCTGCGGCCTCCTCTAAGGGCTACACTCTGCTCTCAGTGGAGCAGACAGCCCCTATCCCCTGCTGTCCCCCTGACTTAGAGCATCCCAACTCCCTGGAGATCACTTCCTTCACCATGGATGTATATCATCTTTATTTTCCTGTTTATGTGGTAATTTGGAGATTTTCATTTCTCTTTCTCATTGTCTCTCTGTATCTCTGTCTCTTTGTCTCTCTTCATTATTTTTCAAATGTCGTCTCTATTAATAGATGGTTTAAATAGCTTCTGAGTATAAGTTTATGAATCACTTGTTTATACATTTACTGCTGTGTATCAAGTTTGCAAGTAGGAGTTTTTATAGTTTGTGAATCAAATTGGGAAACATTCACTCTTATTTTTGATCTAGAATAGGGTAACATGGCATTGGAATAGGTGTTACTTTAGAAAAGTGAAATAAGTCAGTAGTAAAATTGTTGGCATCAAGAAATAGAGCAAAATAAAGTAAAAGATTATCAATTCATCTCTTCCTTATCTTCTTTAGTCTGTTATTCAGTAAAAATTAAATGACACATACCTGGATTTGTTTAGCTTACTTAAGAATTTAGGAGAAATTAAATCTTAATAAATTAGATAATATGCTCCCTGGCTCATTTATTCCCTTAACATTAATTGGGCATCTGCTCTTTGGAATACACTGTGTTATTTCTGGGGATGCTAGGATCTTTGTGTCTAGCAGCAGTAATCTTATAAGGAAGGTGGTAAGATATATGGTAAACCAGAGGGACAATTAAAAAGAGTGAGGGAGTTGAGGTCCAGGTAAACGCAATGAAGTGGGAGTTAAGTTTAGATGCTCCAAGGTACATCCATTTGGGAAACTGCAAGTTCTTCAGATTAAAGTTTAAGTTTAGCTATGTCATGTGGAGTTAAGTGGGAGTGAGGAACAAGGGCCAGCTCTTCACATGGTGTGTCTCAGAGTTGAGAGACTTAAGCTTGGAGCGCAAAATGACTTTTGAATCCTGGATAAACTAGAAAGAAACTCTCCATTGGCAGAGGTAAGGTAGGTGTTCTGGGCCCTGTTCCATTACATTTGAACACAGTTTGCAAAGTAATTGTTACACCTGTATCTCACGTCCACACAAAAACCTGCACAATTTTTGATAAGCTGTACTTTCATTTCATTTAGTTCAAAATATTTTTTTCAAATTTCTCTTGAGATTTCTTCTTATACTCATGTGTTGTTTAGAAGTGTTTTGTTTAATCTCCATGGTTTGGGGATTTTCCAATTATCTTTCTGTTATTCATTTCTAGTTTAATTCCATTACTGTCTGAGACAGAAATTGTGTGATTTCTATTCTTTTAAATTTGTGAAGATATATTTTATGGCCCAGAATGTGGTCTATACTGGTGAATGCTCCATGTGAGCTTAAGAAGTATGTGTCTTCTGCAGTTGGATGAAGTAGTCTATAGATGTCAATTATGTCCAGTTGATAAGTGATGTTGATGAGTTCAACTATGTCCTTACTGATTTTCTGCCTGCTGGTTCTGTCCATTTCTGATAGAGGGGCACAGAAGTCTCCAACTATAATATTGGATTCATCTATTTCTCCTTACAGTTCTATCAATTTTTGCCTCACACGTTTTGATGCTCTCTTGTTAGGCAAATACACATTAAGGACTGTTATGCCTTCTTAGAGATTTGACACCTTTATCATTATGTAATTCCCTTCTTAATCCCTGATAACTTTCTGTGCCCTGAACTCTGCTCTGTCTGAAATCAATATAACCACTCCCACTTTATTTTGATTAACGTTAGCAGGGTATATCCCTCTTCATTCCTTTACTTTTAATCTATGTGTATCTTTGTATTTAAAACGGGTTTCTTTCTCTAAACAACATATAGTTGGGATTTGTTTTTTGATCCACGCTGACAATCTCTGCCTTTTAATTGGTGTTTTTAGACTGTTGATATTCAAAGTAATTATTGATGTGAATGGGTTAATATCTACCATATTTGTTACTGTTTTCTATTTGCTGCCCTTTTTTCTCTTATTTTTGTTTTATACTCTTCTTCCGCCTTTTGTGATTTTTACGTTAATTAACTTCATTGGGGGACTCATTTCACAATGTACATGTATATCAAAACATCACATTTCACACCTTAAATGTATATAATGTTTGTCATTCATACCTCAATAAAACTGGAAAAAATTAGTTGAGCATTTTATGTGATTCCATTTTCTATCCTTTATCGTATCAATTATTTTTTAAAATTTCTTTTCAGTGGTTGCCCTAGTGTTTGCAGTATACATTTACACCAAATCCAAGTTCACTTTGCAATAACACTACATCACTTTACAGATAGTGCAAGTAGCTTATAATCACAAAGTATTCCTAATTTTTCCCTCCTGTCCCTTGTATTATTTCTATTATTTATTTCACTTATACATAGGCCATAATCATCAAATACATGGTTGTAATTATTGTTTTGAACAAACTGATATCTGTTAGATCAATTATGAATAAGAAAAATATAAGTTTTCTTTCACTCTCATTTATTCTTTCTCTAATTCTCTTCTCTTTATATGGATTCTACATCATTTTCCTTCTTTGTGAAGGACCTCTTTTATTTCTTTCAAGGTCGATCTACTAGCAACAAATTCCCTCAATTTTTGTTTGTCTGAGAAAGTCTTAATTTGTTCTTCACTTTTGAAGGATCATTTTGCAGGATAGAGAAATCCTCTATTTTTCCTCTCAACACTTTAAATATTTCACTCCACGCTTTTCTTGTTTGTGTGGTTTCTGAGGAATAGTCAGATGTAACTCTTATCTTTGCTCTTCTACAGATAGGTTGCTTTTCCTCTGGCTTCTTTTAAAATTTCTCTTTATCTTTGATTTTCTCCAGTTTGATGTGTGGATTTTTCCAACACTACCAAGCAGTTCTCCAATTCTCAGCGGACAGTAACTGGCTGTCCTACAAATTTAACTCAATTCTGACACTATCTACCTGGAGAATGCATCACATCCCCCAGGTTAAAGATTCAGTCCCACATGACTGAATCTACTTCAAATGCCAATCACAAGTCCCAGTTTGCTACCTGTACTTCTGACCTACTAGCTACAAAGTTCACAAGTGATTCTCAGTCCCACGCCCCTCTTAAACTGGATGGGATGGCTATATGGAACTGGAATTGTTTATTTCCCTTGTCCCACATCGAAGGATAGAGAAAGCTAGAGTTGGGTATTTTATTTCTCCCAGACCAGTTGGGCTTTGATAAAACTCCAATAGATTAGGCTCTGATAATATAGTTTCTTCTGAGGGCAGGCATTGTTACGAACAGAATGCTCTGGCATGTCAAATGATTACTTTTCCCTCCCTTTGCAGGAAGCCCAAAGGGATTTCTTTTCTACTCTTCACTGTGACAATCTGGTAGAGCTCCTGGAGGTAAAATTCACAAAAATGTAGAGAGTTTTTTTTTTTTTTTAAAAGATTTAATTTTATTTATTTTTGGCTGCATTGGGTCTTCATTGCTGCATGCGGGCTTTCTCTAGTTGCGGCAAGTGGGGGCTACTCTTCGTTGCAGTGCATGGGCTTCTCCTTGCAGTGGCTTCTCTTGTCGCGGAGCACGGGCTTTAGGCACACGGGCTTCAGTAGTTGCAGCACTCGGGCTCAGTAGTTCTGGCATGCAGGCTCTAGAGCACAGGCTCAGTAGTTGTGTCCACAGGCTTAGTTGCTCCACGGCATGTGGGATCTTCCCGGATCAGGGCTCGAACCCGTGTCCCCTGCATTGGCAGGTGGATTCTTATCCACTGCACCACCAGGGAAGTCCCTGTAGAGAGTTTTTAACTCTCAGACTTTTCCACAATGAGCCGCCAAGAAATTTCTCAATTACAGTTCAGGTTTTCCTACCCTGGCACGGTTCCCATGGAGGTTTCTGCTCTGGTAAGTTCTGATTCTCTGTATTGAACTATCTGCCTTTCCAATTAGAGGGGCAGCAGTTTGCTCTGTGGTCTCACCTCTCTGGCAGATCTAACAAAATTTATTGATTTTTTAGCTTTTTATTTGTTGTTAGGATGGAATGACGACTTCTAAGCTCCTCACATGTCAGACAGGAAACTGTAACTTTATTATTTCTTCAGTTATTCTTTCTGCCCCTTTCTCTCCTCTGAGACTCCTATTATATGTATGCTTTCATAACTGATGATGTTCCACAGGTCTCTTAGGCACTGTTCATTTTTCTTATTTTGTTATTTCTGTTCCTGAGATTATATAATCTCAAGTGACCTATCTTCAGGTTTATTGAGTCTTTCTTTGGCCTGCTCAGATCCCCTACTGAATCCCTCTAGTGTATTTTTTATTTCTGTTATTGTACTTTTCAACTCCAGAATTTCTATTTTGTTCATTTTAATAATTTCTAAATCTTGGTTTATATTCTTTATTTGGGGAGACATTAATTCTCACAGTTTCCTTTAGTTCCTTGTTCCTGGTTTCCCTTACCTCTTTGATAATATTTAAATAGTTGATTTAAGTTCTTTGTCTAGTAAGTCCAATGCGTGGGTTTCCTCCTGTACAGTTTCTATTAATTTCCTTTTTTCCATACTTTTTTTCATTGCATACCTGATTTTTTTTTGAAAATTAGACATTTTGAATATTATAATATGTCAACTTTGAGATCAGATTCTTCCCCTATTCATGGCTTATTTTTGCTTCTTGCTGTGGTTTCTGTTTGTTTGCTTCATTAATTTTCTGAACTAACTTTTTAAGATATGTGTTCTTTGTAATGAGTGGTCACTGACATCTCTGTTCAATTAGGTTATTGGTCAGCTAGTGATTTGACAGAGATTTCCTTAATGCCTGGAATAAAAAATATAAATCACCTCCATTCTTTGCAGATGGGCTCTATATGTTTGTGTTGGAGCATGCCTTCTACAATCAGTTGGGCAATTTACAACTTTGCCTATACTTCTCCTGCTTGCGTGGAGCCTAACTGTGAGCCTGAGGTGAGAGATTAGGGCCTTTCAGGTATATTTTTTAGCATTAACTAGTCCTGGGCATTCATATGATCTTCTAGATTCCCAGGAATATGTGGTAGCTTTTCAAAGCTCCTTTTCCCCAAAGCATCTCACTCTTTCCCATGCTTTTTGGTTTGCCTAAGATTTGTTCCAACTGTTATCCTTCAGGCACCAGTGGCTTATCTTTAAATGTTTTTGACAAACAGTGCACAGAAAAATGCCTTCTCCCTGGGAGAGTTTAGAGTTTGGAGAAATAAAAGGAGTCCTTTGAACTCATCCTTCAGGGAGCCATTAGATAGGCCAAAACAACCACAATTTCCTGAGAACAGGTCCGTTTTGCTCTCTCTAGCATGAGGAACCCATATCTGGAAAGCTGGCTCCCTTCCTTAAGGCCAGTACTCATTGGAGGAGCCAGGTAAGAGGTAAGTGAAAATTCCACGAAGTTCTCTTATCAAGATTCAGCTCCCTTGCCTTTTTTTTTTTTCTGGTCAATTTTTTAAATTGAAGTATAGTTGATTTACAATGTTGTACAATGTTGTACTTCCTGGTGTACAGCAAAATGATGCTGTTATACATATATATACATATTCTTTTTCATATTCTTTTCCATTATGGTTTATTACAGGATACTGAATATAGTTCTCTGTGCTATACAGTAGGACCTTGTTGTTTATCTATTTTATATATAGTAGTTTGTATCTGCTAATCCCAAACTCCTAATTTATCCCTCCCTCACCCCCCTGTCCCCTTTGGTAACCATAAGTTTGTTTTCTATGTCTGTGGGTCTGTTTTGTAAATAAGTTCATTTGGGTTATATTTTAGATTCCACATATAAGTGATATCATATGGTATTTGTCTTTCTCTTTCTGACTTATTTCACTTAGTATGATAATCTCTAGTTGCATCCATGTTGCTGCAAATGGCATTATTTCATTTTTTTTATGGCTGAATAGTATTCCATTGTAAATATGTACCACATATTCTTTATCCAGTCACCTGTCAATGGACATTTAGGTTGTTTCCATGTCTTGGCTATTGTGAATAGTGCTGCTATAACCATCGGGGTGCATGTATCTTTTTGAATTAGAGTTTTCCCTGGATATATGCCCAGGAGTGGGATTGCTAGATCATATGGCAACTCTATTTTTAGTTTTTTAAGGAACCTCCATACTGTTTTCCATGTGGCTGCACCAATTTACATTCCCACCAACAATGTAGGAGAGTTCCCTTTTCTCCACACCCTCTCCAGCATCTGTTATTTGTAGACTCTTTAATGATGGCCATTCTGACCACTGTGAGGTGGTACCTCATTGTAGTTTTGATTTGCATTTCTCTAATAATTAGCAATGTTGAGCATCTTTTCATGTGCCTATTGGTCATCTGTATGTCTTCTTTGGAGAAATGTCTATTTAGGTCTTCTGCCCATTTCCTGATTGGGTTGTTTGGTTTTATGTTATTGAATTGTATGAGCTGTTTGTATATTTTGGAAATTAAGCCCTTGTTGGTCGCATTGTTTGCAAATATTTTCTCCAAGTCCGTATGTTGTCTTTTTGTTTTGTTTATGGTTTCCTTTGCTGTGCAAAAGCATCTAAGCTTGATTAGGTTCCATTTGTTTAGTTTTGCTTTTATTTCTATTGCCTTGGGAGACTGACCTAAGAAAACATTGGTACGATTTATGTCACAGAATGTTTTGCCTATGTTCTCTTCTAGGAGTTTTATGGTGTCATGTCTTATCTTTAAGTCATTAAGCCATTTTGAATTTATTTTTGTGTATGGTATGGGGGTGTGTTCTAATTTCATTGATTTACATGCAGCTGTCCAGCTTTCCCAAAACCACTCACTGAAGAGACTGTCTTTTCTCCGTAGTATATTCTTGCCTCATTTGTTGAAGATTAATTGACATAGGTGTGTGGGTTCATTTCTGGGCTCTCTGTTCTGTTCCACTGATCCATATATCTGTTTTTGTGCCAATACCATACTGTTTTGATTACTGTAGCTTTGCAGTACTCTCTGAAGCCTGGGAGGGTTATGCGTCCTGCTTTATTCTCTTTCATAAGGATTGCTTTGGCAATTCTGGGTCTTTTATGGTTCCATATAAATTTTAGGATTATTTGTTCTAGTTCTGTGAAAAATGTCAAAGGTAATTTGATAGAGATCACATTAAATCTGTAGATTGCTTTAGGTAGTATGGCCATTAAAACAATATTAATTCTTCCAGTCTAAGTCACCTCCCTTTTTAAATTAAGTAGTCTCCTCAGTTGTTGTAAAACTATGATTAATTTTTAGAGTTTTAATAAAGTTTATTCTGACAGTTTTTGCCAGTTTCTTAGATGTTTTTGTTTCAGAATAGTGTTCTGGAATTCTGTACTCCACCATTTTCACTGAATTTACTCCATTCCCCTATTTTTAAGGTGAAACAATCTTAAGTTCTATGATTGTGAAGTGTTTTATAAAATAAACATTTTCTTCTGCATGTTTGAAGCGAGAATGGTGAAAGGCTTATATACTACTGGCTCAAGAAAAAAACAGTTGCTGAATATCATTGGGTATATATAATAGGATGTTAAACAACTTAATAGTAAAGACTTCAATGATTGATTTTTAGTTTTCTCAGCATTCTTTCTGGTCTCAATGAATTAACCCTTTAAAAGCTAAAAATTGTTTAAAAACAAGTACTTTCTTCAACAATACTGTTTAAATCATATAGTACTTTTAAGTACATATTTTCCTAAGATCATAAATTGTTTTCTGTGAGTTAGTTTTTCCATCACTTTTAACATTTCTGAATTAGTGAGGCAAATTTTTTTTCATACAGACACAATTTAAATGCATAGCTAAGTGGTTTGCGAAGTATCACACAGAATTGGTAATGACATTAATATTATAAATTGGATCTACAATTGCATAGCCTAAAGAATGATGAAATCATTAATTTGCCTTGGAAAGCTATAGATACACCTACAATGTGACCAAAGACAGGTTATGTAAATAAAGTAACCTATCCCCAATGTCACACATGTAATTGTTAGAATATAAATATTTTAAAATAATGATTTCAAAAAACGGAAATATATAAACTATTTCAGCACGTTGGGCTCCATGTCAGATAATAAAATAGTAATACCCATTCTTACAAAGAATGCATATAGTGAATACTGACAGAAGGCCCATGAGAATTAATATGTACAATTGCTTCTCTCACTGCATGAAAAGTTTGTGGAAATTGAAATTTAAACCATAGTGCTAAAATACGGCATGGGTCCAAGGCACCTGCTATCCATGAATACAATACTGATCTTAAGGCGATATTTGGAAATTTAAAAGTTTGGCATGTAAGTATTATAGGGATAGTGCACATTATAGCAAGATTTTTAAAAACAATTAAATGTGACTATTTCATGATATGGTCCAATGGTGTACAAAATTTCTTCTAGAGAAACAAAGAATGTTTTTGGACCAATGCATAAAACAGAAACTAAAATTTCCTCCTTTGCCTGCCAGTCATGTGATCATACTTATTAAATAGTCTTTCAAACTCTCAAAACACTCTTTCTTTTTTAGTTTTTACAAATGGGGAGTTATTCATTTTGCAAATAAGAGATACTCATTTTTTGATTTGCTGTTGGTCCAGCATAAATTCTTATATATAGTGAGGGGAGGGGGATTCTTAAATTGCAGGAAACTAAGTAAATTTCTTAACTCAATGAAATCTTTAAAATAATATGCCACACTATTCTTTACAAAATGAAAGTATCACATTATATAATATTATTTTGTCAAGCCATACCAAACATAGAGCACAAATTATATTTATGTAGATTAAAATGATTATACTTACCTGTAACTGAGTTAAAATTGTAATCTGAGTACCACTTCACACCAGTCAGAATGACCAGCATTAAAAAGTCTACAGGGTGGCTTCCCTGTTGGCGCAGTGGTTAAGAATCCACCTGCCAATGCAGGGGACACGGGTTCGAGTCCTGGTCCAGGAAGATCCCACATGCCGTGGAGCAACTAAGCCCGCGAGCCACAACTACTGAGCCCATGTGTCACAACTACTGAAGCCCACGTGCCTAGAGCCTGTGCTCCGCAGCAAGAGAAGCCACTGCAATGAGAAGCCCATGCACTGCAACGAAGGGTAGCGCCTGCTCGCCGCAACTAGAGAAAGCTTGTGAGCAGCAACGAAGACCCAACACAGCCAAAAATAAATAAATAAAATAAATAAATTTATATTAAAAAAAAAGTCTACAGGGACTTCCCTGGTGGTCCAGTGGTTAAGACTCTGAACTCCCAATGCAGGGGAGGCCTGGGTTCGATCCCTGGTCAGGGAACTAGATCCCACATGCATGCCGCAACTAAGAGTTCGCATGCCGCAACTAAGGATCCTACATGCAGCAACTAAAAGAGTCATGTACCAAAATGTTCATTGCAGCTCTATTTACAATAGCCAGGACATGGAAGCAACCTAAGTGTCCATCAGCAGATGAATGGATAAAGAAGATATGGCACATATATACAATGGAATATTACTCAGCCATAAAAAGGAACGAAACTGAGGTATTTGTAGCGAGGTGGATGGACCTAGTGATTGTCATACAGAGTGAAGTAAGTCAGAAAGAGAAAAACAAATACCATATGCTAACATATATATATGGAATCTAAAAAAAAAAAAAAATGGTCACGAAGAACCTAGGGGCAAGATGGGAATAAAGATGCAGACCTACTAGGGAATGGACTTGAGGATACGGGGAGGGGGAAGGGTAAGCTGGGACAAAGTGAGAGAGTGGCATGGACATATATACACTACCAAACGTAAAATAGATAGCTAGTGGGAAGCAGCCGCATAGCACAGGGAGATCAGCTTGGTGCTTTGTGACCACCTAGAGGGGTGGGATAGGAAGGGTGGGAGGGAGGGAGATGCAAGAGGGAAGAGATATGGGGACATAAGTATATGTATAACTGATTCACTTTGTTATAAAGCAGAAACTAACACACCATTGTAAAGCAATTATACTCCAATAAAGATGTTAAAAAAAAAAAGATCCCACATGCCTCAACGAAGATCCCGCATGCGGCAATGAAGATCCCACGTGCTGCAGCTAAGAGCCAGCGCAGCCAAATAAATAAATAAATAAATATTTAAAAAAGAGTAAATCCTAAGAGTCCTCATCACAAGGAGGAAAGTAAAAAAGAAAAAAAGAAACAAAACAGAACAAAAAAGTCTACAATTAGCAAATGCTGGAGAGGGTGTGGAGAAAAGGGAACCCTCCTACACTGTTGGTGGGAATGTAAGTTGGTACAGCCACTATGGAAAACAGTATGGAGGTTCCTCAGAAAGCTAAAAATACAATTACCATATGATCCAGCAATCCCACTCCTGGGAATATACCTGGACAAAACTAAAATTCAAAAAGATACATGCACCCCTATGTTCATAGCAGCATTATTAACAATAGCCAAAACATGGAAACAACCTAAATGTTCATCAACAGAGGAATGGATAAAGAAGATGTGGCACATATATACAATGGAATACTACTCAGCCATAAAAAGAATGAAATAATGCCATTTGCAGCAACATGGATGCAACTGGAGATTATCATACTAAGTGAAGTAAGTCAGAAAAAGACAAATCACTTATATGTGGAATCTAAAATATGACAAAAATGAGCCTATCTACAAAACAAACAGACTCATAAATATAGAGAACAGACTTGTGGTTGCCAAGTGGGGGGAGGGAGAGGGATAGACTGGGAGTTTGGGGTTGATAGATGCAAACTACTACATTTAGAATGGATAAATAACAAGGTCCTACTGTATAGCACAGGGAACTATATTCAATATCTTGTGATAAACCGTAAAGGAAAAGAATATAAAGAAGAATATATATGTGTGTATAACTGAGTCACTTTCCTGTACAGAACAGATTGGCATAACAGTGTAAATCAACTATACTTCAATAAAAGTAAATTTTAACCTGATTATCTAGTCTGAAAGTAAAAAGCATTAAATGGCTAAAATAGTAAAGGAAAGGATGATTTATGTTCTTTCATTTTGTAGTGACTTTACTAGGATATTGTGAAAATAACAGAAATAACAAAAATTAGAATTCCATTATTTTGAACAATAATTGACAATGGTCCTAGTGGACCTTAATATGCTGATACTTTATTTGAACAATCAAAGGATACTGAATGATATAAATTCCCTTTTGAAAGATACCTTTGAGTATTCTGTTCAGCATCAAGCACATTACCAATATAAGTGCTCGAAAATAAGCAAATCAACTGATTAATAGCATTACACATTCAATTATAGTTGGCATTATTGTATTGAATCACATTCTCTTGGAAATGAGTTATTCCTGTATGAGGGTTATGTTAATTCTTTCAACCAGAATATCAAGTTAATCATCACATCACAAGCCAGATAATAGGAAAAATACTGTGTAGAGCAAATGAATACCTTTAAATTTTCACAATAGAGATCCATAGAATGTGAGAAGTGAAAAGGACCATAAAGGTACTAAAAAGTGGATACATTTCAAATCCCCTCTTTGACTTGTATTCTACAAAATAAGGCTGTATGGATAATGACAAAAACTCATTCAAGAAGTTAAGAGAAAAAAATCATTTGAAATTATAGCTCTGGACTGTGAGGTCTGTGTTGACGTTACAAAACTGAAGTTAAATAATCTCTCAGTGTGAGATGAAAGTAATGGCTATTTATATCAATTCCAATTCTTGGTTTAGAGAATCTAGTTCTGAAATGCCAAAGAGGTTTCTGCTGATGGATGTTACTTTATTTTACTCTTAAAATGAAAGGTAGCAGAATTTACCACTCCAAAATATATCTCTTTGGCATAAGGATTATTTTGAGCTGATTATTTTTAAGAACTGCAGACACAGAAGAAGCTCTGAAAACCAAGAAGTTACTCTTTAGAAGTTTAAGAAACATTTACATTTATAAGGGAAATCTCCATTTGTAAGGGTGTCTCCCTCTCTATACCAGAAGAAGAGGATGATTCTAAATCTCCAGAAACTTTTAATGATGGAGAAGACAACAACTTATATCTGCATGACAACCTTACCCTTGTACACTGTGTTTTGCCTAGTAACCTCCCATAACTGGCCTCCCCTGTAACATCTTCTTTTGTCTTTAGCTGGAGATGATATTTAAGGTGGTGGCTCAGGCCATAACTGGGAGTTACTCAGTTTTCCGGAGTATCTCCCATGTATAGAGGAGGCATACGTATTGTTAAACTCCTGTGCTTTTTTCCTGTTAACCTGTCTTTTTATTCTAGGGGGGTGGTCTCAGCCACGAACCTAGAAGAATAGAGGAAAAATTATTTTTCCTCCCCTATAAAAGTGTATTTATTTAAAACACATTTCTTCAGATAGCTCATTTTGATCATTTTGTTTTACTGTTTTGCAAACTTTATTACTGTTATTGAAAATAGTATTTAATTACTAATTACTCTCTAAATTGTCCAAGTGGTTAAATAGACATCTGTGACATCTAAAATACTAAATACTAAATTAAGACATTAAAATCCAAAAAGTGCGAAAAACAGGCATGTAAACTGCTTTGTCCAAACTTTGCAACTGAAAAACTGAACTAAGGGACTTTCCTGGTGGTCCAGTGGTTAAGACTCTGCGCTTCCACTGCACTGGGCACAGGTTTGATCCCTGGTGGAGGAACTAAGATCCTGCATGCGCCACGGCACGGCCAAAAAAAAAAAAAAAGACTGAACTAAGATGAAGGCTATCAAAATTTCAATACTTTTTTCTGACTACCCAAACAAAAAGGACAAGTAAGACTAACTAAAAGTATGAATCTTCTTATTATTGCCGATTTCTGGGATAACAATGTTAATGAGAGATTATTTTAAAAGCAAACTAATACAGCAGTTTTATAAAAACACTATTAAAATATGAGATCAAGAGTATCACCATTAATAAAAATGTAAAAAAAAAAAAAAAAAAAGAGTATCACCATTAATTAACATATGAAGCACACCTACTAGAAACATGTTGCCACAGAGCAGAAACAAAGTGTGGCCAAATATTTTGTAATGAATGTTTAAGAAAATATAACCAAACATTCAACTCTCTGACTGAAGACTCAAGACAGAAATACAATAAAGCAAGGGAGAGGTGATAAAACAACATGATAAGATGAAAATTAAGATGGCAGAACTGAGGAAAGAATCATTAGGATAAATCAAACCATCACAGAAAGGGAGATGTACATATTTTAGAATGAACATAAAGGACAGTTTAAGAGGCACAATAAGGAATACTGAAGATATGAATGTTAAAAGAAAACATTATAAAACAGAAACCTGGACTTCCCTGCTGGTGCAGTAGTTAAGAATCCACCTGCCTATGCAGGGGACACGGTTGGAGCCCTGGTCCGGGAAGATCCCATATGCCGTGGAGCAACTAAGCCCGTGCGCCACAACTACTGAGCCTGCGCTCTAGAGCCCGTGAGCCACAACTACTGAGCCTGCATGCCTCAACTACTGAAGCCCGCACGTCTAGAGCCCATGCTCCGCAACAAGAAGCCACTGCAACGAGAAGCCCGCGCACCACGACGAAGAGTAGCCCCCGCTCACCACGACTAGAGAAAGCCTGCATGCAGCAGGGAAGACCCAACACAGCCCAAAATAAATAAATAAATAAATAAATAAATAAATTTATTTAAAAAAAAACAAAAACAAAAAACAGAAACCTATGCCAACCTAAACCATATTCAAAAGAGACTCTTAGATAGCTGAGTGACTAATCCATTTTTGGCAGTGAGTGGTTTTAAACAACCAAAAAATGCAATACAATATTGAAATATCTAAGTTGATAGTTTGAAGGTTATAATATACTTAAGAATAAAATGGAATCTGCTTATAAGAATTGATTTTCTAGTGTTACTGATATTCGAATATCTTTGCACTTTTGTATTTTTAATTTTATTAAATATATGGAGATAGATACATAATTTAAAATACATGCTTAAAATGGATATAGATGCTTTATTTTTAGTGCAGCCTTTTTTTACATGTCTTCTTTTGCTTGGCTCTCCTCTTCTCCCTCCTCTCAAATCAGTATATGTCCCCTTCTCTGCCTTTAAGATGACCAATATAACATGGTCGGCATCCTTACATGTCCTGTATAAATACATACACATATCTCTCTATATAAGTATAATCTTTATTTTTGTCACTGTTGATTTTATAAGAATGGCATTACACTGGACACACGTTTGCATCTTGTTTTTCTCACTCAATAATACATGTGAAAAACATCCAACTCAACTGATAAAGTTCTAATTCATTATTTTAAATAACAATAACTAATGGTATGGATGTGCCACAACAACTTATCCTGACATTTTCCTAATGACAGAGATTCCCTTTTTTTACTAAAACAAATATTGCAGCAATGAACTTTTGCATGCATATGTCCTTATGTGCTTTTATTTCTATGGGATAGATTCCCAGGAGTGGGTTTATGTATTTTTAATTTTATTATATGTTGCCAAGTTGTTTTTAAAAAGTCTCTAATACATCAGAATTTCACTAGCAGTTATGAAAGTACCTCTTTCCTCAGTCACCATCAACAATAGAGATTAGAGCACTTTTTAATTTTAGCCATTCTAATAGGTACAATGGTATTTCATTGTTACTCTAATTGGCATTTCCCTGACTGCTGGTGAATTTGAACCTCTTTTCACATGTCTGTCAACTCTTTAGATTTGTATGTCTATTTACATGTTTTTCTATTGGATTACAAGCCTTTTTCTTGTCAATTTGTAAGAGTATTTGCTATTTTATAGAAATTAACTAGTTGTTAATTGCATTACTTTTTCTCTTTAGATCTACCACCCATTGATCAATTTGGTTTATATTTTGTTGTACTTAAAAAATACTTTTATATTTTCTTTTATAGCTTTTTTGGCTTTCAGTTGTGATTAAAATCTTCTCTGCCCTTGCTTTTTTTTTTCTTTTTTTTTTTTGGCTGCATTGGGTCTTCATTGCTGCGTACGGGCTTTCTCTAGCTGCGCGAGCGGGGGCTACTCTTTGTTGTGGTGCACTGGCTTCTCATTGTGGTGGCTTCTCTTGTTGCAGAGCACGAGCTCTAGGCATGCAGGCTTCAGTAGTTGCGGCACGCAGGCTCAGTAGTTGCGGCACGCGGGCCCTAGAGCACACAGGCTTCAGTAGTTGCAGCACATGGGCTCAGTAGTTGTGGCGTGCGGGCTCTAGGGCATGTGAGCTTCAGTAGTTGTGGCATGCGGGCTCAGTAGTTGTGGTTCATGGGCTTAGTTGCTCCACAGCATGTGGGATCTTCCTGGACCAGGGCTCGAACCCGTGTCGCCTGCATTGGCAGGCGGATTCTTAACCACTGCACCACCAGGGAAGTCCCTGCCCTGGCTTTTTATAAGAAGTTTTCAAGATTTCCTTATTTTTTTTCCTTTATGCTTAGTTTAGTTTCACTTGCTCATATGGTACTGCATGCAGAGGTCTTGCATCCGGCACTTCAGACCAGAGTTCCTAGTGTAAAATGGCTCAGCCTGACACTTTAGCTTAGTGTACCATGTGCAGAAATGCTGCACCTGGCACTTTGATCTGGAGTGCTGTGAGCAGCATGGCTGCATCTGACCGGCAAGAACTGTCCCCTCCCTGCTGACAAGAACCCTATAAAGCAGCCCCACCAACGGCCTTTTGGGGAGAACATGTGTTCTAGAAAGCAAGTTTGCTCTTCTCCATTCTTTGATCAAAAAATAAAGCTTTCATTTTCTCTGAACTGAATTCAGTTTCATTCTATTGATGCAAGCTACACCAGGCAGGAGGACCCTTGTGGGGGCCCAGGCAGTAACAAATTTTGAGGACCATGAAGAGACCGACTGTGGTCTTTTTGCCTGCACTTATCCACTAGGCTCTGGGCTCACCCTGGCTCCAACAGGAGGACAGCGGAGGCTTTGGGAGGTTCACGTGAGGATGGCTGACTCTGGTCTTTGAGGACACTCTGACAGGTTGCTTTGATTTGGCAGCCAAATCAAAGCAACTCTGCCCAGCAACCTGATACCTGGGTGGGGTGCACACACAGCGTAGCCCCCAGAGTAATCTGGACTGCACGCCCTTGAGGGGATCATACTCCGGCATCCTTGGGGATCAGAGCCTGAAACTCAATAATGAGTATCTGCCTGCTGCCTCTGGCTGGCCTTCCTTCGGTACTGCACACCTGGGGACAGTGAGGATCCGTGGATTAGAGGGGACCACGGCAGTCTTGTCCACAGTCTCACCAGTAGTGCTGACCTCTTGACCCCTGTACAAGGCAGTAGCAGTTACACCAGGGCTTTTTGCCCTCCTCACCCACCTCCAGGGGTCAACAGTAGCATTCTCCATAGTCACATTCAGTGTGGTAAAGGAAAGTGGGCAGCCCCGTGAGCCAAGAGGTAAGACGAGAACAAGGCCCAGGTAATAAGGACCACCTGACAAAACAGAATGAGGACGCTTGATCTGAGTTCAGGAAAAGGCACCGAGAACGTCCAAATGCGAAAGGGTCCCAAGGTAGGTATGCGACCGCGGACTTGACCTCTTCTGGTCAGTGCTAGTTTCTCTGAACTGGGCTGGGGAGCCCTGTGAGCCACTCACAAGACCATTACTGGGAAGCCCTGTGAGCTGCTGGCAAGAACAGGAAACACCCACTGCCCGACCTCTCCTCCCCACTCTGCTTGGGAGGCGAACCTTGGGTGATTCTTTACCGACTGAGGTTCCACAGGCTCTCTTCCCAGTATCAGCACAGAATACCAGCTACTCCAATGATCTGGTGAGTACCCTGTGGGAATCCCTCATGCTTTTAGATCTCACCTAGTGGGAAGTCGGAAAACTCCTTTCGGCCGAAAGGAGGAAAGAGAAGAGCCCTGCCTCAGATAGCTGTGCCACTCCCTAAGGGACCAAGGTGGTCAGGAAGTGACATGGCTAAGCTGCTCTGGCCCAGAGGCAGACCTGTCCAACCCCCCTGTGGGACATTCTGACTGAGGAGAGACTAACTATCCCAAGCACAGCCCATTACACATTCAAGGAGGACCCCCAGTTATATCAGAGTCCATGCTATTTGGATGCCTCCTAGTTTTTTTCTCTTGAGGAATCCATCAACAGTTTGGGGCTGGTTCCAAATTTCCCAAACCAGAAATCTTATTTGGGTCAAATCTTGTGGCATTTGTGTGCCAACAAATCACTCCAACCACCCCCCTCAGTAGTTGGCAACAAATCCAAAACAGAACATCTAAGGTATGGGGAACCAAACGTCCACCATACCTAAGGATAGCCCATTAGGGTGCATCCTGCAGATGGGAATTTTTCAGGTATCACCCCCTGACCAAAAACATTTAATCTTCCTATGTAATACAGCCTGCCTCCAATACCGGCTGGAAGATGGGGAAATTTGGCCCATCAATGGGTCTTTTAATTAGAACACCATTTTACAATTGGACCTGCTATGCCAGAGACAAAAGAAATGGGACGAAATTCTCTATGTCCACTTTTTTATGGCCTTATATCAGAACAAAAGCCTTCAAAAGGGACGTGGGCTCTCTTCCACTGACGTAATACCAGTCCTTCACTCTCCCCTTGAGGACCTCCCTGATCCCCTCCCTAGCCCTTTTACTGCTCCTTCCCTACTCCCTTCCTTCATATGTCCTGATTTGGGCCACAGGCCGGAGGGGCCCGCTCCATACCAGCCCCATCCCCCCAGAACCCAGTTCAGCAAGTACACGAAGCAGAACTAATTACCAGCCAGGGTCCAACAACCCACTAGGAAAAGTACTCCCTTTGAGGCAGGTCCCCAGTGGAGAAGGATTCATCCAGGTATATGCATCCCATTTACCACTTCTGATCTGTATAGCTGGAAAACTCACAGTAAAGCGGTTGGGGGAAGATCCAGAAGGGTTCCTGAATCTAATTAGGGGAAGCTTTCAGATCCATGACCCCACCTGGCTAACATCTAGAGCCTCCTCAATGTACTCCTAATGGGAAGAAAAGGCCAGGGTCTTTTCAAAAGCCTGCAGACAAAGAGAAGAGAATCAATGCAGGTCATGCTATTTGCAGACCAGGGAGTCAAGGGGTCCCAGATAACAAACCTAACTGGGACCACCGAGACAAAGGAGAGGGGGTGTAAGACAGAGGCTGACCCATTATAAAAATAGGATCCTAAAAGGAATCCAGGCAGCAGGAAAGGATGCTGTCAAGTGGAATAAGATAAAGGAAATCAATCAGGAGCCAACAGAAAACACTTCTGCATTCCTAGAGCCTCAAGGGGATGCCTCTGAATCTATACTACCACGGACCCTGAGTCATCGGAAGGGAAGGCAATCCTGAGGTCCTATTTCATTTCCCAAAGTGCCCCCGACATTAGGCATAAACTTCAGAAACTGGAAATAGAACCTGATACCCCTACCTTTCACCTGGTTAAGGCTGGGTGTTTAATAACTGAAATATAGAGGAGGAAAAGTCAGAGGATAAAAAGGCTCAGAGACCCACCTACTGGCTGTTGCCGTCCAATGTCAACTGGTCAGCACAAGAATCTGGACTAACTGCCCGAGACTCTTGACTCTGGTGAGTGACCTCAGGCCCCCACTGAGAGATGGCAAGCAAGCCAAGGAAACTAGGGCCCAATCAGTGCACCATATGTAAACAAGAGGGATGATGGAAGAGAGAATGCCCAAAGGGGGATGGAAATGGCAGATCCTGGCCACTACTGTCGAAGGCAGATGGTCCAAATAGATAAAGAATGATGGGGGCCAGGGGGCTCCTAACCTGGCACTTCAATTGACCCCTGAGGAGCCCGACTGACATTGGACATAGGGGGAAAGCCTGTTGAATTCTTAGTCAACACCAGTGCCACTTACTCAGTTCTGAATACCAGATCTGGCAAACTCAGTCCAAGAGTTGTAAAATTATGGGAGTGTCAGGGAAGGCCCAAGAATGGGCATTCATAGAGCCATTCGAATGTAAATTGGGTGAACACATGCTTACCCATTCCTTCCTGTATGTCCCTGAATGCCCTATACCCCAACTAGGAAGAGATCTCTTACATAAATTGGGGGCTACTACCCACCTAATGGGAGACAAATTGGAGTCTGGTGTCCCCTTAGACAAAAGGCATAAGATGATAATGTTAATGGCTGAGGACACACCTCCCCGGACAGAGCAAGTTGATCTCTCCAGAGTAAACCCTGAGGTCTGGGCCCAGGGATGGGTGGAACAAACTGTAGGAGCCAGTCCCATGATAGTCCATCTAAAACCTGGACATACATGGCCCAATAGAAAACAGTATTCTCCTTCGGGAGGCCTTGTTGCACATAGCCCCTGTTATACAGGGCCTAATTGACCAGGGCCTTATTAGACCATGACAATCAGCCTGTAATACCTCCATTCTCCCTGTAAAGAAACCCAATAAGTAATACTGGATGGTACAGGACCTCAGGGCAGTCAATGAAGCCACTGAGGATATACATCCAGTAGTCCATAATCCCTATACCCTTGTGTCTGCTCTACTGTCCACCAGGAGCTGTTATTCTGTATTAGATTTAAAAGATGACTCCTTCTGTATTCCACTAGCTCTGGAGTCACAAGAAATTTTTCTCTTGAGTGGCAGGACCCAAACGCACAACAAAAACAACAATCCTAGAGACTGGATCAAGGTGGTAGACTAGGAGAATGTGGAGCTCACCTTTCCCCACAAACACATCAAAAATACATTAACACATGGAACAATTCTCACATAAAACTAACTGGAAACTGGCAGAAGAACTCTTATATAACCAAAGATTATATGCAAGAAAGATTTCCACATAACCAGGTAGGACAGAAAAAAGGCATAGTGTCAGGACTTCCACCCCTGGAAGGGATCTGAAAGGAAGATCTTCACAGGTGGACCCCCACCCTGGGGAGCCAGTAGGTTGAGCCACAGACTGGGCGTCCTATGCAGAGGAGACAAGCCCCCTTGACTACTGGGAAATCCACTGAAATAGATAGGCGCTCTGGAGAAGCCTAGACTCTACTCACAAGGAATGCACACGTGCTAGCTTGCTAACAATCAGGGCAGAGAGAACTCTGCACTGGCTGCTGCTGCCTTGCTGTAGCCTCTAATCCATGCAAGGCAAACACCCCAGTCCCACTTATTCCACACCACAGCTCGGCATGGGATCTGGGCCAGCTGAGCCCTGGGAAAAGACTCAGTCTAGCTATGGAGAGACAGCCTGGGGGCCTAGGGTGTGGTCTGGGTGGGGCGGCAGTGGACATTATCAGTGCTCACACAAGTGGTGCCAGAAACCAGCATGCCTCAGTCCCCACTCAATGGGGTAGCGGCTGCCATTGTTGGCACTTACTTTGGCAGTGCCACAGGAGACACTGAAACTGGCAGGCCACAGTCCATATCCCAGCCAGCAAGTACTCCAGCCCTGCCCACTCCACACCACAGCTTCGTGCTGGATCTGGGGCAGACAGGTCCAGCAAGAAGAATGCCACAGGGACACCCCAGATCTCTGGCAGCAGCATGACTGCCTCAATTCCTGTAGCCACAGGGCCCAGACCCCCAGCCCCAATCTAGCGAGCACTCTGGTCCCACTCATTCCATACCACAGCCTTGCATTAGATCTGGGATGACCACAATAGGGGAAGGGATGTGACCCTGGGCTGTGGCTGAGCATAGCCACAGACATGTACATAGGCAGGGCATCAGACCTCTATGACCCCTTCACTTGTTTCAGCACTCCCCTCCTTTGGGGCATAGCACTTGCATTCAAGGGGAATGGAGCCTGATTGAGCCTGACCCTCAGGGATTCTACTCCAACAACTGGGGAGCAGACCTCACCCCTGATAGGGTGGTGACAGCCACAGAGCAGAGAGGAAGTCCCACCTCACACAATGCACAGGCTTTAAATCCTTCAACACCAACCACACCCCTTATCAAGGTGATAAAGGCCAGCACACCCTGGGGAAAGATGTGGCTGGAGTCCATATCAAAGCCAGCCATCACAGCAAAGACATTGGACATACACAGTCTACACAGGGACACTCCACATAAAAACACCCTTTCTAGACCACAATAGATAACTTTCTCTGTCTCTATGAATTTGGAAGAAACAGTTAAGTAAAATGAAAAGGCAGAGGAATTACTCCCAATTAAAAGAGCAAGAGAAATTCCCTGAAAGACTAAATAATGAAGCAGAGATTACCAGTCTACCAAACCCCGAGTTCAAAAACATGGTAATAAAAAATGCCAATTGAATTAAGAAAGATTATCAGTATAAACGCAGATCACTGTAACAAGGAACTAGAAATTATAGCGATGAACCAATCAAAAATAGATAATTCAATTTCTGAGATAAAAAGCAATTTAAAAGCAATGAATAGCTGACTAAATGACACAGAAGAGCGAATAAGTGATCTGGAAGATAGAATAATGGAAATCACCCAATCAGAACAGCAGACAGAAAAACAAATGAAAAACAATGAAAGCAACATACGAGGTCTATGGGATAATATAAAACTTGCCAACCTATGCATAATAGGGGTTCCAGAAGGAGAAGAGAGAGAGAAAGGGGTTGAAAATGTGTTTGAAGAAATTATGGCTGGAAACTTCCCAAACCTAATTAAGGAGAGAGATATCCAGGTACAGGAAGCAGAGAGCATCCTAAATAAATTGAACCCAAACAGACCCATACCAAGACACATCATAATTAAAATGGCAAAAGTTAAAGAGAGGATTCTAAAGGTAGCAAGAGAAAAACAAACAGTCAGTTACAAGGGAACCCCCATAAGGCTATCAGCTGAATTCTCTGCAGAAACTTTGCAGGCCAAAAGGGAGTGGCATGATAAATTCAAAGTCCTGAAAGGGAAAAACCTGCAACCTGGGATACTCTACCCAGCAAGATTATCACTTAGAATGGAAACAGAGATAAATAATTTCTCAGACAAACAAAAACTAAGAGAGTTCAGCAATACTAAACCTACCCTAAAAGAAATATTGATGGGTCTTCTCTAAATAGAAAAAAAAGCAAGAATCTATAGGAAAGGGAAAATCACAATAGGAAAGGCAAATATATAAAAGATTGAAGAACACTTAAATAAGCCAGTACATAGATTTAAAAAGAATTTAAAAGTTGTAAAAGTGATTATAACTACAAATACCAGTAAAAGGATAAGCATGAAGATGTGAAGTAGAACATCAAAATGACAAAATGTGGAGGAGGGGAGTATAAAAATGTACATCTTTTAGAATGTGTTTGAACTTGAATGACTATCAGTTTAAAGTAAGTAGATATAGCTATGGGTCAACATACATGAATTCCATGGCAATCACAAATCAAAAATATACAATACACAAAAACCAAAAAGAAAGGAACTCAAGCACACTACAAAAGGAAATCATTAAACCACAAAAGGAAAAACAAAAAGAAGAAATGAACAAAGGAGAACTATAAAAACAACTGGAAAGCAAGGAATAAAATAGTAATAACTACATAACTATCAATAATTGCTTTAATTGCCAGTGAACTAAATGCTCTAATCAAAAGACATAAAGTGGCTGATTGGATTAAAAAAAATAAGAACCTTTAATATGCTGCCTACACAAGACTCACTTCAGGGCAAAAGACACCCACAGACTGAAAGCGCAGGGATAAAAAAAGATATTTCATGCAAATGGAAATGGCAAGAAAGAGGAGGTAGCAATATTCATACCAGACAAAACAGACTTCAAAACGAAGGCCATAATGAAAGACAAAGAAGGGTATTATATAATGATAAAGAGATAAATACAAGAAGAGGATATTATACTCATTAACATATACACACCCAATACAGGAGCACCTAAATATATGAAGCAAATACTAACGGACATAAAGGGAAAAATTGACAGTATACAATAATAGTAGAAGACTTTAACACCCTACTGACATCAATGGAATATCATCGAAACAGAAAATCTATAAGGCAACAGAGGTACTAAACGACACAATAGACCAACTGGACTTAATTGATACCTACAGGACACTTACATCCAAAAAAAGCAGAATACACATTCTTTTCAAGCACACCTGAAATGTCCTCTAGGCTAGATCACACATTAGGTCACAAAACAAGCTTCAACAAATTTAAGAGGATACAAATTAATATCAAGCATCTTTCCGACTACAACAGTATGAAACTAGAAATCAACTACAGAAAGAAAAATGGGAAAAGAACAAACAGGTGGAGACTAAACAGCATGCTACTAAAATACCAATGGGTCAATGCTGAAATCAAAGAAAAAATCAGAAAATACTTCAAGACAAATGAAAATGAAAACACAACGTTACAAAAGCAAAACTGAGAGGGAAGCTGACAGTGATACACGTCTTCCTCAAGAAACAAAAAATCTCAAATAAACAACCTAACCTGCCACATAAAAGAATTAGAAAAAGAACAAACCCAAAGTCAGCAGAAGGAAGGAAGATCAAAGAGGAAATAAATAAAATAGAAATAAAAAACAATAGAAAAGATTAATAAAGCCAAGAGCTGTTTTTTTGAAAAGATAAACAAAATTGACAAACCTCTAGCCAGGCACACCAAGAAGAAAAGAAAGGATCTAAGTAAACAAAATAAGAAATGAAAGAGGAGAAATAACAACCGATACCACAGAAATACAAAAAAAAAATCATAAGGGAATACTATGAACAGTTATATGTCAACAAATTGGACAACCTATTGTAGAAGAAAAGGACAAATTTCTAGGAACATACAGTCTGCCAAGACTGAGTCAAGAAGAAAAAGACAATTTGAATAGACCAATCACTAGAAGTGAAATACAACCTGTAATAAAAAATACTCCCTGCAAACAAAAGTCCAGGAGGGGTCAGCTTCACTGGGAAATTCTACCAAACATACAAAGAAGTTATACTTATCCTTCTCAAACTATTCAAAAAATTGAAGAGGATGGAACACTCACAAATTCATTCTATGAGGCCACAATTACCCTGATACCAGAACCAGACAAAGACACTACAAAAAAAGAAAATTACAGGCCAATATCTTTGATGAATATAGATGCAGAAGTCCTCAACAAAATATTAGCAAACCAAATCCAACGATACATAAAAAGGATCATATACCATGATCAAGCTGGATTCACTCCAGGGTCACAAGGATGGTTCAACATAAGCAAATCAATCAGTGGGATATACCGCATTAACAAAATAAAATACAAAAAAACAGATGATCATCTCAATAGATGCAGAAAAAGAATTCGACAAAATTCAACATTCATTCATGACAAAAACTCTCATCAAAGTGGGTATACAGGGAACATATCTCAAAATAATAAAGGTGATTTACAACAAACCCACAGTCAACATAATACTCAACAGTGAAAAGCTGAAACCCTGCCCTCTAAATTCAAGAACCAGACAAGGATGCCCACTCTCACCACTTCTATTCAACATAATGTTGGATGTCCTAGCCACAGCAGTCGAACAAAAAGAAATAAAAGTTATCCGAATTGGAAGGGAAGAGGTAAACTGTCACTATTTGTAGATGACATGATACTCTATATAGAGAAACCTTAAGTCTTCACACAAAAACTATTAGAACTAATAAATGATTTCAGCAAGGTAGCAGGATATAAGATTAATATACAGAAATCTGTGGCATTTCCACACACTAATGATGAAATATCAGAAAGAGAAAACGAAGAAAACAAAACCGGGGCTTCACTGGTGATGCAGTGGTTAAGAATATGCCTGCCAATGCAGGGGATACGGGTTCGAGCCCTGGTCCAGGAAGATCCCACATGCCACGGAGCAACTAAGCCCATGAGCCACAACTACTGAAGCCCGCACGCCTAGAGCCCGTGCTCCACAACAAGAAAAGCCGCCGCAATTAGAAGCCCGCACACCGCAACTAAGAGTAGTGCCCACTTGCTGCAACTAGAGAAAGCTCGCGCGCAGCAACGAAGACCCAGCACAGCCAAAAATAAAAATAAATAAAATAAATATATTTAAAAAACAAACAAACAAAAACAAACCGTTTAAAATCTCGTTTAAAAAACCTAGGAAGGGCTTCCCTGGTGGCACAGTGGTTAAGAATCCGCCTGCCAATGTAGGGGACACCGGTTCGAGCCCTGATATGGGAAGGTCCCACATGCCACAGAGCAACTAAGCCCTAGCGCCACAACTACTGAGCCTGCAGTCTAGAGTCCGCGAGCCACAACTACTGAAGCCCGTGCAGCTAGAGCCCATTCTCCACAACAAGAGAAGCCACCGCAGTGAGAAGTCTGCGCACTGCAACGAAAAGTGGCCCCCGCTCGCCGCAACTACAGAAAGCCCATGCGCAGCAATGAAGACCCAATGCAGCCAAAAATAAATAAATAAATAAAACCCCCTAGGAATAAACTTAACCAAGGAAGTGAAAGACCTATACACTGAGAACTATAAAACACTGATAAAGGAAATTGAAGATGATTCAAAGAAATGGAAAGATATCCCATGCCCTTCTATTGGAAGAATATTGTTAAAATGGCCATACTACACAAAGCAATCTATAGATTTATTGCAATCCCTATTAAATTACCCATGACAACATTTTTCAAAGAACTAGAACAACTAATCCTAAAATTTATATGGAACCATAAAAACCCCAGAATTGCCAAAGTAATCCTGAGGAAAAAAGAACAAAGTTGGAGGTATAACCCTTCCAGACTTCAGACCATACTACAAAGCTACAGTAATCAAAACAGTGTGGTGTTGGCATAAAAAGAGACAAATATATCAATGCAATGGAATAGAGAACTCAGAAATAAATCCACACACCTACAGTCAATTAATCTATGACAAAGGAGGCAAGAACATACAATGGAGAAAAGACAGTCTCTTCAACAAATGGTGTTAGAAAACCTGGACAGTTACATATAAAACAATGAAGTTAGAACACTCCCTCATATCATATACAAAAACAAACTCAAAATGGTTTAAAGACCTAAATGTAAGACATGACACCATAAAACTCCTAGAAGAGAACATAGGCAAACATTCTTTGACATAGATCATAGCAATATTTTCTTAGATCAGTCTCCCAAGGCAAAAGAAATAAAAGCAAAAATGAGCAAACAGGACCTAATTAAACTTAAAAGGTTTTGCACAGCAAAGGAAACCATCAACAAAATGTAAAGACAACATACAGAATGGGAGAAAATATTTGCAAACGATGCAACTGACAAGGACTTAATTTCCAAAATATACAAACAGCTCATACAGCTCGTCAAAAAAACAACCCAATCAAAAAATGGGCAGAAGACCTAAATAGACATTTCTCCAAGGAAGACATGCAGATGGCCAACAGGCACAGGAAAAGATGTTCAACATCACTAATTATTAGAGAAATGCCAATCAAAACCACAGTGAGATATCACCTCATGCCAGTCAGAATGGCTATAATCAAAAAGTCTACAAATAATAAATGCTGGAGAGGGTGTGGAGAAAAGGAAACCCTCTTACACTGTTGGTGGGAATGTAAATTGGTGCAGCCACTGTGGAGAACAGTATGCAGGTTCCTTAAAAAACTGAAAATAGAGCTACCATATGATCCAGCAATTCCCCTCCCAGGTATATATCTGGGAAAACAAAAACTTTAATTCGAAAAGATACATGCACCCCAGTGTTCATAGCAGCACTATTTAAATAGCCAAGACATGAAAACAACCCAAGTGCCCGTCAACAGACTATTGGATTAAGAAGATGTGGTGTATATATTATTTATAGATATACAGTGGAATATAACTCAGCCATAAAAAAGAATGAAATATTGCCATTTGCAGCAAAATGAATGGAGCTACAGAATATTTTGCTCAGTGAAATAAGTCAGAGATAGACAAATACTATATGATATCACTTATATGTGGAATCTAAAAAAATAATACAAATGAATGTACATACAAAACAGCAATAGACTCACAGACATTCGTAACCTTAAGTTTGTTTTCTAAGGGGTGGGGGGGAGGGACAAATGAGGAGTATGGGATTAACAGATACAAATTACTATACATAAAATAGATAAACAATAAGGAGTTACTGTATAACACAGGGGATATTATCCGACATCTTGTAATCATCTATAATGGAATATAATCTGCAAAAAAAAAACCCTGAATCACCACATTGTACAACTGAAACCAACAGAATACTGTAAATCAACTATACTTCAATTAAAAAAACAAACAAAACCCCCCCCCAGAAAACAAAAAAAAAGGGAATTCCCTGGTGATCCAGTGGTTAGTACTCTGCATTGTCACAGCCAAGGGCCCGGGTTCAATCCCTGGTTGGGGAACTAAAAACCCACAACTGTGCGGCGAGGCCAAAAAAACCCAACAACAACAAAAAAAACCAAAAACAATACTGCTGGGCAGTTCTGTTCCAAGTTTTCAAAAAAATTCCCCCACCATCTTTGGGGAAACTTTAGCTAAAGACCTAAAAGAACCCTCCTCTGGTATGTAGAGGATATTCTGATCACCAACCCTACTTAGGAGGCCTCAGACAAAAATACTGTAACCACCCTAAACCACCTAGCTGATGAAGGCGTCCAAGAAAAACTCTCAAATATCACAAACTAGAGTGACCTACCTAGGCTTCATTCTCACAGAAGGTCAGAGAAGCCCACCCCAGGAAAGGAAGGAAGCCATTTGCAGCCTCACTCCTCCTAAAACTAGAAGACAGCTTAGGGGTTTCCTGGGGATGGCCGGGTTTTCCCACATCTGGATCTCTAACTATGGTCTAATAGCTAGGCCGCTAGACGAAAACTTGAAAGGATGATGATCCTTTTGAATGGAATTCAGAATGTGAAAGGAAAGGGCCTTTTAAGAAGTGAAAAAGCAATTACTTCAGGCTGTTTCCCTGGTCCTCCCAGATTTAGCTAAACCCTGTGACCTTTACATTCATGAGAGGAAGGGAATTGCCCCTGAGGTATTTTAGCTTATAAAATGGGACCCCTTACTCAGGTGGTTGCTTATTTCTCTAAACAATTAGATCAAACCACTAAGGGATGGCCTCCTTGCCTACTAGCAACTACTACAACCCTGCTAAAGGAAGCTGAAAAGTTAAGTATGGTCAGCCAATCACCATATGGACTCCACCCCAGGTTCAGGATTTAGTAAGTTCTAAGGGAACAGCACAGCTATCCCCCTGAAGGTTGATTCAAGTTCAGGCTATGCTTTTATTTTTTCAGATTTTTAAGTATTTTATTACATTATAGCAACATTAATAGAATTACAAATAAAATGTACTCATAATCCCATGACTTCAACAAATCAAATTGCATTTATTTGTCCATTTTTCCTTCTGGTCCCTGTTAAATAAAAATATATAACTTTTGCATAGCTTAAAGCGCAATGCAGTGAAGAAGTACTCGACATTTTAAATCAATACAGGTTTTAACCCCACCATTTTGACCCTGAGGATGTTTAGACTCCATCAATAAAAACATTTTCCTTAGAATTTAGCAATATTAAATGCCATTAAATCAACATAATCCTTTGATCAGCTTTCTAGAGCACACAAGTAAACTGTGTGCATATTTTCATTTTCATCAGGACCAATCCCTTTCCATGTATATTTCACAGCACAAATTTAACGCACTGATTTTTTTTTTTGGTGCCTATCAAATTTAACAAATTAACAGTTTTTTGCCACTAAGCATTTTCTTATATGCTCATTATTTCTTCCAAGTCTAATGTTCTTATGTGACGATTTACCTACTATCAGTCTTATTTTGGGTTTACTATTTCCAGCAAGTCTAAATTTCCCTAATAATGTATGCAATCAAAACATCACTGCAGCTAAAATGGTCAAGTCCAGATCATTATATAAATAGGCTTCTCTTTTTTCTCATAGGGATAATCACCCATGACTGACTGAAATCCCCTTAGTAACTTAGATTACTCCTCAGGCTTCCTCAGCTGATGCTTTGAGACCTGCCTCAGCTTCCCAGTAAAAACAACAGAGGTAGGACCAGGTGGGATCAGACTTACTCTGTGCATCTCTGTGGGCGGCGGGGGATCGGGGTCGGGGCAGGGGGGGGACCATGGCCAACGAGTCACATTTTTCTTTTTTATAGGTACTTAGAGGCAGGTGTTAGCACAGCACAGGGAAGAATACTCAGCAAGAGCTATCAGAAGAGGGAGTATGTTGAGACTTCCCTGGCGGTTCAGTGGTTAAGACTCTGCGCTTTGACTGCAGAGGGTGCGGGTTCCATCCCTGGTCGGGGAACTAGGATCCCGTATGCCGAGCAGCGACCAAAAAATAATTAATTAATTAATTAATTAAAAATAAAGAATACAAACATGAGTAAGGACTGTTTAAAAAAAAAAAGAGGAAGCACGTTTCTGAGACAATGAGGGTCATGTTTCTAAAAGAGTTAAAAATGGTGCCCGAGTTGAGTGCCCACCATGGATGCCGGCACGTGGAAACACTGCCCAGACTGTCTTTTTTTTTTTAAATAGATAACTAATAAGAACCTGCTGTATAAAAAATAAATTAAATAAAATTCAAAAAAAATTTATTAAGAAGGTAGATCTTAGATTAAGCGTTCTTACCACTATTAAAAAAAGACAGGCTATGCTTTTAGACAACACAGTGGCTACCATAAAAACCTGTCACATGCTAAATCCTGCCACCCTGCTACCCACAGAAATGGGGCCCTTGGCACATGACTGTATAGAAACCATAGACATGGTCTATTCCAGTCACCCCAACCTAGGAAGTGAGCCTTTCCCAAATGCCAAAGAGGAATGATTCACACACAGGAGGAGTTTTATGAGAGAGGGAAAAAGGGTGAGATATGCAGTAATCTCTCAGACCCAAGTTACAGAGGCATGAACCCTACCGCTAGGGACTTCTGCCCAAAAGGTGGAGCTGATAGCCCTCATCTGAGCCTTAGAGCTTGGGACAGGGAAGAGCTTAAGTATTTACACAGATTCCTGGTATTCGTATGCCATCCTACACACACACAGGGCTATTTGGAAGAAAAAAGTTATGTTTACCACAGAGAACAGACAGGTGAAACATGGCTTAAGCATATTGAAACTCTTAGAAGCAATACAGCTTCCAGAAATGTGGCAGTGATTCACTGTAGGGGTCACCAAAAGGGGGTGCAGAGGTAATAAAGGGAAACAAGGTCAAGGCAGATGCAACTGTTGAAAGTGCAGCCCTGAACTAGTAAATTGGCAATTACCCTCATACCAAAGAGTCCAGATCCATCCAATTACTACCAGCCTATACAAAGGAAGAATTAGACAAAGCTCGAAAATGGGGCTTCAGCAGAGAGATATAGGAGGCCATGGGTGGCTAGTTAATGAACATGGGCAATACTTCTTTCCCCAAACTGCAGCTTGTCAAGCAATCAGGGAGCTCATCAAGGAACTCACTACAGGAAGGAAGCCCTATATAACTGGCCAGTTGAGGTCATGGTAACTCCTGGCATGAAAAGTATAATCAGTCAGAGAGTTGAGACATGGTTCATCTGCACAATGAACAACTCCAACACCAGACTCCCCAGAGGCCCCCAGATAAAGCCCATTGAGACCAGAGGGACATATCCTGGAGAAGACTGGAAGACTGACTTCACTGTCATGCTGAGAGTCCCGGGCAATTTCAGGTATCTCTTGGCACTAGTAGACACGTTTTCTGGGTGTATAGAAGCATTCCCCACTAGAACTGAAATGGCAGCTGAAATGGCTAAGGCATTACTACAGGAAATAATCCCCAGGTTTTGGCTCCCAGGATCCCTACAAAGTGATAATGGTCCAGCATTTGTGTCTCAAGTGACAAAGGGGATAGCAAGTGCCCTGGGCATAAAATGGACCTTGCACTCAGCCTGAAGACCCCAATCATTGGGGAAAGCAGAGAGATCCCATCAGACATTGAAACGGACCTTAGCCAAGCTATGTCAAGAAACTCAAGAAAATTGGATTCAGCTGCTTCCAATTGCCCTGCTCCCAGTGCCGTTAGCTCCAAGGGATAAGTTAAAGTGCATTTGAAATCATGTATGGTAGAGCCATTCCCCAAGCCCGAGAGAAGGGACACCTTAACCCCCTTGAAATGGAACACCTCAAGTATGCCCTCCAGGTAGGAGAAACCATGAAAGCTCTCAAGGAATACGGTAACCAGGTGCTGCCCGAACCCACCGACCTGGCCCTCCACCCCTTCCAGCCAGGAGACTGGGTGAACCTAAACACCTGGAAAACCAGCAGCTGCAAGACCAACTCACTCCTAAGGGGAACGGACCCCAGGAGGTGATCCTAACCACCCATTCTGCCCTGAAGTTGCAGGGATCACTCCGTGGGGACATTGCACTCTAGTGAAGAGGCCCCTAAGTCCCAACCTCCAACCTGGGGCAATGGGTCCCCCTTGACTACTCATATGAACCTCTCTCTGACCTGAAGCTTCTCTGCCAAAAAACAAACGCATGGCCAGGGAGATTCAGGCCACAGTAGTGAGCCTTAACATCAGGGCACACTTTTGCCAACAGGCAAAAGAACTAGAGACCTTCATTTTTAGGAAAAATTTGACATGTGACCATTATTCTCTTGCTGAATATTTGGGCCGTGAATCTTAAATTGTCTGGTGTCCTTAGTCTCCAAAAGGTTAGACAAATGGGGGTCGCTCAGAGCTAGGAACAGTTAGGGCGAGGCCTGGGGGCAAGCTAACAGAATTAAGGGCAGCTGGGAGGAGTTCTGCTCCTCCACCCGCGGTTACAATGAAGCCCACACTCAGCAGGGAGCAGTTACACAAGACTGACCAGGCCAGCGCCCCTCAAGAAAGAGGACAAAAGGCAGAGGAGGGGCGTGTTACTGGCAAAGCCCATTAACAATGCCAGGGAAATAAAAATAGAATCTGAGTAATGAAATAAAGTCTAACCTTTTTTTTCTTTTCCTTTGTGCTTAGTCTAGTTTCACTTGCTCACAGCGGGCTGCACGCAGAGGCCTCCCACCAAGCTCTTCAGACCAGAGCTGCCAGTGAGAAATGGCTGCACGTCGACACCTCAGCTCGTCACTCCGGGTGCAGAAGCTCCACGCCCGACACTGTTATTCAAGATGGCGGCGGCCAGCGTGCAGAGACGCTGCGCCTGGCGCTGCGATCTGGTACATGAGCAGCACACCTGCAGCTGTGCCCGCCCCCCTCCCCGCTGACGAGATCTCTATAAAGCAGCCCTGCCCACCGCCTGTCTGGGAGAGCATAGACTCTAGAGCACGACCGCACCTGTCTCCATTCTTTGATAAAAGAATAAAACTTCCTTTGCTTTCGAACCAAACTCAGTCTCGTTCTATCCGTGTGACACTGGGCAGGAGGACCCTTGATGGGCACCGACTTGGGACTGCTGGTAACGGTATCTGCAAAGAATGTGGGCTAAGTGTGGTGAGAGAAACTCTAGGCAACACCTGGAGATCACAATCCACTCTGTGTCCCATTGTCTCTGCCTGGCCCAGCAAATACTTGTTTACCAAACATTTGCTTTTCCATCTCCATGTGAACTGCCTTCCTCCCCTTTTAAATCTCAAACCAGTACCCGCAACATCCTCTTCTATCTTTAGCTGTAGATGGTATTCAAGGTGAGGGTTTTGGCCAGTTTGTGAGTTACTCACTTCTCCTGGGTCTCTCCCATGTATACATGTTATTAAACTTTTGTTTGATTTTCTCCTGTTAATCTGTCTCATGTCAATTTAATTCTTAGACCAGCCAGAAGAACCTAGAAAGGTACAGGAAACCTTCTTCCTCCCTAACACCTTATTATAATGTTTGGTATTTTTGTTGCATACCACTGAAGTCTGTATCCAAAAATACAACTACTGGTCTAACAGATCATATTCAAGGGTGATATAAAATATATTTTTCATCTTGAACACTTTCAACTATTCAGTAAGAATAATCTTGATCTCTCTCTTTAAATATTTTCCAAAAGCGATTCCTTTTCATTCTGATACGTATGATTTCATTAATCTACATGTATAAGGGACCAAGCACAAATTGTGATTAATGTTTATATTTTTCATTCTGGGTCCTTTTTTGGTTTTGCAACCTCAAGTCTATTCATAAAATATATTTCTTCACAACATGCACCATGTGTTTTGGCTTTATTCCCAAGCAACTTCTTCCCACCCAAGTGTCTGCTTCCTTGTCACTGTCAGCCAGTTGTGGTCTCTGTAGACTAGGTCTTGTTTGACATAGTTCTACTTTTAGTTTAGGTTACTTTCTAAATCTGAAGTGTGAACAGTACCTTCTGTTCTTTTACATTCTCCCTAATATGAATGTTAAAATTATTATATTTAAAATAAAAGGACAAAATCTGCTCTTTACCAATAAATGCATAAAGTTGACAGATGGTTTTATCAGCATCTTAATTCTTCTCGGTTTGATGAGTTATATTTGAAGCATAAACATCAATTATATTCTTGTCATAAAGCTATTAGGAATGGCCGACTCTCATCAGCATTGATCTATGCATATTAGATTCTCAGAAGCCTCTGATTTCATGATCAGCACCTGGTTTGGGTTCTATAAGGAATCTCAATCACATAACAGTTTCCAAATGAAAACAGTCATGTTATATATATATTTTTAAAAAAGTGTCAAAAAATTTTTGGAATTAAGCTGATAATAATTTTAATGTTCTTATTGTATTTCAGATGTCCCATTAAGTTAGATCATATTTACTGATCAAGAAAATGCCCAATTTTCATAGATCACAAATATTAAAATAATTCCTTAAATTCACCATTGTTCGTAGAAAATAACTTACATCTTCGATACTATATTTCACTCTAGATGGATATTTTCCATAATTACTTTAAAAATTATCCCGTTTTTTTCTCTGCTGTGTTGTAATTAAAAATGTACATATAGTTATACTATGTTCAAATTAAAACTATTCAATTATTAATTGGTAGATAAAATGGAACAGAATTAAATGAACATAGAGTTGAAAAGGGAATGGTGAGAGAAAATAAAGTAATCCAGAGGAAAAAACCATGACAGTAAAAACAAAACTCACGAGTTGTGAATAACGGTGTTGTGGAGGAACTCAAGAATACAGGAACAGCAAATGTAGGGAGCAGCTAATCCCCCTAAGACTGAGGGAGGTTATCCAAGGAAGGAACAGACTTGGAAGATCCCCCATTCCCAACCAAGACTGAGATTTTAATCCCATTGGAGAGGGTTAGACTGTAGCCCACTGGATGGTAGAGAAGATCACTGGGATGCCATAGGCGGAGCTGGTTCACAGCCAGGAGTCCACTATGATGAGCAAGAAACCATCCTCCTTGGTACTGGAGAAACGAATGGTGAGTACAACTGGGTCTCTCATACACCGCTAGCAGCCATGTCATGAGAGCAAAAGATAAAGCACCTTGAAAAGATCAAGAGAAGCACTTCCTCTGCTATGCCTTGCACTATCCCTACAGTACCCTCTACTGCCAAGGCTTAACATTGGCAAAAGACACGCTTGGTGTTGAGAAGGAAAAAAATCCCTCTACCTGTCTAGGTTCTTCTGGCTGGCCTAAGAATTAAATTGACATGAGACAGATTAACAGGAGAAAAATCAAACAAAATTTAATAAAATGTATACATGGGAGAGACCCAGGAGAACTAACTCACCAAAATAGCCAAAACCCTCACCTTGAATATCATCTTCAGCTAAAGACAAAAGAGGATGTTGCGGGTAGTTGTTTGGGACTTCAAAGGGGATGTAGGCAATTGCTGGGCCAGGCAGAGACAATGGGACACAGTGGAGTGGACTCTGATCTCTAGGCCCTGCCTGGAGTTTCCCCCACCACACCTAGCCCACATTCTTTGCAGATATCTTTAATGATAGATCTATTCTGGGAACAGACCTGCTATCTAAATTATTTTAGGCAGTTAGGAGGAAGGTCAAATTTTCTTCCTGAGTCTTTTGGGCCTTGATTGTTTTCAGCTGAAAATGATCCACATGTTAAAGAGATTTTGCCACAGCAAGTTTTGCTTCCCTACAAGCAGTATCTGCATGGCAGGGAATAAATCCATGAATGTAGAAGACAGAAGAAAAGTACAAAAATGAAAACGAGGAGGGATGAGCTGAAACAGGTGTTTTTAAATAAAAGGCAACGAATATTCATTCTACTGTTGACAGAAAATTAATCAGTCAATCTAAGAAAGAAATGGAAAATTTTATTCAAGCCAAATTTGAGGATTATAACCCGGGAAAAACAACTCAGAAAGCTCTGAGAACTGTTCCACCCATTAGAAGTCAAGGCACAGTTATACTCTATAAGTTTTTTGAGACAGAGGACTGTACATTAAATGATGTATTATTGACAATTTACACAATGCAGATCTAAGCGTCATCGTGGCTGTTACAGGATCAAGAAGGAATGTTATCTTTTAAGGAGTTGTCTTGTTAACGCTAGGAGAATGTTGCTCTTTATGGTTGAATAGATATTTCTGCCAATGGAGGAGATTTGGTCAATGCATAATGCAGATACACAATGCACAATAGGGGGCAGAGAGGAGGCCAAAGGGCAGACAAAAAAAATTTTATGTTTAAATTTTTCTTGTCTTGCCATAAAATATGAATTTTATTTCACACTACAAATTCCCAGTGCCCTTGAAGGAAAAAAAAATTGACGAACTGGAGCACAGGTGACTATATATATCAGGAGAAGAAAATTTCTTTAAGACCCCAAACACTGATTTTTGCAGATCAAACATTCAAGGACACTTTCATTAAAGAGATACTATCAGAAGACATGCAGATGGCCAACAGGTGCATAAGGTGCTCAACATCACTAATCATTAGGGAAAGTAAAATCAAAACCACAGTAAGATATCACCTCACACCTGTGAAAATGGCTTCTTTTTTTTGTTTTTTCTGTGCGTGGCTTGTGGGATCTTAGCTCCTGAAACAGATATTGAATCCCGGACCCACGGCAGTGAAAGCTCAGAGTCCTAATCATTGGACCACCAGGGAATTCCCCCAAAATGGCTAATCTCAAAAAGACAATTAATAACAAGTTTTGGCAAGGATGTGGAGAAAAAGAAACCCTTGTGCATTGTTGGTGGGAATGTAAATTGGTGCAGTCACTATGGAAAATAGTACGCAATTTCCTCAAAAATTAAAAATAGAACCACTATATGTTCCAGCAATTCCATTTCCGAAGGAAATGAAGACACTACCTTGAAAAGACATCTGCATTGCCACGTTCATTGCAGCATTATTTACAATAGCCAAGGCAGGGAAGCAACCTAAATACCCATCAATGGATGAATGGATAAGGAAAATGTGAGATATATATATTATTTAGCCATAAAAAAAGAAGGAAATCTTGCCATTTGTGACAACATGGATGAAACTTAAGGGCATTATGCTAAGTAAAATAAGCCAGACAGGGGAAGACAAATAGTGTATGATCTCACTTATATGTGGAATCTAAAAAAAAAAACCCAAACTGATAGATACAGAGAACAGGTTTGTGGTTGCCAGAGGTGGGGGTTCGGGGGTGGGGAAAAATGGGTAAACATGGTCAAAAGGTACAAACTTCCAGTTATAAAATAAGTCATGGGGATGTAATAATGTACAGCAAGTTGACTATAGTTAATACTGTATCGTATATTTGAAAGTTGCTAAGAGAATAAGTCTTAAGAGTTCTTAGCACAAGAAAAAACTTGTGTAGTGATGGATGCTAACTATACTTATTGTGGTAATCATTTCACAATATATACAAATATTGAATCATGTGCAACTGAAACTAATATAATGTTATATGTTAATTATATCACTATTTTAAAAAGAGGTACAATCAGATATAGCCAATTAAATATTTGAAAATAAAGATGGAGGGAATTACCTGGCGGTCCAGTTGTTAGGAGTCTGCACTTTCACTGTCAAGGGCCTGAGTTCAGTCCCTGGTTGGGGAACTAAGATCTTTCAAGCTGCACAGCATGGCCAAAAAAAAAAAAAGAAAGAAAAAAAAAAAGAATAACATGTATAAACAACACGGTCCTACTGTATAGCACAGGGAACTATATCCAGTCTCCTGTGATAAACCATAGTGGAAAAGAATATTAAAGAAAGAATGTATATATGTGTTAAAAAAAAAAAAGAAAGATGGAGGAAAATTTCTCATCATCAATCCAAAAAATAACTTAGAAAAAAATGCAACTTTTTTTTTTACAAAGTAATGCTACGTTGGCAGAATGAACACATTGAATCAAAAAGAAAATGGGAAAAACTTTATACCTAACCCATTTAACAATGATCAGCACCCAATTAAGACTTTCTACCATTCTGTAATGGTAATAAGATGGCATGAAACATAACATTATGTAGGTTAAGTTTGTTAAAGTCACAAAACCTATAAGTGACAGAGCCAGAAGTCAAACCAAAGATTTTATATGCTTTGCTCTTAACAACTCTACCTTAGTATCCCCCATTTCAGACTATATAATGATGTAAGAAAATGTCTCTACATATATATATTCAGGTACATATGTATATAAAAGTAATATATATGTATATATTTATAGGTAAATATGTATTGAAGGCTATGTACGCTATGCATAGGTATGTAAATGTATATGCATATATAAGTGTACACATTCGTTTATCTATGAATGTGTAAGAAGGCAGAATGAAAAACCACACTGAGTATAAAATATAATTCTGAAGAATATGTCAACATGTATGGATATATTTTGCACACAGACAATCATACACAAAAATAATAAATAAAAATGTTAGTAGTGTTCTTTAAATGGTTATAAGACAACTTAAAAATATAATTTTGAATATTTCCTATGTTACCAAAAATGAATGTGCACTACTTATAGAATGAAAAAAATCACTAAATATAAACAAATAAAAAACCAAACATCATTAGTCAATTAACCATAACAATTATATTAACAAATAACAGCTTAACAACTGTTGCTTAAGTAATTAAGTAAGAACACTTTCCTATACCCACAGAATGTGTAAGAATGAACTACTTGCTAAGTCTCCATAATTTTACCCATTTCTGGCTTTTGAGAATTACTCTCCTTACAAAAGGTATATTATAAGATTGTCACTGCATCACACAGAGCACTATAATTTTGAGTTGTGCATCATTTTCTTGGGTCAAAAGCCAGCTTCATATGGCTGGTAACAATATTGCTCTGAGTATCAGAAATCTTAGATTTTTGTCTTGGTTTGACACTAACTCAAACTGGGTAAGTTACTAAAATAAATAAGTAAATAAATAAATAAATAAATAAATAAATAAACTTCATATTTGAGAATCATTAACTGAGAATCTGTTAACCACTCCTGTATCAACCAGGTATGCCTTAGATATTGTTTTACTTATGTACAGAATGAAGTGTGCATCCTGGCTGATACATGAAACACCTTCTAAGTGATAATATACTTTGAATAGTAACACTGAAAATTGGATCACCTGAAACTGTGAACTGGCATAACATTACTTTCTAATGTCCACTCTCTTAGGAATAAAGTGTTGGTCACTGCTGTGAAAAAAATGGAGAAATAAACATTTTAAAAGTTTAATAATATTGAGAAGAGACTGATGTGTGAAGAAGAAATTATTTCAAACTTTGCTGATTGGAGAGTAAATTTCTAAAACTACTTCGGAGAGCAATTAGTAGAATATTTTAAAATAAAAAAGCACTTATTTTATGACCCAGACATTCCACTTCTGAGTATTTACACTAGAGGCTTGTCCCCTAGGAGGCAGACACGAAAATGTTTTGTTTGTTTATTTGCATTGATATTTGTAGTCATGAAAAATGGGATAAAAGCTAAATGTCTATCAAGTGGGTATTGACAAAAACCACAGTATACCATGGAATACTCTTCAGTAATTATATAAGTTTGTGATTGATATATGTGTATTGATTTGTAAATATAACTAAGGTAAATTGTTGAGCAATAAACAAAGTAAGTGCAAAATGGTACATACAAGTTATATTTTAAAACACTGTGTGATTTATGGTAAAGACAAAACTGTAAACCCATGGGAGAGGTCTGGCTGATCTATAGCAACCTGAGGAAGGGAAGGGGCTTGGTGGGCTTTTTTTTCCCATTCCTGTAGTGCTGTGATCTGAATGCTTGTGTTTCTCCAAAATTCGTGTTGAAATCCTAATACCCAGTGGGTTGCTATTAATAGGTGGGGTCTTTAGGAGGTGATTAGGTCATGAGGGCTCTGAATGAGATTAGGGTCCTTGCCCCTTCTATGGCATGAGGACATAACAAGAAGTCTGTAACCTCGAAAAGGGCCCTCACCCAACCGTCTGGCATCGAGATCTCAGACTTCCTAGCCTCTACAATGCTGAAAAATAAATTTGTTTTTTATAAGCCACCCAGTCGGTGGTATTTTTTAATAGCAGCCTGAGTGGACCGAGACATATAGCCACTGATTTATATATCACACAACTCTCAATATGCTTTAAATATAATATGAGAGCCTGCATCAAGAAAGGTACGAACCTCTATATTAAGGGTCATGCAAAAATACACAAACAAAAGGAAGAGATAAACTCTTTTTTTGAAAGATAAATTTTGTTATTTGTATGATTTCACTTATTCTTAAATTAATTAAAATTAATTTCCTATTATGATTTGGAGAGATGAAAATTAATATCTCAATAAGAGACTGGATTTCCTTCAGAAGAGTAAAGAGTTGAAACACTAAAGTATATTTTGGAAAAGAAGAATGAATGGTGGCTTATTCTGCCATATTTCAAAACATAAAAAGAAATAAGTACTTGACTATAACAGAATAAAAGTCTAGATATATGCCTGAATTAATAAGGATATGGACCATTTTAAAAATGGACTTTCAAATGACTTGGAAGGGATAGATCATTTAAAAATGGTATTCAGGAAAGTAAACATACATTTGAGGAAAAAAGAGAAATTTAGGAAATCACCTCATACCTTACAAAAACTACACTTCAATGTACACCTTAAAAAAGTTAAAGGTGAAAAATAAAAACCTGAAAAAAAACCCTAGAACTTAATGTAAGTGAATGTTTACCTACTCCTTGGATTAGGAGTATGTTTCTAAAACTTAAAATTGATATAAAAACATAAAGGGAAAAATTAATAAATTTGTCTAGTTAATGAAAAAAGCTTCATATATAAAAATATATGTAAAAGGTAAGTGAGCTGCAAAAATATATCCAACATATTTGGTAGTCAAAGAATGAAATCTTTAATATACATAAAGCTTTTACAAAGAGGAAATGCACAAGAAAATGTCATATTTTAAAAAATAGATAAATGATAGTGCAGGGGAGCACTCTTAGACCCTGAAAATCTGGCAGCAGAATTACTATGCATGGATACCTGGTCACAGACCAACCTTGCTGCTTCTCTTTGCTGATGAAGTGCCCCTCTGAGTTTCATTTAAGAAACAAGAAAGATCTGTATGCATTCATTTGAACAGAAATGTGTTGCTTATTAGGTTAATTTCTTCTGGTGTGGTGATGTAAACCTCTAGTATAGAAGGCAGTAGTATAGAAATTATTCAGCTGTTTGCTTAAAAGGAACATATCAGTATGGAAAGTGTTACTGGCAGATGTGACCCTTATTAGGAAACACGGACCAAGGGAATTCAATCCAAGATGCTCGCCATTTAGACCTGCTCTAGTAGTCATCTCACTTTTATTGAATTTTACTTTCTTAGCTGAATAAATGCTGAATTTATAGAGGGTCCCTTGTTTCCTTTGGCCAGCATACAAACCACCTGAAATTCTGCAACTAAAGGCATGGTTTTGTTGCCAAGATTCTGCAGTATTATGTTTAGATATTAGAAAGGAGCATCCAGAACTGAAAGAGGAAGCAGGGAGCTTTGTGTGAGCGAGGGAGAAAGTAGGGTTCTGAACTCGAGAAGTTAGGGTTGATAAAGGAAGTTTATTTGGTAAGGAAGTTGTGTCAGTAAGAGTTGTCTGTTCTTCACCTGCGCGTAAACTGGTTAGGCCTTGTGGACAATTATAGACAAATGAGCCAAAGTGAAGGGAGTCCAAGAAGCAGTTTCTAGATTCCTACATTGCTGTTAGCCAAAGCTGTGTGGATGAGACAACAGTTGCCAAACTATAGCAAGCACAGAATCACCTGGAGGGTTTGTTAGAACACACAGGCCAAGAATTTGCATTTATACCAAGTTTCTAAGTATTACTAATGCTGCTGGTACTAAAACTGCCAAAGGGATCTAGGATCCCCAAAAGGGATTTGAAACTGCCAAGGTTCAGATGACATCTCAGATATATCTAATGGCTGCATCTTATCATTATACCAGGTTGGATAATGCTAGACTGATAGCCAATAAACTTTGTGGGGGAGAAACAAAACTTTTCTGTACCCAGTTCTTCTGGCTTGTCTGAGAATTAAATTGACATGAGACAGATTAATAGGAGAAAATCAAACAAAAGTTTAATAGCATGTATACATGGGAGGGACCCAAGAGAACTGAGTAACTCACCAAATTGGCCAAAACCCTCACCTTAAACATCATCTTCAACTGAAGACAAAAGAAGATGTTGGGGGTAGTGGTTTGGGACTTCCAAGGAGAGGAAGGCATTCACATGGAGATGGAAAAGCAAAGGTTTTGTAAACCCATGTTTGCTGGGCCAGGAGGAGACAATGGGACAGAGTGGACTTTGAACTTTAGGTGCTACCTAGAGTTTCCCATACCACACGTAGCCCACATTCTTTGCAGATATCTCTGGTGATAGCTCTATTCCTGGAACAAGACCTCTATCTAAATTCTTTTAGGCAGTTAAGGGGAAGGTAAAAAGAAAGACTTCCTAAGTCTTTTGATTCTTAAAAATAAAATAATCCTGGGCTTCCCTGGTGGCGCAGTGGTTGAGAATCTGCCTGCCAATGCAGGGGACACGGGTTCGAGCCCTGGTCCGGGAAGATCCCACATGCCACAGAGCAACTAGGCCTGTGAGCCACAACTACTGAGCCTGCACATCTGGAGCCTGTGCTCCACAACAAGAGAGGCCGCGATAGTGAGAGGCCCGCGCACCGCGATGAAGAGTGGCCCCCGCTTGCCGCAACTAGAGAAAGCCCTCGCACAGAAACGAAGACCCAACACAGCCAAAAATAAAAATATTAAAAAAAAATAATAATAATAATCCTCATGCCAGAGAGACACATTTTGGGGTGGCAAATTTATCCCCTGCACTTTCTGGGTAGTTAAGTGTTGAGGTTTTGGAACTGAGTAGGACCCTGTGGGGCTCCTGGGCACAGAAGCCTTTCTTTCCCCATTTTCTTGTTTGTAGGGAACAGACTCCAGCCTCTATGACCTTCCCTGAGTTCCAAGGGGCAGATTTGAACAGCTGCTAATCAAGGGAGGAGCAGCCAAGAAACCACCTGAGGCAAGATTAAAGGGACCAGCGAAGCTCATCAAGAAGACTACCTGAGACCAGATTAGAGGAGTGCAGGCCCTGCGCACACCCTAATCTTGTCAGCAACCCCACCCTTGAACCATTGCTATAAAACTCATCAAATTCCCCGGGGTTGAAACACATAGTTTTTGAGGGCAGGAGTCTGCTGTGTCCCCCTTTTCCTGGCAAAGCAAGAAAGCTATCCTTTTCTACTTCACCTAAAACTCTGTCTCCAAGATTCGATTCAGCACCAGTGCACAGAGGCCGAGTTTTGGCATCAGTTTCAGGTATGGCGAGGAGAGCCTGGAGTTGAGAGATGTTTTAACTCTTACTGACTCCATTTCCCTGAAAAAAATAGTGGGAAGTGAGGAGGAATACCTCAGCAAAGCAAAAAACATGTTTAATTATTACTTTAACTATGAGCAATTTTATTTTAATGTGGAGATCACTTTTTGATTTTCCCTCCTTTCCATCAGAAATAGAGCTTTGATTCTGCAGCTAATGGTACCAATTCATCTTTTTTAAGAACAAATAAATGGCACTTAGAGGACTAGATTTCAGACATAAATTTCTTCTTAGGATCAGGTGCCTCCAAAGTAGAAAATTAAAGTACTATTTTAGGCAGGAAAACTTGGGATAAGTACATTAAAACCTTTCTTTTTCAAATCTCTTTTTATAAGGTGGAAGAAAAAGTGCATGTACAACGGCCAAGTAAGAGTGTTCTAAGATCTTGGGGTGGAGTTACATTCATTTATTAGCTGAATAATACTGGGTTACCAAGTTCACATGGAAGTATCAAACAGTTGATTATTTCTGACGTTAATTTTTATGTAAAGAAGAAGACCTGTTGAGTCAGGGCCAACAAATATAAGGAAGAAGGGTGTGGTTGGCAATATGCTTGACTTCATTGAAGCTGGTGAAGGGAAGCAGAATAGCACCCTCAAATATGCTTCTTTGGCATAAGGATTATTTTGAGCTGATTACTTTTAAGCAGCTGCAGACATGGGAAAAGCTCTGAAAATGAGTAGTAAAAGTAACCCTTTTGTAAGAGACATTTACATTTATTAGGGAACTCTCCATTTGTAAGCGGGTCTCCCTCACTGTACCAGGAAGAGGAGGATGACTCTAAATCGCTAGAAACTCTTATCAATGGAGAAGACAATGACTTAAATCTGCATCACAACCATACCCTTGTTTACTGTGCTTTGCCTGAAAACCTCCCATAACTGGACAACATCTTTCTTTTGTTTTTAGCTGGAGATGGTATTTAAGGTGGCAGCTCGGGTCATATCTGGGAGTTATTGTTTCCCTGGGTCTCTTCCATGTATACAGGAGGTATACATGATATTAAACTTCTGTTTGTTTTTCTCCTGTTAATCCATCTTTTATTACAGGGGGATTCTCAGCCAAGAACCTGGAAGAGTAGAAGGAAAATGATTTTTCCTCCCTGACACTGGGAACCTTGGGATTGCTTTGTCTTTCCCTTGGGGTATTTCAAAGTCTCAGCTTGAGGAAATGGCTTCTGAACTGAAAAAGAATAAAATATCAGAGTTTGTCTCCCTCTGTGCTTTCTTATTGTAAAGGTTAGGGAAATGTTGTAGAGGATAAAAGTGACCTGGGGCAAGTATAAAAATAATAAATGGACAGCACTGAGTAGAGGGTAAATCTATTGTATTGGAAAGCATATGGAGGAACCACAAAGGAAGAAGACTGTTGTTGTTGGAGAAGCCAGTGGATCATGAAAAAGAGGCCAGACTTGCTGCCAGGTCATTCTCCCCCACCCCTGTGAATGGCTAGATCTAACTGGGGAGGTTGGGATTCCTTTTTCTCTTTAGACGAATAGTGCTTGACTAATGATGATTAAGGAATTGACTGGATATGTGTACTTTGAAGCCAATTCCAGGGCATTAGGTGCAAGAGTCAACAACAAATGAAAATGAAAACTACTAAAATTGCAAGCAATAGAATAGATTAAACACATGGTTTGCTATGATAATTTATAATGGGACACCTCAAAGTGAGTAGATGAAGGTCAGGAATTAGATTAATCAACTCTCTTATTAGAACAAGGTAAAAAGGTAAAAATGACAGAGAAGTGGAATGCTCATGTGAAATGATGACCTCTTGAGAAAAATGTAATTTTTCTGACCCAACAAAGTGATTAAAATATATTCAAAAGGCACAGGAGAAGGTGACCTAACAGATAACCATGGAGGATTAAAAATTAACCAAATAGTGATCTCTCTTGTCAAAGAAAAATTGCACAGGACAAGTTAAACAGGCAAGGAAGATTTTATTCAATGCTATTGAAATTGGGTCAAGACTATCACAACAGGGGAGAGAGACTGAACTCAACTGCCCTGAAACAAACGGCAGGAGAATTTTTAAGTGCTGGTGTGAGCTACTAGTTAAGCACTGGAGGACATTAGGGAGAGATTGGTCAATATGATTAGTCCACCTATATTTGCTAATTGACTCTCATGAAGTTAGGCTCATACCCTCCCACGGAGATTAGCAGACAGGGGCACTATCTTTCTTGATGATTACATTCTAAAGAAATGACTCCCAGGTCCTTGAGAAAGATATTTGTGAGTTGGAAAACTGGAAAGAAGAGTTACCTCTAAAGGAGAAGAGAAAGAATTTATAATTGCAAATTTTCTAAAGTAAATGCTCTAAGAACAGAAAGATCAGGGGCCCATACTCAGGAAGAAACCTGTCTAAAGTTAGTCAAGCCGAGTGAAACATTAAGGCAATCTTGGTCACTCTAAAATGAATTCAGCACATATCCTTTACAGAGTTTGTAATCCTCCAAAAACAGGGTTCATTTCAATGTTCTGTAATATGTAACAAATAAAGACAAGCTATTCAGTATGTTATAAAAAGTTAACATAATAATTCAAATGCTAAATCCTAATTTTAACACAAAAAAATTATAAAAATAGTAGGTGAAAGCATAACAATTAAACTTAAAACTACTGCTCAAAACAATTCATCCCAATCACAGACAATTTATTCTAGGATGGCAAAATTAGTTTTAAAAAGAGAAAATTGTGGGGCTTCCCTGGTGGCGCACTGGTTAAGAATTCGCCTGCCAATGCAGGGGACATGGGTTCGACCACTGGTCCAGGAAGATCCCACATGCCACAGAGCAACTAAGCCCGCGTGCCACAACTACTGAGCCTGCGCTCTAGAGTCCACAAACCACAACTGTGGAGCCTGCATGCCACAACTACTGAAGCCCGCACACCTAGAGCCCATGCTCTGCAACAAGAGAAGCCACCACAATAAGCCCGCGCACCACAACGAAGAGTAGCCCCTGCTCACCGCAACTAGAGAAAGCCCACGCGCAGCAACGAAGACCCGACACAGCCAAAAATAAATAAATAAATAAATTAATTAATTAATTAAAATAAAATAAATTTGTTCTTTAAAAGAAAAAAGAGAGAAAATTGTGAAGTAATGTAAAATTGTTTATAGCCCCAACTGTAAACAACATGAATGCCCACCATGAGTAGAATGGAATACTATACAACAATGAAAATGAACTAATTTGTACTAACTTCTGTAACTTGGATGAATGCCAGAAATATAATATTGAATGGAAATATATATAAATATAAAATATGGTTTCATTTCTATTAAATCAAAAATAGTCAAAAGTAATCTATAGTGATCAAAGTCAGGAGAGTAGTTCCTTTGGAAGATGGGTGTTTTTCACTGGGAAGGGCCATGATGGAGGCATCTGGGATGCTGGTAATGTGTATTTCTTGATCTAGGTGGTTCTTCCTTTGCAAAAATTTACTATTCACTTAAGGTTTGGATACTTCTATGTATTATGCTATATATTTCAAACAAAAGTTTAAAAATTATATAATATTTAGGGAATTCTCTGGCAGCCCAGTGGTTAGGTCTCTGCGCTTCCACTGCAAGGGGCATGGGTTTGATCCCTGGTTGGGGAACTAAGACCAGGCATGCTGCAGGGTGTGGCCAAAAAAATTACATAATATTTATTAGTCTATTCAAGTCCTTTCTTATGATAATTTTGGCATCTTATATATATATTTTCAGAAATAATATAGCTTGACAAATATATGAGTATGTAGGTGTTTGTAATATTTTTTATTTTTATTGTCATGTGTCTCCACAGTTATTTCTCTTCTTTTATTCTATAACTTATTTAACTGTATTTTCTTTTCTGTGTTATCAGTCTTGCTAGAGGTCTTTCTTATCAAGCTTTTCAATGAATTAGCTCTCAATTTTATTTTTATTTCCTATTTTTGTTCTCTTTTTCATTGATTTCTGTTCACTTAATCTATTGATTTCTGAGGTGAATATGTTAAATATCAAAATGCAATTGTTAATAGGACTCTTTATTCTTGCAACTTCATAAAACTTTGCTATATGATATTTGAGGTTACACTGTGTGTTGCTTATATGTTTATGAAGGTTTTATCTTATTGTTTTATTGTTCCATTTATGATATACTCTTCTTGTCCCTTGAGAAAAATGTAGTCATAAATGTTATTTTGCCATATGCTGACACTCCAGTTCCCTTTTTTTAAATAAATTTATTTATTTATTTATTTACTTATTTATTTATTTATTTATATATTTAGGCTGCATTGGGTCTTCATTGCTGTGCATGGGCTTTCTCTAGTTGCAGCGAGTGAGGGCTGCTCTTCCTTGCGGTGTGTGGGCTTCTCATTGTGGTGGCTTCTCTTGTTGCAGAGCATGGGCTCTAGGCGTGCAGGCTTCAGTAGTTGTGGCTTGTGGGCTCTAGAGCACGGGCTCAGTAGTTGTGGCACACGGGCTTAGTTGCTCCATGGCATGTGGGGTCTTCCCAGACCAGGGCTTGAATCCGTGTACCCTGCATTGGCAGGCGGATTCTTAACCACTGCACCACCAGGGAAGCCCTCCAATTCCCTTTTGTTTGCAATTACACAGCATATACTTTAGAATTATTTTATTTCCAACCATTTTATATCTTTTTTAAAAAATTTTACATGTGTATTTTACAAGGCAAAATATTATTATTAAACTTATTATTATATTTATTTTAATTCATGTTTTAGGGCCCATTTATGCCATCATGTTTTATGTTTTACATTTATTTATTTTCTTTTCCCCCTCTATTCCATTTCCCAATGAAGAGATTGAATTTTTTTCTGGTTTCAAAGTTATACTTCCTACTTTTATTCTTATGGTGGTTATTCTTAACCTAAGATGCATGATCATGTATACCACTACTAAGTTCTTCAACTTATTGTTATCTGTATCCTCCCCCTAAGAAGGCAAATAATTTCACATATGTCCTCTCCTTAATCTTAAACCCTATTCACTCATATTGATATTGCCTTGAATTTAGGTCTGATTTGCTATAAATATACTTTCTTTTTCTTTTTGTTTGTCCTAGCTGTTTTTTTTAAGACAACAATAAAGTGTATTAAAATATTTTATCACCTTTATTTCCTTCCTAGATTTGCTTTTCTTCTTACTTGATACTTCAGTCAATAATGTTTTCAATATTGGTCTCTATTAACATAGATAATTTAATGAAGATAATTAGTTTAACAGATAATTTGTATCACAGGATACAAAAAGGTAGAAAAAGAAACACTGAGATGATACAGAGATAGTAACTATAAGATGCAACTAGGGCTGGGGGATAGGGAAGGAAAAAGAATTATAAAAACTTGGAAGGTTGTTTTGGAAACAAAGTATTATATATAAAACCAATTATATATCTATATATCAGCAAAGAACTCATAAAAATAAAATTTAAAATATCATTTATAATGGCATAAAAATAAAGCATCTTGGGATTAATCTAATAAAATGTGTGCAAGAATTTAAGAGACCAAATATATGGTGAAGGAGGGAGGAATACCAAGTTCATTGATTGTTATTTTCAATATTGTAAAAATGTCAATTCTCTTCAAACTGATCTATAAATTCAATGCAATCACAATCAAAATCTCAGCAAGATATTGTTGTAATTGATAAGCTGATTCTAAAATTTAGAGGGAAATTCAAAGGACCAAGAATAGCCAGGGAAGTCTTGAAGAAGACAAAAACTGGAAGAGTGAAATTGCCATATACCAAGACCTGTTTTAAATCTACACTAATTAAAACTGAGTGGTTTTGGTGCAAGAACAGACATATTGATGAATAGGATAGAATTAAATCCAGAAAAAGACCAACATAAATACAGTCACCTTATTTATGACAAAGATGATATTATTGTAGAAATTGTCACCTTGTCAATAAATTGAGCTAAATCAATTTGATAGCATATAGTCAAATAGTGCTTAATTACCTTCACCTCACTCCATAAACAAAAAAGTCAATTCTAGATGGATTTCAAATCTAAATTTAAAAGGTTAAAGTAAAATTAAAACTTTTAGAAGAAAACAAAGAAGAACTTCTTAGCCTATTTGGAGCATGTAAATATTTCATAAATATGACACCAAAAGCTATAACCATAAAAGACATTTTGATAAATTGGACTTCATTAAAATTAACACCTTCTGTTCATACAAAACAAAACAAACAAGAAACACCATTGACAAAGTTAAAGGGCAAGTGACTAAATAGGAAAAGATACACATATCAAAGATTTCATATTCACAATTTATTTTTTAAATTCTACAAATGAAAAAGAGAGAAGGCAATCTTATAGAAAAATGGGCAAAGAATTGAACAGTTCATTCTAAGAATAGGATTTATCTATTTAAAAAGAAACCCATATCCACAGCAAAGAATGTGTAATCACACAAAGAATTAGTGAAAATAAATGAGGTATATAACATAGTAAAATATGTACAATGCAATATATATATAGTACTAATTTATATATATTTATATATATTAATATATTTATTTATATATATTACATATACATATATATATATAGTACTAATTTCTTCCCTAGAATACCACAAATATTGGTTACAGCAGATTGTGGTTAATTGTTCTTGAATGGCCAAAATCTTTCAAATGAAAAGTCCAAAGCCAAATAAAAGTCTTGGGAAAATGTTTGCAATTTTTCCCACAAAATGCTAATTATTGTGAAGAAGAAGACCAACAGCCCAATAGAGATATGGAAAAATATAAAAAGGAAATATTATCCTTAATGCAAAATGTCTTTAAACATAATAAAATATGCTGACTGTACTATGAAACTCTGAAAAGGAATGAGGAAGACCTCACTACACTGACACAGAGTAGTAATAGGGTAAATTTTTAAGTAACAAAAGCAAAATTCAGAATAGTGCAGAACAGCATAAGAAGTAAGAAGAGGTAGAAATTCTCTCCTCCTGTCCCCTTTCCTCTCCTCTCTTGTCCTCCTCTTTCCTCTTCTCTTCTCCCCTCTCCTCTCCTCTCCTCCCCTTCTCTCCCTCTCTCTCTCTGTTTCTCTCTGCAACAGAGAAAAGGGATAAGAATGGAAGTGAAATTTCTGTGAATGTAATTTGAACATGATTTTGACTACGGCATCACATAAATATTTTCCACAGTTACAAATATTAAATCAGAACAGAAGAAAGTCATAAAATCTTAAAGCAAATGAAACAAATGTACCTAATTGTACAATATATAGTTGGTGGTATAGCAACAGGAAGAAATGAATTAATTAAGTGATTTGAAAGCACAATATTTTGACATACATTCTTAGTGGGATACAAACAAAAGAAAACATGAAGAACTTTTAAACTTCATTTGGTACTCTTGCTGTTATCAAAAGATATTATTATTATTTTGAAAGTATTATAGGTATATTGCAGAAGAAAACAGATATGTAATTTAATTAGGGTAATATCATTAGGAACCAAAATTTTCATCATAAGAGTAAAGAGATGCAATATAAAATAAAAGAGCTTAAGTAAGGTGACTAGAACCTTAAATCTGAATCAAAAAATCAGTATGAATTCAGGATTTGTTTCTTTTTTAAAAAACAGATATTTCCTAAATTTGTACATTGATAAAGTCTAAGAGAAATGACAAACTAGTAGCAATGATTACTACTGGGGCCCAGATGGTGAGCTCCAAAAGCCATTTTCCAATAACCAGCATCAGGGATTCTTAGAGGAATTCTTAATTATAGGTATAGAGCAAGAAATATTCAAGATGATTCTGGGGCACTTTGTTGTTCCAGAAAGCAAGGATTTTTAAAACTAAGGTGGTCATGTAAAAAAGATATGAATCAACTTAAAGGGGCTTCCACAGGTGTAAGGTAAAGCATAATGATCATCAAACAGAATAACTGCAAATATTTGAAATATATAAAAATCCATGAATTCATAGTATTATTCAAAACATCTTATTACTCCCCATTGGGGTTGCTGGAGGACCAACTCATTTCTCTAAAATTTGTAACTATAGAATCAAGCATTTTTTTCTGACTTTTCTGTATAAACTGTGCTTCAAGGTGACCAAAGAGTTGATGAGGAAAAAACTTTTTAGACTAAATCCAGCTAATAAAAGCAGAAGGAAAGGGACTTCCCTGGTGGCGCCGTGGTTAAGAATCTGCCTGCCAATGCAGGGGACATGGATTCGAGCCCTGGTCTGGGAAGATCCCACATGCTGCGGAGCAACTAAGCCCACGTGCCACAACTACTGAAGCCCGCATGCCTAGAGCCTGTGCTCCGCAACAAGAGAAGCCACCGCAACAAGAGAAGCCACCTCAATGTGAAGCCTGAGCACTGCAATGAAGAGTAGCCCCCACTCGCCACAACTAGAGAAAGCCCGCGCATAGCAACGAAGACACAACACAGCCAAAAAAAAAAAAATCTCTTTAATATAAAAAAAAGCAGAAGAAAATACAGGATTAGAATATCAACACTTTCCAATTTCTAATGAGATAATGGATGCAGACAACTATCATCAATGAACGCTAAGAGTTTTAGGTAAAACTTGATGTGTAAAAATTATAAGGGAGGCATCAGAATGACACCATATGAACTAACTGATCAACATTAGATTCACTAAAATTGGACAACTAGACTTTACGTGTCTCATGATGTGATACAATAGGAAGTAAATAGTACTGAAATGAAGACTTGTTTTTGCCTAAAAATGAAATCTGAATAAAATCAGGCCTTTATATCTACTACCACTTTACTGAAAATATAGAAGAGAAACAAGGTAAACGACAACCTGAGGAAGCCACCTGCCAAACCCAGAATGTCGAACATTCCACAAGACAAATAATGTGTTTCTTTCTACCAATAAATGGCAAAAAAAAAAAGGAGAGTCTGTTACCATGTAAATTAATCTTAAGAAACAAAACAACCAAATGCAACACATGGGCATTTTTGGATGTTGATTTGAACAACTCAATAACAAAAAGACAACTTTGAGATCTTTGGTGAAATTTGACACCATTGGTGAGATATAGACTGAATGTTACGTGATATTAATTATTGTTAATATTAGTGGGTGCTAATGGCATTTTGGTTACGTTCAAAATGCTCTTATCATTTAGCGTTGCCTAATGAAGATTTTAGAAATTGAAATGACATGATTACTGGGATTTTCTTCAAAATACTCCAGCAGAAAATATGTGTAAATGATGCAACCGACAGGTGCTTAATTTCCAAAATATACAAACAGCTCATACAACAAAAAAACAAACAACCCAATCGAAAAATGGGAAGAAGACCTAAATAGACATTTCTCCAAAGAAGATATACAGATGGCCAATAAGCACATGAAGAGATGCTCATCATCACAAATTATTAGAGAAATGCAAATCAAAACTACAATGAGGTACCACCTCACACCAGTCAGAATGGCCATCATTAAAAAGTCTACAAATAATAAGTGTTGGAGAGAGTGTGGAGAAAAGGAAACACTCTTACACTGTTGGTGGGAATGTAAATTGGTGCAGCCATTATGGAAAACAGTATGGAGGCTCCTCAAAAAACTAAAAATAGAGTTGCCATATGATCCAGCAATTCAACTCCTGGGCATATACCCAGACAAAGCTATAATTTGAAAAGATACATGCACCCCTATGTTCATAGCAGCACTATTTACAATAGCCAAGATATGGAAACAACCTAAATGTCCATTGACAGATGAATGAATAATGAAGATGTGATACACACACACACACACACACACACACACACACACACACACAATGGAATACTACTCAGCCATAAAAAAGAAGGAAATAATGCCATTTGGATGGACATAGATATTATTATACTAAATGTAGTAAGTCAGAAAGAGACAGACAAAAACCATATGATATCACTTATATGTGGAATCTAAAATACAATACAAATGAACATATCTATGAAAAAAAAACAGACTCACAGACATAGAGAACAGACTTGTGGCTGCCAAGGGAGAGGGGGAGTGGAGAAGGGAAGGAATGGGAGCTTGGGATTAGCAGACACAAGCTAGTATATATAGGATGGATAAACTGCAAGGTCCTACTGTATAGCACAGGGAACTATATTCGATATCTGTGATAAACCAGAATGGAAAAGAGTATGAAGAAGAATACTCCAGCAAAACAAAGAAATATATATAGGGTGAAGAATACATGAAACAATGACAATCGTGTTGATAATTGTTGAATTTGAGCTATGGGTACATGGGATTTCTTTCATTATAGGATTCTCTCTACTTTTGCATATGCATGATAATTTCCATTAAAAATGTTAAAAAAAAAAAAAAGAGGCATAAAGTGGATAACAGAATCAAATCTTGAACCAGACTGACTGGATTCATGCAAATCCTGGCCTGCTACTTACTAGCATTGCTATCTTTGTCAAGGGAAAATGATTTAAGTGACTTAAATAGGGGTTAAGGTTCTCTTTACTGCACTGATACACATAAGGCAGCACCAGCAGACCAGATAACTAACTCCTCAATTGAAGCAGGGACAGAATTTTATAGGATAGGGGGAAGGTGAGTACATGTCTCTGATGTTTGGGCTCAGACAGCAGTACTTTAACCAAACTCTGTGGTTCAGGATTGTTCCTTTTTTTACCTTCCTTCTTGCAGGTTCTGACCATCAGAATAGTATTGTTCAAGAACTATTTTTGCAAGCCTTGTGGTTTATTGGCTAGTCAAATTTCAAAGATACATAGTGAAAAAGAAAAGGGAGTAAAGATAGAAGACAAAGGGGAAACTGACGACCCTCTCTCATGTTTGTTTTAGCCTTTACAACTATGCACAACTTGCACAACTATGTTATCTTTATCATGCAGCAGTTTGATCATTTGTAAAATGGGAATAATGGTACCTAATTCTTAGGGTGTTTGTGAATTTTGTGAATGTGGAATGAGTTAACATATATCAGCATTTCACATTCTCCTTACCTATGTGCTTGGCATGTAGTAACCACTCAAGAAATGTTAATCATTGTCCTGTCAGGCTTCAAACAAGCATTGCTAGAATTTCATTTTAATATCACATAAATGACAATAGCACATTAACCTTCATGGATATAGGCATGCCATTTTCTTTCTTCTTCCAAGTTGTGATCACTTTTTGTGTTTTTGGAAAGTTTCAAGTTGTTTTTGGTTGTTTGCTTGCACGTCAGAAACCCATGTTTAGAAGACACAGGGCAGTTATCTAAATCGTGGAAATAAAAATATAGTGGACTTTCTAAAAACAAATCTGAAAAAATCCAGTGTTTGGCAGTAAAGTAAAATGTGAATTAAAGTCTTCACTTTATTTGTGGAGTTAAAAGTGCTGATGAGCATGATCACTGTGAGTACAGCAGCCCCAACATCCAAAGTATAACAGGGCTTAGTAAGGATAATTTGCAATGTTGGTAATTCAAACAGAAAGAGTGCTCAGTAATCAATAACTAAAACGTATTCAATGTTTACTGTTTATCTGGCCCTGAACTGTGATTTATATGCATTTTCTTATTTAATTCTCACAATAGTCCTATAAAATACTAGTGTTCTTAATCCCCATTTTCCAGATGTAAGTCAAAGAGATATAGTAACTAGACTAAGGTTTCAAATTGTATGAGCAATTAAACCCAAGATGTTAGATTCTATGTCTCACATGCCTAAGGATTACAACCTAACTAACTCTGATTCAAATATGCACCTACATTGCTTTCAGAGATAGGAAAACTTACTCTGAAGGTATTTTGTAAACCTGCTACAGGGTATTGCACATCATATACTTTCTATTTCATGAATTTCCTTAGAGATACTGATTTCCAGAAATGAAAATTCCATTAGTATCTAGAACAGACACTGCATGATGGTGCATTAATTCAAAATTATAAAATTCTGCAAAATAAGATAAAAATTAAATTATGGGGGCACATTAACCATTCACATAGAGTACTTAGTGGAACAATGAAAAGTCCTTATGCCAGAGATTGGCTGGTTTCACCAATTCATTTCTTCTCTTCTTTTGCCAAACAGCTAGACTACATGTACTGCCTCTTTTGCAGTAAAGTGTCTCCATGTGAATGATTTCTAGCTAAAGACGTGTAAGCAGAAATTAAGTACTCTACTTTCAGGACTGGCACATGGAAATGCCCCATGCATAATCTTCCATGCTCTTTTGCTTTTAGTCAGCTGGTCGCAGAAGAGCACAGTGACCTAGGAAGCAATATCTTTAAGATAGGGAAGCCACAGGAGAAAAGAAACCTGAATCCCTGAATCACCACTTGAACAAGAGCCAACTGCAAATCACAGACCTCCCTTTGGGGTTTATGTGTGAGATGAACTCACACATAATTTTGGGGATTCATCAATTATAGTTAAGTAATGGTACCTGAACAAATACAAAAATTGATCATTTGATGTGGGGTTCTATTTTAACAAAACCTTACAATATATGGAGTAGCTTAGTTGTTGAACAGTGGTTGGGCAGTTAAATCAATACTGCAGTGAGATTTTTCTGATGCGGTGAGTAAACATGTGGTGAAAATGTCACCTGCAATAACTTGAATGGTGGTGATAATGATGGGTTGACATTTACTTTCTGCTTTTTGTAAGGTATTATTAGAAGATAAGGTCAGGAAATAACTGGTTGGTTTGCAAGCAGAAATGTTTAGGGAGTAGAGAAATTTCAGAATTTTAGGGCCTTATAGGGCTAGAAATGCTGAATGATTCTAAGCACCAAAGAGCAAGAGGTTAAAAAATTTTAAATCATTGCATGAAAGGCCCAGTAAGAATTCTCAGTGGAATAACATAGCTCAGCTCTACATCAATGATTTAGTTATGCAGCATTCCAACGGATTTCCTCAGAGGGAGTTAAGTTAGCCTATATTAAGTTGAGAAAAAGAGACATAGGCACTTCTGTACTATTAAAATTTGAACATTCGGGTGTCAAAAAAAATACACAAATAAAGCCATGATTTATAGTATTTTCCAATGTCCGTCGTATAAATACTCCTGCCATAGCCAATTTTAAGCTACCAGCGAGATGCCAACTGCCTCGCAAAAACAATTGGTTCTTGAAAGCCAGTACCAGCTGGTTACAGTGCACCACCAGCATAGAACCAAAGAATACGTCTTATTCTAGCTCTATCTGGAAAGCAATTTCAATGTGCTTAAAGACACAGGAACTACCTGGAATCAAATAGAAAATATGCCTATTAAGTTTTAAAAAGTATTCTTTTAATTATATTTCCAAAAATATCATGGCTCCTGATTTGCATGAGCAAGAAGCAGGTTGTAAAAACTATACAGTCTCTAAAGAAAGCATAATTCCAAAGTCCATTTCAGGCAGAGAATAATGACAGAGGAGAAACCTTGCAGAGGTTGGAGCCAGGAGCCTTACCTGCTAAAAAAATAAGGAATTTGCTATCAAAGAACAAAATCAGCTGTAATCAAGGAACTCTCCTAATTAGCAGGACAAAGGGGGAATCACAATGCCTTCTCCTCAAAGTTAGAGCTTTGCTGTGAGCCCGAACTGCTGGGTCTGTCTTACCTTTTCCTTTCCTAAATGGGAATGTTTTGCGGTTATCCTGTTCCAGCACCCTCTTTGTACATTGAATATTTATGCAGGGAGAGAGCTGTGTTAGTTTCCTATTGATGCTGTAACAAATTACCACAAATTTAGTGGCTTAAGACAGTATAAATTTATTATTTTATAGTCTTGGAGGGGAGAAGTCCAATACAGGTGTCACTGGGACAAAATTAAATTGTCTCTAGGGCTGTGTTCCTTTCTGGAGACTTTAGCTGAGAATCCATGTCTTTGCCTTTTCTAGCTTCTAGCGGCTGCCCACATTTCTTGGCTCATGGTCTCTTCCTCCATTTTCAAAGCCATTAGTGGCTGATTGAGTCCTCACATCATACTCTCATGTCCTTTCATCATTATATCTCCTTCCCTGACTCTGACTTCTTTTCTGCCTCCCTCTTCCACTTTTAAGGACCCTCGTGATTACATTGGGCCCACCCAGATTATTCACAGTAATTTCCTTACCTTAAAGTCAGCCAGTTAGAAAACTTAATTCCATCTGCAAGCTTAATTTTCTTTTGTTGTATAACCTAACATATTCACTGCTTCTGGGGCTTAGGGTTTGAACACCTTGTTTGGGAGGGGAGTGGTGTTTTCTCCCTTCTACAGTGATAAATTGTCTTCTTGGTTCATAGATCTCCAGATGAAGAAGAGCCACATTCACTTGACAATAGTTACTGCACCTCTCCTAGACATGCTTGTCTTGGATTTAGATACAGTGACTGGATGAGACTTTGGGTTTTCTCTTTGGAGAGTGTTTTGTGTATAAAATATTTGATGACCAGAAGAGTGGGTTGTGGTAGTCTGAATAGCTACCCATGAAACCCCATTCTTCTTCTTGGGCACACAGCTAGAATACATTTCACAAACTCCCTTGCAGTTAGGTGTGTCCGTATGAATGAGTTATTAAACATAGAATGTGAGTGGAAGTGAAGTGTGCAGCTTCCAGTACTGGCTCTTCAGAAACTTCATTCATCATCCTACACACGCTTTTTCTTCCCATCTGACTTGAGGCAAAGGAACACAGTTACTTGGAAGTCATTTTTTGAACTGGCAGAGCCGCAAACCAAAAAGAGCATAGGTCTCTAAAAATTACTTAAAGAAGGACTACTCAAAAGTTTGGAACACTCATTAAACTCTATCCGAATGATGAACAAGGTTTTATAAGATTAAGTTTTGAAGCTTATCTTTTACAGCTACTAAAGATACTATAACTTAAGTAGTTACAAAGTAATATTAAGTGAATAGTTATCATCAAAATTTTATTCTACATTATTTTATAAGAATAAGAAAAAGGACTGTAACTGATCATGGAAGCTGTTGTTTTTAACCACTTATTTTTGTAACCATTGACCTCTTCTTATCTTTATTACCTCACCTGTGAAACGAGTACCTGTCCCTTAGGTTGATGTAACTCCTAAGAAAGAAATGTAAAGCATGTAGCCTCATGATGTGTTCATAAGGAAACTTTTCATAAAGGTCTATTATGATTAAATTAAATTATAAGATTAAATTATAAATATTTTGGAAATTTGAAATATTGGTTGTTTATGCATATACAAAGATACATAAAAAGAAGCCAATTTCTTTTGCTCATTAGTAATAGTTACTTTATAAGAAAAATCATGATGCAAAAACTCATGTAGAACATGAAACAAGTGGGATTTACTTCCCTATGTACCATTGTTCTTTTTTCTCTTCTCACTGGAAAATCCCTTAGCCAGAAATTTAGGATTAAGTATTGTTTCAGACACACTGAATTAACAGATTAAGTATACCACTTATCATATATACCTCAGTTCCATGTCTCACCATATAAAGCAACCAGTCAATTAATCTATCCAATAGGTATTCATTGAGCATCAACCAAGTTCTTATTTTCTCCATAAATTAAAAAAAACACAAAATTTCCTTCTCATTATACTCACTTCTAGTACAACTGGTATTCTTTCCAAAGTTTTTTTTTTTCCCCTAAATGTCACTATGTATAATAGGTATACAAATGAGGTATATTAAAGACACTCACCTTTGAATATTTACTACAACTTCCTAAGTTCTAGCAATTTTAATTTAAATATGCACATTAGCAGTTTCTCACTTTAAATATTTCCAAGTATACTTAATGTATGCATCATTCAAACTGTATAAAGGTAACATATATTTTATACTTGTACATCATGAATTAAAAAGTTTAATGAATATATAGCTGGAAAGGCATTTAGAAATTTTACTTAGTTAATCTAGCCCGCTTAGAACTACATGAGTTTGGAGTTTCCATTAAGCTAAAATAATTTGAAGAAAAATAAAAATGTCAATCAACAGGTTTGCTTGAGCTACATGATGCCAGAAAAATGATTGAGCTGATTTTATTCTTTGAAATGACAGTATGGAGTTTTTACTATTGACTGAAACTAGCAGATGTTTTGGCATAATGTAGAGACAATTAAAGCCTCCTGAACAGATGAAACTCCTATCTTATTTTCAGAGACATGTGAAAACGATTTGACAACTTCATTTGGAAATAAATTATAATATTTAATGACTACCACTCATTGGAAAGTTTTCTTAGATCTATTCTAAGTCCTGCACTCTTTGCTTGAAAATCTGATTTTCTTCTTATTTTGTTTATAATAAAATTTGATAGCACTTATTCTAGCCCTCATGTAAAATCCTTTTGCATGCCATTTCTCATATACCATTATAGCCTTTGGGCACTCAACATGAATATTAGGCTTATATATTGATTTCTTTGTTCATTTAACATATATTTATCATCTATTTACAAGATATTGTACTAGATGCTTTATAAAATCCATAAATGCCTTCGGGTTTACTATAATAGGAAAGGTAACTCATGCCTATTTATAGCTATAATTAATGAATGAAAATTCCCTTCGTTAATATTTATTATATCTGTTATTACTTGTTTGATACCTACATTTTCTGCTGGGCTATGGACTCCACACATGCAAGGACTAAGCTTAGTATGTTCATGGCACAAAATAGTTACAGAATAAATATTTCCTGCATAAATAAATAAACTTGGTGTAAACTGTGTTGATATCATATTATATTTAACTTTCTTCATTATTTTGGATTGTGTTTTACATTTTTGGGTGTTATTTAGATTTTCTACCTTTATTTTATATATTTAAATCTTGGAAAGAAAATACCAACTTCAGGTTTTGAATAGGCAGTGAAACTGTGGTGTGTATTGATCCTTGGTTTGTCACATTACTTAAAAGTGTAGTTATATCTTAGGTTGAGGAACAATTAATTCAAAATACTCAAATGACAAGAGCTTCTTTTGGAATATTGGTAGTTTCACAGTGTCCTATAAGGGCCATTACTTGAATCTCATAACTACTTTCTGCTCATATATTTAAATATAAAATTTTATGACAACATACCAAATAAATCAAGAAAACAGAAATTTGATTTGCCTTGGATGAATTTAACAATTTATACCCTAATTTTAAAAATAAGCTAAGCAATTTTGTATAAAATTTACACTGATATATTTGTCCTTGACATTCTTACACATATTTATAGAATTTTAACTAGGAATTCTATTCCAAAAGCTATTTATTCCAGATGTAATAATAGACTGACCTAAGCTAATTCTTCGGTTGGGCTGTAATTTTTATCGGGTGAATCAAAGAATTACACCAATCGTAGATAATACTAAAGAAAAAGGTAGCATTCTTTAAGCCGATACTTTGGTTAAGCTACCCATAAAATGCTTAAGTATTTTAATGAGGTTAAGAAGAAAAGTTTAAGTTCAATTCAACATGTATCTAACACCGTAGATTTGGTTCACTGGTGATTATGTTACGGAACCAGGTTCATCTTGCCTGAGGCACAGCAAGCCAAAAACGCTGAGACACTGAGGTTTACAGCAGAGAGGATTTATTTGCAAGACAGCCAAGTGAGGACACCAGAGAACCAATCTCACAACTGCCTCCCCGAAGGCAAAGAGCTGGGGCATTCATGGGATAACACATAAAGCAGCAGGGTGGTCTGAGGCATGGGGAGCGCAGGGAGCGCTGATCGGGAAAAGGCGCAATAATTGTCCTTCTGCGCAGGTGTAACTAAGCTACGGCTTCTGCACATTCCAAAGGTCATGGAGCAACACAGTGCATACCCAGCCGGAGGGTTGGTGGTCCTCTCCAGTCTTAACCGGCTCAGCTCGAACTAGACTACAAGTTCCTAGAAAACAACTCAGGTAAACATTTTATTGTTTAGACTGCGTGCTGCTTGGAGTACTTGCAAGTCTTAAAGTGACCTTGATTATTGAAGGTAGGTGAAATGGATTTAACCCACGGTTTCATTTGGGGTACATAGACGAGTGAGAAAGACTATCTATTCTCAAAAAACTTTTAATCCCAGAGCAAAAAATGTGATGATGGTAAAATCTAACTTCTTAATCATGTAGAGTGTGGCATACGTCCTAGAAAAAGAAATAGGACACTAAGGGAATTCCAAAGAGGATATGTAATTTCCAATTAGTCTTTTAGGAGGGAAGAGGTGTCTGAAATGAGTGAAATAATCAACAGAGAGTATTAAGCATTTTTGAAAATAGTGGTTCAGTTTCCTTTCAACCCTTTTGGGGAAACTAAGACCTATTTGCATGATAGACATGGAATATAATTAAAATTATCTTTTGGAGTGGTATTTTGGCATTCCATTTTTAGGGTGTTAATATGGTAAAATGAGAAATAGAGGCTCATATATGATTCCAGTAACTCAGAGCAGAGGGCATATTAGGAGGCTGAACTCAGACTGTGAATCACATTTTGTTACCCTTAGCCCAGTTTTCTTGAAGGAGAGACACTGATTTTCAAGTTTGATTGTTTAAAACTCCTTTGTAATGTCTTTATTCAAAACACCCACATCCAAAGGGTGGTGTAAAGGTGAGATAAAATAGAAAAAGCAACATGTACCAATTCCACATCTATCGATGACCATATTTCATTTAAGGAGCTATCAGAAATATGAATGTATACCTCCTCCAGAAAACAAGGTTATTTTCCACACTGTCTGAAAACTTCCTTCCCACCCACTCCCGACTTTTTTGAGGAATATAATTTATATATTAAAGTGTACAACGTGATGATTTGACATACATATGTATTGTGGAATGATTTCCAAGATCAAGATAAATAATACATCCATCATCTCGCATACTTAGCTCTCTTTTTTTGTGTGTATGGTGAGAATGGTTAAGCCCTACTCTCAGCAACTTTAAACTTATAATACCATATTATTCACTATAGTCATCATGCTATACATTAGATCCTCAGAACTTTTTTTTAAAATATAATTCAAGATAGTGTCAAAGAATCTTTACCATTTCCCAAATTCATGTACAATGTATAAGTACATAGTAGAAACAAATTTAAATATAATTTTGAAGTAAAAATACATTTAAAAAAGTCACTAAATAGATTCAATTATAATCACAATAATTTCTTAAAAGATTGTTTTAACAGACCTTCTTTTTATAACTACCCTTTGACCTACATCTCCCCACTTCCCCATCTCCCCAGCCCCTGGCAACCACCATTTTATTCTCTGTTTCTATGAAATTGGCTTTTTTTTTTTTTAAATATTTCACATATAAGTGATGGAATGCAGTATTTGTGTTTCTCTGTTTGGCTTATTTCACTTAACATAATGCCCTCCAGGTTCATCCACATTGTCACAAATGGCAGGGTTTCATTCTTTATATGGCTGAATAATATTCCTTTATTTATTTGTTTATTATATATATATATCACATTTATCCATCAGTCGAAAGACATTTAGGTTTTTCTATATCTTGGCTATTATGAAGAATGCTGCAATAATGGGAGTGCAGAGAACATACAATGGGGAAAAGATAGTCTCTTCAATATGAAACGGAGAAGGACCCTAAGGTCCTTGCCCCCCATGTCCTCCGCCTGCCTTTTGTCTGTGGAAAAACTTTAGCCAAAGAGTAAGTTTCATCAGAGAAGTGAGAAAATGCAGAAACAAAGGAAAACAGTCCAACAAGACTAAATATTAATGGTTTAGTCATTAAGCATAGTTAAGGACCTTTAGTTCCTTCTCAAGAGCTATAGATAATACTCTGAGCCATATCCTGTGAGCTGTCTTGTAGAGACTGAAACCCCCACCAGGTGGAAGAAATTAGCTACATGATGACCAGGCAGTAGCTATGACATAAGCTGCCACAACTCCAAGAATTGGCCTCAAGGAAATGGGAAAAAACTGACCCTGGAACTAGAGATTAACTCTACTTAAAACAATCAAGATGACACTGGTCAGACCACCGATGACCAATTTCAAGATGACTGTCAGAGCTGACTGTGCTGTTTCTGCATGTAGCCCCCTCCCTCAGCCTATAAAAGCTCTTGCCCACTGGTTGTGGGGTGGGGGAGGGGAGTCGGCCTTTGGACAGGTGTCTGCCCTCCCGCCCGCACTGCCTCCCCTCCCCCATTCCTGCCATCCAAAATAAAGCAAACTTTCCTTTCCACTAACCTTGCGTCTTTATTCGCTTTTGAGCGGCGAGCAGCTGGACCCCACTTTCAGTTACAAATACATGGTGTTGGGAAAACTGGATAGCCACATGCCAAAGAATGAAACTGGACCCCTAATCTTAGTTCACAGAAATTAACTTGAAATGGATTAAGAACTTAAGTGTAAGACCTGAAACTGAAAACTTCTAGAAGAGAACATAGGAAAAAATTTCCTTGACATTGATCTTAGCAATGATTTATTGGATAAGACACTGAAAGAATAGGCAACAAAAGCTAAAATAAACAAATGGGAGTACATCAAACTAAAGAGCTTCTGCAAAGCCAAGGAAGCAATCAATAAATTGAAAAAGCAATCTACAGAATAAGAGAAAATATTTGCAAACCATCTATCTATTAACCATCTAAGGAGTTAATAACCCAAAATATAAAGAACTCATACCACTAATAGAAAAAGAGCAAATAATCCAATTAAAAAATAGGCAAAGAACTGCAGTAGACATTTTTCCAAAGAAGACCTACACTGGTGAATAGGTACATGAAAAGGCGCTCAACATCACTAATCATTAGAAAAATGCAAATCAAACTTTCACACCTGTTAGGACGGCTATTATAAAAAAGACAGATAACAAATGTTGGCGAGGATGTGGAGTAAAGGAAACCCTTATACACTTTTGGTGAGAATGTAAGTTGGTACAGCCATTATGGAGAACAATAAGGCTGTTTCTCAAAAAATGTAAAATAGAACTAGAACTACTGTATGACCCAGCAATCCCACTTCTGGGAATATATATCCAAAGGAGATGAAATCAGTATGTTGAAGAGATATCTGTGCTCCCATGTTCATGACAACTTCTTTTTTAAAAAGGTTTGACTATATTTGATTATCTCTTTCTGTCAATTTTGCTGAACTTTTTCACAGTACAATAAAAAACCAACTCAGCAAGGGTGTGCTAACTCTAAAGAAAATAATTTATAAATGCAGCCGCTTGCAAACTCGTGGTGTGCAACAGTTGCCTACCAGATGGGTTGGGATCTAGTGGAACAGATGAACTTGGTACAAGAGAGAAAGGTGTGACAGGAAAAATTAAAATATTCAAATAACTAGAAGAAAAAGCCTAACTGAGATGTACACTAGGAGAGAAAAGGAGGTCAAAGAATTCAAGTGCTGAGAACAAGGACAATTGATCCATCTATTCAGCATGGTAGTTATATGGAGAAGCAATTTCCCCTTAAAAATAGAGATGTTAATTGAATCTGACTGGGAAGATCCTGCTTAAAATCAGGACCAGAATATGAGGTAGGAATTCCTTTGAACTAAGTGTGAATAAAAGTGCTTTTAAGAGTGCAGGAAGATTTCTTTTCAAAAGTATGAAGCAGACTAGTAACTTCACACTTCTGCTATACGAAATCCAGCAGAATGTTTACACCTTTTGCACTGGGTGTTATGGTTATTGTAAGTTTTAAGGTATTTTACACTGTTGGATCAAATATTTCTCTTTATACAGGAGAATCTCAACTGAAGAGTGAGGTCATTTATTACCTCAACCACCATGATACCACCAACAGAAAAAAAGTTGGAATTATTATTTGTGGGGCCCCTAATGAAAGAGTTCCCATTTCTCACTTCATGTTGGACATAAAAGGAATAAACTGTCCAAGAAGCCAGCTTCCATGTTGCTGGTATGTAAGAAGAAACCATTTATATGGAGGTAGCTTAGGACCAGGGAAGCAAAAATCCAGGCCAAGGTCTCCACAAAGTTAAGGAAGAAATTAAATTTCATGTTAAGTTTGAATCAGAACTGACAGAGGCAGCTCTAACTGACATAATTCTTGCAACAGTAGAGAGTCAGACTAAAGAGGATACGGTGCTTTCTGTTGAACAAAGAAGTCACCCAGTATTTGTATGGAGAAATTTAATTACGTGAGACTAGTTCCTCCATATTTTTTGTTATTAACTTAAGTGGTTAAACCCTTACAAGCCATGTAATTAAAAGATTATAAATTAGTTCTCTTGGAAATCTTTGCTTTAATTTAATAAAAATTAAACATAGGGAGAGGAATTGTAAGCATAATAACAGTGAACACAGAGTGTATGTAGAGTTTTATCTTGCTAGAGACAGCTCCAAGCAGATAGCATGAACAGTGCCCTTTGTCTGTGATTATAGCAAGTAAACATTATACAATCTCGTCTTCCTTATCACACAGAGAAGGACAATTTCAGCATAGCATTTAATATTTTTCAAGAACTTAGAGCCATAAGATTATCTCTATTTTTACAAGGCTTTATATCACATACAATATGACCTTACAATTTTATAATGACATTTGGTCAAAGTTTATAGCTTATAATTTCTGATGGCTCAGTGCACTTGTCTAGGTTATTAGATAGATGTGAAAAGGGACAAATCTTGACAGTCCTGGGAATCATTTAGATAGGGAGAGGATTAAAATTTTGTATTTTGTAAAGTGGAACATTTAAAATTCCTTATATCTTTTTAATCCTACTTTATTCTTCCTAGTATTTAGTAAAGGCTTATAGATGCTTTTAGAATGTAAATATCTTTCTAATCAATCTTTAAACATTTTATATCAATATTAAAAACCAAATACTACAACAGGGCTTATTCTGAAAATATGTAGAAAATTTCCTTCATCACTTCTCCCTAGCCTACATTTGACTCCCAATATAACTTTTCTCGAAGTAATTTCTGAAATTTAAAAAAGTATATATGCTTATAATTCCATGTCTTGATTGGCTTTAGAAAAAAAATCTATTAACCCTTCAACAGGAAATTTAAAATTTTAACTTATTCCATGGTCTATGCTCATCTGTCTCCAAATAATTGATCACCATAACTTGTTCTTGTATTAGGAAACTTTGTAATGTTAAGTAATATCTTCATATCTCAATTTCTTGTGCTATAAAATTTACTTAAGCATTTTGACTCGCCTCTGTGTAGGATGAAGATATCAGTGCCTCCTATATTCTCCACATTCTTTTCCTCTCTCATTTCACATCTCTCGTCACCTACGGATTTACTTTTACACTTGTCAAGGTTGATAAATCCTACGTTTTCTTCTTCAACTGTAATCATAATCACCTTGCATGTGAATTTACACAACTTAAAAATAAATTCACTGCAAATTAAATATAAAGCAAATACTATAACTGTGTAAATAGTGTTTATTGAACAGTCAAGCAGTGTGCCAGGATTTCTTTTGGATGCAATGTATTGACCCTAAACTATTTCAAGTAAAACATTACATTAATCAGGATTATATATATATATATATATATTAAATTTCCTTCATATTTGTACCATGCCTGCCTTATAACAATGCTTTATTTCCCTGAATTTTCTAATTGCTTTCACTTTTCCTCATTGAGAAAAAAAAAAAAGAAAAAGAGAGATGTGTATTGCTCTCCCAAATACCTCTCATGAACCCTAGCCTTATACATCCAACTTCCTGTCCGCTGCCCCTCAAACCTGTTTTTCCTTCATTCTTCCTGTTCCAATAAATGGAAATTCTGTTGTTCCAGTTCCTCATGCCAAATACTTTACTGTCAATCTTGACTCTTCTCTTTTTCTCTCATACACATCCAATCCAGCCAAACCTCCTGTCAGCTATACCTTTAAGTCACATTTCAAATCTATCTCTTGTCATTTCCAGTGTTAAAATCTTATTCCAAGTAACCATCATCTTTCCTCCGAATTATTTTGTAATAGTCCCTTCACTGGTTTTCCTTCTTCCACTCCTTCCTCCTACAATCTATTTTACATACAACAGAGTAATCCATTCAAAGTCACAGTGGTCTCCTATCTCACTCGGGATTAATCTAGTATTTACATGGCCTCAAGGCCCCATGAGGTCATTGGTTAGGTTTCTATTTTCTTCTCTTCTAGCACTTCCTTTTATTCTCTCCACTACAGGTACACTATCCTCTTTCCTATTCCTCAAACTTTTAAGTTTTAGCCCAAATTAGCTGTTATGAGAGAGAACGTCTCAATCCAACCAATTGAAAAATAACAGCTGCTATCATGCTCTCTTTCACCATGCTTTCTTTTTCCTTCATATCCTTTGTAATACCATCCAAAATAATACACATCTCTCTGTTTGTTTACATCCTATCTTCTACAACTAGAATATGTTTCTTAAAAGCAGGTTTTTCTTTTTTTCCCCACTGCTGCTACTTCAGTGCATACAGAAGTATTTAGAATAAAGTAGATGCTCAAGAAACGTTCATTGAATGAAGGAATGAATTACATACTTGAATGTTTCTATCCACTGAATTATAGTATCTACTGGATGATGTTGCCTTTTCTCTACAAAGACATCTTTCCCAGAGGCCTTTGTCTTCCTGCTTCAGAGAACTGCATTTTTCAGTCCTGGTGCATATTGTTGAAGAGAATTTCTTAACCTGCTCTCCTGTGATCCACATGCTATATCCTGAATTCCATACCTTTCTGTTTGTTTTATCCTCGTTTTGCTAAAGTAGAGCATAGAGTAAATTCTCAGAAAGTATGTTTTGGAAGGAAACTACTTGATTCATTGCAAGTCTGAAAATATATTTGTTTTGCTGGTTACAGAATTCGAGATTCTCAATATTTCTCTTGGAACTTCTAAAGCATTGTTCCAATGTAGTCTACGTTCTGTATGGCTAATAACAAGTACAGGGCTTTCTTTTTTCTCCTCTTGAAATTTTGATGATGTTTTATCATTAGTATTATCCAACCATATGAGATGTTTATGTGTGGGTCTTGTTTTTGTTTTTTTGAACTCGGTAATCACTAAGCCCTTTCATTCTAAAGTTTTTTTTTTCTGCTATCAGAAACTTTCTTCTAGTATTTTCCTCTCTAATTTCCTGATTTTATCTATCTAGAGAAATCACTGGTGGATATTGTTGCGCTTGAACAGGTACTCTATATTTTATATATTTCTCATACTTTTCAAAGCTTGATTCTTTTAGCTATTTTCTAAGAGATATTCTCAACTTGAAATTTTATCTCATTTTATTTTAACAATTATATTCTTAATCTGTACAAACTCTGTTAATCATTGCCTTTTTATAGCACCTTGTTTTGATAGAGCTTTACTATTTAAGTGTTCTGAAATATTAATAAAGTGGTTTGTTTTCCTAATTTCCCATATAGTTGAAGAATTAACTCTGTTACCTCTGACATCCACTCTTCTTTTGATTATGTTTACTCTCCTTTTTTTTTTTTCCTCAAAGATGTATGATTTCTTTAGATATATGATGATCCTTGGCATGGATCTTAGCAGTCCAACAGGGCCTAGGTGATTGGCATACATTTCCTCTGCATTGTGAATGCAGGTCTGTTTTTTTTTTTTTTTAAAGGGAACACTATTTATTTATTCATTTATTTATTTTGGCTGTGTTGGGTCTTTGTTTCTGTGCGAGGGCTTTCTCTAGTTGCGGCGAGCGGGGGCCACTCTTCATCGCGGTGCGCGGGCCTCTCACTATCGCAGCCTCTCTTGTTGCGGAGCACAGGCTCCAGACGCGCAGGCTCAGTAGTTGTGGTTCACGGGCCTAGTTGCTCCGCGACATGTGGGATCTTCCCAGACCAGGGCTCGAACCCGTGTCCCCTGCATTGGCAGGCAGATTCTCAACCACTGCGCCACCAGGGAAGCCCCTGCAGGTCTGTTTTTAATAGGCTTTCCCTCTAAATAGTAATTCTGACATGAGAAGTATGTGATTATGTTCGGGATCGGTAAACAGGCTTCTGACTATGATAAGTAAGTGGCAAAACAGCTTTCAAGATGCAGTGTCTTTATATGCCAAAATGGTAAAAGCTTTACTATATGCCATGAGCAGCCTTCTGCACTGAAACTTAAAAGTAAAAAGATTTGGTGATGGTAGCACAGAGATAATTCACTTTTATGTTAATAAGGCTAACTCTTTAATGGTGACATCTTTCCCCTAATTCAATATGGAATGAAAGACTGGAGGCCAGGTTCTTGCCTCCTCTGACTGGATGCATCCCCTATTCTGTATTACCTTGTGAAACCACAAAACTTTGGGGTTACTCCATGTGGAACAAAGGGAGTCACTGGAGGGCCATATCTCCTAGTCCCCTTAATTTTCTGTGTATCCTTTGCACTGTCTCTTTGATGGTTTGACAGTAAACTAAAGTAATTAAACAGATTCTCCGTTATCATTCTCATTCGTAGAAACTGGAGCCACCCGTGTCTGGTCTACCTCATTTAACGTACGCAGCAGCATTAAGCAAGAAAATTTCATGATTTAAGGAAGGAATAAGGGAAAAATCTGTAGAAGTGTGAGAATCCTACACAACACATGTGAATCAAATCCATGACATTCAGAAGGGAGCATTTGGGATGTGGGCTCTGAGGATGCTTCTGAAGCACTAGCAAATAAAAGGCTACAAAGGCAAAGGAAAACCTGTGGATATATATTCACAACAGGGATGTTTCACTTGTACAGGCTGGTCTGGTGATAAAAGCTATAGAGCTGCAGACGACCTTGAAGAAGATTTGTAAGTGGCAAATTCAGGAGCTCTGGTCTCTCACCAAGGAGAAATGGGGTTTGAGGACCTGGGTCCTCATGACAGCAGCAATTTTGTACCAAAACTTTTCTGTAGATTGTTGAAGCTGCTTGGATATTGCAGCTGTGTTCAGCAAGCCAGGGAGGCCAGATCCATTCTACCACTTGTCCTTGGAGGGGGGCCCTAGTAAATGGGGGAATTATAGGTTTTGCACCTATTTCCCTTCTGGGTCTATAGTTTGGCTGCATACCAGCATGAGAAAGGCTTTTCTTATTACCGTATACATTTAGATTTTATGTGGTGAAATGTAACACTTTTTTTCTTTTATACATTCTGGAATTTGTGTTATAGTTAGGCCTTTCCCAGGATGGGGAAAATAAACCTCTTACCATTTCTTTTAATATTTTATTGTTTCCTTTTTCACATTTATATCTTTGATTTTTTTTTTGGAGTTTATTCTGGTGTACAGCATGATGTAAATTTCCAACCTTTTTTGAGATATTTTTCTTACTGTTTTAGATAGCCAACCTCATATTACATGGAAATTCTATATTATATAAATTTATTTTTAATATACATATGCAGTGATCTAGGTTTGTCTATTTATGAAACAGAGGTACACTGTTTTTAATTATTTAGCTTTAAAGTAATTTTCTTATCATGCAGGTCTATCACCCCATTATTGTTATTTTTATAATTTTTCTGGCCATTCTTATTTTGTTGCTTTGGTTGTTGCTTTTTCTATATGGTACCTATGGGACTCCTTGCAAGAAAGAGATGACGCTTAAAATTTGTTAATTCAGGAAAAGTTTAATAAAGGAAGTACGTACAAAAATATGGAAAAGGGGTAGGGGAAGAGATAATGCTGTTCCTGTGACTCTTGATATCTGGGTACCATTATACTTGCGCCTTGGGAGGGAGGGGAATATTCCCCCCCACCTTCCCTTCTTGGTTCTTTTGGCTGGTCAAATAATTAAAATGACATGAGGCAGATTAACAGTAGAAAATCACATTTAATAGGTACATGTGGGGAATTCACGTAAACATGAGGAATTCCAAAGACAGTAAGGCAAGATGAGGTATCTACGTAATCCTGGGCTGAGGAGGAGGTCAGGTTCTGGGACTTCAAAGGAAAGTAAGGTAATTCGCAGGAAGATGTAAAGAGTTAATGTTTGGTAAATAAATGTTTGCTGGGTCATCTAGAGACAATGGGGCACAGAGAGGACTTTCATCAAAGGGGCCTTGTCAGTTTCCTCCCTGTCTAGCACACCTAGTTCATACTTTACTATTGTTATCTATGGTGACAGCGCTTTCCTGGAACTCTGTCTAAATTCTTTTAGACAGTTAGGAGGAAGTTCAAAGCTTCTTCCTGAGTCTTTTGGGCCTTAATTGTTTTCAGCTTGAAATAACTGGCATGCCAGAGTGCATCGGCATGAACATCTTAGGGCGGCCTGCCCTGAACACCACCAGCCTAAGGAGGTGAGGAGAAGGGGTAGAGGAAGAAGGTTTTACCACAACCTAGAAGAAGTTACGTGGTGAGGACTATTAACTGACAATATGACATGCCGTTGAGGGTCAGAGTACACGCAATTGAAAGGCAGAAGACAGCGTGCTGTCGATGCAGTCCATATAGTTCAGCCTTCCAAGCACAGAGCAGGCTTGTAGAGAAGGATGGGTAGAAAATCTGGATGGGTATATGGAAGTTATTCAGCCCAGTAAACTTGTTCTGCTTCTCAGTGTGCACTCATATCTTTCATCTTGGTGATAAGTTGGTGTTCACCAAAAAGAGGCACAGTATCAACTACTTTATCATGTGAAGTAAGGTCCATTCAGTTATCCTATTATTTGAACCCTAAAGTGTTAAATACTTTTTATTAGATTTGATAAGAGGGATTGCAGCTTTAAAGTCGCCAACTGTATAGATTCTTCAGACATAAATAAAAAGCAGATTTTAAACAGGTGACTAAGCATGTGACTATTTAGTAAGATGCATGTATAGACATGGTTAGGCAGTATTAATTGATGTGTGGCAAGGGCTATAGAATAGCTACAGGTCAAAGTGTAGAAGAGGAGAAGGTGGACAGGTAGATAGACAGGGAAATATTTCATGAACTATAAAATCATTGTGGGGCTTCCCTGGTGGCTCAGTGGTTAAGAATCCACCTGCCAATGCAGGGGACACGGGTTCGAGCCCTGGTCCGGGAAGATCCCACATGCCGCGGAGCAACTAAGCCCATGCACCACAACTACTGAGCCTGTGCTCTAGAGCCCGTGAGCCACAACTACTGAGCCCGCGTGTCACAACTACAGAAGCCCATGCGCCTAGAGCCCCTTGCTCCCCAACAAGAGAAGCCATTGCAATGAGAAGCCTGTGCACCACAGCAGAGTAGCCCCCGCTCGCCGCAACTAGAGAAAGCCCGCACGCAGCAACGACGACCCAACCCAGCCAAAAGAGTAAAATAAATTAAAAAAAAATAAACAGTTTCTGTAAAAAATAAAAAAGATAATAAAATCATTGTACAATATAAAGCACATCAACAGAAGTATAAGGGGATATTTTAAACAATCCTATGCCAGTACACTTAATAACTCAAATAAAATGGATGAATTCTTTGAAAAACAAAGTTGGCAAAATATATAAAAAGGATTAGAACATCTGAATAGCATTGTTGAATTCTCTAAGTTGAATTCATTATCATAAATATGCCTATATAGAGAACTCCAGACCCAAATAATTTCACAGGAAAATTTAAGCAAATATTTAAGGAAAAAAAGAATAATCTTTTACCCAATATATTTCAGAAATTAGAGGAGGAGGGACAACTTCTTATTTCATATAATGGATCAAGGTATCCCTTATACCAATACCTAAGATATAAAAAGAACATCAGTAGAAAAACAGGTGAAATCAGAATAGTGAGTTTAGTTAATAGTAATGTACCAATGATGGTTTCTTAGTTTCGACAAATGTACTATTAGGAGAAACTGGGTCAGGGATATATGGGAACTCTCTGTATTATCTTTGCAATGTTTCTGTAAATCTAAAATTATTTTAAAACAAAAAGTTTATTAAAAGAATAAAAATAAAATTCCCTCCTCCCCCATACAAAAGAAAATTACAGACTATTACAGACTACTCTCTCTCATGATATAATACCTTAATGAAGTATTAGCAATAAATACTAAATAAATCAGCAGTATATAAAATAGGAAATTCATCATGACCTTTGAGGTTTATCTGAAGAATGCAAGGTTGAGTTAATATTTGGAAATCAATCAATATTAATGAATAAAAGGAAAAAAGCTTACGATTATTTCAGCAGATGCAGAAAAGCATTTAACTATTCAACACCCATTCATGATAAAAGCTCTGGGCAACCTTTCTCTGTCTGATAAAGAGTATCTACAAAAATTTTACAGCTAACATCTTACTTCGTTGGTGATATATTTAATGTCCTTCCTTTAAGACTGTGAGCACGGCAAGAATGTCTTCTCTCATTTACTACTATTCAACATTATATGGAAGATTATAGTCAGGGCATGTGGCATAAAAAAAGAAAAAGTTACTTGGATTAAAAAGGAAGAAGTCAGATTGTCTTAATTTAAATACAGTGTAATAATTTACATGATCATAGTTACATTATTAAAATAATTACATTATTACAATTATTTATTAACTACAATAACTAGCAATCACAAATCAACAAAACAACTACTAGGACTACCAATCAATTTTAGCAAAGGCATAGGACACAGAGTGAGTATATAAAAATTAACTGTAGAACCATCCTTACCATTTTGTTGGTTCCTTCATTAATGTGTTAATTAAAGATTTGACATATCCTCACTTTATATTTCTTTGAGAGTCATGCTTTTAACTTTTGAAAATTATACTTTGACAGTTTTGGAAATTCCACCGAGATGCCTAAATGGGCAGTTGAATAGGGTGGTGTGAGAAATGTCCCACATGGGTTCTTTAAACCCAGGCACATCTTTTCTTAGCTCCTAAAGTAAACCTCGAGTGATAAAAGTATTTTATTCTCAGTGACTCATGGTTCATTTTTTCCTGATTCTGCACTTTTGAATGTATTTCTGGCTTTTGGCCAAGCTTGGTTCTTTATTTGGTTTGCAAATGGTCACTAAGTTAACTTCGCATTGGTGGCAATAAACATTGTCAATTTGATTGTATTGTTTGACCATCTGATAATCTCTGACAGGTAGAGATGGGGATCTATACTCTTTTGAGTAGGAGAAAAAAAGAGAATTTGAAATGTCAGGTTATTTTTGCTTGTTTTTGTCTCTTATTTTTGTCCCATTGGAAAAAAAATATGTATTTAAAATGAGGAATATCATGTTTTTATGTACTATAGTTACTCTGGCCCATCACTGAGTATCTGCTAGCTCTTTCTGTGCCTGTGTATTGATAATTGACAGAAGAAAAATACCAATATATTAAATGTGCTATTATTTTAACCAAAAACACTTGTATAGAAATGGCTAGCTCAAAAGCATTTTTCTTTAAGAATCAAGGAATATCCCTGGTTATGTCAGACTCAATACTTGGGTTTTAAAACAGTTATACCTCATTTCCCAAATTATATAAGAGAGGCATATAATAAAACCATAAATAATTTTTTATAACATTTATGTTTGTTTTTTATAAAGAGACCAGTTTATCTAAACTTTTTATACTCATCTATAGGTCAGATATGCTTAATATTATTATTTTTACATGCAACAACATAGATTAATTTTAAAACCATTACGCCGAGACAGAAAAATACATTCTGTTGGATTCCACATATTTAAGTTCAAAAACAAGCAAAAATGATCAGTATTCATAGAAATCAGAACACTTGTTGCCTTTTGAAATGAGGGTTGACTGGAAGGGAGAATCAGGGTATATTCTCCAGTAATAAATATTTGAATCTTGATTGTGGTGGTATAAATATTTTTCAAAATTTATTGAATTGCTTACTTGAAAACTGTACATTTTACTTTATGTAGATTTTACCTAAATTAAAATCAACTCCTCCTTGATCCTTAAGACTGATATGGGCTAAGGGAAGTGGAGGCATGGAAGTTAAACAGTTTGTCCCTGGACCCTACCTATTTCTGCTTCAAACAGAGATGTCCCACATTTATATGCTTAGCATATTGTTCTTCTGTGTACGTTTCATTCTTAAGGTTTCTGAAGACCATTTTTACAATGATACAGAACACTGATGACATGACCAAAGCTTTAGGATCTACCTAACAAACTAGATTTAAGACAGGAGTCAAGATATTATCCTTTTCAAATTATGATTTAGAGACAAAACTAGGAGAGATCAACTAGTTTCCAGATTGAAATCTATTTTCTTATCCTTGAAAAACCTAATATTCATATACCATTCCCTTATCTTAATGCTCGAACTATGAAAAAAAAGTAATACTTCAGTCATTTTTAGAGGAAGTTGTGTTATGAGTACATTGTATAACTTGTGGGAAGCAGGGCAGACATGGGGGTTAAAGACAGCAAATTTACTCCTAAATTGAAGAACCCCAAGATTACATGGTGGAAAGTGCTATGGGAAATCTTTTCCCATTTTGCTTATTGCCTAGGGCTAGTTTTGCCACTTCACATCTTTATAAATCAGAAGCTGCTTCATTTGTACAAAGTTTTAAAGCTCATGTTAATTCTTGAAAACACTTTGGGGAATTTCCTTTGATCTATTGTAATACTTCATGGTAACCAAGTGTACACTGGGTGTGTAGGTGAGAAGAATCTAGAGTAAATGTATGACCACAGAGAACTAAGTCATTTCTCTTGGAAATGGGGCTTGATTTCCTTAAGCTCTATTTCCACATCTGGGTTCAATGAGTCCCAGGTCCCCAGTTGGGAAATATTGTTTTAAATAAATAGCCCTCTGACTTCCACAGAAATTTTAATGATTATAAGGATATCACTATTGCAGTAATGGTGAAGAGACTCATAAGGAACTTGTGGTTTTAATATATGTTAGAGAAAAAAACCAGAAACCTATTTAAAAGTACTTAATGCCTATGTTAAAACAATTATGAGAATGTTTCATTTATTTAAAGGTAAGTAGTATGGTTTCCAGCAAGGATGTCCTGCTTTAGAGAACATACTGGAGTAATTTAAAGTTTTTATTTTCACAATCCACAAATGCCATTTAGAAGTTATATGAGTATCTTAAATACACATCACACATATTAACATTTTAAGAAAGATCATTAATTTTTGAGACTTGCCATTGTATCAGTAAACCAAGGCTCAAGTTAAGTTTTATAGCAGAAAGTTAATTTCCTATTAAACCTTAAGAAAGGGCTCAAAGAGCTCAAGAAAGTACTAAAAATTCTTTCACATTAAGATACAAATAACTGATATCTGCTTGTATAAGCTTTCTACCCCCCCACTGATAATGCATTTTGCCAAAAGAACAAGATAGACTAAAATGATGGAACTGTTACATGAAATTTTGAAAAATATTTAAACATTTGGAACATATTTGAGGAACTCGAAAGCTTTTTTTAGAATCTGAAAATTGAAATGAATAATTCTGCATTTACTTAAGGAAAACTTTGGTTTCTAACCAAAGGAGAAATGCCTGCTCTTTAATATTGTTGCATTTAAAGTCAAATTCTCAATTTGATGGTTATTAATATTTTTTTGTTGGTATTTATTTATTTATTTGGTTGAGCTGGGTCTTAGTTGCGGCAGGCAGGCTCCTTAGTTGTGGCTCACAGGTTCCTTAGTTGTAGCTTGCTGGCTCCTTAGTTGCGGCTCGAGGGCTCCTTAGTTGTGGCATGTGAACTCTTATTTGCGGCATGTATGTGGGATCTAGTTCCCTGACCAGGGATCGATCCTGGGGCCCCTGCAGTGGGAGTGCAGTCTTAACCACTGTGCCACCAGGGAAGTCCCGGTTATTAATATTGAATACAACTCTTTTCAAAACAATTCTGTATATATATTGAACCATATGAAATCACCAATTTCACTCATTTTTGACCTGCAAAACAATGGCCACTTCATACGGTTCATCCTAATGTTTCTACTTGCGTGGCATAATTAACTCATCATTAGAAATTATTTTCTAGCAAATGAACCCATATACCTACCATATGGTAGACGTTAAAGGGCGGAGGACTCTCGGTCTCTGGGTATAGTTCTCTGTGTCTGTAGAAGACACTGTTCGTTTACCCACCTATATTAGCTTTTTTTTTAGCAGCATTTTAAAAAAATTTTATTGAAGTATAGTTGATTTACAATGTTGTGTTAATTTCTGCTGTATATCAAAGTGACTCAGTTATACATAAATATATTCTTTTTTTGGATATTCTTTCCATTATGGTTTATCATAGGGTACTAAATATTGTTCTCTGTGCTATACAGTAGGACCTTGTAGTTTATCCACCCTATATATAATATTTTGCATCTGCTAATCCAAAACTCCCATTCCTTCCCTCCCCCACACTCCTCCCCCTTGGTAACCACAGGTCTGTTCTCTATGTCTGTGAGTCTGTTTTTGTTTCATAGATATGTTGATTTGTATCATATTTTAGATTCTACATATAAGTGATGTCATATGGTATTTGTCTTTGACTTACTTCACTCAGTGTGATAATATCTACGTCCATCCATGTTGTTGCAAATGGCATTATTTCATTCTTTTTTATGGCTGAGTAATATTCTATTGTGTATATATACCACATCTTCTTTATCCATTCATCTGTCGATGGACATTTAGGTTGCTTCCATGTCTTGGCTATTGTAAATAGTGCTGCTGTGAACATAGGGGTGCATGTATCTTTTCGAATTACAGTTTTGTCTGGGTATATGCCCAGGAGTTGGATTGCTGGATCATATGGTAGCTCTATTTTTAGTTTTTTGAGGAACCTCCATACTGTTCTCCATAGTGGCTGCACCAATTTGTTTCCACCAACAGTGTAAGAGGGTTCCCTTTTCTCCACATGCTCTCCAGCATTTGTTATCTGTAGACTTTTTAATGATGGCCATTCTGACTACCCACCTATATTAGCTTTTGATTGAAATGTAACAGATTAAGACAAACATAGCAGCTTACAACAGCACACATTTATTATCTCATAGTTCTCATGGGTCTAGGTATGGCTAATTGGGTCCTTTGCTTAGAGTCTCACAGGATATTAGCAAAGTGTAGGCCAGACTGTGTTCTCCTCTGGAGGTCTGATTAGGGAAGGATCCACTTGCAGGCTCAGATTTGGGGCAGAACTCATTTCCTTGTGGTTGTAAGACTAAAGCATCCTGGATTCTTGCTGGTTGTTGGCTGGAGGTCACTCTCAGCTCCCAGATCCTGCTAGTGAGCATCCTCTCAATATGACAGCTGATGTGCATTAGAGTGAGCAAGGGAAAGAGAAGGAGAGAAGCAAGCAAGACAGAAACCAAATTCTTTTTGTAATCCAGTCTTGGAAGTGATGTTCCATTACTTGCACCATATTCTATTTGTTAGAAACAAATCACTAGCTCTAGCTAACACTCAAGGTGGGTGGGGATTACACAAGGGTGTGAATACCAGGAGTTGGAATCTTTGGAAAACATCTTAGAAGCTTATCCCCATACTCCTCTCTCCCAATATGATTCAGGCATAAATCCTGATTAGTTTAAGACCAATCTTGATAATTCCTTTTCCTTGCCACATGTAACTCTAATCTGTCAATGAGATATGAGGAGAAGCCAGCATGGAGGGCTCTGGAATATCACTTTTTCTCATGGTTCAGTCCCATTTAGGACTCTGGAGGCCATTTTGTGACCATCGAGGGAGCAAGCTTAGAGACAAAGTCATGCTTTGAGTACAGAAGAAGAGATTAAGTTCTTAATGGTAATGTTGAGCCCCAGAATTTGCCAAATGTGATCTTCCTAATGCAAGACATTGCTTGCTTAGTATAAAAAAATGTTCTCTTGTTTAAGCCCTTCTTCAGTTCTTCCATCATTTGTAACTGAATGTATCTTAACTGACACAGTATCTATAACGTAGAAAAAGTATCTTGCCTTGTGTGAAGAGTTAGACTGGATCATCTTTATATTTTTTTCCTTCTAACTAAAAAAAATATGTGTATAATTCTTGGATTCTAAGACACCTGGTATGCAGCTCTACTGAGTATAAAAGATCATATGCATTTTTTCGTTGTTTTGTTTTATAAACAAATAGGACCTAATGAAATTTAAAAGCTTTTGCACGGCAAAGGAAACCATAAACAAGACAGAAAGACAACCCTCAGATGGGAGAAAATATTTGCAAATGAAGCAACTGACAAAGGATTAATCTCCAAAATATACAAGCAGCTCATGCAGCTCAATATCAAAAATCAAACAACCCAATCCAAAAATGGGCAGAAGACCTAAATAGACATTTCTCTAAAGAAGATATACAGATTGCCAACAAACATATGAAAGGATGCTCAACATCACTAATCACTAGAGAAATGCAAATCAAAACTACAATGAGGTATCACCTCACACCAGTCAGAATGGCCATCATCAAAAAATCTACAAACAGTAAATGCTGGAGAGGGTGTGGAGAAAAGGGAACCCTCTTGCACTGTTGGTGGGAATGTAAATTGATACAGCCACTATGGAGAACAGTATGGAGGTTCCTTAAAAAATTAAAAAACTAAAAATAGAACTACCATATGACCCAGCAATCCCACTACTGGGCATATACCCTGAGAAAACCATAATTCAAAAAGAGTCACGTACTACAATGTTCATTGCAGCACTGTTTACAATAGCCAGGACATGGAAGCAACCTAAGTGTCCATCAACAGATGAATGAATAAAGAAGATGTGGCACATATATACAATGGAATATTACTCAGCCATAAAAAGAAATGAAATTGAGTTATTTGTAGTGAGGTGGATGGACCTAGAGTCTGTCATACAGAGTGAAGTAAGTCAGAAGGAGAAAAACAAATACCATATGCTAACGCATATATATGGAATTAAAAAAAAAATGGTTCTGAAGAACCTAGGGGCAGGACAGGAATAAAGACGCAGACATAGAGAATTGACTTGAGGACACGGAGAGGAGGAAGGGTAAGCTGGGAAGAAGTGAGAGAGTGGCATTGACATATATACATTACCAAATGTAAAATAGATAGCTAGTGGGAAGCAGCCGCATAGCACAGGGAGATCAGCTTGGTGCTTTGTGTCCACCTAGAGGAGTGGGATAGGCAGGGTGGGAGGAAGACGCAAGAGGGAGGAGATATGGGGATATATGTATATGTATAGCTGATTCACTTTGTTATACAGCAGAAACTAACACAACAATGTAAAGCAATTATACTCCAATAAAGATGTTAAAAAAAAAAAGATCATATGCAAAGTAAACCCAGTTCACAAATTGCTATGTGCCCAGGCTTTGGTTGGAAATGGTTTGAACAAAATACTAAAATACAATAAGACATTGCTTCTGGAAATTTTGAGTTGTTATCATGTACAGTAGTGTGTCTCAATCTTTCACATGCATACAAATCACATAAGAATCAGATTCTGATTCCGTTAGTCAGAGGTAAGGCCTAAGAATCTGCATTTTCTAGCGCACCTCAAAATGATGTCAGTGTTGTTTCGTGTGAAGACCACACTTTGTGTAGAAAAGATGTCGACATACAGTCTATTGGAAGTGGTTTTATTCAGAAGAGAAAAAAATGAGCTTTGAGTTTTTCCAAGAAAATGACTTCAAAAGTATGCTGAAGTTTGTTTTTTTTTTCCTTACTTTTCTTTTACTTTGATCCATGGGAGATAATCATGAGCTTAAATATTGTTTAAAAAATTTAAGAAGAAAGTCTCACATGCCAAATAACAGTTTGTTTCTGATTTGTATTTTTACAATTCTGTTGGATCATTGGGAAAAAACAATTGCTTTTCAGTGTTAATTATCTTGCTATTTATGGTAAGGAAACTGTATCTTAAAATAATGAGGCCAAATGATTCTTTAATTTAGAAGAAGCATGTCAGATTTTTTTTTTCTTTAAAAGAAGAAAGCTTCCCTTTGAAGAGCTGACGGTTACTTTATGACCTTCTTTGCAGTCTCCTGTGACTACTGATTTACATCAAAGCTTTGCTGACAATTCAGCATTTTCAGTCTGTTCTTTGGACTGAGTGGAAATGTCAGGTAGTTTAGTTCAGATTATTCACTACAAGGCATAGGAGATGACTTTTATTTAGGCTGAAAAGAGCTGCAAATTAGTACTATCCCGGAACCTTTCTGGAATGCCACTTTCATTTGAAATCCACAAGCCTAAATCATACGACACAAAATTTGAAACGTTTAAAGGAAGAGCAGACAATTTATTTTATTTGGGATGTATGTATCTTCAAGTGCAGTGTTAATTACGTTGAACTTGCAGAAGGTGATTTATTGCTTTTAGTAGAATTTATCCTTTTAAAAATTAATTTTAAGATGTTTTGAAGATTTCAGCTTTATCTTTTCAGTTGGTTAGGACACTTAAATGCTCCTTAGTAAACTTTAGTCCTCTGGATGACAGGAAATATCCAGTCTAATGTAATCAAGTCTATGTTTACATAGCAATAAATCTCCATTTTAAATTTTGCTAACGGCATGGTACTGTAAAGGGTAACGTAATGCTGAGATGAAAAAGCTTTGATGTATTTAATATATGAAAATGAGTTTGATATTAAGACTAAGTTATCTCAAATCAAATATAGGCTTCCAATTTTTAAACATATTATTATTTTAGATAAATACACATATTCCTTAAAATTGTGCTCAGATAATTAACTTTATTAGTATAATGCTTTTCTATATGATGAAAAGTAGGTTTTAATTTATTCTTAGCCAAAATATTTATACATTCTAAATTTGTGGGGGGTGCCACCCATGATATTTTATTGTATTTAACAAATTACTCAGAAGCCACAATTTGCTGGAAAAATAGGAAAAAAATTATAAAATTTAGAGAAGAAAATATAAATTATCCCTTATCACTACCCAGACACAATTTCTGTTAACATTTTGGTGTACATACTTCTAGTATTTTAGTGCTAATATAGATATATATTCACAAAATTGGTGTCATGTTCCAGATATTCACAAGGAAAGTATAGGCACACATACATACACAGAGAGTTTTTTAAACATTTATTTTCCTACTCATATTAGTTTGCTAGGGCTGCCATAACTAAACACCACAGATTAGGTGGCTTAAGCCGCAGAAATTTATTTTCCCACAATTCTCGAGGCTATGAGTCCAAGATCAAGGTGTCAGCAGGGTTGGCCTTGTAGATAGCTGTCCTCTCCTTGCTTCTTTACATGCTCTTCCCTCTGTACGTGTCTGTGTCCAAATTTGCTCTTCTTATAAAGACATCAGTCATATTGGATTAGGACTCACCCTAAAGGCTTCATTTTAACTTTACCTCTTTAAAGATCCTATCTCAAAATATAGTCATGATCTGGGGTTCTGGGGATAAAGACTTAAGCATATGAATTTGGAGGGAACACCATTCATCCCATAAACCTACTTAAAATTATACTATTTACATTTGCCCATGTCATTAAATATCCTAGTGTTATACAATCCAAATGTATGGAAATCCATAATAGATTCTTTATTCCCCAATTTCACATTTGAATTATCTTTAATTTCTACAAGTATAAATAAACATCTCTGTCTTAAATCTTTGCCCATATCTCTAACTATTTTCTCAGATAAGTCCATACAAGTAAAATGACCAGTGGAATGGTAGCTATTGCTTTGGCTTCTGATATGTATTTCTACACTGCTCTCCAGAAGTGGCATCAAGGCATACATAAGGCAACAGTACCTAAAAGGGCCTCTTCACCATTAACTTTGGTATCACTAAAGGGCAATATCATTTTTATTTCATTCTTAACAGTTTCATCAGGGGAGAAAGGATTCTTACTGTTTTTGCTTTCATTACTTTTGTTAGTAATGTAGACTCTTCATATATTTATTGGTAATTTGCATTTATACTTTTATAAATGCCTTGACAATGATTTTTTTGGATATGACATCAAAAGCATAAGCAACAAAAGCCAAAATAAATAAGTGAGATTATTTCAAACTAAAAGGTTTCTGCACAGCTAAAGAAATAATCAACAAAATGAAAAGTCAACCAGCAGAATAGAAGAAAATATTTGCAACCATCTATCTGACAAAGGGTTAATATGCAAAATATAAAAATAACCTCATAGTACTCAATAGCAAAATAAATAAACAATCCAATTTTAAAACAAATTGGCATAAAAACTGAATTGACACTTCCCAAAGGAGACATACAAATGGTCAACAGGTGCATGAAAAGATGCTCAGCATCAGGGAAATGCAGATCAAAACAATGAGATATCTCTCACATCTGTCACAATGGCTACAGTCAAAAGGAGAAGAGATAAGTGTCAGAGAGGATGTGGAGAAAAACGAACTCTTGTACACTGTTGGTAGGAATGTAAATTGGTACAGCTATTATAGAAAAAAGTATGGAGTTTCCTCAAAAAATTAAAAATATAACTACCATATGATTCAGCAATCACACATCTGGGTATATATCCAAAATAATTGAAATCTGGTTCTCAGAGATATATTTGTATTTCCATATCCATTGCACCATTATTCACAATAGCCAAGAAGTGAAACTAGTTACATTTCCATTGATGGATAAATGGATAAACAAAAGGTGGTATATACATACAAAGTAATATTATTCAGCTATAAAAAAGAAGGAAATCCTTTCAGATGCTATAAAATGGATGAAGCTTGAGGACAGTATGTTAATTGAAATAAGCTTATCACAGAAGGACAAATACTGCATGATTCCACTTTTACAAAGTATCTAAAGTAGTCAAACTCATAGAAACAGAAAGTAGAATGGTGGTTGTCAGGGGCTCAAGGAGGGAGTAAGGGGGAGTTGGTGTTCAATGGGTACAGAGTTCCAGTCGTGCAAGAGAAAAAATTCTAGAGATCTGCTGTACAACATTGTGCTTGTAGTTAACAATACTGTACTGTTAACTTAAAAATGGGTTTAGATAGTAGGTCTTAGGTTATCTTTTTTACCACATTAAAAAAAGAAGAAAAGGAAAAATGTATACTTTGACAAAAACTGGGGGAATTTGTTGCCAGTGGACCAGCTTTGCAAGGAATGTTAAAAGACGTTTTTCAAAGAGACCATAAATGATATATGTCAGAAATTCAGATCTACATAAAGAAAGAAAGAATGTTAGATAAGGAATAAATGAAGGCAAAGTAAAATGTATTGTTTTGTTTTTCTCAATTGATTTAATAGATAACCATTCGTTTAAAGTAATAATACCAACAATGTATTGGGTAATTGTAACAAATGGATAAATAAAATGAATGACAGTGGTGCTATAAGAAATGGGAGGGAGGAATTGGGAATACTGTCTTATATGGTATCTGCACTACCCAAGGAGTGATATAGTGTTATTTGAAAGTGGACTTAGATTAATTTTAAATATATATTGCAAATTTTAGGAAAACAACTAAACAAATAAGAAAAAAGTATAATTGATATGCTGGGAGAAAAGAGAAAATGGAATCAGATAAAATGCTCAGTTAACCAGAGAAAGCAGAAAAAGAGGTGATGATAAAAGAGTAGCAAAATAAAAGTGCTGTGAATAGAAAACATTTACAAATATGGTATTAATCAAACTACATAAATAATAACTTTAGAAGTAAATGTCCTAAGTCCAGCAATTAAAATAGAGTGTCAGGGGCCTCCCTGCTGGCGCAGAGGTTAAGAATCCGCCTGCCAATGCAGGGGACACGGGTTTGATCCGTGGTCCAGGAAGATCCCACATGCCGTGGAGCAATTAAGCCTGTGTGCCACAACTACTGAAGCCCGCACACCTAGAGCCTGTGCTCCACAACAAAGAGAAGCCACCACAATGAGAAGCCCGCACACCACAACAAAGAGTAGCCCCTACTCGCTGCAACTAGAGAAAGCCTGAGAGCAGCAAAGAAGACATAATGCAGCCAAAAATTTTAAAAAATAATAATAAATAAAATAAAAATTTAAAAATAAATAAATAAATAAAATAGAGTGTCAGAGTGGATAAAAGAAAATAAGGCTTAACTTTACGTTGTCTATAAGAGACCCACTTTAAATATAAAGACAGATAAAAATTAAAAGTATGGAGAAAGAGATATCATGCTCATACTAATCAAAAAAAGTTGGAGTGTCTGCATTAATTTCAGACAAAGCAGACTTCAGAGCAAGGAAAATTATTACTCATAAAGAGGGGCATTACATAATGATAAAGGGGTCAGTTTTCCAAGATGATATACAAATCCTTAACTTGTATTCACATAACAATAGAACATCAAATATGTGAGAAAAACTGCTCAAACTGCAAGGAAGAATAGCAAATCCTAACTTATTCTATGAGGCCAGCCTCACGCTAATACTAAAACCAAATAAAGACAAAACAAAAAAGGAAAATAACAGACCAACATCGCTCATGATATTAGATGCAAAAATCCTCAAAAAATATTAGCAAATTGAATCCAACAGTGTATAAAATGAATCATATATCATGACCAAGGGTATTTATTTCAGGTTGGCAAGCCTGTTTCAACATTAGAAAATCAATTACTGAAATTCATTGCCTTAACAGGCTAAGGAAGAAAAATGTAATTATATAAGAATAGCAAACTAAGCAATAGGTGATAACTTCCTCAACTTGATAAAGAACATTGACAAAAACCTACAGCTAATATCATACATAGTAGTGAGAAACTGGACACTTTCCCCTAAGATCAGGAACAAGGCAAGTATATCCTTTCTTGTCACTCCTACTCAACATTGTATTGGAAGTCTTAGCTAATGTAATAAGACAATAAATGGAAACAAAATCTATGCAGATAGGGAAGGAAGAAATAAAATTGGCTTTGTTTGCAGATAGCATGATTGTCTGTAGAGAAAATCCCGAAGAATTGACAAAAATATCTTAGAACTAATAAGTGACTATAGCAAGGTTGCAGATACAAGTTCAATATACAAAATTCAATTACTTTCCTATGTACCAGCAATTAACAATTGAATTGGAAATTAAAAACATAATGCCATTATATTTGCACCAAAACCCTCTTAAATGCTTAGGTATACATTTATCAAAATATGTATAAGATCTGAGGAAAACTACCAAACTCTGAGAGAAAAATTAAAGAAGATCTAAATAAATGCAGAGATATTCCATGTTTATGGATATGAAGACTCAATGTTGTTAAAATGATCAGTCCTTCCCAACTTGATCTGTAGATTTAATTCAGTCTCAGTCAAAATCCCACCAAGTTATTTTGTAGGTATCGACAAATTGATTCTAATGTTTATACAGAAATGCAAAAGACCCAGAGTAGCTAACATGATACTGAAGAACAGTTGGAAGACTGACACTACCTGACTTCAAAACTTACTATAAAGCTACAATAATTATGACAGTGTGGTACTGGCAAAAGAATACACAAATAGATCAGTGGAACAGAACAGAGAACCCTGAAACAGATCCCCACAAAAATAGTGTACTGATTGTTAGCAAAAGAGCAAAGGCAATTCAATGGACAGAGGATAGTCTTTCAACAAATGGTACTGGAACAATTGGATATCTATATTAGAAAAAAAGGATCTATACACAAACCTTACGCCTTTCACAAAAATTAACTCTAAGTGGATCATAGACCTAAATGTTAAATGCAAACTAAAAAACTTCTATAAAAAAATATAGGAAAACATCTAGGTGACCTTGTGTTTGGCTATAATTCTTTAGAAATAACATCAAAAGCATGACCCATTAAATAAATAAAATTGATAAATTGGAATTTATTGAAGTTAAAAACATCTCTGTGAAAGATACTGTTAAGACAATGAAAAGACGAGCCATAGGCTGGGAGAAAATATTTGTAAAACTCATACCAGATAAATAATTTGTATCCAAAACATTCAAAGAACTCTTAAAACTTAACAAGAAAACAAGTAGCCCAATTTAAAACATGGGCAAAAGATCTTAACAGACACCTCACCAAGCAAGATATACAGATGGCAAATAAGCATATGAAAGGAAGCTCAATGTCATTTGTCACTAGAGAATTGCAAATTAAAACACCAATGGGATGCCAGTACATCTACTAAAATGGCTTAGATCTAAACAACCAAAAATACCAAATGCTGGCAAGGATGTTGAGCTACAGGAATTCTCATTCGGTGCAGGTGGGAATGCAAAATGGTACAGCTGCTTTGGAAAACATTTGGGCAATTTCTTACAAGGTGAAACATGCAACAATATGATCCAGCAGTCATGTTCCTAGGTATTTACCGAACTGAGATGAAAACTCATGTCCACACAAAAACCTGCATATGAATGTTTATAGTGACTTTATTCATAATTGCAAAACACTAGAAGCAACTAAAATGTCTTTCAGTAGGTGAATGAATGAACAAACTGTGGTACATCCATACTGTGGAATATTATTCAGTGCTTAAAAGAAAAACTGTCAAGCCATGAAAGATTGCTAAGTGAAAGAAGCCAATCCAAAAGGCTATATACTGTATGATTCCAACTATATGCCATTGTGGAAAAGGCAAAACTATAGAGACAGTAAAAAAAAAAATCAGTGGTTGCCAGGCAGGGAGAGGGAAGAAAAGATGAATAGGAATAGATAAGGCACAGGGCATTTTATTCCATATGATGCTGTAATGGTGGATACATGACATGCATTTGTCAGAAACCCATAGACCGGCACAAAACAAAGAGTGAATCTCAGTGTAAACTAAGGACTGTAGTTACTAATAACATATGAATATTGGTTCATTAATTGTAACAAATATACCACACTAATGCAAGAAATTGATAATAGTTGATAGTGTGATGGGGGAAACTCTCTGTACTGTCACTCAATTTTTTTATAACTTTAAAGCAGTTCTAAGAATAAGTACATTAATTAAAAAATCAAGAAGTCATTGAGCTGTAAATTTACACTTATATTTGTGTGATTTACTCTGTAATTTGTGCTTCAAGATAATGTAAAATTATTTAAAAATACACACAAAAATGTAAAAACACCAAAACACAATCAAAACATCTTGATTGAAACTCCTTTAGCAAAAGGAAAAAATTGCTTGAAACCAATATTGTAAAAAGTTGGGAATTCTAAAATATAGAATTATCATTGGACAATAAAGCAAGGGCTGGAAAGCCCCAGGTACTGAACCAGAAGGTTTAGTATGTGCATATTGTGATATCCCTTTTTATAATTATTATTTAGGATTGTTATTCAAGAAAGACATGTACCAAATATTGCCAGACTATTCAGTGTCATCATGTAACATCAGAAATGCCCACTTCAGCTAAACTCTGTAAATTTATAGATGGTATACTTTTAGGACAATCTTCTTAAATTTTATTTGTTGTTTCCTGAAATTTTGTTTATATAACCCTCAATTGCAAGGGGAATTAGAAACCTATATCTTTTTTTTTTTCCCCCATTTCCAAATGTCTGATGCCAAGGGCAAGACACAGTAGTAGTGGGCTTCATGGGTGTTTGCCTGAAAGCTCAAAGTGTTAGCTAATCCACTGGGTTATACTATTCCTTGGATTTCCTTTTGAAGGAAGAGATTAAACAAAACCACTGCTTTAATTAAGAGCAGACATAAAAGCAGGATTCAATGAGAATATGTGTGGTATGTATATGCACAGAATTAAGTAAAAGTTTCAGCAGAAAATGCAAATAAAAGTGTTTTTAGGCATAGAAGTGGAACTAGGGAATATATCTAAACAACAGCAGTTCTAGAAAGTGCTTTTCTAGCTCCCTTGGTACTGGACTTTATAAAACTCATATAATCATGATGCTGAGGGAACCCCCAGCTGGATCAGAGTACGTGTCTGCTCCTGCTTTTCATCTAGTCAGCCCAAATGAATGATTTTGTTCTGACAAGGGTTTTTCTCACAAGGGTCCTACAAACCTAGAATATATAAATACCAATGCTTTTAAATAGCTCCACCAGCTTACATACACAGAAAAGATGATATTATTAGAGTATTTATATAGATTAAAATGTCAACATTTTGAACTGCAATTAAGATTGTTCCAGCATTTCTTTTGTCAAGCTTTATTTTCAGGGGTTCAGAATTCAACATAATAATCATTCCCTGTATAAAACTTGGCTCACAAATTCACAGGATCCAAGGGTTTTATTTTAATCTTAAAATAAAGCAAATTTGAATTTTTAGAGAAACTGCCACAATGTAGCTCTCTTACTTTGACATGTTTTTGCCAAGAAAAAAAAAAAAAGAAGCTTTTGATATTATTTTTCAGCCTAGTAGCTATTACGGTGGATTCTGTTTTCTTTAGTATATGTAATCAACTAAGCATCTTGGCCTTTTAAATTGCAATAATTTGTGTATATATTTTCATGAATTGCAGATTTTTAAAAACTGCAGTGTACAATTATTTATTACTTCAAAAAAAAATCTGTGCATCAAATATGCGTGGGTCAAAGGACCAGAGATGTTTAATCTAAAGGACAACTGTTTTCCAAGGAATTTCAGATTCATCAGGCAGTGGACTTACTCTGTACGGACACAGCTGGGATGTGTGATTTAAAGCCAGGTGAAAACAGTTAAAACAGCAGAGGGAAAATATTCTTATAAGTAAATTTGTCCAGAGTGGTTTACCTTAGTAAGTAGTGAGTTCTGTGTCCTTAATTGTTTTATTAGAATCGTCTAAAAGATCTCTTCCCAGAGATGTTGGGAAGAAGACATTGGCGGTAGGTGAGATTCCCTCAAACTTTGAGATTCTAAGAATTTAAACCATGCTTCATATTTCTGTGGAGCATAAAGAATATTCACAATATTAAAAGATATTGTCCCCCAAAATATGAGCCAGCCATTACTTTCAACCAGTTTCTTCTGACCAGTTTCCACTTGTCTATGATGGGCTGGAGGGTGGGAAGGGAGCTTTCAAGCTATCTATGGGGTATGAACTATCTGGACTAAAATGATGGGATATACTGGTAGCGTTAATATCTAAAATTGGAATTGCCTTGTGTAAGGGGCATGGGATAATTTATTTTTGAAACATGTTGATATATTGCTTTTAAAGGCTCACACTAATTCATATCCCCATAGTGTATGAATCCTTATTTCCACACAGTTTTCCAACACTAAGCATTATTACATTTTAAACCATTTAAAGTGATCCTTACTATTTTTTAAATTGAGGTGAAATTCACATAACATAACTTTGATCATTTTAAAGTGAACAATTCAGTGGCATTTTAGTACATTTGCAATGTTGCACAACTACCTTCTCTATCTAATTTCAAAATATTTTCATCATCCCAAAAGGAACCCCATACCCATTAAGCAGTTGCTCCCCATTCCCCATTCCCTACAGCCCCTGGCAACCATCCATTTGCTTTCTGTCTCTATAGATTTATCTATTCTGGATATTTCCTACCAGTGGAAAAACAATATGTGACTTTTCTTCATACAATATGTGACTTTTTCTGTCTGGCTTCTTTCACTTAGAATCGTGTTTTCTAGGTTCATCCACATAGTATTATGTATTAGTACTTCATTCCTTTTTAAGCCTGGAATATTAATTCCATTGTATGGATATATACTTTATATGTCTTTCAAAAGGTGCGTGTTTTAAGAATCATTTTAATGTTGCCCCTTTTGGTACTTCATTACATAATCATTTCAGATAAATATAAATAATCATCTTTGGATGCCTTAAAAAATAAGCATGACTTTGACTTTATGATAGCCGCCATACTAAAGTGTAACCTTATGAGATCAGGCTTGTTTTTCTCAACCTCATTAACAGCTTTCAATTTTATTTCTATGTTATTATTCCAATCACCTATGAAATTCAGTTTTGCACCAGGATATTTGTGCCTGTAATGTCTAATCTTCGGTGGGTCAACAATTTATCTGGCATCCAAACAGAGTTTATTATCTAGTTTTATGGTCCTCCTGGGAAGCTGCAAGAACTAACAAAGCATCCCCAAGATTCCCAACACACTGGGTTAAGAACAAAAGGCTAAACCTGAACTTGATTAGTCATCTTTCGCTACTCTCAATAGGTTACTAATTCTCACTGTTATCACCCAGAGTCTCACACTTTTTCTAATCTGATCCAGTCCCCCCATACCATTTCTGCCCCCAAACTATTACGGTTACTCTGTGTCCCTGGATCTCTAATGAGCAAACTCCATTATATCCTCAACCTTCAACTCTGACTTCAACTGAAATCTGGCTGTCTTTCCAATACTATTTCTTCCATAAGTATATCAAAATAAAACTGGTTTTAGTTTGTGTTATTTGTTTCTCTCTCAGCTGAGTTATCTCACACCTAAGAAATGAAGTAAACATTCCCCCTTGCTCCAAATTACTGTTTGCGATCATTTTTTTTTCTTCCTTTGTAACCACAGATCTAATAATGTAGCCCACACTATTAGGTTACACCTGCTTTCCTTGCTTTCATCTACTTCACTAGCAGTCAACCCCCAACCCCGGCCCCCTGCCCCCCCTCCTTGCCCCCATACAATGAAGATTTAGCTCCTGGTTCTCTCTGTTTCTCCACTGATATCACTACTGTGGATGATTTCAATACGCAAGTGGATGTGATAGCCATGGAGATGTGCCACTCACATTCCCTTTTAAGAAATAACATACAGTTCAACTGTGAGGAATGCGGGTAGCTGACAACCTCCCACTGCAGCTCCTCTAGAATCTGCTGTAGTATGTAACTTAAGGCCATATTCTTCCAGGGAAGTCCTCAGACAATTACTAAGCATGGGGAGGGTACCAGGTCCTTGCCCTTTCTGACCGTTGCCAAGCTCCTCTAATGATCGATCTTTGTTCCGGAGCTAACATTAGGTTAGGCAAAACAGTTTCAGATCTGCATCACAGTCGGTTCTCTGTGCTGTATGCTCCCTTCCCTCTTTCCTTTCAGAGGCGTTAGATATGCTTCACAGTCTGAAGGCTTTCCCTGCCCAACCCTATTTTCTCTTTTCTCTTTTACAGGAACTGTCCTCCCCAGTAACCCACTTGGACTCCTAACTATATCAGTGTGTTCTTGGCAAAGGACCTGATTCGACTCAGTGGAGGTTCAATCCAAGCTCCCAGCCTTTCTTTTCTTTTACCTGTCACTTAGTCATCTTTACCGAAACCTTACCTTAGTGACCCAATCTCACGTGCACACCCTAAACTTTGGTATCACCAGTAAATCCAGCTTCACAGTATCAGTTCCAAGCATCACACCCTCTAAACACAACCTCTTGTCCTTCCTAGTCATTTATTCTGACATTCTTATTCAAACAATTCTTTATTTTGTTCAAACCCCATTATCGTCTTTAAGAAACAGATCCAGAACCATTTTATTTTAATATTTTTAAACTGAAGTATAGTTGATTTACAATATCATGTAAGTTTCAGGTGTACAGCACAGCGATTCAGTTATATATGTGTATGTATATATACACACACACACATACACACACATATATTCTTTTTCAGATTCTTTTCCCTTATAGATTATTACATAATATTGAGTATTGTTCCCTGTGCTATACACTAGGTCCTTGTTGGTTATCTACTTCATACGCAGTAGTGTGCGTATGTTAATCCCGGCCTCCTAATTTATCCCTCCCCACCCCTTTCCCCTTTGGTAACCATAAGTTTGTTTTCTGTGTCTGTGAGTCTCTTTCTGTTTTGGAAGTAAGTTCATTTGTGTCTTTTTTTTCTTTTAGATTCCACAGATAAGCAATATCATATGATATTTGTCTTTGTCTGGCTTACTTCACTTAGTATGATAATCTCTAGTTGCATCCATGTTGCTGCAAATGGCATTATTTCATTCTATTTTTATGGCTGAGCAATATTCCATTGTATATATGTACTACATCTTCTTTATCCATTCATCTGTGGATGGACATTTAGGTTGCTTCTATGTCCTGGCTATCGTAAACAGTGCTGCAATGAACATTGGGGCACATGCTGATTTAGGGGCATCTTTCCTAACTTCCAACCTCATGTTGGTGCAAGGCATTTTTCCCCATAACTTGGTAAGCTTTGAAAATTCTAGCCTTAGCCTTAAAACGAGTTTATATGTTCTGTAAAACTCTTTCTCTGCCCCTTATCATCTCCATAACAACCAGCCCAGTGCTATGGCCCTATCTTTTCATTTCCTCTTTGTTTCTGGCACTTGGGGATTTTCCTTTCTTTCCTACAAGTTCAGCAATATCTTTTTGCTATTGTTATACTTTATCCAGGATTTCTAGGAGTTTATGGCACGGGAGGAGTTTTAAGTTAATTCAGGTGGCCTTATGTCAGAACAAGAAATCCCCATTCACTCCTGAACTTACTCTACTCTTAGTTTCATAATGTTACTTAAAATTCACTTTTCAAGGACAACCAGTCTTGTTCATATTGAAAAATGCAGGGGAGAATTATATATATCACCCTCTTATTAGACTATTTGGGGGCACCAAATGGATTTGACCCCATTCTCCTATTTAAAAAACCCTGTGGCTTTGATCATAAGATGTGCCTGATTTTCCTAATCTGTTATTCCTTCTTTTGCCATCTCCTTTCTTTATGCTTGAACTTCATGTTGGAGTGCGCCAGTTTTGGTACTCTGCCCTTCTCTATTCCCCAACTTTATTACATCCTTATATGATGTGGACTGAATAATTGTTCCCAAATATTCACTTCTCCTTTGCTGCTAAGAAGATTATTTATTGCTGACCATTGATGTGTGACATGTAGTGCTGCCTCTGTGGGCAGAGTATACTTCTTTTTATTCCATATGACTTGCATTGACTAAGGAAATGTGAAAAGGAGTGATGAATGTCAATTAAGAGTAGACACTTAAAGAGTGATTGTGTATTTCCACAAATTTCTTCTTCATTTTCTCTCTGCTGTGGATCTGGGATTTCCCTTTATTAGCTGTTCTTCAGCCTAATTCCGAGAATGAAGAAAGCATATAGAGTAGGGCTGGACAAAGCCCAGCAGAGGCACCACTATTTCTCTTTCCACAAATAACATCTGCAGGAAATAAATGATGTTGTTGTGGTAAGCCATTGAAATGTTGGGATTGTTTGTGACTGCAGCATAATGTAACTGCATGATAATAATGCATAATGTAACTGCATAATAATAATGCATAATGTAACTGCATAATGTGACTCAGCATAATAGAAACTGAGCGCTACAAGAACCAGCTCATCACTGAAAATTCATTTCTCCAGCTCTAAACTGTTGACTGAGCTGTAGTCTCATGCAAGTAACTCCTTAGTGATGTTTCCACTTACATAGTAAAAATGAGACCAATGTTAGATACAGAAAATGAGCTATTAAGTAAGAGTAAAAAATGAAAGTATTACTTGATAATTGGTCATGATTTCCTTTGCAAGTGAATTTAAACAAATCTCTCTACTTCGTAAATGAGTAAAATGCATTTGCAACACCTTATACAAAAACTGAGTAAACTGGACACCTGCCTATGTATATAGCAACTCCACCTATGCAGCAATAATTGTCAGTAAGGTCAACATTTTCCTTGACACAACACACTGAGTCTTTTGCTCACACAGAAATAAATGGAAATTTAGGATACAAAAGTTCTAATGCATAAAGCCTAATCAAAATAATTTTAGTTTGGAAAATATTTAATGCATACAAACCAGTCAACTTCTATGACTACAAAATATGAACATATCCATCCATCATCTATCTAGTTTTAAGTATTGTAACATCTAATGGATGTCCCAGGATAATCTGCTTGTAAATTATATGCCTAAATAAAATGATTTGACCTACCATGGAAAATTGCTAGATAAAAACAATGCTTGAGACTGTGTCAAAAGTGATTTTTGTTTTAGAATAGCTGGGTATAAGTCATTCTTTCTCATGATAATTATATGGCAAGCAAAGCAAAAAAACATGCATTATTCTATAGGAAAATATCCATTTTGCTGTTCACCTCAATGGATAGGAAATACAACTAGTACATTCAGAAGAGTTTTCAATCAGTAACATAAACGTGAAAAAGAAGAGAGGGAGGCAGGATGTGCCACTGTTTTATTCCACTATGAATTATTACTAAGTCTGACAAGAGACTACTCCTCAATCATTTTGACTTTTGCAGAAATTGATATAAGCATAAGTCGCTGGGGGCCAATATTGAATTGGTACACCGTATCCTTTGCAGAAAGTGAAAGGTCAAGAAAAAAATGTGAAACATGACCATATTCACTGTCTAATAGATTTCTCGATGGGGTGGTAAAGAATAAAATAAAGATGAGTACTGAAATAACTTTGCCTAAGCCAACCTCATCCTCATGTAGAATATTAGCCAAAGAATCCAAAGTGGACTGTCCCATATAAAATTTGATTGGACTAGACTGAGTACTCTCTCATATAAAAAACAAAAATTGAGAAATTGGAAAAGATTGGGATTTTTCTTTTTTAATTGAAGTGTAGTCGATTTATAATATTGTGTTAGTTTCAGGTGTACAGCAAATTGATTCAGTTATATATATATATGCATATATATTTTTTCAGATTATTTTCCATTATAGGTTATTACAAGATACTGAATATAGTTCCCTGTGCTATACAGTAAATCCCTGTTGCTTTACCTATTTTATGTGTAGTAGTTTGTATCTGTTAATTCCATACTCCTAGTTTATCCCTCCTCTACTCCCTTTCCCCTTTGGTAACCATAAGTTTGTTTTCTATGTCTGTGTTGTATATACATTCATTTGTATTATTTTTTAGATTCCACGTATGAGTGATATCATATATTTGTCTTTCTCTGTCTGACTTGCTTTACTTAGTATGATATTCTCTAGGTCCATCCACGTTGCTGCAAATGTCAAATTTCATTCTTTTACATGGCTGATTAATATTCCTTTGTTATGTATATAGCACATCTTCTTAATCCAATCATTTATTGATGGGCACTCAGGTTGTTTCCATGTCTTGGATATTGTAAATAGTGCCGCTATGAACATTGGGGTGTATGTATCTTTTCGAATTAGAGTTTTCATTTTTCCGGATATATGCCCAGGAGTGAGATTGCTAGATCATGTGGTAGCTCAATTTTTTGTTTTTCAAAGACTCTTCAGACTGTTTTCCATAGTGGCTGTAACAATTTACATTCCCACCAAAAGTATAGGAGGGTTCCCTTTTCTCCACACCCTCTCCAGCATTTATTGTTTGTAGATTGTTTGATGAAGGCCATTCTGACTGGTGTGAGGTGATACCTCATTGTAGTTTTGATTTGCATTTCTCTAATAATTAGCAACGTTGAGCATCTTTTCACGTGCTTGTTGGCCATCTGTATGTCTTCTTTGGAGAAATGTCTATTTAGGTCTTCTGCCCATTTTTTGATTGGGTTGTTTTTTCGATATTGAATTGTATGAGCTGTTTGTTTATTTTGGATATTAACCCCTTGTCAATTGCATTGTTTGCAAATATTTTCTCGCATTCTGTAGGTAGTCTTTTCATTTTGTTGATGGTTTCCTTTGTTGTGCAAAAGCTTATAAGTTGGATTAGGTTCCATTTGTTTATTTTTGCTTTTATTTCTTTTGCCTTGGGAGACTGATCTATGAAAACATTGCTATGATCTATGTCAAAGAATGTTTAGCCTATGTTCTCTTCTAAGGGTTTTATGGTGTCAAATTTTATGTTTAGATCTTTAAACCATTTTGAGTTTATTTTTGTATATGGTACAAAGGAGTGTTCTAATTTCACCGATTTACATGTAGCTGTCCAGCTTTCCTAACACCACTTGTTGAAGAGACTGCCTTTTCTCTATTGTATATTCTTGCCTCCTTTGTCATAGATTAATTGACTGTAGGTGTGGGAGTTTATTTCTGGGCTCTCTATCCTGCTCCATTGATCTATATATCTGTTCTTGTGCCAATACTATGGTGCTTTGATTACTGTAGCTTTGTAGTATTGTCTGAAGTCTGGAAGGGTTATGCTTCCAGCTTTGTTCTTTTTCCTCAGGATTGCCTTGTCAATTCTGGGTCTTTTGTGGTTTGATATAAATCTTAGTGTCATTTGTTTATAGTATTATTTGTGAAAAATATTATGCATATTTTGATAGGGATCACATTAAATCTGTGGATTGCTTTGGGTAATATGGCCGTTTTAACAATATTAATTCTTCCAATCTAAGAGCATGGGATATCATTCCATTTCTTTGAATCACATTCAGTTTCCTTTATCAATGTTTTATAGTTCTCAGCATATAAGTCTTTCACCTCCTTGGTTAAGTTTATTACTAGGTTTTTTTTTTTTTTTTTGATGCAATTTTAAATGGGATTGTTTTTTTTCTTTTTCTCTTTCTTTTTTTCTTTCTTTTTTTTTTTGCTTTACAGTGAGTAATGCAATTTATTAAATGCATTTGTCAAGAGAATGGGAAACCTCAGTGGGTTGGCATAATTAGGAATGTCATCATTTCCATTAAATTTAAATTGGTGAATATCTTAGAGTTCTCCCATCATCTAGATGAGGAAGCTGTGACCTATAGAGATTAAATAACTTCCCATAAATTATCCTGTTAGTTAATAGCAGAACACAAACTATCAGGTAATCCATGAGCAAATCTTAATTAACCAATGTCCACTTTAGGATTTGTATGAGTCAGGATTCTGTTTAGCGCTGCCATAACAAAATAGCACAGACTGGATGATTTAAACAACAAAAATTGATTTCTTATTGTTCTGGAGGCTGGAAGTCCAAGATCAAGGTGTCACAGGTTCGTTTTCTCCTTAGGTCTCTCTCTTTGGCTTGCAGATGGCCACCTTCCTGTTGTATGTTCACATGGCCTCTTTCTCTGTGTGCATGCATCCTTAGTGTCTCTTCCTCTCTTATAAGAAGATTAGTTGTATTGGATTAGATCCTCATGCATATGACCTCATTTAACCTTAATTGCCCCTTTAAAGTCCCTATCTCCAAAGATAGTCACATTGGGGTTTAGGACTTCTTAACTAAATCTTGAGGGGACACAGTGCAGTCCATATGAGGGTTCAAGTCTGTGCTTTCTGAGGACATGTCCTTATGTTGTTTTCATATTCTTGAGGCGAACTATACTCTTTACTAATGAATTTATTTTCTTCAAGTCTCCCGTCAGCTTCAGTTCTTACTGATAACTATATTTTCTATATTTTCATCATGTTCCCTAGTATAAGTTACAGAAAGAAAGAGAGAGATGAAGATAAATTGGTCTAACCCATCTCTCAAAGGGAGAAAATACCATAGGTTTGAGAAGAAAGGAGACTGTCTTTTCAGAGTTCAAGTGCCTACTTTTGGTCCATTCAGCCATGACCAAGACAGTCCTTTTTTTTCCCCTCTAGTTTTAATTTTTATTTTATATTGGTGTATGGTTGATTTACAATGTTGTGTTAGTTTCAGGTGTACAGCAAAGTGATTCAGTTATCCATATACATATATTCACTCTTTCTTAGATTCTTTTCCCATATAGGTCATTACAGAGTATTGAGTAGAGTTCCCTGTGCTATACAATAGGTCCTTATTAGTTATCTGTTTTTTATATAGTAGTGTGTATATGTCAATCCCAATCTCCCAATTTATCCCTCCCACCCCCTTTCCCCCCTGGTAACCTTAAGTTTGTTTTCTACATCTTCTTTATCCATTCCTCTGTCGATGGACATTTAGGTTGCTTCCATATCTTGGCTATTGTAAATAGTGCTTCAGTGAACATTGAGGTGCATGTATCTTTTTGAAGTATGGCTCTCTCTGGATATATGCCCAGGAGTGGGATTGCTGGATCATATGGTAGTTCTATTTTTAGTTTTTTAAGGAACCTCCATACTGTTCTCCATAGTGACTGTACCAATTTATATTCCCACCAACAATGTAGGAGAGTTCCCTTTCCTCTACACCGTGTTTGGCATTAATTGTTTGTAGACTTTTTGATGATGGTCATTCTGACCAGTGTGAGGTGATACCTTATTGTAGTTTTGATTTACATTTCTCTCATTATTAGCAATGTTGAGCGTCTTTTCATGTGCTTTTCGTCCATCTGTATGTCTTCTTTGGAGAAATGTCTATTTAGATCTGCCCATTTTTTGATGGGATTTTTTGTTTTTCAATATAGAGCTGCATGAGCTGTTTGTATACTTTGGAGATTAATCCCTTGTCGTTACTTTATCTTTCTGATATTTCACTTATAGTGTATAGAAATGCAACAGATTTCTGTATGTTAATCTTGTAGCTTGCTACCTTGCTGAATTCATTTATTAGTTCTAGTGGTTTTGTGTGGAGTCTTTAGGGTTTTCTATATAGAGTATCATGTCATCTGCAAATAGTGACAGTTTTACCTCTTTGAAAAGATTGGGATTTTTCATTCCAATTGATCGTAAAGAGGCAGGTCCCAAAGGAGAAAATTTTTACCAAGTGTTTGTCTTAGACTTTTTTTTAAAAAAATTAATTAATTAATTTATTTATTTTTGGCTGCATTGAGTCTTAGTTTCTGTGCGAGGGCTTTCTCTAGTTGCGGCGAGCGGGGGCCACTCTTCATCGCGGTGCACGGGCCCCTCACTATCCTGGCCTCTCTTGTTGCGGAGCACAAGCTCCAGACGCGCAGGCTCAGTAGTTGTGGCTCACGGGCCCAGCCGCTCCGCGGCATGTGGGATCCTCCCAGACCAGGGCTCGAACCCGTGTCCCCTGCATTGGCAGGCAGATTCTCAACCACTGCACCACCAGGGAAGCCCTGTCTTAGACTTTTAAATGAGTTTATGTTCTGGTTATTTATTGCTGTGTAATAAATTACCTCAAAGTGCAGTGGAATAAAACAACTGTTCTATTTTGCTCAGGAATCTTCGTCAGGAATTGTGGAAGTACTTCCTGAGTGGGTCTTACTTGGGAATTCTCATCTGTCAGCTGGGGCTGCTGTCAACTGAAGTCTCAACTGGGCTGGACATCCAAAAGGGCTCATTCACAAGGTTGGTAGTTGTGGTTGTTTTTCGACTGAGATCTTTGAGGTAGTTGACTAGAGCACCTAAAGTGACCTCTCTAGCATGGTGGCCTCAAGGTAGTCATACTTTTTGTAAGGTGCTGGCTTCTTAATGATCTAGTGTTGGAAGTCACACAGCATCAGATCTTCTGCACTCTGTCAAAGCATTTACAAGCTTGTCCAGATGAAAGAGGAAGGGAAATTGACCCCACCTCTCAATGAGAAGAGTATTTATAAACTGACCCAATTTAATATATAAAAGTATTGGAATGATCCAGTCAGAAGGAGATCTAGAATGGACAAAAGTCAGGATCATGTACTTCTTTGGCTAGTACATGGGACAACACTTACCTCCCGGGTAGATATTGCAGAGAAACAAAAGGTCTAATTAAATAAGGCCTATTTAATCCTAGCTCTAAAATTTTTTCATTTTAAAATTATAATTCATGTACTTGTTTTACTACTAGATTTTGTACAGTATAGTAGAAGACTTTATAGAACGAGACTTTAAAGTCTTCTTCACAAATGAATTCCAATATTCCTTTTTCATTATTTAAAAAATATAAAAAATAAAGTTTAAAATAACACAGAACACCACCGAATATTTTTAAAGTAATTGAAGTTGAAAAGAAAACGCGCCCTGCCCTACTTCCTCAAATAGATGGTCAGTATTATAATTCAGTTTGTGTCAATAAGATTTATTTTCTATATTTAAATACATACACCAACAGTGGTTATTATATGTTTTTAAAAATTTTAACAAATAGTGGGTGAGATGGATTAGTCTTTTATTTAGCTACTGTTATGACTGGGTATGTCAGGAAATATTTCTGAAGTATTTGGATTAATTGAAACATTAATATGGATTTTAAATGATTATGTTTTAATATTTCTAGAGAATAAAACACATAACTTTGCTATGTCTTTACGCATTGTGTACACAAAGTTCCTTTGTGAACACATAGACTGTCAAAAGTTGTGTATATATGTTGTGTGCCAAAGTTCCTTTGTGTACACATATTATATACACAGTTGCGTACGTAGGTGCTGTCCGCCTTGGGGGTTGCTCGGGCTGATTCAATCAGCCCCTTGGATCACGTTACTCCTACTGTTAAATCAGTCCCCATAAATCAGGTGACTCCCATTTATTCGATCAGCACCTTTGTATCACCTGACTCCCACTGATTAAATCAGCCCCGTTAAATATCCTGACCCCCATTAAACCAATCTGCCTTCTTAATTCTCCTGAACCCCGTTCTATCAATTGGCTTTCTTAATCTCCTGACTGCCTTTAAAACAATAAACCCCCTTAAATCACGTGATTGCCTTTGATACAAACAGACCCCTTAAATTGTGGGACTACCAATGATTCAGTCAGACCCCTTGTACCACGTGACTCCCATTGATTCAGTCAGACCCCTAAATCACGTGACTCCCATTGATTAAATCAGCTCCCTTAAATATCGTGACCCCCGATAAATCAATCGTCCTTCTTAAATCTCCTGACATTCATTAAACCAACCAAACACCTTAGGTTTCCTGACCCTGATTAAATCAATCAACTGGCTTAGGTTTCCTGACCCCCATTAAATCAATCTGCCTTCTTCAGTCTCCTGACACGCATTAAGGATGACTCTTTTAATTAGGGTCACCACATTTAAGAAGACAGACTGAATCAATGGGAGTGCATTCGTGCACCCCCAGGGGGACAGCTGGCAGGGGGTGCTGTCCCCCTTGGGGGGAGGTCGGGCGAAATTTCAATTATTCTGTAAGTACAGTGTTATCAACTCTAGATATTTTCGTAAACATTTATTGAGAAGGCTCTTTTAAAAATATGCTCAAGAAAAATATCTATGTTCTTGTTCCGGTCCCTTTATATTTTATTTTATTTTTTTCCCATCTATAATGGCTGTGTATTAACAGAGGTTAATTGGAAATGTGTTTTGTGAATTCCCTTCGCTATTTATTTCCGGGCTGCTGTTGGCTTCGGTGAAAATGTGTGCGCTATTTAGAAGGCAGAAGTGAAGGTGCAGACATTTCTATGCTCTAAGGGCGGATAAAAGACAGGGCCTCCTGTAGAGGTTGTCACTGTTGTACCAGCTTACCGTGGTGGTGTGGGTGGGCAGCCAGGCATGCGCCTCTTTGAACTGCCACGTCCCTCTCTTCTGAATTCTGAGCTAGGGTTTGGAGCAGTTCTATGGTGAAGGGGCACAGCTGATCCTGCAGCCACCCACATTGTTAAAGATGGAGCTAATAAAAGACAGGAGCAGGATTCTGGTTTGTCTTCATTTTCTCTAGTTTGTCCTCACAGGTGTCAGTTTGCCCAAGTGTCCTTGTGAATTTCAGTTTACCTTTGTTGTCTCTCATCTTTCCTTCTTGACTGTTGGCCCTGCTGACTTCAGGCACAAAACCAGGTGCAGAAGCATGAGCCTTGTATAGAGCGTTCAACCAGCTTCCACAATAGCGTAATATGTAAGACCAGAATAGATCCCTTATTCTATGTCACTCCTCACGGTTCTGTGTGTCTGATCAAGCCTTGACTCATGTGCTATCTGTGGTCACTGGCCTCTAAGATGGTCCCCATGGCCCCCACCTCCTGATTTTCACCTCTTGTGTAGTTCCCTTCCACATTGTTTCAGGGTTGGTCTGTAACAGAATAAAACGGAAGTGACATTGTGTGCCTTTGGAATCTACAGGTCCTAGAAGGCCCTGTGGCTGCCTGCTTGCTCATTCTGTCTCTCTCTCCTTCTGGAATTACTTGCTCTAGAAGGAAAGTAGGTGCCATATCATGAGCAATCCTATGGAGAGGCTCACATTTTGAAAAACAGGCCTCCTGACAACAGCCATGTGAGTGAGCTTGGAAGCAGATCTTCCAGCCCCAGTCAAGGCTTAAGTAACTGAAGCTTTAGTCAACATCTTGATTGCAACCTGAGCCGGAACCACACAGCTAACTCACTCCTAAATTCTTGAATTTCAGAAACTGTGACCTAGTAAATGTTTGTTGTTTTAAACCACTAAGTTTGGGGGATGTCTTATATAGCAATAGATAATAGTTACACTACTGAATTGTAGTTATTGAGACCAAAGTTTAAGTGAAAAATCCAAATATTTCTAAAACCATAGAAATCTTGTCAGGGCTTTTAAACATATTGTTTACTGAAAGAGCTCTCAGAAATATCATGAGATGATATAAAAATAGACTTTCGCTCTAGATCATTAAGAAAATTCTTAAGACACTCTGGACACGTAAGACACCATAAGATATGTTTTCTTAGTAAATAAATCATAGTTTTTTGAAAATAATTATTGGGTTGGCCAAAAAGCTTGGAACATCATAAGGAAAAACCTGAATGAACTTTTTGGCCAGCCCAATACTAAATGATAAAGTTTATTTAAAAACAACCATTTAAATTTTAAATTTTTTTATTGAAGTATAGTTGATTTACAATGTTGTATTAGTTTCTGGTATACAGCAAAGTGATTCAGTTATATATATATATATATATATATATATATATATATATATATACACATATGTTCTTTTTCACATTCTTTTCTGTTATAGGTTATTACAAGATATTGAACATAGTTCCCTGTGCTCTACAGTAGGTCCTTGTTGCTTATCTATTTTATATATAGCAGTGTGTATCTGTTAATTCCAAACTCCTAATTTATCCCTCCCCACCCCTTTCCCCTTTGGTAACAATAAGTTTGTTTTCTATGTCTGTGAGTCTGTTTCTGAATAAAACAACCATTTAAGTTGCTTAGTAGTAGGAAAAACAAAATAAAATGAAAACATTAAAGAAAAAGAAACCCACCTCTAGGATCTAAATGCTTAAGAAAAACATGCAGGATTTTAGAGCTCTTACTTGGGTTTCATTATATTACATTAAAGTTACTTAAAATTGAGTAAAACACCATAATTAGCACTCTGGTGTCCATTGCCTATATCTCCTTTCAGGCTGTTTTATGCTATTATTAGAACTCAATGCCCAGGGCAACCTTTTTTTCTTTTTTCTTTTTTTAGCCCCTCCACGAAAGCATGTGGGATCTTAGTTCCCTGACCAGGGATCAAACCCACGCCCCCTGCTTTGGAAGTGTGGAGTCTTAACCACTGGACCGCCAGGGAAGTCCCTGCAACTTCTAATTCTTCAGTTGTGTGGCTTTTTATTTAATGCCACAGGACACACCCCTAACAAAAAACCAGGAAGTAGAAACAAAAAGTTGAATTAGCCTCTTACATCAGTGAAGAAATTTAAATAAAATGAGAATACGCTGCATCAGCTTCATTACCATTCTGTTCATTGACTCCTCTAGTAAATTTTTGGGAAGACATGGTTTAAGGGAAGATGACTTTAGATGTTTCAAATAAAATAAAGCTGGTCCACGATGCTGCAGAAGGAGACTACTCTCCTTTGGACACCTACCCTGAGTGTGGGCTCTCCCTAAGTCTGCTGCATTTCTTTCCTACTACCTGTCTATGTTGAGTGTCTAAAGAGTTAGATTATTTACAGTTCATGTCAAAATCGAGTATGAGCAAAAGCTTCCAAAAAATGCAGTCACAGTAATTTTATCTTTATTTACACTTAAACATATCTTTATTATTTTTCATAATAAAAACACTGGTATTCATTATATGAGGAGATTATAAATGGGAAGATTTAAGAGTCTCTCTCTCCCTTCCTCTTTACTGTGAAATCAATACTTGCAGTCTGGTAAATGTCCTTCACTTATTTCTCCATATTTATACAAACAAATGAATATACACACACATCCAAGCAACACACCATACATGTAGGTATCAAATAAGTGTGTGTGTGTGTGTGTGTTAGATGACTTTACCTCTACACGTATAAATTTGGAGATTCTGTCTTTTCAGCCAGAAAACAGGGATGATTTTGTTTTCATTAACAGCCATAGGCATTTTTGGAAGGATAGGACACTACCTGCTGTCTCTTGTGCTACATGGTGGAACTTGCTGAAAACGAGACAACAATTTCTGATTGCTACATGCCAGGTTGCCATGTCAGCTGCTGCTTCTGTTACTGGTTTCCATAGAGTGGTTTTATAGCAGGACTTGAGAAAATTGGTTTTGACATTGGTATTTTATAATGCATAGGAACGTAGTGACAACAGTTTATGGCAGATGCCCACAACTAGTGGAATGGGAGCTCTCAGAAATCTTTGAAGCCTCAGTGGGAAGCTCTCCACGTTGCCTCCTAATTTCACCAATGTCTTCCCTCTGTGGTATTTAGGTGCCTTATTCCACTCAGAGATGTCACCTCCAACAAGTTTTAGGTCTCTCTTTCTAAATTTGTTATCTGTTAGTGCATAAAAAATTACCCCAACACTTAGTGTCTTAGAACATTTATGATCTCACAGTTCCTGTGGATCAGGAATCTAGGCACAGCTTAGCGGATGAGTCAGCTCAGGGGTTCTCGCAGGCTGCGAAGTGTCAGCTAGGGCTGTAATCATCTCAAGGCTCAAACAGGGAAAGATCTGTTTCCAAGTTTGCTCACAAGGCTGTTAAGGATCACTTCCTCTCTGGCTGTTGGTCACTGACCTCCCTCAGTTCCTTGCCTGTGGACCTCTCCATCAGGCAGCTCACAGCATGGTAGCTGGCTACATCAGAGCAAGAGAGAGTGAAGCAAGACAGAAGCCAGTCTTTTGTAACCTAATCTTGGAAGTGACATCCCATCACTTGTGCCATATTTTATTGTTAGAAACAAGTTGCTAGGTACAGCCCACACAAGGGGAAAGGATTACACAGGGAGTGGATACCAGGAGGTAGGGGCCATTTTAGAAGTCACCTACCACACCATTTTTTCCGTGATCTCAAAGATTCTTTACTTCCTGGTGAAATGTTTGCAGGCCATTTGTGATTACAATTTTAAAAATACTTTTAATTAAAAGAACCTTTTTTCCTTCTTCTTCATGCATCTAATTGGATCTAAATCTAAAATCTTGCATTAATTAGAAGTTGGAAATTATTTGGAGCACGGGAAATTTAAATCATTCAACTTGTTAATTTATATTTTTTCAGATTTTTTTCATTTTAATTTTCAAATTAAAAGTCACTGAGTTGATCAAATATCATTTTTTAAATCATTTTTAGTGTTTTCATCAGCTGTAGTTACACACTCTTTTGCATTCCTGGCACCAGTTAATGTGCGTGCTCTCTCTCTCTCTCTCTCTCAATTGGTCAATCTCACTATTAGTTTGTAAATTTCATGAGTCTTTGCTAAGAACCAACTTTTGGCTTTGTTCATCTGTTTTATGTGTGCTTTCTCTACCATTAATTATCTTTTAAAAATTTCCTTCTTGCACTTTTCTTTGGGTTTGTTTTGTTCTCATTTATTTAACTTCTAAAAATAGATGTTTAGCTCATTAACTTCTAAAAATAGATGTTTAGCTCATTAACTTTCAGCTTTAAAAAATATTCAGCTTGATGACATCCCAACCCTTATAAGAACTATATCCCAGGTCAATAAATGGAATGTTACTGAGCATATCAGAAATTCCTTTGTATCAACTATACTCCAGTATAAAATAAAAATTAAAAAAAAGAGAAATTCCTTTGTGCTTTCTCCCAATCTAAGCTTTCCTCTTCTCAAAAGGTAAGCTTTGCTAGGCCAGATCAGAGCAGCATTTAGTCTAGGGCTAGTTTTCCCCACTAATGAAGCAAAATCCTCTGAGTAATCTACATTTGTCCTATGAACTATGAATTTCCCCAGCTTGGCTGGTGGGAACAGGCACTGTGCCTAAGCCTATAAGAGATCTGAGCACTGTTTTCTCTAATCCTTATAGATGGTTTTCTCCATGGCCTTGGGTAGTTTTCTCACTTTTAAGTACTGATCAGTACTCTAAGGAACACTTGAGAGGGACCCTGTACAGATCTCCTGGATTCTCTCTCTGTGCAGCCCTTTCCTCTCCATTAGTCTGTCCTACAAACTCCAGCCACCTTGTTCTCCCTGGACTCCTAGCTTCATCTTCACAATTCAGGGAGTCTAGCAGGCTCTACTTGGCTTCCCCTCCCTGTACATGGCTTGGACACTTTCTCAAGGCAGTAACCTGGGATAACCACAGAGCTCACCTCATTTGTTTCCCACTTCTCAGGGATCACTGTGCTTTCTTGCCTTGTGCCCATTGCCTTCAAAACCATTTTTTTTTTTTGTTTGGTTTTGGATTTTGAGTTTTTTCTTGTAAAAGACTAAATTCGGATTGTGACTCCATCTTGGACAGAAGTAGAAGTGCCAGAGTATCTAATGAATATTTTAAAGAATGTTAAACCAAGTTTTTCTCTGCCTCAATATTAGAACTAATCCACTGATTGTCATTTCTAGTACACTCTACAACATTGTTACTCATGTAAAGACAATTGCCATTTCATCAAGTGAGCTAAATCTCTACCATCTTATAACTCAAGGCTAGTTAATCTTTTGAGATGATGATACCTTTTAAGAACTGATTAATCCTATGGACCATCCCCTGGTAAACAAAATATGTAGTAAAATCTAAACTTTTGTATTAAATATCAAAGAGTTCAAGGATCTCTGGTAGTTTAATAACAAATCCTTAATGGAGAAAATTTTTGGTGCCATTTAGCAGTTGTGGAGTGCAATACTACTCCTCTGTTCTCTCACTAGTCTCTGGTCATCTTTTAGTGAAACGGCTAATTTTGTTGATGCAATTAAGGTATGCAATTAATGCCTCTTTCTTAATATGAATAGACAGTCAAAGATAACAAATATTTGAGGAAAGCTTCAAACACGAGAGAGAACAATAAACTGAAAGTAGATAACAATGATGTTGTAGGAAACAAGAACATGCAGGCAAGATAAGAAACTTCAAAAATAGAGTTAATATATTCAGAGGGAGGTGATTATTTTGTAATATATAGAATTATCAAGTAAATCAACTACACCTCAATTTAAAAAATATCAAATCACTATGTTGTGCATGAAGAACTAACATAGTGATGTAGGTCAATTATACTTCAAAAATAAACAAACAAACAAACTCATAGAAAAGGAGATTAGAGTTGTGGTTATCAGAGGAGGGGTAGGGAGAGGGAGAATTGGATGAAAGCAGTTAAAAGGTACAAACTTCCAGTTAAGATAAATAAGTATTAGGGGTGTAGTGTACAACATGATTAATATAATTAACACTGCTGCATGTTATATATAAAAGTTAAGAGAGTAAATCCTAAGAGCTCTCATCACAAGGAAAAAAATTTTTTTCTTTTTCTTTTATTTCGTATCTATATGAGATGATGGATCTTCACTAAACTTACTGTGATAATCATCTCATGATGGATGTAAGTCAAATCATTATGCTGTACACCTTAAATGTATACAGGGTTGTGTGTCATATCTCAACAAAACTGGACAAGAAAAAATTAAAAAAAATATATATATATTCAGAGAAGTAAGGGAAAATATTGATTAAATAACACTCATTGGAGATACTGTGTATTGTATATGGAACTGGAAAAGAACACATATGAAGAAGCATATGAAGAAAAAAGTTGTCTTAGATATTAAAAATATCAGCACCAAAATAGAAATTCAATAAAATAAAGTCAGTAAACTCTCCCTTAAGTAGGAAAAAAGTCAAAGAGGTGGAAAGTTGGAGAGAACAGGTAAGAATATCAAAGGATCAAACTAGACTGGTCATATCTGATTTGTAAAAGTTACAGAAAGAAAGTGCAGAGGAGAAAACCACCAGCAAATATAAGAAACAAATGGCAGAGACAAATATCATATTTCTCAGAAATTAGAGACATAAATACCAATATTAATGGACCCATTGAGCCCAGAAGAGAGAATACTAAAGGTCACCACCATTACACCACCATTACCACCATTACAAAATAATTTAATGCAAAGGATGAACGAAAAACCATAAAAGCTTTCAGGAAGAAAAACAAAAATAAGCAGAGGGCAACAACACAGAACTGGTTGCTTACAAGTGTTAGAGATTATCATGACACAGAAATTCCCAACACTAACATCTGGAAGCTAGAAGACAACTTTGGGCATGACTTCAAAATTCTGAAAAAAATTGATATCCAAGCTAGAACGTTATAATGACTTAAACTGGCAAAGAAATGTGTTAGAAAAATAAAGACATTTTCCCACTTCTAGAAACAAATTACCCTCAAAAAAATGTACCACTTATGGAAACTCTCAGGAAAATACTGGGGGATGTAATCTACTAAAGGAAGACAACACACCAAGAAAAAGGGAAAAAACAAGTTCCAGAAGGCAGGAAACAAGAGATCTAACTCAGATGGAAAGGAAAGAGAAGTTCTAGAATGAAGGCAAAGGGAAATCTCAGAATGATTGTTGTGCAGTATAGTAGTCAAGATCAAAGTGGGTGGGGGTCACCAATAAAGAAAAATCCAAAAAGAAAATAGAAATGTTGCATTCAACTGTGTAAACAATATTGCTGAAATACATTTTATGGAGCTTGTAGAACATTTGGGAAGAATTAACAATAGGTACATAAAAAAACAAAGCAAATAAAAATGAAAATAATTTTTCTTCAGGAAAATCAAGTTTTACAAGCAAGGATCTATTATCATTAACCACTATTTGTCTTAGTATTGGAAAACCTTTGTAATGTCAAAATAATATGGATATTGAGTTACCCCTGAATTGTGATATGATTATTTGGAAACATGAAGGGAAGAAAATTGGAGGGAGGTAGAATGGTATAAAATATTAAATTCTCAATTCCCAGAATAGGAAAGCAAGACACAAGTTATTAAACTGATAAATCAAGATAAATCACAATACACATATTATTTAGAAAAATGGTGGTAAATAGATGAAGAGAATGCTAAGAATTGGAAAGGATTGCCCCTAGAGGCATGAGGTGTGAGGACAGGAAGAAGGTAGAACAAGCAGCTGCTCCTTGAACTATGTGCATGCAATACATTTATAAAATAATATTTATCAAAGAAAAAAATAAGATGGAGGGGATGTTGATACCCCATCCCATGTTCCCTTGACCCACACATGAGTCCACTGGCAGCTGTGGTGTATGATTCCCACACGCTCTGACAGCTCCCTACCTCAAGGGCTTGAGTGTCCCTTCTTCTCTAAGGGTTTTCTTGGCGGCAGGAGATAATGCTTTCTGCAAACAAGAGCAATGGGCAAGTGTGGAGTCACTAATACGTCTGGTCCCAGCCCTCAAACAACGGGTACCGTTGTACATGGTTAAATGTTCCAGCCTTTTATCACCTAGAGAGAGGTGATTCTGAGGCATGTTTCTTGTGGTTTCTAAAGTGGTTCTCAGCAAATTGAGCCCTGATTGCCCACAGCAATTACCTACCCATTAACATATTCTGGTGGTTTTTCTCACTTTCCTCCCTTTCTTACTTATGCTTCCTCAGATCACCTCCCAAATAAACTACATGCACCCAAGGCCTTTCCTTGATACCTAATTTTGGGGGAACCCAAACTAAAACAGATGACTAGGAGATGTTTGTCAATAATACCTATTTATATGCCTCTCTTTTATTTTTTTTGTTATTATTTATTTTAATCTTGCTACTGCCTTGTAGCAATTAAAGAACTCTACTTCTGTAACTAACCATTAGAAAACTAGGGTCACTACAACCGTACATATCATAAAGAAATTTATGACATGTAATCAAGAATTCCCAACCAGAATTCAAAGTTGAGCTTCAACATATATGGCAAATATTTTGTCACCCACTCTACTTAAACTTCAATGCATCTCCTAACAGCTGAGAGATGCATAATGGTATATATAGCCTACAACAATCTTGAGCATTTACAAAATAGCTTCCTTCCTTCCTTCCTTCCTTCCTTCCTTCCTATGCTTATCTGTTTGCAGTGGTTTTAAAATATGTCCATGAATTGAACTTTTCTTTCCTTCTTTCCTTCTCTCTCTCTTTCTCTCTCTCTTTCTCTCTTTCTTTCTCTCTTTCTTTCTTTCTTGTTATGCCAGGTCTTAGTTGTGGCAGGTGGGCTCATTAGTTGTGGCAGGCGGGCTCCTTAGTTCCGGCAGGCGGTCTCCTTAGTTGCAGCTCACTAGCTCCTTTAGTTGCGGCACATGTGCTCCTTAGTTGTGGCTGGTGGGCTCCTTAGTTGCAGCTCACTGGCTCCTTTAGTTGCGGCATGTGTGCTCCTTAGGTGTGGCATGCGAACTCTTAGTTGTGGCATGCATGTGGGATCTAGTTCCCTGACCAGGGATTGAACCCTCATCCCCTGCATTGGGAGGTGGATTCTTAACCACTGAGCCACGAGGGAAGTTCCGAACTTTTCTTATTAACTGGTTGGGTCTGTGTCTTTCCTCCTTGAATCTAGATTGACCTTAGTGATTTGCTTATTATTCAGAAGGAATGATGCCATGTGAATTCTGAGGTTAGATTAGCTGTCACCTGGTTCTCTTTCACCTGGTTCTCTTGGAATGCTTGTTCTCTGTATACCCTCTTCCGGGATGCTTCCCCTCAGAAAGTAGCCACCACGCTATGAGAAACCAAAACCATTAAGGAAGACTGTATATAAATGTTTCAGTCAACATCACCAGCTGAGCCCCCAGACTTTTAGTAATACCAGCCTATGTGCCAGACATGCATGTGAAGGAGCTTCCAGATGATTATAGTTCTCAGCCATTAAGTCATCCCTAGTCTTTGAGTCTTGCCAGCTGAGGGCCCAGACATCATGGACCAGAGTCAAACCACCCCTACTCTGCTCTATTCAAATATCTAATCCACAGAATCTGTGCACATAATAAAATGGTTGCCTTACTCCAAAAAGCTTTAGGATGATTTGTTACACAGCAACAGTAACTGGGAGACGTTAACTCATATTAAATAATCATTGAAAATGCATATTGTGGTATATGCCATTTAGCTAAGCAAAATTTTAAAGAGAAAGTTCTTTGATCGTTCCTATTCCAGACCACATTGCTAAAGAATTCTGGGTCAGTCCACATTCATTGTCCTTTTGGGGTCAAGAAAATCATGTCTTCTCCTTTAAACAGGGGAACAGAAAACCCCAGAATTAGAAAGGAGAGGGCATAGTGCACGTTGTTATTAAAAATGTCTGAGCTGAGAAAGAGCACGTAATTAGTAATAAGGAAACCTGCACCATATATAACAGAGGAAATAAATGCAGATCTTCCATTTGTGCAGAGTACTGGGTATTTACTGAAGCAACTTGCTGTTATGAAAGAGTCTTTTTTTTAATCACCATGGCATCCAGTGTAATGTTCCAAAGGGATTAATTTGCTAGGAAATTAAATACTTCGTCTAGATACAAGATCTTTTAAAATTATATATGTGCCAAATTGTGCTAAAATAATTGGGTAGCTGAGGACATCTGCTGCAATAAATTCAAATAGTGAATATTCAATTTAAATTAATACCAGACACTAGATCAAAAGGAGTCTTTATATTTCTCCTGCTTTGCATAGTGAAGAGCCTGAAAATAGCTCATTTTAACTATTAAAAAAATTACTTGAGAAATAAACTTCAGTAGTCTAATCATGAAGTAATAACATGAAACATTATTTTCTGAAGTAGGGCCACAATTTATATTAAAAGCACATATAAGGGCTTTGTGGTCAATTCTTAGATTGGGTTATATCATCTTAGAGCGGGCAAGGTCTACATTTTAGGATTTGATCTTACTTTACTCAGTTATATGGGGAATAAACTGTTCCAATTGCTTCTTGTTTGCTTGCTTTATAGCTCTAGAAATACAGCAGATAGATGCCAATACCTCATTGTCTATACCAGGTTAAATACACCTATGCAATCCAGTCATTAGTGCCTACTACTGCATAAAGGATAGTCTATTTGCTTTGAAGAATTTTCTTGATTAAACTTAGTAAAAGCATCAGTTGAAGTCACTGTGTATCATAATTTATAAGGACCAGAAGCTTTCAAGGGCTAGTGTGCAATGAACTATTTTTAGAGAAAGCCGAATTTAACTCAGAGACGTTTGCAATCTCATTATCTGATACAGCTCCAGAGTCTTCTTGAGACATCATCAAGTTTGATAGATGCCAGTACCTGTATCTGAAAAGGCATATTTATAACTTCAGTTTTCCCGAAGAAATATCCTTGAAGAGTTCCCCCCCCCCACCCCATACCACCACCTTTTTCCTTCCTTAGGAGTTTCAATTGCTGGAGTGCTTAAGAAACAAAGAAGGCATAACTTGATGTTAATGGGAAATTCCAGCTCTAGCACTTATTGTACTTGTGAACTGTGTTACCTGGGTAAAGGCAGCTGGCTCATCTGAACTCTAGCTGCTTCTTCTATTGAGTGGGGGAAAAAAATAATACCTACTTTACATGACTGCTTGAAAGCAAAATGAAATAAGTTTAGAACAACCACTGTAATTTGACACAGTGTTAAATTAGCTTCTATTCTTTACCAACATCTAACCCAGTGCCCCCAAACCATGACCACATCTGCAAAACTCTAGACAAGGACTAGATGTGGAGAGCTAGATTTGGAGAACAGCATTTCGAGCAGATTTAGGTAGTATTTTGTAACCAACTAGATGAGAAGATGAGAGAGAGAGAGGGTGGAATGGAACATGACTAATTGTCCAGCTGTGGGATCTAGAAATGAAATCCATTTAGGTGTGGATCTTTAGTATCTCATAATAATCAATACATATTGAGTTTTTAAGGAATCTGTATGTTTTACCTTACTTTATATGAAGTAGGTAAAATTATTTCCCTCATTTTACAGCGGCTGTAATGGTTTGTAGTGGCTAGAGACGTTTAGGAGCATGCTCAGAAGATCTTGTAATTAAGGGAGCCAGAATTTGAACCAGGCAATCAGATTCCAGAATCCATACTTTTAAACTAGTTATTAAATAGATTCTCAGAAGAATCTGGGGTTATAACCAGGGAGGGGAAGGAGAGAAATAGAGGTCATATCTCATTATAAAATTCTGAGATGAGTTTCAAGAACAAAGGGAACTTCAAAGAGTCATCTGCCATGAGGAGGCCAGTTTGGAAGATCAGAGAAAAGGCAGCTCTGGAATTGGCTGTTACACAGTGACGTCTAGAGAAGTTTTATTTTAATGGTGCACATAAATTGCTTTAGGTGGGCTTACATGTGTTTGGATATGAGGAAGAAGGGATAGTAAATATCAAGTACTTTCTTATATTTAGTTTTGAAATAGAAGGATTGAGTTATCTGCAGTGAGGTGGATGGACCTAGAGTCTGTCATACAGAGTGAAGTAAGTCAGAAAGAGAAAAACAAATACCGTATGCTAATGTATATATATGGAATCTAAAAAAAATGGTACTGATGAACCTAGTGGCAGGGCAGGAATGGAGACGCAGACATAGAGAATGGACTTGAGGACACGGTGGGGGGGAGGGGGAAGCTGGGACGAAGTGAGAGAAGCAACGACATATATACACTACCAAATGTAAAATAGATAACTAGTGGGAAGCAGCTGCATAGCACAGGGAGATCAGCTCGGTGCTTTGCCATGACCTAGAGGGGTGAGATAAGGAGGGTCGGGGGGAAGGCTCAAGAGGGAGGGGATATGGGGATATATGTATATGTATAGCTGATTCACTTTGTTGTACAACAGAAACTAACACAGCACTGTGAAGCAATTATACTCCAATAAAGATGTGTAAGAAAAAAAGAAATAGAAGAAAATAAATTAAATGGTACATAGAAAGGTAGATTTGGATTTTCTTTTAATTACTTAATACCAAAATACTTATTGATCACTTACTATTTTTCTAGCACTATTCTAAGCACTAGAGTTATATTCATGAACACAGTAGAAGGATGGGAGATACTTTGAGGTTCTTTGTAGGCCAGGAGAAGAAGAGCCCGTGGAAGAAAAATAAACAAAGCATTTTCTCTTAAATAGCAAAAGTGACCTGCCTCTGGTAGCATTGCTTGTTCTATCACTGAACACAAAATCAGCTATAAAAACACTTTCATTTTTGTAAGACAAGAAACTGTCTTATGAGTTGCTGCTTCCTGTGGGCAGATGACTGTCTGTCATGAGAGACTAGGTAGTAACTCTGATTTCATGCAATTTATCAAGATTTCCACATTAGTATAAAGATGGTGTTCAATAAATCTCTTACAGTGTGTGTGTTAAACATATATTCTTTGCTTTGTAATATTCAGCTTAGCCTTTAAGAAGGAGCAGAATATGCCACCTCAGATTGTGCCACTTTGGCACGTGGATTATTTCAAACTGAAGACAATCAAGTCCCAGTTGATTCAGGAAGAGCTTTTTACCTCTCCCTTAATTGCCTAAAAAAATTTAGATAGGGGCCCTGTAACAGGCAGAGAGCTATTGCCAAAAATAACTTTTTATATCAGAAGGACTTGTCTGCATAACATGGCAAACATTTGTTCTTCGCATCTTCCTGTGAACTGTCTTCCTCCCCTTTGAGACTCCAGCCCCTTACCCGCTTCTCCTTAGCTCAGAAGGGTATATAAGTCTCAACTTCCTCGCTGCCAGAAAGTCTCATATGTGTGTATGGGGCTCCCATAAGTACAAACTTTGTTTTTCTCCTGTTAATCTGTCTTATGTCAGTTTAATTATTAGACCAGGCAAAGAACCTAGAAGGAATGAAGGGAAAAGGTTTTCGCCCCTGCATCTTCCACATAACTGCTTTTTTGACTTTTTAAAACTGAAAACATTTCCTCAAATAGTTCACGTTGTAGTTAGTACTACCAGAAACAATTAGTACAATTAGTACTACCAAACAAAAAATCACGCAATAAATTAGAAAACAAAAATTGAAAAATGGAAAACCTGATATCATCTATAAAATCAGGCATTGGCAGAATTAATAAAATCTCCAACATTGGCCATAATGGACATACAGTGTGTAATAGGCAAAGCTTAGGGTGAGACAGAAGTATCCTGCTATTTTCAAAATAATGTGGTTCTGGTAAAAAATTTTGAATATATACTTTAAAGGCAGATATTTAAAGATGTGGACTTGGAAACAGACTGAGGGAGGGTGATGAGGCGGAACAGTAAAGGGAAGTTTTCAGAATATGTGGGACTTCTCGTTATTTAGGACTAAACTCTTAAAAGGAAGAGAGTCTAGGAGGATGTAGGGGAACAAGAAGCCCAGGTGTTAAAGTGATTAAATTCAAAAAGAGTCTAATCAGTAAGAACAGTATGTAATTTCATTATGAGACCAATGGACCAGAGAAATATGCTTTAATTGGCAAATTCACTCATTCACATTCTGTGTAGCTCCAACATTCCATGATCACTTATTTCACTGGATATTATGCCATTTCTTTTTTTTTTTTTGACATGTATTTTTTTTCTTTACACCCATTTAAATCTACTTGATTTTATTCTGTCTTCTGGAATGGGAAATTTATCATCTATCAGAGGAGAAATGGTCATGATTATTAGTTCAAAGGACATATTTGAAATTTCTTTTAAATATTTTATAAGGTACAACCCTAAAAATTGTGAAGAATGGCATGTAGTGCCATTAGTTATGGAGGATCTCAGGGCACCAAAAGAAAAAATAAGGTCAAATGAAGATTGTGTTAATTGCTTTCTAGTCTCCTCTTTAATTGTCTCCATCCTTCTTCCTTCTCACACTCTTTTTCTCCTTCCTTATGTTCTTTTTGCGGAAGCAATTGATTTGACCAGCAAAGAACTTGCTTATTTGTTTACTAAAAAACAAATAAGTAAAACAACACCAAAACAAACAAAAAACATTTTAGTAAAAAAATGTAAGTAAAGCAGAAAAGAAAAATAGATTCTAACACTCGCCGACTGAAGTAATTTGGTATCAAAGACCATTTACAGTCTGACAGGAATCATATTTTAAACCCTGATCAACTCTAATGCAGTTCTTTGGCATAATTATGTGCCAAGAATCATAGATGGATATCACATACTTATATAATTTTCAATTATTAATTCTGTTCATATCCAAGTGTTATTATCAGTCACTTTTTATAACAAGAAATTTCTCACCTGATTTGATGCAAGCACAGTAATTTTTTTACCTTCCAATCAGAATATATAAGCACATACGAATTTATCCATTCAAAAGTAGGTCAGCAGGATTTCTCAATCCATTGTTCAAACCTTCATTTCTAAAACTGGAAGTGAAATCTCCTGGGTCCATGTTAACAATTGATTATTGAAAGTAAGACTCTACTTTTCATATATGCTTATGGTTCAAGACAGCATATATGGAAATATTTGAGTGTTTTGTACATCTTTTATTTTATATCTAGAAAGGCATTAAGACATAAGAAAAATATATTTTTAGTCTAGTTACTTTTTAATGTATTAAAATACATTATGCAAATAACATCTGTCTCAAATGGGTAGAGGAAGGCATCTTATTGGACACAGACGATAGTCTAATGTGACTAACGGCCTACAGTCATCCTATTATTGGGATGAACGCCTGCACTAGAACAGTATTTCTTCACCTTCATAACACCTAGCTGTCCTTTCTCCTAGTTGAGTTGCTAGTTTCTTGCCAGGTCAAAAGACAACATTTAATTGCAGCAATCCTGTTATTTAATTTCTCCTGGTACTCTAAATTATAACAAACATTGTACAGAATGAAATCGTAAAGTCATGTCATTTTGAATACCGGGACCAAATGCCTGTGGTTTCTCAAAGGTATATACTAGGGAAAGAGCAAACTCACATGGGACCCTTTTTATCTTGCGGACAGGACTTGAATATTTGGAAAGGTCAGCAATTCTGAGCAGAGAGTCTCATTCCAGTTAGTCTAGTTTCTGAGGCAGAAATCTACAAAGTGAAAAAGTGATCAAGTTCCTATTTATTCCCTGCTCTTTCTCGTTTGCCCTCTTATGACTGCAGGGTATTTAGAGAAACCCCCAGTCATAGCGAACTACAATGCCAACATGCAGGCCCGCTGAGAAGAAAGGGTTCAACCCATGTGACACACCCCCTTGTCCTACTTGTGCCTCCTCTTTTTTGGGAATATTATTTTCTTTACCCGAACAAGGACGGTACAGACTTGTACTGAATAAGTAAAAAGTAATTGACTTCATTTTCTTTAACTTCCCTTAGAGGAATTGCAGACTGATTAGATGAAAGTTTCTGTAATTATTTTTAAGGCTGTTTTACGTGATCTTTCCAAGATGATGAAAAAAATTAAGTCAAAGGAAGAAAAAGGACCAATCAATCCAAAATATTCAGTGAAAAGTACTGGATAGAAAAGCAGATATACATTATTATAATGGGTACATTAATATGATATTTACAAATAGTAAATAGAAAAACATAAAAAAAGTTAGTGAGTTTTCCTGAATTGTGGCATTTTAAGTGCTTTATCTTCTTATGTTGTCTCTGTTTTCTAACAATGAGCATATTTTTTTAACACATTCAGAAAAAAATTTACACTTAAAAAAGTAGTCTGGGAGCTACTCAGCCTCAAGGGAGAATCATTTCAGATACTATATATGGAACATTTCCATTATAGGAGACCCCATGGTTTCACACTTTCCATGTATAGAAAAAATATATTTTAATATTGTTTACTGATAGGAGGTATTCAAGTTTATACAAAAACAAAGAGGCCATTTCTGCTGTTTTAATTCCCATCTTCATTTTCATGTTAGAAATATGCATAGGCACCTCGACAGTCAGCCAGTCCCTTATCTGCAATGATTACTTTAACAGTATCCCCCAAGGCTTATAATGTCATTTTGTTTGACCTTCAGTTAACTAACTCCTGCTGATTTCTTTAGTGGTCTCCTAAGACAGGTTTCCCTTACTTATATAGAGTGTAATGGAGACACTCTTGTAGGTTTTCTTTTTTACTACGTCTCAAAAATCCCGTTAACAGAGTCTCTATTGTAATACTCATCTAATTATAACATGCTCCTTGCTGAGCTCAGAGGGCAAGCATTCTAATAAAACTGTGGTCCCATACTGAGAAGTGGAAAGAAATAGCTGTCATTCTCACTTCAGTAGTAAATTTTAATAAATTAGAGTCTGCAGAATTTTAAATGCACTTGGCAAAGGTAAAGTGAAAGGGTAAGTCTACTACTGATTTGGGCATGAACTAGGGATACATAAATATCCTGTTTCAATTTTAACTGGATTCTGATTTACATGTCCTAACCAAACCGGCCAGATGCTATTTTCAGAAGAAATCCTGGGATCCCCTGCCTCTGTGGCTCTGCACAGTCAATTCTCTTCTTCCTGAAGGCATTTTCCTTCTGTCATTGTTTGTCCAAATCCTATTTCTTCAAAGTTCTACACAAATATTGCTGTACTTTAATTTTACATACCCCCAAACATTCTTTCTCTCTCTCATCTCTGAACATAATAGAATTTTGTCTGCACTTGGTAAGGCATGAAGGTCATTTTCCGTCTTGCATACATCTGTTTCTATGTCCATCTATGATAGAATCTTCAGAGTTGGTCATCTGATCAAACAGGGAGACTACATTTCCCATTCTCCTTTGCAGTTAGGTTTGGGGCAAATGACTGGGTTCTAGCTAGGGGAAGGTGGACAGGCTTGGTTCATAAAGTATCTCACATGATCCTACTCCCTCTCTCTTTGCTCTTTGGACTCCTGAATACAGAATCCAATGAAGAATCTGAGGAGTCCCTTAAAAGTAATGGAGCGATAAGATATGAGGACTGGGATCCCTGGGCTACCATATGGAAGGCTTCCTGCTGAAAACCTATTTCAACTGTGAAGTGAATAGGAAAACTTGATTGTATTATGATAGATTTTGGGAATATTGTTGTTAACAACAGCTAGCACTAATGATCTTGATTAATGCAATATGTTATGCCCTCCTTATAGGATGACTTAACTATGGTTGCTATATCAAAGTTTCCCAGAGCCATGTTTCTAGCCTTGACCTTTTCCCTGAGCATTAGATTTGTATTTCTTACTGTCTACTGTACATCTTCCCATGGGTGTCCCACAGGCCTCTCAAACATAGCATTTACCAAATAGAAACTAAGATTATCAACTCTATTAGTTTCCTAGGACAGCTGTAATAAAGCACCACAAACTGGGTGGTTTAAAACAATGGAAATTTACTGGTAAGAAAGAATCCTTCTTGCCTGTTTTTATTTTCTAGTGGTGGCTGTTAACCTTGGCACTCCTTAGCTTGCAGCTGCATCATTCCAATCTCTGCCTCTGTCATCACATGGTCTTCTCCCTGTGTATCTCTGTCTTTACATGGTGCTTTCCTCTTTTTATAAGGACACGAGTCATATTGGAGCAGGGCTCACCCTAATGACCTCATCATAATTTGATTATATCTGCAAGACTATTTCCAAATAAGGTCACTTTCACAGGTACCAGGGGTTAGGATTTCAACATATTTTTGGTGATCACAATTCAACTCATAACCCACAATTCAGCTTAACAGAATCACTAGCATCTTGTCACTTGGTACTGGAACTTAAAAGTCATTCAGTATTTATAGCTCCTTCTTATACTTCTTTGGTATATCATGTCGATATAGTATAAGATTTCTCCCTTCAAATTCCCTTCCTATATGTTCTATCACTGGTATAGATTTAGTCTCACTGTTTTTTTTTTTTTTTTCTTGCTGGAGACAAATTCCATTCTCTTTCTCTACACTTTTTGCAGAAATCTTCCTAATCATGTAACAGTTCTGTTCAAAAAATTAATGGCTCCAATTATACTTCCTCCCACCAGTAGCTCCCAAACTTGCACACTCTCTTTTCACCATGATCTCCATCATGGCCATGCTTTAGTTTTTTATTTTGTTTTGTTTTTCCTTATTTAGAGTGCCTGTGATGGAGATGACTTATGAGTATCTCAGGTGACAAGTAGATAGTATACAGATAGTTAAGCGGGTGAAGCCATAGATTATCCAAAGATATTGTAGATTCAAAGTAATAATAGTGCTTTTATAAATGTTCAGTGTTTGCAAAGAACTCTGATATGCATTATCTCCTTTGAGAGTCACAATTCACAACCATCCTATAAGATAAGCTAATAATCAAATTATTTGATTAAGAAACTGATATTGAGAAGTCTAATTTACTAGTTCAAGGAAGCCCAGGTATTTATTAGCACAGATAGATTTCATCTCCAAATACTTTTACTACAAATTTCATTCCTTTCACCACAGCAAGCTTGCCTAAGAGGACAAAGGGCATATATTTGAAGATCTCTTGAGTTTAAACACTAGCATAGGAAAATAGGGCATTAGAGGACAATGGCCAAGAGGAGTCTGACATTTAGAAGGGTCATCAGTGAAGAGTAATGTTAGGAGAGCAAGGGAGGAAAATGATCCAAGTAGAAATAAAGATAAATAGTAATGTATTACAGAAGTATCATATATGAACTTATGTTGAAATTCACAACAAGAACTGGACAAAAACATAATCAATTAATGAAACAATAAAATTTGAAATTAGTTGACCGTAGTGAGTTGACATCAAGGTCTAAATTATGGCTTGGAAGTCAGTGGATGAACAAACCAAAAACACTGTCTAAGAGATGTTGTGTTTTATAAATACAGTGGGTGGTCAGCATTATTAAGATGTCCAAGAAAGAATAATTGATGTCATAGTGTTATTAGGAAAATAAAAGACATCTTGAAAATCTAGATTGAACTAGAGTTATAACATTAGTTTAATTCTTAGGTCTACCACTGAGTGATGTTGGCTAAAATAGTTTACCCTTCTTAGATTTTTTGTTTGTTTTGTTTTTATTTGTCTTTATAAAAGTTATACCACTCATCTAATATCTATAAAAGGGAGTCACTATTAGCAAATCCTTTGATTAGTATTTTATTTTTAGTTCTACCATGATAATCTGGTTTCAGTAATACAAAATGCTATGATACAGCTGTCAGCCTCTGGAAATATTGAATCAGGCTGACTTCTTGAGCCAAAGAAAAAATGGAGACCTTGAAATAATAGAGCGGTTAAGATATGAGCATGGCTTCTACTCCTGCTACTTACTAGACATGGATCTTGAAAGTATTACTTAAACTAAATGTCAGTTTATAGTTATAATCTATAACTTGGAGAAATTTCAAACTCATAGGGCTCTAATAGAAAAATATTACCATGGAAACTGACACCCAAGAAGCAATATATTACAGCTATGATTTCTGTTATTATTTTAATATTCTTTCTTAGCTGATGTACATGACTGTGGATGAAAGGTTCAAACAAGGATGATTTCATTCTTTTTACATGTGTTTCATTTTGTTTACATGGAAGCAAAATATTTTAAAAGATTTAAATAATTATTAAAACTGTACTGTGATACTATGTTCAGAGATATAATGTAATAATAACACAAACAACAATTCAATTTATATTCACATGGTACATGTTCTTAGAGCTTTATAAAAAGCCCCTGTAAATGAAATTAGTCTCTTCACATTTTAATTATTTGGTCTCAAGGTATATAATTTGTGGTATCATCATTCCTTCAGGTAAAAGTAAAATAAAATGCTTAAGTCTACCAGTCAAGTAGATAACAGGAGATAACCTATTCCAAATGGTTTTGATTTCCTATTTGCATGCAGAAAGTAGTAGTTCGTTAACACCTGAACAATTTAAAAACTGGGTCAGAAATAAGGGCTGCAAAAATCTCAAAAGATTCAGATGATATCTCTGAGGTCCTGATTAAATCTGAATAAAACATTTTCCTAAGAACTAATGTTCTAATACACGAAGCACTGAATGATTTGTGATTTCCAGACCTTTTACACATTAGTCCGGAAGCATGTCATTTTTAAATTTATCCTTTTTTCTTTTCTTTAAGCAACAAAAAATCTGAAACTGGACTCTAGTTAAAAAAAAGAGAGTGGGTGTTTATGTCAAGGTAGAATTTAAAGAGCAGAGCAATTGCTCAGTACAAATATATAAGAGTATTGTTATGGAGACAAGTCTTGATGAAGGCAAAATTATTTTCCAAGTCATGACTCTCAGGATCTGTCACATAAACAAATGAGCTGAATTTTAAAAGTTAATCACAAGTAAAAGAAGCAGCCAAAAGAAGCATGACGGGGGATATATGCTAATCTATGCACCATGATTTTTTCCTATAAGTGAAAATTGAAATGAATTGTAAAAGCCAATGAAGCAGCAAAAAGATGGTTGACTATAAATCCCAGCCAATGTCCTAGATATGTCATTCTCCATGAAAAGAATGCTTTCTGATGTTGCATTTTCCATTAGCAAATGGGGCAGTGGAACACCAATGTATGTGCTTGCCTGGCTCATTTGCATGTCACCATTTATAACTTTCCACTGCCCTGAGGCACTGTGGCACCCGCCTCCCAAATGAGGAATATGCAACACTAATAATTTTTTGATAACGCCCTAGTAATTACATGACCCTTGAAGGGCTTCTTTTCAAAATTCAAACCTCACCTTCCCTTGCTTGAGTGTGAATCTAATCTCATTCCTGGCTTGGAACCTGGTTATTAGCTTTCCTTTTCTTGACAGATATGGTGGGTGATGGTAGAACAACAAGTCAGAGAGGAAGGTCAAAAAGAAGGAAGTTGGAACCAATAGATTTACTACAAGTAGCCCAAAGAAAAAAGCTTAAAAGATGCTTACCTCTTGGAAAATTGACAGTCACCAAAGAGGGCCTCTACAAAGTGACTTAATTTTTATTCTAAATGAAAAAGTGGTATCTTTTGAATTAAAGAGATTATATTAAGAACAGCAAAAAAAAAAAAAAAAACAATGCTGGATTTCATATGTGGACATATATGTATTTAAGACTCGAGTAAAATAGGTTCTGACCTTTCAGTAGCATTTAACTATGTGGAAATCCCCTTGTAGTTTTTTTCTTAATTTTATTTTATTCATTTTCTTATACAGCAGGTTCTTATTAGTTATCCATTTTATATATATTAGTGTATACATGTCAATCCCAATCTCCCAATTCATCACACAACCACCCCCCGCCACACCACTGCTTTCCCCCCTTGGTGTCCATACGTTTGTTCTCTACATCTGTGTCTCATTTTCTGCCCTCCAAACCAGTTCATCTCTACCATTTTTCAAGGTTCCACATATATGCCTTAATATACGATATTTGTTTTTCTCTTTCTGACTGACTTCACTCTGTATGACAGTCTCTAGATCCATCCACGTCTCAACAAATGACTCAGTTTCGTTCCTTTTTATGGCTGAGTAATATTCCATTGTATATATGTACCACATCTTCTTTATCCATTTATCTGTCGATGGGCATTTATGTTGCTTCCATGACCTGGCTATTGTAAATAGTGCTGCATTGAACATTGGGGTGCACGTGTCTTTTTGAATTATGGTTTTCTCTGGGTATATGACCAGTAGTGGGATTGCTGGGTCATATGATAATTCTATTTTTAGTTTTTTAAGGAACCTCCATACTGTTCTCCATCGTGGCTGTATCAATTTACATTCACACCAACAGTGCAAGAGGGTTCCCTTTTTTCCACACCCTCTCCAGCATTTGTTGTTTGTAGATTTTCTGATGATGCTCATTCTAACCAGTGTGAGGTGATACCTCATTGTAGTTTTGATTTGCATTTCTCTAATAATTAGTGATGCTGAGCAGCTTTTCATGTGCTTCTTGGCCATCTGTATGTCTTCTTTGGCGAAATGTCTATTTAAGTTTTCTGCCCATTTTTGGATTGGGTTGTTTGTTTCTTTAATATTGAGCTGCATGAGCTGTTTATATATTTTGGAGATTAATCCTTTGTCCGCTGATTCGTTAGCAAATATTTTCTCCCATTCTGAGGGTTGTCTTTTCATCTTGTTTGTAGTTTCCTTTGCTTTGCAAAAGCTTTTAAGTTTCAGTAGGTCCCATTTGTTTATTTTTGTTTTTATTTCCATTTCTCTAGGAGGTGGAGCAAAAAAGATCTTGCTGTGATTTATGTCAAAGCGTGTTCTTCCTATGTTTTCCTCTAAGAGTTGTATAGTGTCCAGTCTTACATTTAGGTCTCTAATCCATTTTGAGTTTATTTTTGTGTACGGTGTTAAGGAGTGTTCTAATTGCATTCTTTTACATGTCGCTGTCCAGTTTTCCCAGCACCACATATTGAAGAGATTGTCTTTTCTCCATTGTGTATACTTGCCTCCTTTGTCATAGATTAGTTGACCATAGGTGCGTGGGTTTATCTCTGGGCTTTCTATCCTGCTCCATTGATCTATATTTCTGTTTTTGTGCCAGTACCATATTGTCTTGATAACTGTAGCTTTGTAGTATAGTCTGAAGTCAGGGAGTCTGATTCCTCCAGCTCCGTTTTTTTCCCTCAAGTCTGCTTTGGCTATTTGGGGTCTGTTGTGTCTCCATACAAATTTTAAGATTTTTTTGTTCTAGTTCTGTAAAAAATGCCATTGGTAATTTGATGGGATTGCACTGAATCTGTAGATTACTTTGGGTAGTATAGTCATTTTCACAATATTGATTCTTCCAATCCAAGAACATGGTATATCTCTCCATCTGTTGGTATCATCTTTAATTTCTTTCATCAGTGTCTTATAGTTTCCTACATACAGGTTTTTGTCTCCCTCGGTAGGTTTATTCCTAGTTATTTTATTCTTCTTGTTGCAGTGGTAAATGGGAGTGTTTCCTTCATTTCTCTTTCAGATTTTTCATCATTAATGTACAGCAATGCAAGAGATTTCTGTGCCTTAATTTTGTATCCTGCAACTTTACCAAATTCATTGATTAGCTCTACTAGTTTTCTGGTGGCATCTTTAGGATTCTCCATGTATAGTATCACGTCATCTGCAAACAGTGACAGTTTTACTCCTTCTTTTCCAATTTGTATTCCTTTTCTTTCTTTTTCTTCTCTGATTGCTGAGGCTAGGACTTCCTAAGCTATGTTGGATAATAGTGGTGAGAGTGGACATCCTTGTTTTTTTCCTGATCTTAGAGGAAATGCTTTCAGTTTTTCACCATTGAGAATGATGTTTGTTGTGGCTTTGTCATATATGGCCTTTATTATGTTGAGGTAGGTTCCCTCTATGCCCACTTTCTGGAGAGTTTTTATCATAAATGGGTGTTGAATTTTGTCAAAAGCTTTTCCTGTGTCTGTTGAGATGATCATATGGTTTTTATTCTTCAATTTGTTAATAGGGTGTATCACATTGATTGATTTGTGGATATTGAAAAATCCTTGCATCCCTGGGATAAATCCCAGTTGATCATGGTGTATGATCCTTTTAATGTGTTCTTGGATTCTGTTTGCTAGTATTTTGTTGAGGTTTTTCGCATCTATATTCATCAGTGATATTGGTCTGTAATTTTCTTTTTTTGTAGTATCTTTGTCTGGTTTTGGAAGAGTTTGAGAAGGATGGGTGTTAGCTCTTCTTTAAATGTTTGATAGAATTGACCTGTGAAGCCATCTGGTCCTGAACTTTTGTTTGTTGGAAGATTCTTAATCAGGGTTTCAATTTCATTACTTGTGATTGGTCTGTTCATATTTTCTATTTCTTCCTGGTTCAGTCTTGGAAGGTTATACCTTTCTAAGAATTTGTCCATATCTTCCAGGTTGTCCATATTATTCGCATAGAGTTGCTTGTAGTAGTCTCTTAGGATGCTTTGTATTTCTGCAGTGTCTGTTGTAAGTTCTCCTTTTTCATTTCTAATCTTTTTGATTTGAGTCCTCTCTTTTTCTTGATGAGTCTGGTTAATGGTTTATCAATTTTGTTTATCTTCTCAAAGAACCAGATTTTAGTTTTATTGATCTTTGTTATTGTTTTCTTTGTTTCTATTTCATTTATTTCTGCTCTGATCTTTTTGATCTCTTTCCTTCCGCTAACCTTGGGTTTTGTTTGTTCTTCTTCTTCAGTTCCTTTAGATGTAAGGTTAGATTGTTTATCTGAGACTTTTCCTGTTTCTTGAGGTAAGCTTGTATAGCTATAAACTTCCCTCTTAGAACTGCTTTTGCTGCATCCCATAGGTTTTGGATCATCATGTTTTCATTGTCATTTGTCTCTAGGTATTTTTTGATTTCCTCTTTAATTTCTTCAGTGATCTCTTGGTTATTTAGTAATGTATTGTTTTGCCTCCATGTGTTTGTGTTTTTTACGTTTTTTTCCCTTGTAATTGATTTCTAATCTCATAGCATTGTGGTCAGAAAAGATGCTTGATATGATTTCAAGGCTTGATTTGTGACCCAAGATGTGATCTATCCTGGAGAATGTTCCGTGTGCACTTGAGAAGAAAGTGTAATCTGCTGTTTTTGGATGGAATGTCCTATAAATTTCAGTTAAATCTATCTGGTCTATTGTGCCATTTAAAGCTTGTGTTTACTTAGTAATTTTCTGTGTGGATGATCTGTCCATTAGTGTAAGTGAGGTGTTAAAGTCCCCCACTATTATTGTGTTACTGTCGATTTACTCCTTTATAGCTGTTAGCAGTTGCCTTATGTATTGAGGTCCTCCTATGTTAGGAGCATATATATTTATAATTGTTATATCTTCTTCTTGGATTGATCCCTTGATCATCATGTAGTGTCCTTCCTTGTCTCTTGTAACATTCTTTATTTTAAAGTCTATTTTGTCTGATATGAGTATTGCTACTCCAGCTTTCTTTTGATTTCCATTTGCATGGAATATCTTTTTCCATCCCCTCTCTTTCAGTCTGTATGTGTCCCTAGGTCTGAAGTGGGTCTCTTGTAGACAGCATATATATGGGTCTTGTTTTTGTATTCATTCAGCAAGCCTGTGTCTTTTGGTTGGAGCATTTAATCCATTCCCATTTAAGGTAATTATCGATATGTATGTTCCTATGACCATTTTCTTAATTGTTTTGGGTTTGTTTTTGTAGGTCCTTTTCTTCTCTTGTGTTTCCCACTTAGCGAAATTCCTTTAGCATTTGCTGTAGGGCTGGTTTGGTGGTGCTGAATTCCCTTAGCTTTTGCTTGTCTGTAGAGCTTTTGATTTCTCCATCAAATCTGAATGAGATCCTTGTCAGGTAGAGTAATCTTGGTTGTAGGTTCTTCCCTTTCATCCTTTTTAATACGTCATGCCACTCCCTTCTGGCTTGTAGAGTTTCTGCTGAGAAAGTAGCTGTTAACCTTATGGGAGTTCTCTTGTATGTTGTTACTTTTCCCTTGCTGCTTTCAATAATTTTTCTTTGTCTTTAATTTTTGCCACTTTGATTACTATGTGTCTCAGTGTGTTTCTCCTTGGGTTTATCCTGCCTGGGGCTCTCTGCACTTTCTGGACTTGGGTGGCTATTTCCTTTCCCATGTTAGGGAAGTTTTTGACTATAATCTCTTCAAATATTTTCTCGGGTCCTTTCTCTCTCTCTTCTCCTTCTGAGACCCCTATAATGCGAATGTTGTTGCGTTTAATGTTGTCCCAGAGGTCTCTTAGGCTGTCTTCATTTCTTTTCATTCTTTTTTCTTTATTCTGTTCCATGGCAGTGAATTCCACCATTCTGTCTTCCAGGTCACTTATCCGTTCTTCTGCCTCAGTTATTCTGCTATTGATTCCTTCTAGTGTAGTTTTCATTTCAGTTATTGTATTGTTCATCTCTGTTTGTTTGTTCTTTAATTGTTCTAGGTGTTTGTTCTTTAATTCTTCTAGGTCTTTGTTAAACATTTTTGTGTCTTCTCGATCTTTGCCTCCATTCTTTTTCTGAGGTCCTGGATCATCTTCACTATCATTATTCTGAATTCTTTTTCTGGAAGGTTGCCCATCTCCACTTCATTTAGTTGTTTTTCTGGGGTTTTATCTTGTTCCTTCATCTGGTACATAGCTGTCTGTCTTTTCATCTTGTCTATCTTTCTGTGAATGTGGCTTTTGTTCCACAGGCTGCAAGATTGTAGTTCTTCTTGCTTCTGCTGTCTGCCCTCTGGTGGATGAGGCTATCTAAGAGGCTTGAGCAGGTTTCCTGATGGGAGGGACTGGTGGTGGGTAGAGCTGGGTGTTGTTCTGTTGGGCAGAGCTCAGTAAAACTTTAGTCCACTTGTCTGCTGATGGGTGAGGCTGGGTTCCCTCCCTGTTGGTTGTTTGGCCTGAGGTGACTCAACACTGGAGTGTACCCGAGCTCTTTGGTGGGGCTAATGGTGGACTCTGGGAGGGCTCACACCAAGGAGTACTTCCCAGAACTTCTGCTGCCAGTGTCCTTGTCCTCATGGTGAGACACAGCCACCCCCTGCCTCTGAAAGAGACCCTCCAACACTAGTAGGTAGGTCTGGTTCAATCTCCTATGGGGTCACTGCTCGTTCCCCTGGTTCCCGATGTGCACACTACTTTATATGTGCCCTCCAAGAGTGGGGTCTCTGTTTCCCCCAGTCCTGTCGAAGTCCTGTAATCAAATCCCGCTAGCCTTCAAAGTCTGATTCTCTAGGAATTCCTCCTCCCGTTGCTGGACCCCCAGGTTGGGAAGCCTGACGTGGGGCTCAGAACCTTCACTCCAGTGGGTGGACTTCTGTGGTATAATTGTTCTCCAGTTTGTGAGTCACCCACCCAGCAGTTATGGGATTTGATTTTATTGTGATTGCACCCCTCCTACCGTCTCATTGTGGCTTCTCCTTTGTCTTTGGATGTGGGGTATCTTTTTTGGTGAGTTCCAGTGTCTTCCTGTCGATGATTGTCCAGCAGCTAGTTGTGATTCCGGTGCTCTCACAAGAGGGAGTGAGCCTTGTATTTTATATTTTAGAAATTTAGAATTTTATTTAAAGGAAACTATGCAAATGCAAAGGAAACAAGCCATATACAGTTTATGATTGGCTGTGACACACAATATCTTAAGGAAAACCTTGATTCATCCTCTGATTTTTTTTCAGGCTCTCACATGTACAATGAAAATCCCTAGATCAAAGCATGTTGTCTTGAACTTGTTGGCTATCCATATACAAATTAGAGTACTTACCTACATAAGTGAAGCAATAAGTGGTTCCCAGCCAAACTTTAAATGATCTTAGATGCTTGGTTAGTAAATCTTAATGCTTCATTGCTAATCACTGAGCTCTCTTAGAAAGGGGGTCATGAACAATGGCCTTTTCTCTGTTTAGATTCCACTGTTAGTAAACTCCCCTCCCTGCTCTACCTTGGTGGAGAGCCACTCTGTTGTGCCGCCCCATTGGCTGCAATGCACTGAACAATTCCATTCAAGTGCTATTTACATACAGAGAAATATGGATGGTGCCCCTTAAGTTACACAAGGCAGCAGGCCTACCATGATAATTTATTAAGCACTTATTTTTTGCCACACATTTGGCTAGGTCCTGAAGATATAAGATGAGTAAAATTTACATGGCCCTGTTTGTGACAATTAAATGCTAATGGTGGGTTGAGATGTTAGTCAAGTAATTTCACGAAGAAATGCAAATCATAATCATGACAAATACAGTGAAGGAGAGGGTCATGGTTTAGAACTGTGCTATCCAACATGGTAGCCACTAGCTATATACGATTCATTAAAAATAAATTTGAATTTAGTACATATAAATAAAATTTTTAAATTCAGTTCCTCAATCACAGTAGCCACATTCCAAATCCTCAATAGCTACATGTGGCTATTGACTACCATATTGGACAGCAAAATATAGACCATTTCTATCATTGCAGAAAGTTCTATTGGACAGTGCTGAATAATATATAAAACGGGATCAGGGAAACTTTCCTTTAGGAAGTGACAGTTGAATTGAGAACTGAAAGATGAGCAAGAATTAACTAGGTAAAAAGGAATTTTGGAAAAAATGGGAAGTATTTTCTTTCTCACAAAACATTAGAAACTTCTAGTTTCTTAGATTTGTCATTAAGATTGCAAAAAAAATAAAATAAAATCATTACCTGAAAATGTGCAATTTGATTTCAGAGATTAAAACTTTGTAAACATGGTAAAAATAACACTCATATGACAGTTAGATGAGCTCTAAAAGAACAACAGTTTTAATATTTACTGATAAAAAGACTGGGGACCTAAGATGTGTTACCCTGTTCTCTAGTTCTAATAGGTCAAGTTCAAACAGCGGCAGAGTTAGAAAATATGATGTAGTCATTGATTCCACTTCTAGTAATAGTCTTAAATTATTTGGACAACTCTAAACATTTTTTAAAAGTATAAATTTACATATATTTATGAACATGTATAATCATCCTATCATATTTATTGTTCAACTAAATGAATGACAGAGGTTATTCAGTTGTAATTTTGCCTGAATTCATCAAAGATCTGAATGTTAATGGTTGAAAAAGCAGACATAATGTTTTACATGTCTATTTACAGTTTAAGCCATAGTTTACTTCTTTCTGTTGAAAGGTCATGAATAATATGCACCATTATTATTCTTGCTCCATCTATTTGCTGAGTTAAGTGTGAATGTGATTATCACAGTGGTTCAATCTGCTGCTTAAGGTACGGGATCACTTTCAATTTTATAGTTTTACCTTGGTTTGCTTGAGGTTTATGAAATAGGATATAGTGATTTGCCCTGTGATGAATCACGCTGTCTGTTTACAAACATATTTTTAAATAATTTGATTAAATAAGAGATGTAAAATTGCTACTCATGTCTGTTGTAATATGGAGAAAGTTATTACTTTTATTCAGCTAACCAGTGACCTCTTTTTCTACAGTATCTTATAGAGTACTACATAATTTATCCTATTAATGTATAAAAATAATACAGTAAGTTAAATTCACTTCATTGTGCTTTTGTATCTAGATTCAATGTAGACTAAATCCATCTAGAGAGATTGTTACAGAAGAAAAAGCCTAAGTAAACTTCTTCAAATAGGAAAACTGGACTATGTGACAGACACACTGTTATGGATACTAAAACAGAAGCAGTAATCTAAAGAAACAATAAGTCTTTAGTACTTATTAATTACCTACTTCCATAGAGCTTAAATTCTGTTGTGGGAAAAGAGACAGTAAAGAAAATAAATAAGTAAAACATTGTCTGTTGTTAGATGGTGCTAGTATTATGGAGAAACATAAGCCAAGGGAGAGGAACAAGGAGTATTAAGGAAGGTTTGCTGTTTTTAAAAGGGGGGCCAAGAAAGGCCTTATTTAGAGAGTGATATTTGAATAAAAATGAGAAGTAGGTGAGGAAGAAAGTGAGGCATGTGCATATCCAGAACAAAGCAATATAGGCAGATGCAACAGCAGATGCTAAGGTCATGAATTGAGCTAGTGTTTAGAGTCAAGGAATCACGAAGAGAACAGGTGCCTGAAGAAGAGTGATCAGAGTGGAGATAATAGAAGATGAGGTCAGAGACTTGAAGAGGGAAAAATACATGACATTTGTTGGCCATTATAATATAGCTTTAGTTTCTACTCTGGTAGAGGGTGCTGGAGAGTTTTGAACAGAGAAGTGATCTGATCTGATCTATTTTTCATGTTCATTCTGGATGCTGTGTTGAGAATAGACTAGAGTAAGGGAAGGTTAGACGTAGGCTAGTTAGGAAACTATTGCAGTGGTCCAGGTCAGAAATGCTGATGCCTTGGACTTAGCAATGAAAATGAAGAGAATTAATGAGATTCTGTATATGTTTTGCACTTATATCCCGTAAAGTTTGTTAACAGATTGCATGAAGGACATGGAAAAAGAGAGGAGTCGAACCTGACTCCAAGGTTTTTAGCCTAAATAACTAGAAAGATGGAATTGACAATAATTGGCTTGAGGAAGACTGAGGAACAGGTTTGCGAGGCAAGGTGAAGAGCTGAATTCTATTATTTTAAGTACAAAATGTCTCTTAACCATCCAAGTGGAGATGCTGAGTAATCAGTTGAATATAAGAGAGTAACTCAGAGAAGAGGACCAGCCTGGAGTTATAAATCATGAAATCGTTGATTCAGAGATTGCTTTTAACGCTTCCTGACACCAAAGTTGAACAGTTAGAAAGGGAAGAGGTCTAATGATAGCCCTAAATTAGAAGTCATGGACATGAGAAGGAAATACCAAAAATGACTGAGATGACACAGCCAATGAGTGTGGGTGGGGTTTCCTGCACTCACGTTTTTAAAAACCAAGCTCATAGAAATAGAGAGTAGAATGGTGGTTGCCAGGGGCAGGGGGATGGGGGAAATGGGGAGAGGTTGGTCAAATGGTACAAGTTTTCAGTTACAAGAGGAATAAGTTCTGAGGATCTAAAGTACAGCATAGTTAATGGTACTGTATTGTATACTTGAAAGTTGCTAAGAGAGTAGGTCTAAATGTTCTGATCACACACACACACAAAGTAGTCATGTGAGATGATGGATGTGTTAAATAAACTTACTGTGATAATAATTTCGCAATATATACATGGATCAAGTCATCACGTTGTACATCTTAAACTTATGCAGTGTTATATGTCAATCGTATCTCGATAAAGCTGGGGGGGGGAAGTGTTTCAATGAGGAGAGCGTGAACATTTGTTAAATACTGCTGATACATTAAGAAAGATCAGCATGACAGATTTAGCAATGTGTAGATCATCAATGACCTAATGAAAGTAGTTTTGGAAGCATGGTGGTTGAAAAACCTGATTGAGAGTTGGGTTTAAGAGCCATCAGGAGGAAAAACAACGGAGGTAATGAGCATATGCACAACTCTTTCAAGAACTGTGATACATAAAGGGAAAGAGAGAAATGGAGTGGCATCTAGAGGAATAAACTGGAACAAAAGCAATTTTTTAAGATGAAATAAATATCAGTATATTTGTGGGATCAATAGAACAAACCAGCTGAAAGGGGAAAATGATGATGCAGGAGACAATGACAAGAATTGCGGGAATAATGGCCTTGAGTAAGTCATCTATGAGGAACCTTGCCCTGGGTGTACAGGTTGTCCTATGTTGGGAACATGGAAATGCCATCCATAATAATAGGAAGGAGGATTGAAGGTAGGTGCAAAGATATAGGTAGGTGAGTGGATGTTGTGGAGTTAGCTTGTGAATATTCTTCAATATAGGCTTTATTTTCTCAGTGAAGTAAAAAAAAAAGACCATGAACTAAGAGAGGGAATGGAGTTGAGGGGCGAGGTATTGGATTCAGGGAAGGTATGAAATGATTGTTAGGAGAGTGAGAATAAATGGACTAGGGGAAAATGGTATGATTTCTGGGATATATTAAGGGCACACCTGACTAGTCACTGTACTGTGGTGGTGTCTTTTTCTTAAATTATATTCAACTACTCGAAAATAAATGCAAAATTGTGGGAGAGTTAGATTTAACCAGAACTGTGGTTTTGTGAGGTGTACAGGCTGAATTGTGTCCCTCCAATATTCATATGTTGTGGTCCTAAAGCTCATTACCACAGAATGTGACTGCCTCTGGAAACAGAGATTTTAAAGAGGTAATTAAGGTAAAATGAGGTCATATGTGTGGGCCCTAATCCAATATGACTGGTGTCTTTATAAAAATAGTAGATTAGGACAATGCACAGACGAAAGATTGTGTGAAGAAAGAGGAAGAAGATGCCTATCTACAAGCCAAGGAGAGAGACCTCAGAAGAAACCAACTCAGTGGACACCTTGACCTCAGATTTCAAGCATCTAGAACTGTGAGGAAGTAAATTTGTTGTTTAAGTTTCCCAGTCTGTGGTATTTGTTACAGCAGGCCAAGCAAAATAATACATTTGTTCAGAGGTTTAACCTATCATTCTACTTTCCTCCCAGCAAGGTGTGCAAGTTTTGGTTGGTCCACATCATTTACAAAACTTGATTTTGTCGGTCTTATTCATTTTAGCTATTGTAATGCATGTGTAGTGGGTCTCATCGTGTTAATATTTTCCTGATGCCTAAAGATGCTGAGCTTTTTGATAATGATGGTTGACCTTTAATATTCGTTTCTCAGTGAAGTTCCTGCTCAAGTCTATTGCTTACTTTTGTTGGGCCCTTTGCTGTTTTATCTTTGACTTGTAGGAATGCTTTTGATTTATTGTGCATACAAATCTTTTGTCACATATATGCATTGTGAATATTTCCTCCCACTATGTAAATTGCCTACCTATTTTCTTAATGATGCCTTTCAATGAACAGAAATTTTAAAATGTTAAGAATTTAATATTTATCTATTATTTTTAGTGCTTCCTGGGTTCCATCTAAGAAATTGATGATCTCAAGTTTATGGATATATTCTTCTGTTTTCTTATAGAAATGTTACACATTTTAAAATATTACATGTAGATCTATCAACCATCTTGAACTAATTTATGTGTGTGGTGACTGGTAGATGTTTATATTCACTTTAATCCCTACTTTTATATAGTTGCTTCAGCATCATTTGTTGAAAAAATTTTTTTTCTCCATCACATTGCTTTAGTGCCTTTGTCAAAAATCAGTTTACTGTTTAAACATGGCTTTATTTCTTTGGTCCCTATTGCATTGCACTGATCTATGTATCTATCTTTTTGCCAATAGCATAGTCTTGATTACTATAGCTTTATATTAAGTTTTATAGTTTTCCTTTTCAAGAATATTTTGACCATTATAGATCCTTTGACTTTCCATATACATTTTAGAATCAACCTGTGAATTCCTATTTTAAAGAGGCTGCTAGGATTTTGATTTGGATTGCATTGAAATTGTAGAGCAATTTAGAAACAGCTCACATTTTAACAATATTGAGTATTCCATTCCATGAACATGTTTTAGGTCATTCAAAATTTCTCTCATCAGTGTTTTGTTTATTTTAGTGTAGAAGCCTTAGGCATAAATTGTTAAATTTATCTCTTAATATTTTATTTTTGACACAGTTGTAAGTGGTAATATTTTAACTTTCATTTAATTGTGCATTTTTGTATATTGACCTGGTACATTCTGTGACTTTGCTAAATTCACTTATTTGTTCTGATGGATTGACTGATGATGGATAGGTAGGTAGGTAGGTAGGTAGATAGATAGGTAGGTAGATGATAGATAGATTTAGATTGCTTTAGTTTTTGTGCATATGTAATCATGTTGAATAAGACACTTGTGCTTCTTCTTCTCCAGTCCTCATGCATTTTTATTTCTTTACCTTGATTTGTTGAACTGTCTAGGACCTCCAATGTAAAGGTGAAGAGAGGTGGGAGTCTCCTTGCTTCATTCCTGATCTTAGGGATACAGCTTTCCCTCCTTCAGCATTGGGTATGCTGGCTGTCTGTCATTCATAGATGCCCTTTATGGGGTGGAGGATCAACTTTGTTCTTAGATTGCTGAGAATTTTTATAATAAATTATTTTTACATTTTTGTTCAATGCTTTACTGAAACTATTGAGATAATTATATGATATTTTGGTTATCTTTTTAGCATTAATATGGTAAATTACATTGCTTGATTTTGGAATGATAAGTAAACCTTGCTTCCTGGGATAAAGCTTACTTTTTCACTTGGTATTAACCTATGTATTTCAGAATTATTTCTGCTATTATTTGTAGATATTTGTGGATGTTCATGAGGTCTAGTTATCTATAATTTTCTTTGCTCATGATTTTCTTGTCTGGCTTTGGTATCAGGGTTATGCTGGCTTCATAAAATTAGTTGGGGAATGTTTGCTCCTCTATTTTCTGGAATAATCTGTTCAGAATTGGTATTTCTTCCTCAAATACTTGGTAGACAATTTATTTTGCAAATTTGTTCTAAGATAAACATGTAAAGCTTCACATTTTATTTTAAGCATTGCTTTATGGCATTCTACACATTTTAATATGTTCAGTTTATTTTTATTTAGTTCAAAATATTTTTTAATTTCACTGGTGATTTCCTCTTTTACCCATGGGTTATACAGAAGTGTGTAATTCCTAAATATTTCTAAATACCTGGTAATTTTCCTGGTATCTTTTGCTATTATTTCCAATTTAATTCATGTAGTCAGAGAACAGACCCCGTACTCTTTTAATCCTTTTCAAAATGTATTGAGGCTTCTTATGACCCAGAATATAGTCTCTATTGGTGAACATGCCATGGGTACCTGAAAAGAATATGCATTCTGTGGATGTTTTGTGTTATTGTTATAAAAAATGTTAATTGGGTAAAGTTGAATATTAGTATAATTCAAATATTTTATATGTACTACTTTTCTGTCTCCTTGTTCTGTAAATTACTGAGAAAAAATGTTGAAAACTACAACTTTAACTGCTGATTTGTCTATTTATCCTTTTAGTTCTGTTAGTGTTTACTTCACGTATGCCTAGATTTATCAATAGGCTATGTACATTTAGGATTGCTATGTATTTTAAATGAATTCACCATTTTATAACTGTCATTAACTCTAGTAATATTCCTTATCCTGAAGCCTACTTTGATATTAATATAGATTTTCCAACATTCTTATTTTTATGATTTGCATGTTTTGTCTTTGTCATCATTTTATTTTTATCCTATCTATATCTTTATATTAAAGGTTCACCTGCATGTTTTGTAAACAGCATAGAGTTGTCTTATTGTTTAAAATTTCTGCCTTTTAATTGGAATTTTTAGCCCAAGTACATTTAACTTCATAGTTGATAAGCTTGGGTTTCAGTCTATCATCTTGCAATTTATTTTCTATTTGACCTATACGTTCTCTGTTACTTTTGCTCCTTTCCTAACTATTTTTGTATTGCATATTTTCTTATGTTTCATTTTATTTCTAATATCACTTGTTATTTAAATAACTTTTTTCTTTTTAAAACTATTCCACTATAGTTTATAATGTGCATCTTTAAATTATAGTATGCAACATATCAATGTTATATAACTTTGTATATAAGAACATGACACCAGTATACTTTTACTTGTCTCTCTCCAGCCCTTTATGCTATTGTTGATATACACTTTATTTATTTATTTATGGTATGTGTGTATACACACAAACATATATACTTGATATCTATCTGTCTACTATCATCTATCAGATCTTTTTTCTCTCTGTGCTCTAATTTGGATAGTTTCCACTGCCCTGTCTTCAGTTCACAGATATTTTCTTCCATACTGCTCTTTTCTAATCTGCTGTTGAGTCTTTACCATTAATTATTCATTTCAGATATTATATCTTTCAGTTATAGAATTCCTCAATTGTTCCTTTTCATAATTTCCATTTTCTATAAGATTCTCATTATGTTTACATTTCTCTTTAAATTAATAAATGTATTTATAACAGATTTTTAAATGTCATTTACTGCTAATCCCATTTCTGCATGTTTCAATTGAATAATTCTTGCCTAGATATAGGTCACAAATTTCTTCTTCTTTTCCTGACCTAGAATATTCTAAGTTATACATGTACAGCTTGGTATTCAGTCAAAGATTCAAGCAGATCTCTAATGCAGATTTTTGGAGCTCATTCTCTTTGTAAAGTCTTCTTTTTTGATACACTGCCCCACAAGTTCCAGCTACTTCAGAAGCTCTGGACAATCTTGGTCTCCCCAACTCAGCAAGAGATCTTTATGCTCCTTTTGGGATCCAACCCTGTGCCACGATCTAGAAAGTGTTTCCAGACATAAACCCAATCGCTTTGTTTGCCTTCTCTCAGGTATATCAGTCCTGCCCTGCTTGTTATCCAAGGTCTGTAAATAGTTGTTTCATATGCTTTGTCTAGTTTTATAGCTTTTTACATTAGAAGGGCTATTCCAGTACCAATTATTCCACCAATGACTGGATGCAGAAATCTGTTATTTTTCATTCAGTTTTTAAATCAATTCATTAATTCATTATCTCCCTGAACAGATATTTATAAACAGCAGATGCTGACAGTAGTACACACTGATTAATAAGATACTGTCCCTGCCTTGAAGGAGCTCTCAGTTTACTGGAGTAGAGACTGATAAAATAATTTCAATGCAATGTGATCAGCATAAAAAGGGAAGATTTAAAAGTGCTATTAGATAAAAGCACAAGTATTTATTATACATTTCATCCAGACCAAAGTCAAGTTTTATGGTGCTCTCTAAGATCATGGATCTCAACCATGGCTGGAACATTGGAAGCCCTGGGAAGCTCTAAAAAATACTGATGCCCGGGTCCTACCCCAGATTTCTTGATTTAGTTGGTCTGGGGTGTGGCCTGGGCTTCGGACTTTTAAAAATCTCCTGTTAATATTTGCTTTGAAGCCAAAGTTGAGAATGTTAATCTATGGTGATTTTTATCAGATAGATCTTATGAATAAATTTGTGGATTGTTAAAAACTACTAATGGTGTTCTACAAAAATGTATACTCTGTGTTTTCTGTTGCCAATGTCTCAAAATGGTTGTTTCATATATTTTTCCAGTATTATAGTTTCACCCTGTTTTGGTTAAATTATATTGATTAAACAAATTGGCAGTGCATCTATTCATCTAACAAATACTTATTGTGTCATCTTTTTATATTCACTGTGCTAAGTGCTATAGCTTTAACATTGTGGTAAGTTGACCGTGCAAAGGGTAATATGCTACTTGACATTACCTTGACAGTGAAGTTTTCTCATAAGACTGATGTTTCAGAAGTCTGTTGGTCCATGTACATGTACATTCTTGTTAAGGTACAAATACTCTCCACATGTGTTATCTACAGACCATTCAGTATGTCAATGGTAAATCTTTCTAATCTTGAGCCTCTTAGACCCCTGGGTACAGCAATGACTAGAGAAAATCTATGAGATATTTTCATTCTCTATTTCTCTACAGGCCTAAAATCACTTTCTCAAGAATACTTGTAAAAGAAAATAGAAGTAAAACACCAATTAGCTCTATCTTTTTCCTATGTCAAATGCCCATCTTCTGATAGATGCTTAAATAATTTAAACTGAAAAAATTATTTCTGTTGAGTTTAATACTTAAATCACTTAGCAGGCTTGTATTCATTTTTAGTAAAAATATAGTGATGCTGAAAAGGCTTAATCTTTCCACTAATGTATTCAAATCCAAAGTTCAACCCTGACAAAGAGCACATGCATTAGGACTGAGAACAATTTAAAATTAATATATATTGTCAATTTCATATTTAGAGCTCTAAGAACCAGATTTTCCCAAGGAGCACTTTAGCACTATTTTTTTTGTCTTTAAAGAGCCAGATAGTAAATATGTTATCTTTAAAAAATTTTTATTTTTAAAATTTTATTTATTTTTTATTGAAGTATAGTTGATTTACAATATCGTGTTAGTTTCAGTGTAGAGCACAGTGATTCAGTTATATATGTGTATATATATATGTGTGTGTGTGTGTGTATATATATATTCCTTTTCAGATTCTTTTCCCTTATAGTTTATTACAAAATATTGATTATAGTTCTCTGTGCTATACAGTAGGTCCTTGTTGGTTATCTATTTTATATATAGTAGTGTGTATATGTTAATCTCAACCTAATTTATCCCTCCCCCCACCCCTTTTCTCCTTTGGTAACCATAAGTTTGTTTTCTATGTCTGTGAGTCTCTTTCTGTTTTGAAAATAAGTTCATTTGTATCATTTTTTTAGATTCCACATATAAGAAATATCATATGATACTTGTCTTTGTCTGGCTTAGTTCACTTAGTATGATAATCTCTAGGTCCATCCATTAACGCTATTAAAGTGATTAAAACCAAGTCCTTTTTATGGTATTTGAAATTAAAACTCGTTTTTTAAATTGAAATGTAATTGATATATTACATTATTTTCAGGTGTACAACGCAATGATTCAATATGCGTCTGTACTGTGAAATGATCATCACAGGAAGTCTAGTTAACATCCATCTAGTTTTTTGATGATAGCAAGGAGAAGAGATAGGACTAGAACAAAAAAATGGGTCATTTCACATGGATCCTATGGAAAGATAACAGAAAGGTGACCCCACCAGAAAAATATCTTAGTCAGAATTACAGGCAATTAGTAGGTTGCAGAGGACAATATTTATGGCAATATTTTACTTCCAGGGTTGCCTTATTCTCCATAATTAGAGTGTAAGATGACAGTTGGTGAGTTTCATAGGAAAATGTAACACTCTTTTACCCCAAGAACTATCTCGATCTCTTCAACTAGACTCTAAGCTTTAGTGAGAACAAAGTGTGTCTGCTTTGCTTGCTAGTGTATTTCCAGAGCTGGGGGCTGGAATAACTGGATTTGTATGAATTGTAAAGTGTGGTAAAAAGGATCCTTACTGGAAAGTCAAGATACTCCGTTGCCCAAACCTTAAATGGTGCCCGAACATCACTGGACTTCAGACACGAGAAGAAAATGAGAGATTAGCTATTTTTTAAAGTTTTCTTCAGCTCTAACATCTGTAACCTTAAACTGATAAACGCCTCAAAATCCTAACTTATAACTTGTGATTCTGCTGGTGAGCTTCATCAGCGAATTATCACTGCTGCAGACAATGTAGTGTAATGGGAGTAGCAGGGCACTTGGAGTTACTTATTCTTAGCAGTGTGGTCTCAGAGATGGCATCAATCTTCTCTGTCCTGCACTTTCTGCTCACATACAGTAAAACTAAAAACAACCTCCAATTTGTTGTTATGATCGAATTAACAGTGTGCTACACAGAAACATAGTAGTTACTCAGTAAGTGGTAGCTATTATAACTTTAACATTTTTTATAAGTAATAATATAAGCTTCGTGGAGGTTGGAGCCATATCTATCCCATTTTGCAAATATCCCCAATACTTGGCCCCGTGCCTCATATATAATGGTCATTAATGAAATATATGTTGAAATAAAATTAATGATACTATTAATTATGGAGGAATTGGACCGAAGCCCAAACTCCTTATCTTGGCCTTATAATTCTGTAGCAATCTAGCTTTCAATCAACATTTATCCAGCTATTTTTGTGTACATATTTTTGAATCATCATGTGTAAATTGTTTTACCTGGATTATTTTCCTCTCTCTCGCCCCTTCTCCCACCTGAACGAAGAAACTGAGGCTTTTTTCTGAGTTATCATTTCAGCTTCCTTTTCCTCTGTCCTGGCTGTGGAATGCTGACTACCTGACTCCTGGATAGATGAGGACTTCTTCCTTTGCATTTTTGATACCAGGTACCTATTTCTGTGACATGGTAAGTCCTCAATATACATTTTTTTATATTGACTTAGATTTTGAGTGAATAAAGTGAGCAGAATGAATAAGATACATAGTAATTACATTTTCAGGTACAAGTTTAGGACAAGAAATGCAGCAATTTGTTATTTCCTCTCTGTAAATGGAAACCAGAGGGTAAATCAATGTTGGAAATACATTTGTCATGTAACAAAACAGACTGCAAAATGGTTCCCCCACCCCCACCCCCCGCTAGCCCTGCTCACTCCCACGGGTCCTTTTTCAGATGGATCACACTGCTCATTATTATCTTATCTAAAAAAAAAAGAACCCTTTCATGATTTTTCTGCGTAACTGACATAATCATAAACGAGTGAGGTTGCCAAGCAGAGGTTGGTAGAGGTTTGTTTAGAGGATTAGAATTGAGTTAATATATCTTTATCGTATGATGGATTCAAAATTTAAATTATCCAGAGACGTGGACTTACATTTTGTATCAAACCACACCATTATGCTTTCGTTGGAATTGGTTTTTGAATTCACTATTAATTGCTCCAATTTCCCACAAATGTAACAACATGTGAAGGACACAAAAGTAGAAAAATCTATATTTAATGTTCATTTTGTTCTTTTCTACAATGCTGTAGAAAAGAAAGCAAATACTAATTATCTTGTTTACAGTCATCTAATTATTGGCAGGAGAGGGACTAAAAACCTCCCCCTAGCAATGTCTCTCTAGATGTAAAATAAACACCACAATTAAGAAAAAATGCAGCAACTCAAAAGAACAAGGTTTTCCTAATTTGACCATTCCAGGTGCTTAAAATTGTCTTCCAAAATGAACTAGTACTTTAATGAATAGCCCAAATCAAACGAGAAAGTTACTGAGAATTCTAATTGCTAGTGTCCAGAGGGAACAAACAGATAACGTAAGCTCTCCTGTCATTTACTAAACCTCACATTAAAAAATTCTGCTAGTAGAGGCTGTTTAACAATTTTAGTCTCTTTTTGCCTCCAGCAACAAAGAGTTCATGTAACAAAAGTACCTATGGAGAACTAGTCTTTTAGACATGTCAATGCAACACTGAAATAATGTTATAAAGCGATGGCCATGATAGCTGACAGCTGTTGCCCATTTTCTCTATGTCAAGCCCCATTTGAAGTGTTGTACATACATTATCTAAGTTAATTCTTGGAGGAACAAAATGAAACAAAACATGAAGTAAGTGCTACGATTTTCCTCTTTTATAGATACTAGTGACTAAGTGTGAGGCTTTGTGAGTTGATGAACCTTTGTTTTTTAATTGAAGTATATTTGATTTACAATGTTGTATTAGTTTCAGGTGTACAGCAAAGTGACTCAGTTATACATACACACACACACATATATATAATATACATGTGGGTATATATATATTCTTTTTCAGATTCTTTTCCTTTATAGGTTTTTACAAAATATTGAATATAGTTCCCTGTGCTATACAGTGGGTCCTTGTTGGTTATCTATTTTGTATATAGTAGTGTGTATCTTTTAATTCCAAACTCCTAATTTATCCCTCCCCCCCCCCCCCACCTTTCCCCTTTGGTAACCATAAGTTTGTTTTCTATGTCTGTGAGTCTATTTCTTTTTTGTAAATAAGTTCATTTGTATCATTTTTTAAGATTTCATATATAACCGGTGTCATATGATATTTGTTTTTCTCTGTGATGAACCTTGATCAATGTCACACAACATCTACTTCAACACAAGCCCAATCAATCTAACTCTAGGACCCACTTTGTTTACTATTGATCTCACCACTAAGGTCACTTGGTGAATAGGGAAACACTGTCACAAGAAGAGATGATGAAAGAAAGCAAAACACCATACCACTAATTTGAAATAAGAAGGAAAAAGACTTCTCCTTTTTTTAAAAACTCAAGCATGAAGGTAATTAAAGTGTCACACTTCCTTCATTGCCTGATAGAAATGACACCTGTGTAATTGTTGGAGTTTTCTAACTTCAAATGCTGTCTCAAGTGGCTAATTTAATATCCTGAAAATGTGGTTATTTCCTCAAGTTATGGCATTTAGTTGTCAAAATATTGTATGTAAAAACACCATGCAGATTTCTCCTTTACCTGCTTCTCCCTCCCTAACCAAAATATGAATAAGGTTTTATTTGTTAGTTTTGTTTTGGCTGATTTGTTTTGTTTTGAGTTCTTTTGTTTCATTTTTGTTTTGTTTTCCACAGGAGAAAATAGATCTTGCACTATGTGACACAAGAACCACAGATACACACATATATACATATTCACACTTTGGGAGCCCCTATATACCATTTTAGCACAATGTAGGCCATAAAGGGGCATTCATTGTAGAATCCTATTAAGAACTAATCTTGAGGGGCTCAAAAGAAGACCAGCAATAATGATTACCTCTTAACGTCATGAATGATTTTCCTGGCTCCATTCCACACACGTGGCAACAAAAGCTTTGCTTTCATCATGAAAGGCTTGAAAGAAGAGAATTTGGGTTGTGTCCAGAGGAAATAAATCTGTTTTGCTCTATGCAGATCAGTTAAAAATAGGATAAAATAGAATAGTCACCCAACTGTTTAAAAGTCTGAAATAAAACAAAAACACCATCACCCCAAATAGGACTGAAAACAGTGTCATTTCAGCTATCTTTTGACCTCATTTGCCTTACAGTTAACAAATCTACTTGGAATCTACTTGCACTGTCCCAAATTGAAATCTATTGTATTTTAAAGGTAGAACTGAACAAGATATATGTTATAATAATAGAAGAAATTGGTTCCAGGAAAAAACATTAGTAGAGCTCAAAACTCATTACTAACCATATCCTATTCGCAGTGGTGTGCAAATGTAGGGCCTTTTGAGGAACAGCTGAAGGCAAAGTTAAGGTAATTAAGACTGTGCCACACACAGTGACCCCAGCAGGTTTAACAGTGACAGTACCATTACATAGCATGCTGTCCCATTCTTCCTTTGAACCCTGAGTCACGGGATGGAGATAACTCCTGGTCTGCTTGACAAACAGGATTAAAAGGGGAAAACGGTGGCATGTAGTATGTATGCAAGTAGAAAATTTTCATTTATTTTTTAAAGTAAATGGAAACTGGATGAGACAGTAGGACAATATTCAAAGAGTCCTATGAAACTGTAACTAAAATATATATTGTTAAAGGAAAGGAATGACTTCATTTATTTATTCAAGTGAAAAATAAACAAATATTAAACAATCTATATACACACAGAATTTTTTTAAGTTAATTGTGTATATTCTCTCTAATTGGAAAAAAAGTAAAGTAAGTTTGGGGCCACTATGTGACTTTCAAAGTTTTACCTAAGTTTTAATGCTCATCTGAATAATATCTTTAAAATGATTAAAAATAGTGTGTCTTGAGACCAAGAAGAAATGTATCTTATCTGTGCAAAATTAATTTTCAAAATACAGTTCAAGAAGGTGGTAAAATTCTAGATTGTGAAAATTAGCAGTAGTTTTCTCTACAGGGGACAAAAATACACATATATTCTTATTGTCCAAATTTTGCAGATGTTCTCAATCCTGAGTCATTTATTTATAGCACTGTGTTCCTGTTTTGTTCCTCTTTCAACTTCAGCACACAGAAAGAAGCCCAGAACACACACTCTGGAGAAAACATTAACTACTTTCTTTTTTGATGAACAACAATAAAAAGCAAATCCTGGCACCTGTGAAGAGAAAATGAAAGTTTGTTTAAAACAAATCTTGGGTTTTATTGTTTTTATTGGCTGTGGAGAGGGCCAAAGATGCAATTTTATAACCAGCAAAGGTTTGAATTATTCATAAGGAAAATGCTTTTTTTTTTAAGAGATAAATCAGCCACCCAACTGCTAAAGTGAATTAAACTAAACTAAACTGGTCAACAAAAATAAGGACAGTAAAGATTCCAAAGAATGAGCATAGCAAAATATCCTTGGACTCAGCACTTTGCTGGAGTGGGAAGGGAGGGTGGAAAATCTTGTACAAAATCTTTGTTTTAAAAGACAGTATGAGTGTTTGGGTTGGAATTTTCTTTGCAGCGCTATTACTTGTGAATATTACCCTGTTAAATGTGTGTTCCCTAAATATTGCCAAGTGAGATTTCCCATTCCTAAAACAAATGCTGAAAAATATCATCTTCAGTGGGTGAGCCCATTTATGTCTTGAATGCAATATCTCACATTCTTTAGATGTGTTGATAAAGTCCTAGGTACTTGTCTATGAAGGTTAGAAGAAACATAATAAATATTTATGATTCCCTGACAACTTGGCTTTGGAACAACATTTTGATAGCGTTTTTGATAATTGAGAAGATTTTTAAAGCCTGTTTTCACAAATATTTTAATGCCTTCATTTTTTAAACCAGAGCAAGCAGATATCCATCTGTAAATACGAAATAATCCCCAAAGTCTCGTCGGTATAATTTGTTATACAAAAGATTTTAAAACTCAAAATATGTAAAATACATGTGGGTATACATGCATACATACATTTCTATACATTTTATATTTATATACATACATTTTAAGTAACAGCGCATCCCAACATTTCCTTTGTCTTATATCCCTAAAATGCACAAGCATATAAACTCATTGCTGGGCTTCCCTGGTGGTGCAGTGGTTAAGAATCCGCCTGTGAGTGCAGGGGACAAGGGTTCAAGCCCTGGTCCGTGAAGTTCCCACATGCCATGGAGCAATGAAGCCTGTGCGCCACAACTACTGAGCCTGCGCTCTAGAGCCCACGTGCCACAACTACGGAAGCCCACATGCCACAACTACGGAAGCCCGCGTGCCTAGAGCCCATGCTCCGCAACCAGAAAAGCCAACGCAATGAGAAGCCCGCGCACCGCAACGAAGAGTAGCCCCCGCTCGCCGCAACTAGAGAAAGCATGCACACAGCAAGGAAGACCCAACGCAGCCAAAAATTAATAAATTAAATGAACAAACTCATTGCTGTTGGTGAGAAAAAAAACCTGAAAATACTTGACCTGGTTTATTGCTCCTCTATGAATATTTATATTAATCTAAAATGCTCTCAATGAATGTTGCATTTTCAACTAAGTCTGCTCTGAAAACAATGCATTGAATAATCTTAGTCTGGAATGAGCAAGGCCAGTAGAGAGAATAAATATTGATGAGGTTGATGACAGAATAGACTTGTGAGGAATGGAGTCTAGACTGAAGATTGAGGCTTTGGCAACAACACCTAGAGTAATGCAATGTCAGAGAGAGTGAAGTGTCACCAATATTATTGCCAAATAAAGCCACGAGGAAAGAGCACTTTCGGAGTGGCACCTGTATGTGAGTCTACCTGAAGCCGATAATTAGAAGGTTGTAAGGATTGTGTGATCGATCAATATGGACGAGTGAAATGTCAATCTCTTTTTTGGAACATTACATTGGCCTAAGGGTTAAAGTTCGATGGTACTGTCGGTGGATCAACCAATCAGTAATAGTTGCAGGGATTCCATTATCTACTTAATACAATAATGATTGTTTTTACCGAGGGTTGCTGTCAGAAAATAACTCAACACTTCCCACAGAAATAAACAAACAAGAATGGTTGATCTGATCCTATTCTCCATTAGAGTAGTTCCCATAAAGACAGATGAGTGGCCAGGGTAAGTTCTTTGGACTTGATCCTGGAAGCCTGAGGGGTGAGAGGAATTGACACTTTGTAAACAGGGCTTGCCTCTGCTCTTGGTAAACCGAGTAAGGGCTCAAGCCAACCTACATTGTTATTCTTTTGTCCCTACCTTTTCATATACTTCAGGTGGATCTTTCTCAGGACCTTTACAGTACAGTCACAAGAGATGGCCAGGCTGAACCAGCTCGCTGCAGATTAACCCAGAAAGTACCCAATGATTGGAGGAATTCTTTACGGTATCAATCCCATCACAACCCCTGCTCAGCTCAGTTCCTTCTAGCTGTACATTGGGGTAGAAGACAGGCCTTTTGGCTTTCATTTGGCTCAGGGTGAACTTTCCAAGGTGCTTTTCTAACAAGCACTTCAAGGATTCTGCAGTTAGATTTCAGCATTTCCTCTTGACAGTGTCTGAACTTAGGAGGAGAGCTTGGCTCAAACACACATTCATTTCTATAATATATATCCTTGCAAAGTTCAGAGTACATACACCAACCAGATATCCAAAACAGTTAATTCAGGATTCTTAAGCAAATATGCTGTAATGAAGAGATGACTAGGTTTGAATAAAGAGGGACTAACCCCTAGTAAGTTATATTCTTGGATATGCCCATCCAATAAAGCCTATCCAATCTTTGGTTGTGGAAGGTTCTGCAGATTTTAGGATAATCTGAGGGTGGATCTTATTTTCTAGAAATTATGGTCTAGTGGTTTTGAGTGGCACATAGTAGGCACACGACTATTATTTGTTGTATAAACCCATTTAAATGAAAATCTATTCACCTAACATCTAAATATGTATTTGCCCTTTTAAAATGTACCTCTTGGTTATTATTTAGTCATTTGCCATATAATCCGTAATCACTGACTATAAAGAAACCAAGTTAGATGTAAGTAATTGCCTGCTCACCTACTCGTTAAATTAATTCATCAAATATTTATTAAGTACTAACCATGTACTAGGCACTACTGTGGGCATTTGTAATACATAAGTGAATAAAGCAGATCCATTTCTCTAACAATATTCTACATATTTTTCAAATAGTCTGAAAGTAAATGGGTCATCAGCAAATGGCTTTGATTCACATTTTTATAAGTGATCCTATTTTTAACCATGTTTTAGTTGGGTAAAATTCTGTACCTCAAGATAGCTAAGTTGCTTTGAATATTACTATGTCAATAATAAAAATAGAGCCATAGGATAAGTACGTAATGTATTTGTATTCAGTAGTTTACACTAAAGTTTACAGTCAGAGGTTGACTTTTTTTTTTTTAACATCTGTATTGGAGTATAATTGCTTTACAATGGTGTGTTAGTTTCTGCTTTATAACAAAGTGAATCAGTTATACATAAACATATGTTCCCATATCTCTTCCCTCTTGCATCTCCCTCCCTCCCACCCTCCCTATCCCACCACTCTAGGTGGTCACAAAGCACCGAGCTGATCTCCCTGTGCTATGCGATTGCTTCCCACTAGCTATCTATTTTACATTTGGTAGTGTATATATGTCCATGCCACTCTCTCACTTTGTCACAGCTTACCCTTCCCCCTTGCCATATCCTCAAGTCCATTCTCTAGTAGGTCTGTGTCTTTATTCCCGTCTTACCACTAGATTCTTCATGACTTTTTTTTCCCCCTTAGATTCCATATATATGTGTTAGCATACTGTATTTGTTTTTCTCTTTCTGACTTACTTCTTGTCATACTCTGTATGACAGACTCTAACTCCATCCACCTCACTAAAAATAACTCAATTTCGTTTCTTTTTATGGCTGAGTATTATTCCATTGTATATATGTGCCACATCTTCTTTATCCATTCATCCGATGATGGACACTTAGGTTGCTTCCATGTCCTGGCTATTGTAAATAGAGCTGCAATGAACATTTTGGTACATGACTCTTTTTGAATTATGGTTTTCTCAGGGTGTATGCCCAGTAGTGGGATTGCTGGGTCGTATGGTAGTTCTACTTTTAGTTTTTTAAGGACCTCCATACTGTTCTCCATAGTGGCTGTATCAATTTACATTCCCACCAACAGTGCGAGAGTGTTCCCTTTTCTCCACACCCTCTCCAGCATTTATTGTTTCTAGAAATTTTGATGATGGCCATTCTGACCAGTGTGAGATGATATCTCATTGTAGTTTTGATTTGCATTTCTCTAATGATTAATGATGTTGAGCATTCTTTCATGTGTTTGTTGGCAATCTGTATATCTTCTTTGGAGAAATGTCTATTTAGGTCTTCTGCCCATTTTTGGATTGGGTTGTTTGTTCTTTTGTTATTGAGCTGCATGAGCTGCTTGTAAATTTTGGAGATTAATCCTCTGTCAGTTGCTTCATTTGCAAATATTTTCTCCCATTCTGAGGGTTGTCTTTTCATCTTGTTTATGGTTTCCTTTGCTGTGCAAAAGCTTTTAAGTTTCATTAGGTCCCATTTGTTTATTTTTGTTTTTATTTCCGTTTCTCTAGGAGCTGGGTCAAAAAGGATCTTGCTGTGGTTTATGTCATAGAGTGTTCTGCCTATGTTTTCCTCTAAGAGTTTGATAGTGTCTGGCCTTACACTTAGGTCTTTAATCCATTTTGAGTTTATTTTTGTGTATGGTGTTAGGGAGTGTTCTAATTTCATACTTTTACATGTACCTGTCCAGTTTTCCCAGCACCACTTATTGAAGAGGCTGTCTTTTCTCCACTGTATATGCTTGGTTCCTTTATCAAAGGTAAGGTGACCATATGTGCGTGGGTTTATCTCTGGGCTTTCTATCCTGTTCCATTGATCTATATTTCTGTTTTTGTGCCAGTACCATACTGTCTTGATTACTGTAGCTTTGTAGTATAGTTTGAAGTTAGGGAGCCTGATTCCTCCAGCTCCATTTTTCGTTCTTAAGATTGCTTTGGCTATTCGGGGTCTTTTATGTTTCCATACAAATTGTGAAATTTTTTGTTCTAGTTCTGTGAAAAATGCCAGTGGTAGTTTGATAGGGATTGCATTGAATCTGTAGATTGCTTTGGGTAGTAGAGTCATTTTCACAATATTGATTCTTCCAATCCAAGAACATGGTATATCTCCCCATCTAGTTGTATCATCTTTAATTTCTTTCATCAGTGTCTTATAATTTTCTGCATACAGGTCTTTTGTCTCCTTAGGTAGGTTTATTCCTAGATATTTTATTCTTTTTGTTGCAGTGGTAAATGGGAGTGTTTTCTTAATTTCACTTTCAGATTTTTCATCATTAACGTATCGGAATGGAAGAGATTTCTGTGCGTTAATTTTGTATCCTGCTACTTTACCAAATTCATTGATTAGCCCTAGTAGTTTTCTGGTAGCATCTTTAGGATTGTCTATGTATAGTATCATGTCATCTGCAAACAGTGACAGCTTTACTTCTTCTTTTCTGATTTGGATTCCTTTTATTTCTTTTTCTTCTCTGATTGCTGTGGCTAAAACTTCCAGAACTATGTTGAATAACAGTGGTGAGAATGGGCAACCTTGTCTTGTTCCTGACCTTAGTGGAAATGGTTTCAGTTTTTCACCATTGAGGACGATGTTGGCTGTGGGTTTGTCATATATGGCCTTTATTATGTTGAGGAAAGTTCCCTCTATACCTACTTTCTGCAGGGCTTTTATCATAAATGGGTGTTGAATTTTGTCGAAAGCTTTCTCTGCCTCTATTGAGAGGATCATATGGTTTTTCTCCTTCAATTTGTTAATATGGTGTATCACGTTGATTGATTTGCATATATTGAAGAATCCTTGCATTCCTGGAATAAACCCCACTTGATCATGGTGTATGATTCTTTTAATGTGCTGTTGGATTCTGTTTGCTAGTATTTTGTTGAGGATTTTTGCATCTATGTTCATCAGTGATATTGGCCTGTAGTTTTCTTTCTTTGTGACATCTTTGTCTGGTTTTGGTATCAGGGTGATGGTGGCCTCGTAGAATGAGTTTGGGAGTGTTCCTCCCTCTGCAATATTTTGGAAGAGTTTGAGAAGGATAGGTGTTAGCTCTTCTCTAAATGTTTGATAGAATTCGCCTGTGAAGCCATGTGGTCCTGGGCTTTTGTTTGTTGGAAGATTTTTAATCACAGTTTCAATTTCAGTGCTTGTGATTGGTCTGTTCATATTTTCTATTTCTTCCTGGTTCAGTCTCAGCATGTTGTGCATTTCTAAGAATTTGACCATTTCTTCCAGGTTGTCCATTTTATTGGCATAGAGTTGCTTGTAGTAATCTCTCATGATCGTTTGTATTTCTGCAGTGTCAGCTGTTACTTCTCCTTTTTCATTTCTAATTCTATTGATTTGAGTCTTCTCCCTTTTTTTCTTGATAAGTCTGGCTAAACAATTTTGTTTATCTTCTCAAAGAACCAGCTTTTAGTTTTATTGATCTTTGCTATCATTTCCTTCATTTCTTTTCCATTTATTTCTGATCTGATCTTTATGATTTCTTTCCTTCTGCTAACTTTGGGTTTTTTTTGTTCTTCTTTCTCTAATTGCTTTAGGTGCAAGGTTAGGTTGTTTATTTGAGATGTTTCCTGTTTTTTAAGGTAGGATTGTATTGCTGTAAACTTCCCTCTTAGAACTGCTTTTGCTGCATCCCATAGGTTTTGGGTCATCGTGTCTCCATTGTCATTTGTTTCTAGGTATTTTTTGATTTCCCCAGTGATCACTTGGTTATTAAGTAGTGTATTGTTTAGCCTCCATGTGTTTGTATTTTTTACAGATCTTTTCCTGTAATTGATATCTAGTCTCATAGCGTTGTGGTCAGAAAAGATACTTGATACGATTTCAATTTTCTTAAATTTACCAAGGCTTGATTTGTGACCCAAGATATGATCTATCCTGGAGAATGTTCCATGAGCACTTGAGAAAAATGTGTATTCTGTTGTTTTTGGGTGGAATGTCCTGTAAATGTCAATTAAGTCCATCTTGTTTAATGTATCATTTAAAGCTTGTGTTTCCTTATTTATTTTCATTTTGGATGATCTGTCCATTGGTGAAAGTGGGGTGTTAAAGTCCCCTACTATGATTGTGTTACTGTCAATTTCCCCTTTTATGGCTGTTAGTATTTGCCTTATGTATTGAGGTGCTCCTATGTTGGGTGCATAAATATTTACAATTGTTATATCTTCTTCTTGGATCGATCCCTTGATCATTATGTAGTGTCCTTCTTTGTCTCTTGTAATAGTCTTTATTTTAAAGTCTATTTTGTCTGATATGAGAATCGCTACTCCAGCTTTCTTTTGATTTCCATTTGCATGGAATATCTTTTTCCATCCCCTCACTTTCAGTCTGTATGTGTCCCTAGGTCTGAAGTGGGTCTCTTGTAGACAGCATATATATGGGTCTTGTTTTTGTATCCATTCAGCCAGTCTGTGTCTTTTGGTGGGAGCATTTAATCCATTTACATTTAAGGTAATTATCGATATGTATGTTCCTATTCCCATTTTCTTAAATGTTTTGGGTTTGTTATTGTAGGTGTTTTCCTTCTCTTGTGTTTCTTGCCTAGAGAAGTTCCTTTAGCATTTGTTGTAAAGCTGGTTTGGTGGTGCTGAACTCTCTCAGCTTTTGCTTGTCTGTAAAGGTTTTAATTTCTCCATCAAATCTGAATGAGATCCTTGCTGGGTAGAGTAATCTTGGTTGTAGGTTTTTCTCCTTCATCACTTTAAATATGTCCTGCCACTCCCTTCTGGCTTGCAGAGTTTCTGCTGAAAGATCGGCTGTTAACCTTATGGGGATTCCCTTATGTGTTATTTGTTGTTTTTCCCTTGCTGCTTTTAATATGTTTTCTTTATATTTAATTTTTGATAGTTTGATTAATATGTGTCTTGGCGTGTTTCTCCTTGGATTTATCCTGTATGGGACTCTCTGTGCTTCCAGGACTTGATTAACTATTTCCTTTCCCATATTAGGGAAGTTTTCAACTGTAATCTCTTCAAATATTTTCTCAGTCCCTTTCTTTTTCTCTTCTTCTTCTGTGACCCCTATAATTCGAATGTTGGTGCATTAAATGTTGTCCCAGAGGTCTCTGAGACTGTCCTCAATTCTTTTCATTCTTCTTTCTTTATTCTGCTCTGCAGTAGTTATTTCCACTATTTTATCTTCCAGGTCACTTATCCGTTCTTCTGCCTCAGTTATTCTGCTATTGATCCCTTCTAGAGTATTTTTAATTTCATTTATTGTGTTGTTCATCGTTGCTTGTTTCCTCTTTAGTTCTTCTAGGTCCTTGTTAAATGTTTCTTGCATTTTGTCTATTCTATTTCCAAGATTTTGGATCATCTTTACTATAATTATTCTGAATTGTTTTTCAGGTAGACTGCCTATTTCCTCTTCATTTGTTAAGTCTGGTGTGTTTTTACCTTGCTCCTTCATCTGCTGTGTGTTTTTCTGTCTTCTCATTTTGCTTATCTTACTGTGTTTGGGGTCTCCTTTTCGCAGGCTGCAGGTTCGTAGTTCCCATTGTTTTTGGTGTCTGTCCCCAGTGGCTTAGGTTGGTTCAGTGGGTTGTGTAGGCTTCCTGGTGGAGGGGACTAGTGCCTGTGTTCTGGTGGATGAGGCTCAATCTTGTCTTTCTGGTGGGCAAGTCCACATCTGGTGGTGTGTTTTGGGGTGTCTGTGGCCTTATGATTTTAGGCAGCTTCTCTGCTAATGGATGGGGCTGTGTTCCTGTCTTGCTAGTTGTTTGGCATAGGGTGTCCAGCACTGTAGCTTGCTGGTCGTTGAGTGAAGCTGGGTCTTGGTGTTGAGATGGAGATCTCTGGGAGATTTTCGCCATTTGGTATTACATGGAGCTGGGAGGTCTCTTGTGGACCAGTGTCCTGAAGTTGGCTCTCCCACCTCAGAGGCACAGCCCTGATGCCTGGCTGGAGCACCAAGAGCCTTTCATCCACATGGCTCAGAATAAAAGGGAGAAAAAATAGAAAGAAAGAAAGAAAGAAAGAGCATAAAATAAAATAAAATAAAGATAAAACAAAATAAAGTTATTAAAATAAAAAATAAAAAAAATTATTAAGAAAAAAATTGTTTTAAGTAAAAAAAAAAAAAAAAAAAACAGACGGACAGAACCCTAGGACAAATGGTGAAAGCAAAGCTATACAGACAAAATCTCACACAGAAGCATACACATACACACTCACAAAAAGAGGAAAAGGGGAAAAAACAATATATCTTGCTCCCAAAGTCCACCTCCTCAATTTGGGATGATTCTTTGTCTATTCAGGTATTCCACAGATGCAGGGTACATCAAGTTGATTGTGGAGATTTAATCCGCTGCTTCTGAGGCTGCTGGGAGAAATTTCCCTTTCTCTCCTTTGTTCGCACAGCTCCCGGGGTTCAGCTTTGGATTTGGACCCGCCTCTGCGTGTAGGTTGCCTGAGGGTGTCTGTTCCCCGCCCAGACAGAACGGGGTTAAAGGAGCAGCTGATTCGGCAGCTCTGGCTCACTCAGGCCGTGGGGAGGGAGGGGTACGGATGCAGGGCGAGCCTGCGTCGGCAGAGGCTGGCGTGACGTTGCACCAGCCTGAGGTGCGCTGTGCGTTCTCCCGGGGAAGTTGTCCCTGGATCACGGGACCCTGGCAGTGGCGGGCTGCACAGGCTCCCGGGAGGGGAGGTGTGGAGAGTGACCTGTGCTTGCACACACAGGCTTCTTGGTGGTGGCAGCAGCAGCCTTAGCGTCTCATGCCCGTCTCTGGGGTCCGCGCTGATAGCCGCAGCTCGCGCCCGTCTCTGGAGCTCCTTTAAGCGGCGCTCTTAATCCCCTCTCCTCACGCACCAGAAAACAAAGAGGCAAGAAAAAGTCTCTTGCCTCTTCGGCAGCTCCAGACTTTTTCCCGGACTCCCTCCCAGCTAGCTGTGGCGCACTAACCCCTTCAGGCTGTGTTCACGCCGCCAACCCCAGTCCTCTCCCTGTGATCCGACCGAAGCCCGAGCCTCAGCTCCCAGCCCCCGCCCGTCCCGGCAGGTGAGCAGACAAGCCTCTCGGGCTCGTGAGTGCTGCTCGGCACCGCTCCTCTGTGCAGGAATCTCTCCGCTTTGCCCTCCGCACCCCTGTGGCTGCGCTCTCCTCCGTGGCTCCGAAGCTTCCCTGCTCTGCCACCCGCAGTCTCCGCCCGTGAAGGGGCTTCCTAGTGTGTGGAACCTTTCCTCCTTCACAGCTCCCTCCCACTGGTGCAGGTGCCGTCCCTATTCTTTTGTCTCTGTTATTTCTTTTTTCTTTTGCCCTACCCAGGTACGTGGGGGAGTTTCTTGCCTTTTGGGAGGTCTGAGGTCTTCTGCCAGCGTTCAGTGGGTGTTCTATAGGAGCAATTCCACGTGTAGATGTATTTCTGATGTATCTGTGGGGCGGAAGGTGATCTCCACGTCTTACTCTTCCACCATCTTCTCCCCAGAGGTTGACTTTTGACGAGTTAAAAGCATCTTGAATTGCCCCAGGTAGAGAAAAATTATTAAATGAAGCAGAGTTGTTACACTGATTTTATTTCAACTTTCTATTTGATAAGTGTTCTGAATACAGATTAATAAGTGTACTTTATTTGCTCAATGTTTATTGTTCTGCCTGACTTAATAAGAGAACTAAATTGTTAAATGTATTAAAATGTGAAAGTGCTATGAAAATAATTTTATTTTTGGGTGCTCTAAGTACTGCTATGTCACTTTTCCTGAACCCTGAAAAATAGTTAATTTAGTACAATTTAATGATTTCCAAATTTATTTTTCTATGATTTTCTATGCTTGTGACTTATGAACATGACCTTGTTTTTATATATGCAAACTTCTTGGTAATAACTTTCATTAATCCTGGCTTTTCACCCACATGTTTTGAAACACTGAGCATTGGATTGATCTCTGGCTACATTTTGCAGGAAAAAATAAGCACATAAACACACATGACAAGACATCTGAAATACAGTTTTTTAAATGGCATTTGAAGAAGATAATATTTTTATATTTCAATTCTTTATTGACTGGATTTCAATTAGAGTTCTGAGAGCTCACAAGAAATATCTACTAATGATTTTTTTCTAGCTAGATAAACTTATATTGCTCACATCTGCTGAAAACCAGTATAATATTATTTGCCTATTTGAAAAAACACTTTGATTCATACAACAATTTAGTTCACATAATTAAGAGAAGCAATATATTAATAAATGGTCTACTGAGTCAAAGTTTTAAGTAGTTTTGTATCTTTAAATGAGAGACTTATGTATGTTTTAGTATCTTGACTGAAAATAACTGCCATTTTTCAGTTAATCTAAGAGATATAGTTTGGCATCTCACTTGTTCATCTTAATCGAATTTGGAAACAACTTCTACAAAAACTTTTCTTCACATTAGTGTACTTGTCCGTCTTAAAATTTCTTTTCACAAGTTGACTTTTATCATATTAAGTCTTATTGTTCACTATTGTTGTGATACTCTTTTCATGTCATCTACATTAGAAGACTAAATATTTTATATCAATAACATGCAATAAAATGAAAGAGATTCACATTCTGGCTAACATTCCCTTTTTCAAGCTTACAAATTGACTGCCAAGAATTGGCTGTGAAACTTCACAAAAAACCCTGCCAAAATCAATTATGTTTCATGGGGACGATCAAATGCAGTGAACTAATGAGAACTTCCAAACCATAGTAATATTATTAAGGAAACAAATAAAATTGTAATATGATTGTAAATTTGTAATATAATCTTGGCCAATGAAAATTAGAACCCAGGGGTTAATGAGGCCAACATCAAGGTCTCAGCAAGTCCAAAACACATAGACAATTGTTCTCTTTCATGTGGACACATATAATCTTGAAACTGAAGAAGTAATTCAAAGATGTAGGTTAACATGTCTCAAGAGGAAATTGGGGGTATATATGAATCCCTTCAGTGCAACTTTTCACCAGAAACTATTTGTTCAAAAATTGAATTATTTAGCAACTATGAATTCATACCTATTAAGTGTTCAGCGTGGCCCTAAAGAATGTCACAGTCTAATGGGGGAGGTAAGGGGTAGACAGACACACACAAAATTTTTAAAATATGGTAATTACCGTGCTAGGGAATATACTCAGTATGTAATGGTAGCTTAGATGATACCTGCTTCAGGAAATCCAGAAAGTCTGTGGAGTGGAGATGATACTTGTGCTGAGAAGTACTCCAGGTAGAATAAGTTCATGTGGATATTCCAGAAATAAAGGAGAGCATAAGCAAAAGACCAAGTATGTTAATTCACATTAGCACTAGCGATCAAAACTGCCTTTAGTTCTGCCTCACTCCCCTTCATACCTATCTACCCATCTCCTCTATCTGAAAAATCTGATAAAATCACTCTTATTAAGTAGTTTGAGCCTTATTATGCTATATTTATTGGAGATTCAGCAATATGAATTAGAAAACTTAATTCCAATAAATAAGTTTCCATAGAATTTCAGTTACTGGAGAGAAAAGGCATTGCATTTGGTATGTTACAAGGTAGTATATGAAATTTTACTATAATATATCTGGTTCACCTATACTTAAGGTAATGTTATTAACATGGATTAAGAAAGAATAATTGGGAATTTGTGAATGGAAATTTTGTTAGTATTTCTATTGTCGCACCTTATCACAATTATATTGTACAAGGTGTTTTGTCTTTTGGGAAGGCCATTCAATTTCATAAGCATATGAAATGTTTGAATTCCTAAAGCACAGAAATGTCAGGCATGCCACATATCAGAGCAGTAAAAACTTTATCAATAATTCAAGCAAAGGATAAGATTCACTCATACTAATAAATTCTTACCCTTTTCATAATGATTTGAAAATTCGTAGCAGATATGTGCAACAATCACCCTTTCTTTTTGTGAGGTTTTATTATGATATCTATAATTTAACCTTTATCTTGACTGTATCTACCTTCAGTCCTCCCCCAAACAGCTTTAAAGTAGGAATTATGATGATGACTTTACAGATGAAGAATTTACTACTGAGCAGAAATAAGCAACTTGTCCAAAGTTACATGTTCAAACTAGCAGAAGAGACATTTGAAAGCAGGTCTACTAGAATCTGAAATTTTGTGATGCTTCTCTGAATTAACATGAGACTACTACTTTTGTTTTACAGTCATGGAACCTCAAGAATGGAAGAAGCAAGAAATTCCAAAACAATTTTGGCTTCATTGAAGAAATAAACATTGATCAAGTTATGTAAAAGATAACATAATTTAATTTTCTTAGGCTCAAGTGTTTCAAATTAGAATATGAGGAATGTATAAATTCATTGAACAACCTATGTGTAATAAAGTGCCAAGGAAAAACTCAGAAGGTATCTAATAATCAGTAATCATCTGTGGCTGAGAGTTTAAGCTCACAAACTCTGTTAACCATCTACATTTTATCTCTACTTATTCTAACCTATAAAAGATGATGCTCAGTCCTCCTCAGTCAGATTCATTTTTTCTTCACTTTTTTTATTGTTTGCTGTATTTGATTTTTGGAGGTACGTTAATATTCTTAATTATAACTCCTCCTCTAGCATTGATTCTTTTAACTGCAATCTGACCTCAATTAACACTCCATATCAGCTCAGCAAAAAGGACCCGAGCATGTGTTTTCTCTTGAGAAAACTATGCAATAGTCACCAAACTTGAAGTAAAAGAAAGATGGAAGATGTAGCATTCATCTTTTTTTGGTCCAAGCCTCTCCTAATTATAGCTAATGGTTGTTGCTAGACAGAAAATAGAAATGTCATGTACTTAATATTTAATATTCTGCTCATGGGAGACTTGTTATATGAGAATTTATTTACAAACAAAAAATAAAGAGGTGAAAAAAAGAAGATAAAAGGTGATGAGATAATGAATCCAGGGCTGCATGAACAGTTGTACAAGATGTGTCTCAACCAAAAGTATTTGGCTTTGAGGCAAGTGAGGCTGAAATCCATTTAGACTTTAGCTTTAGAGCCTATGCTTCCACCTGAGAAGGGCCTTTTTCTAAATTTCACGAAGATGCTGAAACTGTGGATAAGCATTAGTTAAAACCATTTCACCTGTAACCGGCTGTCACTAATCAAGGTCATTTTAATTGTTGCTACAAAACCTTGCATGTCCTCCAAGCAGCTCCTGGCCTAATAAGATGTTTGCCCAAGTTGTTGTCTAGGAACTTGGAGTCAGCTGGTCTAGTTCCAGCTGAGCTTGTTAAGAGTGGCTGTGACCACCAACCCTTCAACTGGGCATGCACCAGTGTCCGTTGGGTGACCTTTGGCATGTGCAAGGGCCTGTAGCTTAGTTACGCCTGCGCAGAACGAGGATTATCACACCTTTTTCCAATCACTACTCCCCATGCTCCCCATGCTTCAGACCATCCTGCTGCTTTATTTGCTATCCCATAAATACCAGAAGCCTCTTGCCCTCGGGAGGTGCAATTGTGGCTTGTCTTCTCTCCTGGCTTCCTTGCGAATAAACCCTCGCTGCTGCAAACCTTGAGTCAGCGTTTTGGCTTGCTGTGCGTTGGGCAAGAAAAAGGTAAGTCCTGGGCGATAGGAGTGAGATTGTTGTTTGTTTGTTTTTGAGAGTTATGTTTTATTCCGCGGAAATTGTTAGGACTTCAAGCCCGGGAGGCAACATCTCACCCTGAGAGAACTGCTCTGAAGGGGCGAAGTGGGGAGCCAGGTTATATAGAAGTTTTGCAACAAAGGGCAGGCAGTCTTAACATCAAAAGATTATTGTTAATTAAAGAAAACCAGATATGTCAAGTTAAGGAATTTAGCGCTTTTTTATGTATGGGAAGATTCAAGAGATTATTTTGTTTGTTTGTGCAGAGCAGTGAATGTAATAAACCATTTTTAACCCTGCCCTGAATTATTTAGATTAGTGTTTTCCTCCTTTCTTTTGCCTCTCTCTTTTCTCTTCCTTTTAAAAAATCTCCATGACTTTTAACTTCCTATGAGCTTCTGAGGCTAATGAGGTAATCAGCAAACAACGACCCATGGGCCAAACTTCAGCGCATATCTTTTTTGTATGGCCTGCAAGCTAAAAAAGGTTTTTACATTTTTAAATGGTTGGGAAAATTAAATGTCTTATGATATCTGGCAATTACAAGAAGTTCATATTTCAGTGTCCATAGACAAAGTTTTATTATAACGCAGCCCTGCTCACTTTTTTATGTATTGTCTATGGATCCTTTGATGCTACTACCAGAGGTGAGTAGGTGTGCTGAAAACTGTATGCCTGCTAAGCCAAAAATATTTTAGTTTCTGGGCCTTTACGTGAAAAGTTTGCTGACCCATGAGCTAGCAGGTTCATATTAATTCACGTGTCATATTGTTTTATTGTGTCTGTATTTCCACTGAGACCTTATCCTAGAAGTACAAAAATCTGAACTCACCACGAGTAGTCAGAACTCTTTGCAGTATGGTTCCAAACAGTCATTCAGTTCTCTATTCAGCCCTAAGCATAATCTTCACAGACCCCCCACTCCAATCACACTTAACATACTAAGCTTCCTGAGCATGTACTGTCACACCTCAGAGGATTTGCAGGTGCTCTGGGTTCAGGCCAGGGCTCAAGTCCCTTCTCTGGAACTTGAAAGTTTATGGCTTTACACAATTGCTTACTCATTTAGGTTCATGTTGTTGTCATTGTAGTAGTTTAATTTTTAAAAGAGAGTTGCTAATTTTCACAGAGTTGTGATAAATTACAGAATATGAATTGCCTAGAAAGTTATCTGATACATAGTTTCTTTTACTTTCCTTCAACTTGTTTTTTCTTGGGAAATACAATTCAAATTTCAAGGCAATTCAGGTGTTACCTCCTCTGGGCAACCACCTTGGATCCTCTCAGGTAGAGCGAGGCAGTTTTCCAGCAATGCTGTTTGCTGCCCTGTGGTCCCATTGTCCTCCCAAAAGGGGATTTGGAACATAACAATAGAAATACTTATAAGGTTGTTATAAAGGCTAATGATCTGTTATGAAAATGTCTTGTCAAAGTGTAAGCTCTCAATAAATGGTCACTGTTGATACATTAGTCCTTATATGTAGCCCAGCTACTCACCTAGTACCTAGCATGTGGTAAGAAGTTAGAAATACATGTGATAGATGAATGAATAAATAAATAAATGAATGAATGGACTAGAGGAGAGTTCTCAAATTTTGGTTTACATCAGAATTATCTACAGGACTTGTGAAAACCCAGGTTGCCAGGTTGTCAACCTTAGAGTTTTTGATTCAGGAGGTCTGAGATGTGAGTCAATAATTTGCATTGCTGACAAGCTCCAATGATGGTGACAGTGCTGGTCTGGAGACTGCAATTTGAGAAGCACGAGATTAGATAATAAACTGAAGTAGTTCTCAGTACAAACTATTCTGTCACTTATCTGACGGTCCAGCTTTTTCTGTTTTGTTTTTCACATTTGTCTTTTTAGCTCCAAAATACTCTACACTTATTTAGCCACATTTTTACTGAAATAATAGGTGGAAAATAGGCAAGCTTACTTGGTTAAATTAGAAAATATTTTATGAAGTGTGGATTCGAATCTTATGTGTAAATAGTACTTTGCCACTTAAAGAAAAATAAGAGGTAAAATGAAACCCATGATACCATATCATTAGTTCATATATCAATAAATGAAATATTTTAATAAAATGAAAGGTTGAATACTTAACATATTTAAAACTATAAAATTAAAAATCATTGCTAAAGGTCCATCCACCTTACTACAAATAAATCAATTTCGTTTCTTTTTATGGCTGAGTAATATTCCATTGTATGTATGTGTCACATCTTCTTTATCCATTCATCTGTCGAGGGACACTTAGGTTGCTTCCATGTCCTGGCTATTGTAAATAGAGCTGCAATGAACACTGTGGTACATGCCTCTTTTTGAGTTATGGTTTTCTCAGGGTATATGCCCAATCTGTCATGCAGAGTGAAGTAAGTCAGAAAGAGAAAAATACCGTATGCTAACACATATATATGGAATCTAAAAAAAAAAAAAAAAAAAAAGGTTATGAAGAACCTAGGGGCAGGACATGAATAAAGACACAGACGTAGAGAATGGACTTGAGGACACAGGGAGGGGGAAGGATAAGCTGGGACGAAGTGAGAGAGTGGCATGGACTTATATATACTACCAAATGTAAAATAGATAGCTAGTGGGAAGCAGCTGCATAGCATAGGGAGATCAGGTCAGTGCTCTGTGACCACCTAGAGGAGCGGGATAGGGAGGGTGGGAGGGAGACGCAAGAGGGAGGAGATATGGGGGTATATGTATAGCTGATTCACTTTGTTATAAAGCAGAAACTAACACACCATTGTAAAGCAATTATACTCCAATAAAGATGTTAAAAAAAAAAATCATTGCTAAGGTGATTTTTAAAAGAGATTATAAGTTGAGGTAGAATTTTATTGGCACTAGTGCACTGTCTCAAATGAAAATTCAACCTGCAATTCAATGTTTAAATTCACTGTGCTTATTTCTTTTTTTCATTTTTTAAATGAAGTATAGTTGATTTACAATGTTTTGTTAATTTGCACTGTACAGCAAAGTGATTCAGCCATACATATACATATATTCTTTTCCATTATGGTTTATCATAAGGTATTGAATATAGTTCCCTGTGCTAAACAGTAGGACCTTGTTGTTTATCCATTCTACATATAATAGTTTGCATCTGCTAACCCCAACTTCCCACTCCATCCCTCCCCCATACCCCTCCCCCTTGGCAACCACAGGTCTGTTCTCTATGTCTGTGAGTCTGTTTCTGTTCCGTAGATAGGTTTATTTGTGTCATGTTTTAGATTCCACATGTAAGTGATATCCTACAGTATTTGTCTTTCTCTTTCTGACTTACTTCACTCAGTATGATAATCTCTAGGTCCATCCATATTGCTGCAAATGGCATTATTTCATTCTTTTTTATGGCTGAGTAGTATTCCATTGTACATATGTACCTCATCTTCTTTATTCATTCCTCTGTCAATGGACAGAAAGGTTGTTGTTTATCTATTTTACGTATAGTAAAGTTTGTGTCTACTAATCCCAAACTCCTTATTTATCCCTCCCCCACCCCTTTCCCCTTTGATAACCGTAAGTTTGTTTTCTATGTCTCTGAGTCTATTTCTGTTTTGTAATAAGTTCACCTGTATCATTTTTTTAGATTCCACATATAAGCGATATCATACGATATTTGTCTTTCTCTGTCTGGCTTGCTTCACTTACTATGATAATATCTAGTTCCACCCATGTTGCTGCAAATAGCATTATTTCATTCTTTTTTATGGCTGAGTGTGCTTGTTTCTTTATATTACTCTCTGAAAAGACTTTTTTTTACTATGGAAAATGATTATCAGCAGTATTGTTTATTTCATATGTTCTTATTGGTGAATGACTTTTTTATAGAGATATATACCAATAAAATTTTTATAGATGGAGAAACATTTAGGGCCTTAAATTGACTATAAAGTATACATCGCACACTGGAGATTGACACTTCATTATCATAGGATAATTCACATCTCAAGTGGCTGTGACTTTACTTGCTAGATGATATAGGGGAGAAAACAATTTTCCCTCTACCCTTCTAGGTCCTTGGTCAAGACCTCCCTGAAATAAAAAGATGGATTAACAGGAGAAAAACAAACAGATGTTTAATAACATGTATACTATATATATGTATATACATATATATGTACATATATGTGTGTATGCGTGTATATATATATATATATATATATATATATATATATATATATATATACACACGGGAGATACTCAGGAAAACTGAGTACCCTGAAATGGCCCAAGCCATCACCTTAAATACCACCTCCAGCTGAAGACAAAAGATGTTGGGGTAGAGGAGGATTCAATTATGGGAGGTAATCAAAGAAAAGCACATTAAACAAGGTTATAGTTGTTAGGCAGATTTAAGTCTTTGCCTTCTCCATTTATAAGAGTTTCTAGAGATTTAGTCATCCTCTTTTCCTTAAAAATGGAGATTTGCCTCATAACTGTAAATGTCTCTTACAAAACAGTAACTTCTACTTGATTTTCAGAACTTCTCCTATGTCTGGTGTTTCTTAAATAACTAGCTCAAAATAATCTTAATGCCAGAGACATATTTTGGGGTGAGATATTAAATTCCCCTCCAATGAACATGTTGGTTATGGGAAAAAGTGAAATAACTTTTTTCCATTTTATTTTTCTAAAGTCTGCATGTTAGAGGTCAAAGTGGATGCAAATTCATGTCATGAGCTGATTCCACAGGAGTCCAAGAAGGTACCTAAATCTACTTCTCTTTTAATGAAGGAGAAACTAAATAAATCCAGCACATCAAAGATAATACACGCACGGTTATGTGAACAATTCACTGCAAGTGATTGAGTAACACCTCCAACACTTTAGAGTGGTCAGATAAGAAGAGTATTACATCTTGTGAATGTTGAGTCCTTCATGCTATTCTGGACTAGTCTGTTTACTTTATAAGAATATTTAGAATCAAAAGACAAAAATGAAAATGATCTTTTTAATTCTAAACTGTGCATATTTGTGAATTTCTAACCTCATCTGACCTTTACAAGGCTGTTCCTGTTATCAGTGAGAACCAGCCATAGGGGCAGTTAGTTATGTAATCTCCCCGAGCAGCCTTAGGGGAAATATTCTGAGGAAAGAAAGTTGTATGTCATTCCTTTTCAGGAAACTTTTGTTCTGCACCCAAATCAGTAGCAGCATGCAAATACTAGTAGGATGAATGGCAGAGAAACAGATGGGTACTCGCATATCTCTAGTTTATCAGAAAGTAATGACCCAGTATTTCTCTTGGAGAGATTCTTTCACAGATTGGCTAAGTGCGTGGACTCTGCAATCAAAAAGATCCGCACTTTGCTGTACACCTGAAACTAATACAACATTGTAAATCAACTGTATTCCAGTACAAATTAAAAAAAAAAAAAATTAAGGAGAAAAAATGAAAAGACCTTAATTCTCAACTCTACCACTTCTGGTCAAATGATTTTGTGCAAGTTTCTTAAACTTTCTGGAACTGTGTACTCTAATCTGCTTAGTGGGCACAATGACATAGACTTAGGTACCTTTTTTTTTGTGGCGGTGTCCTAGAGCTAGTGTGTAATTTGTACAATATGGTAATAAATATGGTAATAATCACTATTTTCTACTCGGGTAATAATAATAATGTCATAATTAATTTTTAAGTGATTCACTTAAATAATGTTAATTTCATAATTTAAGTATAAATTAGTGATTCTGACATAGGGCTTATTTAAATGGGAAAAAGACAAACTATTTAATGATGATATACATTTATTCTAAATTCCATATGGGTATAGTGATAAGAAATAAGGGTGGGCATTATTTTAAAAAGCTGGTCTGGAAACAGATGGAGTCAGCCATGTGGCAAGGGAAAGGAAGAATGTTCAAGGCAGAAGAAACAGTGTGAAGAACAGCCCTGACAGGGGGAAATAACGTGAGAAAAATCATTATTAGCAATATTATTAGGATAAATTGAATAGGTTTCACCATACATGCCTCTATTCCATTATTTAGAGATGTGCTTGGGGGGAAAAATGTACACAAAATAATTTTGATTTGATTTTGGAAAACATTAAGAGTCTAAAGTTTTTATACATACTGGCCATTGGTTTAACACTGTTAAAGAAACAATTATTCTGATTTTGTTAAAACGTTAAGTATGACTATTCAAGACTATTGTGACAGATATGAAGACTATGGCAGTAGGTGAGTGATGGGGCTCGACTTTGAATAAGGTAAAGGCAGCTGGAGATACATCATGACAGAAGAAGAGAATTTTGCTCTACCCATCTAGATTCTTTTTGGCTGGTCTAAGAAATTGACTTGAGACAGATGAACAGGAGAGTCTAATTTTGTACATAAGGGAACCCCACATACATGAGAGGTTCAGAGACAAAAAGGTAAAGTATATATGGCATCCTGAGCTAAGGAATGGGATAGGGGCCTGGGGCTTCCAAGGACAGGAGGGAGATTTACAGGACAATAAGATTAGATGTTTGCTGATTAGATGTTTGCCCTGTTATATGCATGGGGCCACTTATATAAAATTATCTTTTCTGGGAAAAATTCCCAGTTTAAATTCTTTTAGTTTAAGGGAGTGGCAGCAGTTTTTCTTGAACTTACAGGATCTTGATAGCCTTTAACTCAGAATAATCCTCATGCAAAAGTGACACACTTTGGGGAGGCCTATTCTGAACTCCTATAGTTCCCTCCTCTGACTTCCCTGGAAGTTTCACAGTCCAGAAGTTGGGTTGATAGATGGCTCCATCTCACTGAACCAGTCTCCTAGTCCTGAGAGTAGGTCAGTTCAATTGAATAGTTGCCTTTTATTTCAGGAGGTGGTGATGCAGGTAGGCTTCTGTTGCAAACAATCAGGTATTTAATAAAAGGCATTTCTACGGAAACAAAAGACAAGCAATGGTTAATGATTAGAATAGGCTATAATTTCAACTGCTGAGTTCTGAGGGGTGTCAGTAGAGAAGATGTCAGGCTGGAAGCATCCTCAGATGGAGTGAGGCAGGCAGTGGCAACCTGACAGATTTTCCTCGGATCCAGCTGGAATGTCTCTGATCTTTCTGAGTGATCCACACAGCAATAGACACAAAGACTGTCTGTATGTGAGTCATTGCGGTGATTTCTCTGAAACTTACATCAAGTTGTCCAACTTCAGCTTTCAAGGCTTCAGGAGAAGGGAAATTTTAGTCTCAATAATGGCCAAGTCAAAAGAATGGGAGAAAAACTATAAATGTCAGTTTGGAGAGTCATAGCCAGATATTGGAGGAAACTGGAAGAATTCAAGTTCTACCCGGTTTTTAGGTAAATAATAAAACCTCAAAGACAATTAATAGCACTAGAATCTAATATCTGCAAAGATATTGCTGAAACATATTTTTTTCTCTAAAATGACCCCTATTTCTACCAAAGATAGTCAGATAAATAGTTTATTCACAAAAATAAGTCTGGTTTCAATAAACTTGGCCCGATTATTTACATAAGTGTAACAAGAATTTTTTTTCCTTTTCACAAGGAATCTCAGACTAAACTTTTAAAGGCCTCTTGAGGCAAGGAAAGACAAGCCAAAGACTGGCCATCAGATTTTGCCTGTATTACCTATAGATTTGGGTGAATTCCTCTCTTCTTGAGGTAACAAAAATATCTTGAGGTTCCTACACCTGCCAGGAAGTGACCTTCCTTACTCATCTGGTAAGGCTGCTGGGAACTCTTGTCAGCAAGGTCCCAGGCTGTTTTTCCAAGGGTTTAAGGGTTTTAGGGCTCCATAAAATCAACCTTAGTTGCTTCAAGCTGTCTGATCATATATGAGTCTACATGTGTCTCTGCCAAATAAGACATTCCAGTCAAAGCCTTGGCAATATAATCAGTGTTTCCAATTGTGTCCTGCTATAAGGAGAACAGATTCTTATTGAACTTTTGCAAATAACTATATTGCCAAGAAAATAAGAATACTCACTGAGAGTTTCTGAATTCTGGAGGGATCAAGCAGAGAGAAAAAGATAAATGTTTCAATTCTGCTTGCAAAGGTATAATTTGCCAAATTGCTCTAAGTCTTTTTTCCTTGGAAAAAAGTCTTTTTTCCTCTGGAAACCAAAAGATTAAAAGTAATATTTTAGACAAAAAGTCATAAAAATTAAAATCATATTCATCAGTTCATTCAGTCCTATGTAATTCTTGTTTTGCTTGTGTGCAGTTTTTCTATTCTGTTAACATTGCCTGATGATTGAGAGTGACAGGGACAGTGAATTCCAAGAAGTTTACAAGATTTTTGTTAAGGCTTGTATGATTTGCCCAGTGAAGTGTGTGCCTTGATCACTGGAGTCTGCAAAAGTTACACCCCAAGTGGGAAACACATTTTCTTACAGTTTCTTAGCCACTTTGACGGCATCAGCCTTGCAGCAAGGGAAGGCTTCAACCCATCAAGAAAACAAACATACAATAACAGGAACATTTTGATAACCCATACTAAGTGGCAGTTGAAGTCCAGCTGCAGGTATTCAAAGGGTCCAAAAGGGAGTAGGTCTGAGGCCTCTGGGAAGAAATATTTTTTCCAGGGTGTGGACCTGACAGGCCAGACACTGCTGGTAGGTTGTTGGCACAACTTTACAGAAATCTCTCCACCAGTGTCTATTTAAAATTTGAGTCATCTTAAGTGCACTATGGTGGGTGAAGAAATGCAAAAACCAAAAAGGATTTGCCAGGGAGCCAGGAAGAACCAAGCAGCTGTCTTGGTTTTCCCCATAGCCATGACTGTTGGTTTAATTTACAGCTATTGTTTATCCATTTTAATTTCTCTGATTTAGGAGCAGACTGCTGCCATGTTACAAGGTCATCAGGATGGTAAAAGTCTGTTGCTGCTGTCTTTGAATTAAAGTCACCTAGGGCGTTTCCCCAGTTCTCAGGTTCAATCCTTTTAGTGTGAGACCCAGTTTTGATGACATAACATTTTACGCCAGCACATATCAGAATGCCAGGAATTTCACACAATTTCTAGAACACTTATAACACATAAATATACAGACAAAACATAAGGCTTAATGTTACTACTTACTTGATAATGCTTCCCGTATAATTTTACATATCAAATAAGCCTAATTAGATTAAAATCTCCATTTTTATAAAGAAAGAAAACAAATCTTTGAGATATTTCAGGGGCCCTCAAATACATCATATCTCATAGTTCTGAGTCAAAAATACTTCGTTTAGAATCTGATATTGTGAAGCTTGTCAAAAATATCCAAAATCTTTTAAAACACTTTGTTTCACAGTGACCTGGGATCCTATTTGACAATGCTTAGTTATCCATTTAACCAAAATAACAACTAAAGACTTCATAGGCAAATACAGAAGGTTATAAAGAGCAAACGTAAAAGAGCAAAACTTAGCAGATCATTGGAAAATAAAACTTTGTCTTTTTAACAGAAAGCACCAAATTCCAATTCTGTACCAGTTTGCTTTCAATATTAAAACTCATTTACTTAATTAAATTCATTCCAATCTTATTCAGCCCTGACCACACATAAAATTCTTCCCCAAAATTCCTTTTTCATAAATATTTTACTGAAAACACACATCTTACTTTTCTTGCATAGAAAGATGTTTCCCTTATTTTTTTCACTAGCTTCAATCACATATATTAGAATTTAAAAAAAAACCTTAGAAACCTGTAATTTCTAGTGAAAACTAAAAAGAAAGCAATTATGAACCTTCTTTCACATTAGCATACTGTAAATTGGTAAACATAAATATTTTTGTAATTTCTAGAAATGTGTTTTCTCATAGAAAATTTCTCAGCGTGGCACCAAATATGTTTACTAATAGTCCCAAATGTCTTTGGTTTGTCTGTAAAGCCTATGTTCAGTAATGTTTCAGTATCTTCTCTTATTTGAGAATGATCTAGATATTCAAATGAATTTAAATCAACTCATTCTTTAACTTAATTTAACAAAATTCTAAGGGTGTAAGTTGCCAAAGAGATTTGGGAAACTCTTTTAAGTAGACATAATCATAAAAAAATCACAGCTAAAAATTTACCTAAACTCTTTTCTCATTAATATTTAATTAATTCGTGTCACAACCATGTTTAGATTACCTTTAAAAAAAGTGATTAGACTTTAGACAGCATCAGTCAAGACCCTAATATGTTTTTCTGGATGACAGATTTTGTAAAAGAGAAAACATGAAATTATGTGACTTTTAGAAAACCTAGGTAGAAAAAGTATTGTACTTAATGTTTAAATCTAAAGATGTCAGTATTATAACAACAAACTTAAATAATCTTTTATTTACAAAAGACTAATTCTAGATTATGTAAACTTGAAAATCATTTAGATTCAACTACATTTTTGAGTGAAAACTCAATTATAGTGATTATTTTTAAGCCAATTAAAAAGATATTTTACAAATTAATTTTAGCAATACAATCAGGAGGTAGAAAAAAATAACTCACATCAATAACACATGGGTATATATGGACATACATAACCATAGAGACAAATGCAAACAGAGACTTTATAGTTTTTGTTGTAAATTTTCATTGAACTAGCTTGTTGGGCAAAAGTGCTTCCATAGCACTTTGTATTTCCTAAAACTCCCCTTTCCCCTTTATTGATTGATTGATTGATTTTAGGAAATGGTCTGGATAAGAGTTCCTGGAGAGCTTACATGTCTTTTGACATAAGGACAGGAGGTTCTGGGATTGATGGAAAGGAATAGGTGAAATTTGGACTGCTGTTAGATCTGCATTTCCTGTTTTGCAGAGACTGGTAAGATGTAACTTAAGTGAAATCCCAGGTTGATCCACCCATCCATGTACATTATCGTCAGTCGGCTTTTTTATATCAGGGAGATTTCTAACTAGGATGGAAATCAAAAGATTGTTGTGTTCGGCTCAAGCAATTTTGGTGGTTTCCTTTAACGTGTCCCATTAATATTGCTTGAAGGGTGGACTTACATGCCTTCTGTCTCACAATACCAGTGAGGGGAAACATTCCCCAGTGAGATACAATGACCATCCCCATAATGCAATCAGGTAAAAAACATGCAACCGTTTCTATGAAAAGCCTATTAGGATGTACCAGTTCTCCTATACATGTCTTAACCTTAATTCCATCAACCCTTACATTTAAAATCGTAGTCTTCATTAGGACTTCAGGAACACGTTTTGGTTTTACAATATTGGGAAGGAGACGTGTTGCAGTGAGACATATCTATTCCCATAAAACTTTCAGGCAAAGTTGACATAACTTCTTTACATAAAGCCTGTTTAGGCATTCCAGTTTTCATAATCTTATTAACCCTTGCATTTCTGTATTCTTTCAATCTAATTGTAGCCTGAGTCATAGCTTCACCGCTGGGTTTTGGTACCACAGTTCATGAAACTCCCGTATCAAGGGGTCCTGGAAACTTGACTTTTCTATTCCCCTGACCATTTTGCTCACTCTTGTGCAAAAGGCTCTGGGTCTGAAGAGAGGGCTCAGGCCCAGTGAGCCAGACCTTTTGTGAATATTTAAACTGACTGACTAGTTGTTTGCCCCAAGTGATTGCTAGTCAGATTTCCCATTGTAATCTCTGCCTTCTGCTTTTTAAATGTCTTCAAACTGGGGTAAATAGATGGCACTTGTTTGGGGTCTTGTAATGATGCTGGACCAACAGGAGGATTTCTTGGCGCAGCTAGCCTTTGGCAATGCTGTGTTACCACATTTGTTTAAATCCCATCAAGGTTTCTTTTCTTCATCTCCATTATTTATTGCCTTTTTGGTTTATTCATTAATGTCAGGAAGTAATCTCTTTGTAAAAACTTTTGAGGACACTCCCTGGGGTGAAGAAATACATATATATTTTAAAAATATTTTCTTTCTTTTTTTTAAATTTAATTTATTTATTTTTATACAGCAGGTTCTTATTACTTATCTATTTTATACATATTAGTGTATCCATGTCAATCCCAATCTCCCAATTCATCACACCACCACCCCCACCCCCACCACTTTCACCCCTTGGTGTCCATACGTTTGTTCTGTACATCTGTGTCTCAATTTCTGCCCTGCAAACCAGTTCATCTGTACCATTTTTCTAGGTTCCATATATATGTGTTAATATACGATATTTGTTTTTCTCTTTCTGACTTACTTCACTCTGTATGATAGTCTCTAGATCCATCCACGTCTCTACAAATGACCCAATTTCGTTCCTTTTTATGGTTGAGTAATATTCCATGGTATATATGTACCACATCTCTTTATCCATTTGACTGTTGATGGGCATTTAGATTGCTTCCATGTCCTAGCTATTGTAAATAGTGCTGCAATGAACATCAGGGGACATGTGTCTTTTTGATTTATGGTTTTCTCAGGGTGTATGCCCAGTAGTGGGATTGCTGGGTTGTATGGTAGTTCTATTTTTAGTTTTTTAAGGAACCTGCATACTGTTCTCCATAGTGGCTGTATCAGTTTACATTCACACCAACAGTGCAGGAGGGTTCCCTTTTCTCCACACCCTCTCCAGTATTTGTTGTTTATGGATTTTCTGATGATGCCCATTCTAACTGGTGTGAGGTGATAACTCATTGTAGTTTTGATTTGCATTTCTCTAATAATTAGTGATATTGAGCAGCTTTTCATGTGCTTCTTGGCCATCTGTAGGTCTTCTTTGGAAAAATGTCTATTTAGGTGCTCTTCCCAGTTTTTTTTTCTTTATTTTTAAATTTTTTTATTTTTTAGGACCCCAGGTGGAGGCCACTCTCTCCGCACCTCCACCAGGAAGAAATTTATTCAACAGATTGTACCCCAGAGAAGTTTTCTTAGCAGTTCTAATGTGGCCATACAATCAAAAGTTCTTTGTAAACTGTGATACACATTACAAAGGCAGGTGGTACCTAATAAGGTTATGTAGTACCTTGGATCTAGACCACAGTTATATCTTCAGAGGGCCTAGACTTATTAAACATTTGTTGAACAAATGAGTCAAATAGCCTACAGATAATACCTTACTTTTTTTTTTTAATTTTTAAATTTTATTTTATTTTTTTATACAGCAGGTTCTTATTAGTCATCCATTTTATACACATCAGTGTATAAATGTCAATCCCAATCTCCCAATTCATCACACCCTCACCCCCACCGCCCACCGCTTTCCCCCCTTGGTGTCCATACATTTGTTCTGTACATCTGTGTCTCAATTTCTGCACTGCAAACCGGTTCATGTGTACCAATGTTCTAGGTTCCACATATATGCATTAATATAAGATATGTGTTTTTCTCCTTCTGACTTACTTCACTCTGTATGACAGTCTCTAGATCCATCCATGTCTCTACAGAAGACCCAACTTCGTTCCTTTTTATGGCTGAGTAATATTCCATTGAACATATGTATGACATGTTCTTTCTCCATTCATCTGTCGATGGGCATTTAGGTTGCTTCCATGACCTGGCTATTGTAAATAGTGCTGCAGTGAACATTGGGGTGCATGTGTCTTTTTGAATTATGGTTTTCTCTGGGTATATGCCCAGTAGTGGAATTGCTGGCTCATATGGTAATTATATATTTCGTTTTTTAAGGAACTTCCATACAGTTCTCCATAGTGGCTGTATCAATTTATATTCCCACCAACAGTGCAAGAGGGTTCCCTTTTCTCCACACCCACTCAAGCACTCGTTTTTTGTAGATTTTCTGATGATGCCCATTCTAACTGGTGTGAGGTGACACCTCATTGTAGTTCTGATTTGCATTTCTCTAATAATTAGTGATGTTGAGCAGATTTTCATGTGCTTCTTGGCCATCTGTATGTCTTCTTTCGAGAAATGTCTATTTAGGTCTGCTACTCCTTTTTGGATTGGGTTGTTTGTTTTATTAATATTGAGCTGCATGAGCTGTTTATATATTTTGGAGATTAATCCTTAGTCCATTGATTGGTTTGCAAATATTTTCTCCCATTTTGAGGGTTGTCTTTTCATCTTCTTTATGACTTCCTTTGCTGTACAAAAGCTTATAAGTTTCATTAGATGCCATTTGTTCATTTCTATGTTTATTTCCTTTACTCTAGGAGGTGGATCAAAAAAGATCTTGCTGTGATTCATGTCAAAGAGTGTTCTTCCTATGTTTTCCTCTAAGAGTTTTATACTGTCTGGTCTTACATTTAGGTCTGTAATCCATTTTGAGTTTATTTTTGTGTAAGGTGTTTGGGAGTGTTCTAATTTCGTTCTTTTACATGTAGCTGTCCAGTTTTCCCAGCACCACCTATTGAAGAGACTGTCTTTTCTCCATTGTGTATCCTTGCCTCCTTTGTCATAGATTAGGTGACCATATGTGCGAGGCTTTATGTCTGGGCTTTCTATCCTGTTGCATTGACCTATATTTGTGTTTTTGTGCCAGTACCATCCTGTCTTCATTACTGTAGCTTTGTAGTATAGTCAGAAGTCACGGAGTCTGATTCCTCCAGCTCCGTTTTTTTCCCTCAAGACTGCCTTGGCTTTTTGGGGTCTTTTTGTCTCCATACAAATTTTAAGATTTTTGTTCTAGTTCTGTAGAAAATGCCATTGGTAATTTGATAGGGATTGCATTGAATCTATAGATTGCTTTGGGTAGTATAGTCATTTTCACAATGTTGGTTCTTCCAATCCAAGAACATGGTATATCTCTCCATCTGTTTGTATCATCTTTAATTTCCTTCATCAGTGTCTTATAGTTTTCTACATACAGGTCTTTCATCTCCTTAGGTAGGTTTATTCCTAGATATTTTATTCTTTTTGTTGCAATGGTAAATGGGAGCGTTTTCTTAATTTCACTTTCAGATTTTTCATCATTAGTGTATAGGAATGCAAGAGATTTCTGTGCATTCATTTTGTATTGTGCAATGTTAGCAAATCCATGGATTAGCTCTAGTATTTTTCTGGTGGCATCTTTAGGATTCTCTAAGTATAGTGTCATGTCATCTGGAAAGAGTGACAGTGTTACTTCTTCGTTTCCAACTTGTGTTCCTTTTACTTCTTTTGCTGCTCTGAATGCTGTGGCTAGAACTTCTAAAACTATGTTGAATAATAGTGGTGAGAGTGGTCATCCTTGACCTGTTCCTGATATTAGAGGCCATGCTTTCAGTTTTTCACCATTGAGAATGTTTGCTGTGGGTTTGTTGTATATGGCCTTGATTAAGTTGAGTGAGGTTCCCTCTCTGCCCGCTTTCTGGAGGGTTTTTATGATAACTGTGTGTTGAAATTTGTCACAAGCTTTTCTGCATCTATTGACATGATCATATGGTTTTTCCTCTTCACTTTGTTAATAGGGTGTAACACATTGATTTGCGTATATTGAAGAATCCTTACATCCCTGGGATAAATCCCACTTGATCATGAGGTATGATACTTTTAATGTGGTATTGGATTCTGTTTGCTACTATTTTGTTGAGCAGCTTTGCATCTATGTTCATCAGTGATATCGGTGTGTAACTTTATTCTTTTGTACTATCTTTGTCTGGTTTTGGTATCAGGGTGATGGTGGCCTCATAGAAAGAGTTTGAGAGTGTTCCTTCCTTGCCAATTTTTTGGAAGAGTTTGAGAAGGATGTGTGTTAGGTGTTTTCTCCATGTTGGATAGAATTATCCTGTGAAACCATCTGTCCTGGACTTTTGTATGTTGGGCGATTTTTAATCAGAGTTTCAAGTTCATTACTTGTACTGAGTCTGTTCATAGTTTCTATTTTTTCCTGGTTCAGTTTTGGAAGGTTGTACCTTCCTAAGAATTTGTGCATTTCTTCCAGATTGTCCATTTTATTAGCATAGAGTTGCTTGTAATAGTCTCTTATGAAGTTTTGTATTTCTGTGTTGTCTGTGGTAACTTCTTTTTCATTTCTAATTTTATTGATTGCAGTCCTCTCCCTCTTTTTCTCGATGAGTCTGGCTAAAGGTTTATCAATATTGTTTACCTTCTCAAAGAACCAGCTTTTACTTTTATTGATTCTTGCTATTGTTTTCCTTGTTGCTATTTCAATTCTTTCTTTCTTTTTTTTTTCTGCCTTTTTATTGATAGCCCCAACTACCTTCAGAGTTTGTTGTCTATTTAGGAAATGATCGGTTCATATGAACAAATCTTCTTCCTTTTATCTTATTGTTTTTTGAATTTTTGAATATTATTTTATTTTTTTATTTTATTTTTTTTCACACACACACACACTGTATTTTATATTTACAAGAGATAAATAGAGTGACACCAAGCATTGTACATGGATGACCACAACAAAAGCAACAATGATTGCAATTACCAAACATGAAACACACTCATACTATGTCATACTATTGACATTCAGTCCAGTAATCCTCCACTGTAACAGCTCCTTTACTTTGCAGTGAAAATTGATTTGTATATTCTTTGCCTCTGAGGCCTTGTGGGATTTTTTTTTTAATTCAAACAGAAAGTCACAACAATTATACTCATCCTCATCATTTCACTCAGTCCCATGTAATTAATTTTTTTTTCATCTTGATCTTTTGTTAGCACTTTTATGAGTTCATCAGTTTTTCATTAGAGTTCTGAAAATGCTTATTCATTCAGTTCAGCAGTACAGTCAGTTACCAGAAACCTGTACTTGTCAGAGTCTTTTCCATGAATTTCTTGAATATGAAACCCTTTTATAGGAACATATTTGCAAAAGCATCAGAGTACACCCAGAACTGTCTTTAGATGACAAAAGACTTAAAAATGACCACGGTTAAAGATTTGATGAAAGTTCATAATAATGCAGTTGACAAGAAAATTAGTTATTTCTGAGATATACATTTTAAAGTAATAACTAGGATTATGATTTATAACATTATACCAGAACATATAAGATTTTTCGAAATTTCATGTAATGTCTGAAACATTTATATTAACATATTTCCATACAAATAACCCAATGAAAGTGTAGTATTAGTTGTTTTGTTTGTTTTTTTATACTGCAGGTTCTTATTAGTCATCAATTTTTTACACATCAGTGTATACATGTCAATCCCAATCGCCCAATTCAGCACACCACCATCCCCACCCCACCGCAGTTTTCCCCCCTTGGTGTCCATATGTCTGTTCTCTACATCTGTGTCTCAACTTCTGCCCTGCAAACCGGTTCATCTGTACCATTTTTCTAGGTTCCACATACATGCGTTAATATACGATATTTGTTTTTCTCTTTCTGACTTACTTCACTCTGTATGACAGTCTCTAGATCCATCCACGTCTCAACAAATGATTGAATTTCGTTCCTTTTTATGGCTGAGTAATATTCCATCGTATATATGTACCACAACTTCTTTATCCATTCGTCTGTTGATGGGCATTTAGGTTGCTTCCATGACCTGGCTATTGTAAATAGTGCTGCAATGAACATTCGGGTGCATGTGTCTTTTTGAATTACGGTTTTCTCAGGGTATATGCCCAGTAGTGGGATTGCTGGGTCATATGGTAATTCTATTTTTAGTTTTTTAAGGAACCTCCATATTGTTCTCCATAGTGGCTGTATCAATTTACATTCCCACCAACAGTGCAAGAGGGTTCCCTTTTCTCCACACCCTCTCCAGCATTTGTTGTTTGTAGATTTTCTGATGATGCCCATTCTAACTGGTGTGAGGTGATACCTCATTGTAGTTTTGATTTGCATTTCTCTAATAATTAGTGATGTTGAGCAGCTTTTCATGTGCTTAGTGGCTGTCTGTATGTCTTCTTTGGAGAAATGTCTATTTAGGTCTTCTGCCCATTTTTGGATTGGCTTGTTTGTTTCTTTAATATTGAGCTGAATGAGCTGTTTATATATTTTGGAGATTAATCCTTTGTCCGTTGATTCATTTGCAAATATTTTCTCCCATTCTGAGGGATGTGTTTTCGTCTTGTTTATGGTTTCCCTTGCTGTGCAAAAGCTTTGAAGTTTCATTAGGTCCCATTTGTTTATTTTTGTTTTTATTTCCATTACTCTAGGAGGTGGATCAAAAAAGATCTTGCTGTGATTTATGTCAAAGAGTGTTCTTCCTATGTTTTCCTCTAAGAGTTTTATAGTGTCCGGTCTTACATTTAGGTCTCTAATCCATTTTGAGTTTATTTTTGTGTATGGTGTTAGGGAGTAGTCTAATTTCATTCTTTTACATGTAGCTGTCCAGTTTTCCCAGCACCACTTATTGAAGAAACTGTCTTTTCTCCATTGTATATCTTTGCCTCCTTTGTCATAGATTAGTTGACCTTAGGTGCGTGGGTTTTTCTCTGGGCTTTCTATCTTGTTCCATTGATCTATGTTTCTGTTTTTGTGCCAGTACCATATTGTCTTGATTACTGTAGCTTTGTAGTATAGTCTGAAGTCAGGGAGTCTGATTCCTCCAGCTCCGTTTTTTTCCCTCAAGACTGCTTTGGCTATTCGGGGTCTTTTGTGTCTCCATACAAATTTTAAGATGATTTGTTCTAGCTCCGTAAAAAATGCCATTGGTAATTTGATAGGGATTGCATTGAATCTGTAGATTGCTTTGGGTAGTATAGTCATTTTCACAATGTTGATTCTTCCAATCCAAGAACATGGTATATCTCTCCATCTGTTGGTATCATCTTTAATTTCTTTCATCAGTGTCTTATAGTTTTCTGCATACAGGTCTTTTGCCTCCCTAGGTAGGTTTATTCCTAGGTATTTTATTCTTTTTGTTGCAATGGTAAATGGGAGTGTTTCCATAATTTCTCTTTCAGATTTTTCATCATTAGTGTATAGGAATGCAAGAGATTTCTGTGCATTAATTTTGTATCCTGCAACTTTACCATATTCATTAATTAGCTCTAGCAGTTTTCTGCTGGCAGTTTTAGGATTCTCTATGTATAGTATCATGTCATCTGCAAACAGTGACAGTTTTACTTCTTCTTTTCCCATTTGTATTACTTTTATTTCTTTTTCTTCTCTGATTGCCGTGGCTAGGACTTCCAGAACTATGTTGAATAATAGTGGTGAGAGTGGACATCCTTGTCTCATTCCTGATCTTAGAGGAAATGCTTTCAGTTTTTCACCGTTGAGAATGATGTTTGCTGTGGGTTTGTCATATATGGCCTTTATTATGTTGAGGTAGGTTCCCTCTATGCCCACTTTCTGGAGAGTTTTTTATCATAAATGGGTGTTGAATTTTGTCAAAAGCTTTTTCTGCATCTATTGAGATGATCATATGGTTTTTATTCTTCAATTTGTTAATATGGTGTATCACATTGATTGATTTGCATATATTGAAGAATCCTTGCATCCCTGGGATAAATCCCACTTGATCGTGGTGTATGATCCTTTTAATGTGTTGTTGGATTCTGTTTGCTAGTATTTTGTTGAGGATTTTTGCATCTATATTCATCAGTGATATTGGTCTGTAATTTTCTTTTTTTGTAGTGTCTTTGTCTGGTTTTGGTATCAGGGTGATGGTGGCCTCATAGAATGAGTTTGGGAGTGTTCCTTCCTCTGCAATTTTTTGGAAGAGTTTGAGAAGGATAGGTGTTAGCTCTTCTCTAAATGTTTGATAGAATTCACCTGTGAAGCCATCTGGTCCTGGACTTTTGTTTGTTGGAAGATTTTTAATCACAGTTTCAATTTCATTACTTGTGATTGGTCTGTTCATATATTCTGTTTCTTCCTGGTTCAGTCTTGGAAGGTTATACCTTTCTAAGAATTTGTCTATTTCTTCCAGGTTGTCCATTTTATTGGCATAAAGTTGCTTGTAGTAGTCTCTTAGGATGCTTTGTATTTCTGCGGTGTCTGTTATAACTTCTCCTTTTTCATTTCTGATTTTATTGATTTGAGTCCTCTCCCTCTTTTTCTTGATGAGTCTGGCTAATGGCTTATCAATTTTGTTTATCTTCTCAAAGAACCAGCTTTTAGTTTTATTGATCTTTGCTATTGTTTTTTGTTTCTATTTCATTTATTTCCACTCTGATCTTTATGATTTCTTTCCTTCTGCTAACTCTGGGTTTTGTTTGTTCTTCTTTCTCTACTTTCTTTAGGTGTAAGGTTAGATTGTTTACTTGAGATTTTTCTTGTTTCTTTAGGTAGGCTTGTATAGCTATAAACTTCCCTCTTAGAACTGCTTTTGCTGCATCCCATAGGTTTTGGGTCGTCGTGTTTTCATTGTCTCTAGGTATTTTTTGATTTCCTCTTTGATTTCTTCAGTGATCTCTTGGTTATTTAGTAACGTATTGTTTAGCCTCCATGTGTTTGTGTTTTTTACGTTTTTTTGCCTGTAATTCATTTCTAATCTCATAGCGTTGTGGTCAGAAAAGATGCTTGATATGATTTCAATTTTCTTAAATTTACTGAGGCTTGATTTGTGACCCAAGATGTGATCTATCCTGGAGAATGTTCCGTGCGCACTTGAGAAGAACGTGTAATCTGCTGTTTTTGGATGGAATGTCCTATAAATATCAATTAAATCTATCTGGTCTATTGTGTCATTTAAAGCTTCTGTTTCCTTATTTATTTTCATTTTGGATGATCTGTCCATTGGTGTAAGTGAGGTGTTAAAGTCCCCCACTATTATTGTGTTACTATCAATTTCCTCTTTTATAGCTGTTAGCAGTTGCCTTATGTATTGAGGTGCTCCTATGTTGGGTGCATATATATTTATAATTGTTATACCTTCTTCTTGGATTGATCCCTTGATCATTATGTAGTGTCCTTCCTTGTCTCTTGTAACATTCTTTATTTTAAAGTCTATTTTATCTGATATGAGTATAGCTACTCCAGCTTTCTTTTGATTTCCATTTGCATGGAATATCTTTTTCCATCCCCTCACTTTCAGTCTGTATGTGTCCCTAGGTCTAAAGTGGGTCTCTTGTAGACAGCATATATATGGGTCTTGTTTTTGTATCCATTCAGCAAGCCTGTGTCTTTTGGCTGGAGCATTTAATCCATTCACGTTTAAGGTAATTATCGATATGTATGTTCCTATGACCATTTTCTTAATTGTCTTGGGTTTGTTTTTGTAGGTCCTTTTCTTCTCTTGTGTTTCCCACTTAGAGAAGTTCCTTTAGCATTTGTTGTAGAGCTGGTTTGGTGGTGCTGAATTCTCTTAGCTTTTGCTTGTCTGTAAAGCTTTTGATTTCTCCATCAAATCTAAATGAGATCCTTGCTGGGTAGAGTAATCTTGGTTGTAGGTTCTTCCCTTTCATCACTTTAAGTATATCATGCCACTCCCTTCTGGCTTGTAGAGTTTCTGCTGCGAAATCAGCTGTTAACCTTATGGGAGGTCCCTTGTATGTTATTTGTCATTTTTCCCTTGCTGCTTTCAATAATTTTTCTTTGTCTTTAACTTTTGCCACTTCGATTACTATGTGTCTTGGCGTGTTTCTCCTTGGATTTATCCTGTATGGGACTCTCTGCGTTTCCTGGACTTGGGTGGCTATTTCCTTCCCCATGTTAGGGAAGTTTTCGACTATAATCTCTTCAAATATTTTCTCTGGTCCTTTCTCTCTCTCTCCTCCTTCTGGGACCACTATAATGCGAATGTTGTTGCATTTAATGTTGTCCCAGAGGTCTCTTAGGCTGTCTTCATTTCTTTTCATTCTTTTTTCTTTAGTCTGTTCTGCAGCAGTGAATTCCACCATTCTGTCTTCCAGGTCACTTATCCGTTCTTCTGCCTCAGTTATTCTGCTATTGATTCCTTCTAGTGTAGTTTTCATTTCAGTTATTGTATTGGTCATCTCTGTTCGTTTGTTCTTTAATTCTTCTAGGTCTTTGTTAATCATTTCTTGCATCTTCTCAATCTTTGCCTGCATTCTTATTCCGAGGTCCTGGATCATCTTCACTATCATTATTCTGAATTCTTTTTCTGGAAGGTTGCCTATCTCCACTTCATTTAGTTGTTTTTCTGGGGTTTTTTCTTGTTCCTTCATCTGGTATATAGCCCTCTGCCTTTTCATCTTGTCTATCTTTCTGTAAATGTGGTTTTTGTTCCACAGGCTGCAGGATTGTAGTTTTTCTTGCTTCTGCTGTCTGCCCTCTGGTGGTTGCGGCTATCTAAGAGGCTTGATGGGAGGCCCTGGTGGTGGGTAGAGCTGACTGTTGCTGTGGCGGTCAGAGCTCCATAAAACTTTAATCCACTTGACTGTTGATGGGTGGGGCTGGGTTCCCTCCCTGTTGGTTGTTTTGCCTGAGGCAACCCAACCCTGGAGCCTACCTGGGCTCTTTGGTGGGGCTAATGGCAGACTCTGGGAGGGCTCACGCCAAGGAGTACTTCCCAGAACCTCCGCTGCCAGTGTCCTTGTCCCCACAGTGAAAGAGAGCCAGCCTCCGCCTCTGCAGAAGACCCTCCAACACTAGCAGGTAGGTCTGGTTCAGTCTCCCCCAGGGTCACTGCTCCTTCCCCTGGGTCCCGATGCACACACTATTTTGTGTGCGCCCTCCAAGAGTGGGGTCTCTGTTTCCCTCAGTCCTGTCGAAGTCCTGCAATCAATTACCACTAGGCTTCAAAGTCTGATTCTCTATGAATTCCTACTCCCGTTGCCAGACCCCCAGGTTGGGAAGCCTGACGTGGGGCTCAGAAACTTTACTCCAGTGGGTGGACTTCTATGGTATAAGTGCTCGCCAGTCTGTGAGTTACCCACCCAGCAGTTATGGGATTTGATTTTACTCTGATTGCGCCCCTCCTACCGTCTCACTGTGGCTTCTCCTCTGTTCATGGACGTGGGATATCCTCCTTGGTGAAGTCCAGTGTCTTCCAGTCAATGATTGTCCAGCAGCCAGTTGTGATTCTGGTGCTTTCGCAAGAGGGAGTGAGAGCACGTCCTTCTACTCTGCCATCTTGGCTAATCCCTATTTTATTTTTTTAAACAGCAGGTTTTTATTAGTTATCCATTTTATACATATTAGTGTATATATATCAATCCCAATTTCCCAATACAGCACACAATGACTACCACACCCCCACTTTCCCCCTATGGTGGCCATACGTTGGTTCTCCACATCTGTGTATCAATTCAATCCTGCAAACCGGTTCATCTGTACCATTTTTCTAGGTTGCATATATATGCATTTATAGATGATATGTGTTTTTCTCTTTCTGACTGACTTCACTGTTTATGACAGTCTCTAGATCCATCCACGCCTGTACCAATGAACCAACTTAGTTCCTTTTCATGGCTGGGTAATATTCTATGGTATATAGGTACCACATCTTCTTTATCCATTTGTCTGTGGATGGGCATTTAGATTGTTTCCATAACCTGGCTATTGTAAATACCGCTGCAATGAACATTGGGGTGCATGTGTCTTTTAGAACTATGGTTTTCTCTTGGCATATGCCCAGTAGTGGGTTCGCTGGGTCATATGGCAATTCTGTTTTTCATTTTTTAAGGAACCTCTTTACTGTTCTGCATAGTGGCTGTATCAATTTACACTCCCAACAACAGTGCAAGAGTATACTCTTTGCTCCACACCCTGTCCAGCAGTTGTTGTTTGTTGATTTTCTGATGATGCCTGTTTCTAAATGGCGTGAGGTGATACCTCAGTGTAGTTTTGATGTGCATCTCTCTAATAATTAGTGATGTTGAGCAGGTTTTGATGTGCTTGTTGGCCAGCTGTATGTCTTCTTTGGAGAATTGTCTATTTAGGTCTTCTGCCCATTTTTCGATTGGGGTGTTCGTTTTTTTAATACCGAGCTGCGTGGGCTGTTTATAGATTTTGGAGATTAATCCTTAGTCCGTTGATCCGTACGCAAATATTTTGCCATTCTGAGGGTAGTCTTTTCGTCTTGTTTGTCGTTTCCTGTGTGTGGCAAAGCTTGCAAGTTTCATTAGGTCCCACTTGTTTATTTTTGTTTTTATTTCCATTACTCTAGGAGGGGGATTAAAACAGATCTTGCTGTGATGTATGTCAAAGGGTGTTATTCCTATGTTTTCCTCTAAGAGTTTTATAGTATCCTGTCTTACGTTTAGGTCTCTGTTCCATTTTTAGTTTATTTGTGTGTACGGTGTTTGGGAGTGTTCTAATTTCATTCTTTTACATGTGTCTGTCCGATTTTCCCAGCACCACTTATTGTAGAGACTGTCTTTTCTCCATTGTGGATTCCTGCCTCCTTTGTCATAAATTAGTTGACCATAGGTGCGTGGCTTCATCTCTGGGCTTTCTATCCTGTTGCATTGATCTATAGTTCTGTTTTTGTGACAGTCCCATCGTGTCTTGATTCCTGTAGCTTTGTAGTACAGTCTGAAGTCAGGGAGTCTGATTCCTCCAGCTCTGTTTTTTTCCCTCAAACTGCTTCGGCTCTTCCGGGTTTTTATGTCTCCATACAAATTTTAAGATTTTTTTGTTCTAGTTCTGGAAAAAATGCCATTGGTAATTTGAGAGGGATTGCATTGAATATGCAGATTGCTTTGGGTAGTATAGTCATTTTCACAACATTGATTCTTAGAATCCAAGAACATGGTATCTCTCTCCATCTGTTTCTATCATCTTCAATTTCGTTCTTCAGTGTCATACTTTTCAGCATACAGATCTTTTGTCTCCCTAGGTAGGTTGACTCCTAGGTATTTTATTCTGTTTGTTGCAATGGTTAATGGGAGTGTTTCCTTCATTTCTCTTTCAGATTTTTCTTCATTAATGTATAGAAATGCAAGGGATTTGTGTGCATTCATTTTGTATCGTGCAACGTTACCAAATCCATGGATTAGCTCTAGTCGTTTTCTGGTGGCATCTTTAGGATTCTCTAAGTATAGTGTCATGTCATCTGCAAAGAGTGACATTGTTACTTCTTCGTTTCCAACTTGTGTTCCTTTTATTTCTTTTGCTGCTCTGACTGCTGGGACTAGGACTTCCAAAACTATGTTGAATAATAGTGGTGAGAGTGGTCATCCTTGTCTTGTTCCTGATATTAGAGGACATGCTTTCAGTTTTTCACCATTGACGATGTTTGCTGTGGGTTTGTCGTATATGGCCTTGATTAAGTTGAGTGAGCTTCCCTCTCTGCCCAGTTTCTGGAGGGTTTTTATCAGAAATGTGTGTTGAAATTTGTCACAAGCTTTTTGCATCTATTGACATGATCATATGGTTTTTCCTCTTCACTTTGTTAATAGGGTGTATCACATTGATTTGCGTATATTGAAGAATCCTTGCATCCCTGGGATAAATCCCACTTGATCATGAGGTATGATACTTTTAATGTGGTATTGGATTATGTTTGCTACTATTTTGTTGAGCAGCTTTGCATCTATTTTCATCAGGGATATTGGTGTGTAACTTTACTTTTTTGTACTATCTTTGTCTGGTTTTGGTATCAGGGTGATGGTGGCCTCATAGAAAGAGTTTGGGAGTGTTCCTTCCTCGCCAAATTTTTGGAAGAGTTTGAGAAGGATGTGTGTTAGTTCTTTTCTCCATGTTGGATAGAATTATCCTGTGAAACCATCTGTCCTGGACTTTTGTTGGTTGGACGATTTTTAATCAGAGTTGCAAGTTCATTACTCGTACTGGGTCTGTTCATAGTTTCTATTTTTTCCTGGTTCAGTCTTGGAAGGTTGTAGCTTTCTAAGAATTTGTGCATTTCGTCCAGATTTTCCATTTTATCAGCATAGAGTTGCTTGCAGTAGTCTCTTATGAAGTTTTGTATTTCTGTGTTGTCCATGGTAACTTCTTTTTCATTTCTAATTTTATTGATTGCAGTCCTCTCCCTCTTTTTCTCGATGAGTCTGGCTAAATCTTTATCAATATTGTTTACCTTCTCAAAGAACCAGCTTTTACTTTTATTGATCCTTGTTATTGTTTTCTTTGTTGCTATTTCACTTCTTTCTTTCTTTTTTTTCTACCTTTTTATTGACAGCCCCAACTACCTTCAACGTCTGTTGTCTATTTAGAAAATGATCGATTCAAATGAACACATCTTCTTCCTTTTATCTTATTGTTTTTCAGTTTTTGAATATTATTTTATTTTTTTATACAGCAGGTTCTTATTAGTTATCCATTTTATACATATTAGTGTATATATGTCAATCCCAATTTCCGAATTCATCACACAACGACTACCACACCCCCACTTTCCCCCATGGTGGCCATACGTTGGTTCTCCACATCTGTATATCAATTCAATCCTGCAAACCGGTTCATCAGTACCATTTTTCTAGGTTGCATATATATGCATTTATAGATGATATGTGTTTTTCTCTTTCTGACTGACTTCACTGTTTATGACAGTCTCTAGATCCATCCACGCCTGTACCAATGAACCAACTTAGTTCCTTTTCATGACTGAGTAATATTCCACGGTATATATGTACCACATCTTCCTTATCCATTTGTCTGTGGATGGGCATTTAGATTGTTTCCATAACCTGGCTATTGTAAGTACCGCTGCAATGAACATTGGGGTGCATGTGTCTTTTAGAACTATGGTTTTCTCTTGGCATATGCCCAGTAGTGGGTTCGCTGGGTCATATGGCAATTCTGTTTTTCATTTTTTAAGGAACCTCTTTACTGTTCTGCATAGTGGCTGTATCAATTTACACTCCCAACAACAGTGCAAAAGTATACTCTTTGCTCCACACCCTGTCCAGCAGTTGTTGTTTGTTGATTTTCTGATGATGCCTGTTTCTAAATGGCGTGAGGTGATACCTCAGTGTAGTTTTGATGTGCATCTCTCTAATAATTAGTGATGTTGAGCAGGTTTTGATGTGCTTGTTGGCCAGCTGTATGTCTTCTTTGGAGAATTGTCTATTTAGGTCTTCTGCCCATTTCTCGATTTGGGTGTTCGTTTTTTTAATACCGAGCTGCATGAGCTGTTTATAGATTTTGGAGATTAATCCTTAGTCCGTTGATCCGTATGCAAATATTTTTCCCATTCTGAGGGTTGTCCTTTCATCTTGTTTCTCGTTTCCTGTGTGTGGCAAAAGCTTGTGAGTTTCATTAGGTCCCACTTGTTTATTTTTGTTTTTATTTCCAGTACTCTAGGAGGTGGATCAAAACAGATCTTGCTGTGATGTATGTCAAAGCGTGTTATTCCTATGTTTTCCTCTAAGAGTTTTATAGTATCCTGTCTTACGTTTAGGTCTCTGTTCCAGTTTTAGTTTATTTGTGTGTACGGTGTTTGGGAGTGTTCTAATTTCATTCTTTTACATGTGTCTGTCCAATTTTCCCAGCACCACTTATTGTAGAGACTGTCGTTTCTCCATTGTGGATTCCTGCCTCCTTTGTCATAGATTAGTTGACCATAGGTGCGTGGCTTCATCTCTGGGCTTTCTATCCTGTTGCATTGATCTATATTTCTGTTTTTGTGCCAGTCCCATCGTGTCTTGATTCCTGTAGCTTTGTAGTACAGTCTGAAGTCGGGCAGTCTGATTCCTCCAGCTCTGTTTTTTCCCCTCCAACTGCTTCGGCTCTTCCGGGTTTCTATGTCTCCATAAAAATTTTAAGATTTTTTTGTTCTAGTTCTGGAAAAAATGCCATTGTTAATTTGAGAGGGATTGCACTGAATATGCAGATTGCTTTGGGTAGTATAGTCATTTTCACAACATTGATTCTTAGAATCCAAGAACATGGTATCTCTCTCCATCTGTTTCTATCATCTTCAATTTCATTCTTCAGTGTCATAGTTTTCAGCATACAGATCTTTTGTCTCCCTAGGTAGGTTGACTCCTAGGTATTTTATTCTGTTTGTTGCAATGGTTAATGGGAGTGTTTCCTTCATTTCTCTTTCAGATTTTTCTTCATTAATGTATAGAAATGCAAGGGATTTGTGTGCATTCATTTTGTATCGTGCAACGTTACCAAATCCATGGATTAGCTCTAGTCGTTTTCTGGTGGCATCTTTAGGATTCTCTAAGTATAGTGTCATGTCGTCTGCACAGAGTGACAGTGTTACTTGTTCTTTTCTAACTTGTGTTCCTTTTATTTCTTTTGCTGCTCTGACTGCTGTGGCTAGAACTTCCAAAACTATGTTGAATAATAGTGGTGAGAGTGGTCATCCTTGTCTTGTTCCTGATATTAGAGGACATGCTTTCAATTTTCAGCATTGAGGATGTTTGCTGTGGGTTTGTCGTATATGGCCTTGATTAAGTTGAGTGAGGTTCCATCTCTGCCCATTTTCTGGAGGGTTTTCGTCATAAATGTGTCCTGAAATCTGTCACAAGCTTTTCTGCATCTATTGACATGATCATATGGTTTTTCCTCTTCATTTTGTTAATAGGGTGTATCACATTGATTTCCGTGTATTGAAGAATCCTTACATCCCTGGGATAAATCCCACTTGATCATGAGGTATGATACTTTAATTTGGTAATGGATTTGGTTTGCTACTATTTCGTTGAGCAGCTTTTCATCTATGTTCATCAGGGATATCGGTGTGTAACTGTATTTTTTTGTACTATTTTTGTCTGGATTTGGTATCAGGGTGATGGTGGCCTAATAGAAAGGGTTTGGGAGTGTTCCTTCCTCTCCAATTTTTTGGAAGTGTTTGAGAAGGATGTGTGTTAGGTCTTTTCTCCATGTTGGATAGAATTATCCTGTGAAACCATCTGTCCTGGACTTTTGTTTGTTGGACTATTGTTAATCAGAGTTGCAAGTTCATTACTCGTACTGGGTCTGTTCATAGTTTCTATTTTTTCCTGGTTCCGTCTTGGAAGGTTGTACCTTTCTAAGAATTTGTGCATTTCTTCCAGATTTTCCATTATATCAGCATAGAGTTGCTTGTAGTAGTCTCTTACGAAGTTTTGTATTTCTGTGTTGTCCATGGTAACTTCTTTTTCATTTCTAATTTTATTGATTGCAGTCCTCTCCCTCTTTTTCTCGATGAGTCTGGCTAAAGGGTTATCAATATTGTTTACCTTCTCAAAGAACCAGCTTTTACTTTTATTGATTCTTGCTGTTGTTTTCTTTGTTGCTATTTCAGTTCTTTCTTTTTTTTCTGCCTTTTTATTGACAGCTCCAACTACCTTCAGACTTGGTTGTCTATTTAGGAAATGATCGGTTCAAATGAACACATCTTCTTCCTTTTACGTTATTGTTTTTTGAATTTTTGAATATCATTGTTTTATACAGCAGGTTTTTATTAGTTATCCATTTTATACATATCAGTGTATATATGTCAATCCCGATTTCCCAATTCATCACACAACGACTACCACACCCCCACTTTCCCCCTTTCTGACTGACTTCACTGTGTATGATAGTCTCTAGATCCATCCACGCCTGTACCAATGAACCAACGTAGTTCCTTTTTATGGCTGAGTAATATTCCATGGTATATATGTACCACATCTTCTTTATCCATTTGTCTGTGGATGGGCATTTAGGTTGTTTCCATGACCTGGCTATTGTAAATACTGCTGCAGTGAACATTGGGGTGCATGTGTCTTTTAGAACTATGGTTTTCTCTTGGTATATGCCCTGTAGTGGGTTCGCTGGGTCATATGGCAATTCTTTTATTCGTTTTTTAAGGAACCTCTTTACTGTTCTCCATAGTGGCTGTATCAATTTACTCTCCCAACAACAGTGCAAGAGTATTCTCTTTGCTCCACACCCTGTGCAGCAGTTGTTGTTTGTTGATTTTCTGATGATGCCCGTTCTAAATGGTGTGAGGTGATACCTCAGTGTAGTTTTGATGTGCATCTCTCTAATAATTAGTGATGTTGAGCAGGTTTTGCTGTGCTTGTTGGCCAGCTGTATGTCTTCTTTGGAGAATTGTCTATTTAGGTCTTTGGTCTATTTTCCGATTGGGTTGTTCGTTTTTTTAATACCGAGCTGCATGAGCTGTTTATATATTTTGGAGATTAATCCTTAGTCCGTTGATCCGTACGCAAATATTTTTCCCATTCTGAGGGTTGTCCTTTGGTCTTGTTTGTCATTTCCTGTGTGTGGCAAAAGCTTGTAAGTTTCATTAGGTCCCACTTGTTTATTTTTGTTTTTATTTCAATTACTCTAGGAGGTGGATTAAAACAGATCTTGCTGTGATGTATGTCAACGCGTGTTATTCCTATGTTTTTCTCTAAGAGTTTTATAGTATCCTGTCTTACGTTTAGGTCTCTGTTCCATTTTTAGTTTATTTGTGTGTACGGTGTTTGGGAGTGTTCTAATTTCATTCTTTTACATGTGTCTGTCCAGTTTTCCCAGCCCCACTTATTGTAGAGACTGTCTTTTCTCCATTGTGGATTCTTGCCTCCTTTGTCATAGATTCGTTGACCATAGGTGCGTGGCTTCATCTCTGGGCTTTCTATCCTGTTGCATTGATCCATAGTTCTGTTTTTGTGTCAGTCCCATCGTGTCTTGATTCCTGTAGCTTTGTAGTACAGTCTGAAGTCGGGCAGTCTGATTCCTCCAGCTCTGTTTTTTTCCCTCAAACTGCTTTGGCTCTTCCGGGTTTTTTGTGTCTCCATACACATTTTAAGATTTTCTTGTTCTAGTTCTGGAAAAAATGCCATTGGTAATTTGAGAGGGATTGCACTGAATATATAGATTGCTTTGGGTAGTATAGTCATTTTCACAACATTGATACTTCCAATCCAAGAACATGGTATCTCTCTCCATCTGTTTCTATCATCTTCAATTTCATTCTTCAGTGTGATAGTTTTCAGCATACAGATCTTTTGTCTCCCTAGGTAGGTTGACTCCTAGGTATTTTATTCTGTTTGTTGCAATGGTTAATGGGAGTGTTTCCTTCATTTCTCTTTCAGATTTTTCTTCATTAATGTATAGAAATGCAAGGGATTTGTGTGCATTCATTTTGTATCGTGCAACGTTACCAAATCCATGGATTAGCTCTAGTAGTTTTCTGGTGGCATCTTTAGGATTCTCTAAGTATAGTGTCATGTCATCTGCAAAGAGTGACAGTGTTACTTCTTCTTTTCCAACTTGTGTTCCTTTTATTTCTTTTGCTGCTCTGACTGCTGGGGCTAGGACTTCCAAAACTATGTTGCATAATAGTGGTGAGAGTGGTCATCCTTGTCTTGTTCCTGATATTAGAGGACATGCTTTCAGTTTTTCACCAATGAGGATGTTTGCTGTGGGTTTGTTGTATATGGCCTTGATTAAGTTGAGTGAGGTTCCCTCTCTGCCCACTTTCTGGAGGGTTTTTATCAGAAATGTGTGTTGAAATTTGTCACAAGCTTTTCTGCGTCTATTGACATGATCATATGGTTTTTCCTCTTCACTTTGTTAATTGGGTGTATCACATTGATTTTCGTGTTTTGAAGAATCCTTGCATCCCTGGGATGAATCCCATTTGATTATGAGGTATGATACTTTTAATGTGGTATTGGATTCTGTTTGCTACTCTTTGGTGAGCAACTTTGCATCTATGTTCATCAGTGAAATCGGTGTGTAACTGTATTTTTTTGTACTATCTTGTCTGGTTTTGGTATCAGGGTGATGGTGGCCTCATAGAAAGAGTTTGGGAGTGTTCCTTCCTCGCCAAATTTTTGGAAGAGTTTGAGAAGGATGTGTTTTAGGTCTTTTCTCCATGTTGGATAGAATTGTCCTGTGAAACCATCTGTCCTGGACTTTTGTTGGTTGGACGATTTTTAATCAGAGTTGCAAGGTCCTTACTCGTACTGGGTCTGTTCATAGTTTCTATTTTTTCCTGGTTCAGTCTTGGAAGGTTGTACCTTTCTAAGAATTGGTGCATTTCGTCCAGATTTTCCATTTTATCAGCATAGAGTTGCTTGCAGTAGTCTCTTATGAAGTTTTGTATTTCTGTGTTGTCTGTGGTAACTTCTTTTTCATTTCTAATTTTATTGATTGCAGGCCTCTCCCTCTTTTTCTCGATGAGTCTGGCTAAATCTTTATCAATATTGTTTACCTTCTCAAAGAACCAGCTTTTACTTTTATTGATCCTTGTTATTGTTTTCTTTGTTGCTATTTCACTCCTTTCTTTCTTTTTTTTCTACCTTTTTATTGCCAGCCCCAACTACCTTCAACGTTTGTTGTCTATTTAGGAAATGATCGGTTCAAATGAACACATCTTCTTCCTTTTATCTTATTGTTTTTTCAGTTTTTGAATATTATTTTATTTTTTTATACAGCAGGTTCTTATTAGGTATCCATTTTATACACACTAGTGTATACATGTGAATGCCAATTTCCGAATTCATCACACAAGGACTACCACACCCCCACTTTCCCTCTATGGTGGCCATACGTTGGTTCTCCACATCTGTGTATCAATTCAATCCTGCAAACCGGTTCATCTGTACCATTTTTCTAGGTTGCATATATATGCGTTTATAGATGATATCTGTTTTTCTTTTTCTGACTGATTTCACTGTGTATGACAGTCTCTAGATCCATCCACGCCTGTACCAATGAACCAACTTAGTTCCTTTTCATGGCTGAGTCATATTCCATGGTATATATGTACCACATCTTCTATATCCATTTGTCTGTGGATGGGCATTTAGATTGTTTCCATAACCTGGCTATTGTAAATACCACTGCAATGAACATTGGGGTGCATGTGTCCTTTAGAACTATGGTTTTCTCTTGGCATATGCCCAGTAGTGGGTTCGCTGGGTCATATGGCAATTCTGTTTTTCATTTTTTAAGGAACCTCTTTACTGTTCTGCATAGTGGCTGTATCAATTTACACTCCCAACAACAGTGCAAAGGTATACTCTTTGCTCCACAACTTGTCCAGCAGTTGCTGTTTGTTGATTTTCTGATGATGCCTGTTTCTAAATGGCGTGAGGTGATACCTCAGTGTAGTTTTGATGTGCATCTCTCTAATAATTAGTGATGTTGAGCAGGTTTTGATGTGCTTGTTGGCCAGCTGTATGTCTTCTTTGGAGAATTGTCTATTTAGGTCTTCAGTCTATTTTTCGATTGGGTTGTTCGTTTTTTTAATACCGAGCTGCATGAGCTGTTTATATATTTTGGAGATTAATCCTTAGTCCGTTGATCCGTACGCAAATATTTTTCCCATTCTGAGGGTTGTCCTTTGGTCTTGTTTGTCGTTTCCTGTGTGTGGCAAAAGCTTGTAAGTTTCATTAGGTCCCACTTGTTTATTTTTGTTTTTATTTCAATTACTCTAGGAGGTGGATTAAAACAGATCTTGCTGTGATGTATGTCAACGCGTGTTATTCCTATGTTTTTCTCTAAGAGTTTTATAGTATCCTGTCTTACGTTTAGGTCTCTGTTCCATTTTTAGTTTATTTGTGTGTACGGTGTTTGGGAGTGTTCTAATTTCATTCTTTTACATGTGTCTGTCCAATTTTCCCAGCACCACTTATTGTAGAGACTGTCTTTTCTCCATTGTGGATTCCTGCCTCCTTTGTCATAGATTAGTTGACCATAGGTGCGTGGCTTCATCTCTGGGCTTTCTATCCTGTTGCATTGATCTATATTTCTGTTTTTGTGCCAGTCCCATCGTGTCTTGATTCCTGTAGCTTTGTAGTACAGTCTGAAGTCGGGCAGTCTGATTCCTCCAGCTCTGTTTTTTTCCCTCAAACTGCTTTGGCTCTTCCGGGTTTTTATGTCTCCATACAAATTTTAAGATTTTTTTGTTCTAGTTCTGGAAAAAATGCCATTGGTAATTTGAGAGGGATTGCACTGAATATGCAGATTGCTTTGGGTAGTATAGTCATTTTCACAACATTGATTCTTAGAATCCAAGAACATGGTATCTCTCTCCATCTGTTTCTATCATCTTCAATTTCGTTCTTCAGTGTCATACTTTTCAGCATACAGATCTTTTGTCTCCCTAGGTAGGTTGACTCCTAGGTATTTTATTCTGTTTGTTGCAATGGTTAATGGGAGTGTTTCCTTCATTTCTCTTTCAGATTTTTCTTCATTAATGTATAGAAATGCAAGGGATTTGTGTGCATTCATTTTGTATCGTGCAACGTTACCAAATCCATGGATTAGCTCTAGTAGTTTTCTGGTGGCATCTTTAGGATTCTCTAAGTATAGTGTCATGTCATCTGCAAAGAGTGACATTGTTACTTCTTCGTTTCCAAGTTGTGTTCCTTTTATTTCTTTTGCTGCTCTGACTGCTGGGGCTAGGACTTCCAAAACTATGTTGCATAATAGTGGTGAGAGTGTTCATCCTTGTCTTCTTCCTGATATTAGAGGACATGCTTTCAGTTTTTCACCATTGAGGATGTTTGCTGTGGGTTTGTCGTATATGGCCTTGATTAAGTTGAGTGAGGTTCCGTCTCTGTCACTTTCTGTAGGGTTTTTTATCAGAAATGTGTGTTGAAATTTGTCACAAGCTTTTCTGCATCTATTGACATGATCATATGGTTTTTCCTCTTCACTTTGTTATTTGGGTGTATCACATTGATTTTCCTGATTTGAAGAATCCTTGCATCCCTGGGATAAATCCCACTTGATCATGAGGTATGATACTTTTAATGTGGTATTGGATTCTGTTTGCTACTCTTTTGTTGAGCAACTTTGCATCTATGTTCATCAGTGAAATCGGTGTGTAACTGTATTTTTTTGTACTATGTTGTCTGGTTTTGGTATCAGGGTGATGGTGGCCTCACAGAAAGAGTTTGGGAGTGT